>NC_133134.1:2058669-3258669 GCF_048418815.1 Hemitrygon akajei
CCCCATCCCCATCATAAACATCCACCCGTCACCATTCCCCTCTCCCAACATCCCCATCATAAACATCCACCCGTCACCATTCCGCACCCCCAACATCCCCATCATAAACATCCACCCGTCACCATTCCCCTCTCCCCAACATCCCCATCATAAACATCCACCCGTCACCATTCCCCTCTCCCCACCATCCCCATCATAAACATCCACCCGTCACCATTCCCCTCTCCCCAACATCCCCATCATAAACATCCACCCGTAACCATTCCCCTCTCCCCCCCATCCCCATCATAAACATCCACCCGTCACCATTCCCCTCTCCCCAACATCCCCATCATAAACATCCACCCGTAACCATTCCCCTCTCCCCCCCATCCCCATCATAAACATCCACCCGTCACCATTCCCCTCTCCCCAACATCCCCATCATAAACATCCACCCATCACCATTCCCCTCTCCCCCCCATCCCCATCATAAACATCCACCCGTCACCATTCCCCACCCCAACATCCCCATCATAAACATCCACCTCGTCACCATTCCCCTCTCCCCACCATCCCCATCATAAACATCCATCAGTCACCATTCCCCTCTCCCCACCATCCCCATCATAAACATCCACCCGTCACCATTCCCCTCTCCCCACCATCTCCATCATAAACATCCACCCGTCACCATTCCCCTCTCCCCACCATCCCCATCATAAACATCCATCAGTCACCATTCCCCTCTCCCCACCATCCCCATCATAAACATCCACCCGTCACCATTCCCCTCTCCCCCCCATCCCCATCATAAACATCCACCCGTCACCATTCCCCACCCCAACATCCCCATCATAAACATCCACTCGTCACCATTCCCCTCTCCCCACCATCCCCATCATAAACATCCATCAGTCACCATTCCCCTCTCCCCACCATCCCCATCATAAACATCCACCCGTCACCATTCCCCTCTCCCCACCATCTCCATCATAAACATCCACCCGTCACCATTCCCCTCTCCCCACCATCCCCATCATAAACATCCACCCGTCACCATTCCCTCTCCCCACCATCTCCATCATAAACATCCACCCGTCACCATTCCCCTCTCCCCACCATCCCCATCATAAACATCCACCGTCACCATTCCCCTCTCCCCACCATCTCCATCATAAACATCCACCCGTCACCATTCCCCTCTCCCCACCATCCCCATCATAAACATCCACCCGTCACCATTCCCCTCTCCAACATCCCCATCATAAACATCCACCCATCACCATTCCCCTCCCCACCATCCCCATCATAAACATCCACCCGTCACCATTCCCCTCTCCCCACCATCCCCATCATAAACATCCACCCGTCACCATTCCCCTCTCCCCACCATCCCCATCAGAAACATCCACCCGTCACCATTCCCCTCTCCCCAACATCCCCATCATAAACATCCACCCATCACCATTCCCCTCTCCCCCCCATCCCCATCATAAACATCCACCCGTCACATTCCCCTCTCCAACATCCCCATCATAAACATCCACCCGTCACCATTCCCCTCTCCCCACCATCCCCATCATAAACATCCACCCGTCACCATTCCCCTCTCCCCACCATCCCCATCATAAACATCCACCCATCACCATTCCCCTCTCCAACATCCCCATCATAAACATCCACCCGTCACCATTCCGCACCCCAACATCCCCATCATAAACATCCACCCGTCACCATTCCCCTCTCCCCAACATCCCCATCATAAACATCCACCCGTAACCATTCCCCTCTCCCCCCCATCCCCATCATAAACATCCACCCGTCACCATTCCCCTCTCCCCAACATCCCCATCATAAACATCCACCCGTAACCATTCCCCTCTCCCCCCCATCCCCATCATAAACATCCACCCGTCACCATTCCCCTCTCCCAACATCCCCATCATAAACATCCACCCATCACCATTCCCCTCTCCCCCCCCATCCCCATCATAAACATCCACCCGTCACCATTCCCCACCCCAACATCCCCATCATAAACATCCACCCGTCACCATTCCCCACCCCAACATCCCCATCATAAACATCCACCCGTCACCATTCCATCTCCACCATCCCCATCATATACATCCACCCGTCACCATTCCCCTCTCCCCACCATCCCCATCATAAACATCCATCAGTCACCATTCCCCTCTCCCCACCATCCCCATCATAAACATCCACCCGTCACCATTCCCCTCTCCCCACCATCCCCATCATAAACATCCACCCGTCACCATTCCCTCTCCCCACCATCTCCATCATAAACATCCACCCGTCACCATTCCCCTCTCCCCACCATCCCCATCATAAACATCCACCCGTCACCATTCCCCTCTCCCCACCATCTCCATCATAAACATCCACCCGTCACCATTCCCCTCTCCCCACCATCCCCATCATAAACATCCACCCGTCACCATTCCCCTCTCCAACATCCCCATCATAAACATCCACCCATCACCATTCCCCTCCCCACCATCCCCATCATAAACATCCACCCGTCACCATTCCCCTCTCCCCACCATCCCCATCATAAACATCCACCCGTCACCATTCCCCTCTCCCCACCATCCCCATCAGAAACATCCACCCGTCACCATTCCCCTCTCCCCAACATCCCCATCATAAACATCCACCCATCACCATTCCCCTCTCCCCCCCATCCCCATCATAAACATCCACCCGTCACCATTCCCCTCTCCAACATCCCCATCATAAACATCCACCCGTCACCATTCCCCTCCCCAACATCCCCATCATAAACATCCACCCGTCACCATTCCCCTCTCCAACATCCCCATCATAAACATCCACCCGTCACCATTCCGCACCCCAACATCCCCATCATAAACATCCACCCGTCACCATTCCCCTCTCCCCAACATCCCCATCATAAACATCCACCCGTCACCATTCCCCTCTCCCCCCCATCCCCATCATAAACATCCACCCATCACCATTCCCCTCTCCCCAACATCCCCATCATAAACATCCACCGTAACCATTCCCCTCTCCCCCCCATCCCCATCATAAACATCCACCCGTCACCATTCCCCTCTCCCCAACAACCCATCATAAACATCCACCCATCACCATTCCCCTCTCCCCCCCATCCCCATCATAAACATCCACCCGTCACCATTCCCCACCCCCAACATCCCCATCATAAACATCCACCCGTCACCATTCCCCACCCCAACATCCCCATCATAAACATCCACCCGTCACCATTCCCATCTCCACCATCCCCATCATATACATCCACCCGTCACCATTCCCCTCTCCCCACCATCCCCATCATAAACATCCACCCGTCACCATTCCCCTCTCCAACATCCCCATCATAAACATCCACCCGTCACCATTCCCCTCTCCAACATCCCCATCATAAACATCCACCCGTCACCATTCCCCTCTCCCCAACATCCCCATCATAAACATCCACCCGTAACCATTCCCCTCTCCCCAACATCCCCATCATAAACATCCACCCGTAACCATTCCCCTCTCCCCCCCATCCCCATCATAATCATCCACCCGTCACCATTCCCCTCTCCCCAACATCCCCATCATAAACATCCACCCGTAACCATTCCCCTCTCCCCCCCATCCCCATCATAAACATCCACCCGTCACCATTCCCCTCTCCCCAACATCCCCATCATAAACATCCACCCATCACCATTCCCCTCTCCCCCCATCCCCATCATAAACATCCACCCGTCACCATTCCCCACCCCAACATCCCCATCATAAACATCCACCCGTCACCATTCCCCACCCCAACATCCCCATCATAAACATCCACCCGTCACCATTCCCCTCTCCAACATCCCCATCATAAACATCCACCCGTCACCATTCCCCTCTCTCCAACATCCCCATCATAAACATCCACCCGTCACCATTCCCCTCTCCAACATCCCCATCATAAACATCCACCCGTCACCATTCCCCTCTCTCCAACATCCCCATCATAAACATCCACCCGTCACCATTCCCCTCTCCCCACCATCCCCATCATAAACATCCACCCGTCACCATTCCCCTCTCCCCACCATCCCCATCATAAACATCCACCCGTCACCATTCCCCTCTCCCCACCATCCCCATCATAAAACATCCACCCGTCACCATTCCCCTCTCCAACATCCCCATCATAAACATCCACCCGTCACCATTCCCCTCTCCAACATCCCCATCATAAACATCCACCCGTCACCATTCCCCACCCCAACATCCCCATCATAAACATCCACCCGTCACCATTCCCCTCTCCCCACCATCCCCATCATAAACATCCACCCGTCACCATTCCCCTCTCCCCACCATCCCCATCATAAACATCCACCCGTCACCATTCCCCTCTCCCCACCATCCCCATCATAAACATCCACCCGTCACCATTCCCCACCCCAACATCCCCATCATAAACATCCACCCGTCACCATTCCCCTCTCCCCAACATCCCCATCATAAACATCCACCCGTAACCATTCCCCTCTCCCCCCCATCCCCATCATAAACATCCACACGTCACCATTCCCCTCTCCAACATCCCCATCATAAACATCCACCCGTCACCATTCCCCTCTCCAACATCCCCATCATAAACATCCACCCGTCACCATTCCCCTCTCCAACATCCCCATCATAAACATCCACCCGTCACCATTCCCCACCCCAACATCCCCATCATAAACATCCACCCCGTCACCATTCCCCTCTCCCCACCATCCCCATCATAAACATCCACCCGTCACCATTCCCCTCTCCCCACCATCCCCATCATAAACATCCACCCGTCACCATTCCCCTCTCCCACCATCCCCATCATAAACATCCACCCGTCACCATTCCCCTCTCCCCACCATCCCCATCATAAACATCCACCCGTCACCATTCCCCCCTCCCCACCATCCCCATCATAAACATCCACCCGTCACCATTCCCCTCTCCCCACCATCCCCATCATAAACATCCACCCGTCACCATTCCCCACCCCAACATCCCCATCATAAACATCCACCCGTCACCATTCCCTTCCCCACCATCCCCATCATAAACATCCACCCGTCACCATTCCCCTCTCCAACATCCCCATCATAAACATCCACCCGTCACCATTCCCCTCTCCCCAACATCCCCATCATAAACATCCACCCGTCACCATTCCCCTCTCCCCAACATCCCCATCATAAACATCCACCCGTCACCATTCCCCTCCCCACCATCCCCATCATAAACATCCACCCGTCACCATTCCCCACCCCAACATCCCCATCATAAACATCCACCCGTCACCATTCCCCTCTCCCCACCATCCCCATCATAAACATCCACCCGTCACCATTCCCCTCTCCAACATCCCCATCATAAACATCCACCCGTCACCATTCCCCACCCCAACATCCCCATCATAAACATCCACCCGTCACCATTCCCCTCACCAACATCCCCATCATAAACATCCACCCGTCACCATTCCCCTCTCCAACATCCCCATCATAAACATCCACCCGTCACCATTCCCCCTCTCCCAACATCCCCATCATAAACATCCACCCGTCACCATTCCCCTCTCCACCATCCCCATCATAAACATCAACCCGTCACCATTCCCCTCTCCAACATCCCCATCATAAACATCACCCGTCACCATTCCCCTCTCCCCACCATCCCCATCATAAACATCCACCCGTCACCATTCCCCTCCCCACCATCCCCATCATAAACATCCACCCGTCACCATTCCCCTCTCCAACATCCCCATCATAAACATCCACCCGTCACCATTCCCCTCTCCAACATCCCCATCATAAACATCCACCCGTCACCATTCCCCTCCCCCCAACATCCCCATCATAAACATCCACCCGTCACCATTCCCCTCTCCAACATCCCCATCATAAACATCCACCCGTCACCATTCCCCTCTCCAACATCCCCATCATAAACATCCACCCGTCACCATTCCCCTCTCCCCAACATCCCCATCATAAACATCCACCCGTCACCATTCCCCTCTCCAACATCCCCATCATAACATCCACCCGTCACCATTCCCCTCTCCAACATCCCCATCATAAACATCCACCCGTCACCATTCCCCTCTCCCCAACATCCCCATCATAAACATCCACCCGTAACCATTCCCCTCTCCCCAACATCCCCATCATAAACATCCACCCGTAACCATTCCCCTCTCCCCCCCATCCCCATCATAAACATCCACCCGTCACCATTCCCCTCTCCCCAACATCCCCATCATAAACATCCACCCGTAACCATTCCCCTCTCCCCCCCATCCCCATCATAAACATCCACCCGTCACCATTCCCCTCTCCCCAACATCCCCATCATAAACATCCACCCATCACCATTCCCCTCTCCCCCCCATCCCCATCATAAACATCCACCCGTCACCATTCCCCACCCCAACATCCCCATCATAAACATCCACCCGTCACCATTCCCCACCCCAACATCCCCATCATAAACATCCACCCGTCACCATTCCCCTCTCCAACATCCCCATCATAAACATCCACCCGTCACCATTCCCCTCTCTCCAACATCCCCATCATAAACATCCACCCGTCACCATTCCCCTCTCCAACATCCCCATCATAAACATCCACCCGTCACCATTCCCTCTCTCCAACATCCCCATCATAAACATCCACCCGTCACCATTCCCCTCTCCCCACCATCCCCATCATAAACATCCACCCGTCACCATTCCCCTCTCCCCACCATCCCCATCATAAACATCCACCCGTCACCATTCCCCTCTCCCCACCATCCCCATCATAAACATCCACCCGTCACCATTCCCCTCTCCAACATCCCCATCATAAACATCCACCCGTCACCATTCCCCTCTCCAACATCCCCATCATAAACATCCACCCGTCACCATTCCCCACCCCAACATCCCCATCATAAACATCCACCCGTCACCATTCCCCTCTCCCCACCATCCCCATCATAAACATCCACCCGTCACCATTCCCCTCTCCCCACCATCCCCATCATAAACATCCACCCGTCACCATTCCCCTCTCCCCACCATCCCCATCATAAACATCCACCCGTCACCATTCCCCACCCCAACATCCCCATCATAAACATCCACCCGTCACCATTCCCCTCTCCCCAACATCCCCATCATAAACATCCACCCGTAACCATTCCCCTCTCCCCCCCATCCCCATCATAAACATCCACACGTCACCATTCCCCTCTCCAACATCCCCATCATAAACATCCACCCGTCACCATTCCCCTCTCCAACATCCCCATCATAAACATCCACCCGTCACCATTCCCCTCTCCAACATCCCCATCATAAACATCCACCCGTCACCATTCCCCACCCCAACATCCCCATCATAAACATCCACCCGTCACCATTCCCCTCTCCCCACCATCCCCATCATAAACATCCACCCGTCACCATTCCCCTCTCCCCACCATCCCCATCATAAACATCCACCCGTCACCATTCCCCTCTCCCCACCATCCCCATCATAAACATCCACCCGTCACCATTCCCCTCTCCCCACCATCCCCATCATAAACATCCACCCGTCACCATTCCCCCCTCCCCACCATCCCCATCATAAACATCCACCCGTCACCATTCCCCTCTCCCCACCATCCCCATCATAAACATCCACCCGTCACCATTCCCCACCCCAACATCCCCATCATAAACATCCACCCGTCACCATTTCCCTTCCCCACCATCCCCATCATAAACATCCACCCGTCACCATTCCCCTCTCCAACATCCCCATCATAAACATCCACCCGTCACCATTCCCCTCTCCCCAACATCCCCATCATAAACATCCACCCGTCACCATTCCCCTCTCCCCAACATCCCCATCATAAACATCCACCCGTCACCATTCCCCTCCCCACCATCCCCATCATAAACATCCACCCGTCACCATTCCCCACCCCAACATCCCCATCATAAACATCCACCCGTCACCATTCCCCTCTCCCCACCATCCCCATCATAAACATCCACCCGTCACCATTCCCCTCTCCAACATCCCCATCATAAACATCCACCCGTCACCATTCCCCACCCCAACATCCCCATCATAAACATCCACCCGTCACCATTCCCCTCCCCACCATCCCCATCATAAACATCCACCCGTCACCATTCCCCTCTCCAACATCCCCATCATAAACATCCACCCGTCACCATTCCCCTCTCCAACATCCCCATCATAAACATCCACCCGTCACCATTCCCCTCCCCCCAACATCCCCATCATAAACATCCACCCGTCACCATTCCCCTCTCCAACATCCCCATCATAAACATCCACCCGTCACCATTCCCCTCTCCCCACCATCTCCATCATAAACATCCACCCATCACCATTCCCCTCTCCAACATCCCCATCATAAACATCCACCCGTCACCATTCCCCTCTCCAACATCCCCATCATAAACATCCACCCGTCACCATTCCCCACCCCAACATCCCCATCATAAACATCCACCCGTCACCATTCCCCTCTCCAACATCCCCATCATAAACATCCACCCGTCACCATTCCCCTCTCCCCACCATCCCCATCATAAACATCCACCCGTCACCATTCCCCTCTCCACCATCCCCATCATAAACATCCACCCGTCACCATTCCCCTCTCCAACATCCCCATCGTAAACATCCACCCGTCACCATTCCCCTCCCCCCAACATCCCCATCATAAACATCCACCCGTCACCATTCCCCTCTCCAACATCCCCATCATAAACATCCACCCGTCACCATTCCCCTCTCCCCACCATCTCCATCATAAACATCCACCCATCACCATTCCCCTCTCCAACATCCCCATCATAAACATCCACCCGTCACCATTCCCCTCTCCAACATCCCCATCATAAACATCCACCCGTCACCATTCCCCACCCCAACATCCCCATCATAAACATCCACCCGTCACCATTCCCCTCTCCAACATCCCCATCATAAACATCCACCCGTCACCATTCCCCTCTCCCCACCATCTCCATCATAAACATCCACCCATCACCATTCCCCTCTCCAACATCCCCATCATAAACATCCACCCGTCACCATTCCCCTCTCCCCACCATCCCCATCATAAACATCCACCCGTCACCATTCCCCTCTCCCCACCATCCCCATCATAAACATCCACCCGTCACCATTCCCCTCTCCCCCCCATCCCCATCATAAACATCCACCCGTCACCATTCCCCTCTCCAACATCCCCATCATAAACATCCACCCGTCACCATTCCCCTCTCCCCACCATCCCCATCATAAACATCCACCCATCACCATTCCCCTCTCCAACATCCCCATCATAAACATCCACCCGTCACCATTCCCCTCTCCCCACCATCCCCATCATAAACATCCACCCATCACCATTCCCCTCTCCAACATCCCCATCATAAACATCCACCCGTCACCATTCCCCTCTCCAACATCCCCATCATAAACATCCACCCATCACCATTCCCCTCCCCACCATCCCCATCATAAACATCCACCCATCACCATTCCCCTCTCCAACATCCCCATCATAAACATCCACCCGTCACCATTCCCCTCTCCAACATCCCCATCATAAACATCCACCCGTCACCATTCCCCTCTCCCCACCATCCCCATCATAAACATCCACCCGTCACCATTCCCCTCTCCCCCCCATCCCCATCATAAACATCCACCCGTCACCATTCCCCTCTCCAACATCCCCATCATAAACATCCACCCGTCACCATTCCCCTCTCCCCACCATCCCCATCATAAACATCCACCCATCACCATTCCCCTCTCCAACATCCCCATCATAAACATCCACCCGTCACCATTCCCCTCTCCAACATCCCCATCATAAACATCCACCCGTCACCATTCCCCACCCCAACATCCCCATCATAAACATCCACCCGTCACCATTCCCCTCTCCAACATCCCCATCATAAACATCCACCCGTCACCATTCCCCTCTCCCCACCATCTCCATCATAAACATCCACCCATCACCATTCCCCTCTCCCCACCATCCCCATCATAAACATCCACCCGTCACCATTCCCCTCTCCCCACCATCCCCATCAGAAACATCCACCCGTCACCATTCCCCTCTCCAACATCCCCATCATAAACATCCACCCGTCACCATTCCCCTCTCCCCACCATCTCCATCATAAACATCCACCCGTCACCATTCCCCTCCCCAACATCCCCATCATAAACATCCACCCGTCACCATTCCCCTCTCCAACATCCCCATCATAAACATCCACCCGTCACCATTCCCCTCTCCCCACCATCCCCATCATAAACATCCACCCGTCACCATTCCCCTCTCCAACATCCCCATCATAAACATCCACCCGTCACCATTCCCCTCTCCCCAACATCCCCATCATAAACATCCACCCGTCACCATTCCCCTCTCCCCACCATCTCCATCATAAACATCCACCCATCACCATTCCCCTCTCCCCACCATCCCCATCATAAACATCCACCCGTCACCATTCCCCTCTCCCCACCATCCCCATCATAAACATCCACCCGTCACCATTCCCCTCTCCAACATCCCCATCATAAACATCCACCCGTCACCATTCCCCTCCCCACCATCCCCATCATAAACATCCACCCATCACCATTCACCCCCTGCTCCATCCCTATCACCAACTTCCTGAGCCCAGTCCTCACTGACTGAGTGAGATAGGAAAGTATTTGCAGTGGTTTGTGGCATCAGTGGTGTGGTGGACCATGAGGTGGGTTATCCATGGTCTGGATCAGCTGGGGAATGTGGGCCAATGAATGGCCGGTGCAGTTTAACTCAGAATGCAAAGTGATTTGTTTTGCGAAGTTAAACTAGGGGGAGGGGAGGGTGTGTGTGTGTGTCTCTCTCTCCCTCTCTCACACACACACACACACACACACACACACACACACACACACACACACACACACACACACACACACACACACACACACACACACACACACACACACACACACACACACACACACACTGTCCTGTGTCCAGGGCCCTGAAGAGAGTTGTAGATTTGTCGGAGTTCCATTCAAGTGTTGACACAGGTTCATCAGGAAGGTATATGGCACGTTTTCCTTCTTAGAAGGCAAACTGAGTACAGGAGCTGGAACATCATGTTGCAACTCTACACAATCTTGACAAGACTGCAGTGGGTGTATTGTCTGCATTTCTGTTCGCCCAACTGGGAAGGTTGAGATTAAGATGAATCCAAATCAGGTTTAATATCACTGGCACACACCTTGAAATTCCTTGTTTTAGGATAACAATACATTGAGATAAATAATATAAAAACTATGAATTGCAATATGTCTATATGAAAAAGGTAGTGAATAAAGAGAGCAAAACAAAACAGTGAAGTAGTGTCGATGGGTTCATCGACCATTTATACATCTGATGATGAAGAAGCTATTCCTGAAAGGGTCAGTGTGTGTCTTGTCTTTGATGGTAATGAAGAAAAGAGGGAATGTCCTGGGTGATGGGGGTCCTTAATGATGGATGCCGCCATTTTGTGACATTGCTTTTTGACGATGTCCTCGACTCTGAGAGACTAGTGCCCACGATGGAGCTTTCTGCAGCTTTTTTCGACTCTCTGCAGTGACCCTCCATACTAGACTGTGATGCAACCAGTTAGAAAGGTCTCCACTGTACGTCTAGAGAGGGTACAGAACTGATTCATGAGGATGGTCGTGAAACTGGAGGGTTGAGTTCTAAGGAGAGACTGACTAGATCACCGCTCCCCTTCCCATGTCCGCCAGCCCATCACCACTCCCCGTTCCGTGTCCACCAGCCCGGTCACCGCTCCCCTTCCCATGTCCGCCAGCCCATCACCGCTCCCCTTCCCGTGTCCACCAGCCCGTCACTGCTCCCCTTCCCATGTCCACCAGCCCGTCACTGCTCCCCTTCCCGTGTCCACCAGCCCGGTCACCGCTCCCCTTCCCGTGTCCACCAGCCCGGTCACTGCTCCCCGTTCAGTGTCCACCAGCCCGGTCACCGCTCCCCTTCCCATGTCCACCAGCCCGTCACCGCTCCCCTTCCCGTGTCCACCAGCCCGTCACTGCTCCCCTTCCCGTGTCCACCAGCCCGGTCACTGCTCCCCTTCCCGTGTCCACCAGCCCGGTCACTGCTCCCCGTTCGGTGTCCACCAGCCCGGTCACTGCTCCCCGTTCGGTGTCCACCAGCCCGTCACCGCTCCCCTTCCCATGTCCACCAGCCCGTCACTGCTCCCCTTCCGTGTCCACCAGCCCGGTCACCGCTCCCCTTCCCATGTCCGCCAGCCCATCACCGCTCCCCTTCCCGTGTCCACCAGCCCGTCACCGCTCCCCGTTCGGTGTCCACCAGCCCGGTCACCACTCCCCTTCTTGTGTCCACCAGCCCGGTCACCGCTCCCCGTTCGGTGTCCACCAGCCCGGTCACCACTCCCCTTCCCGTGTCCACCAGCCCGGTCACCGCTCCCCGTTCGGTGTCAACCAGCCCGGTCACCGCTCCCCGTTCCGTGTCCACCAGCCTGGTCATTGCTCCCCTTCCCGTGTCCACCAGCCCATCACCGCTCCCCGTTCGGTGTCCACCAGCCCGGTCACCACTCCCCTTCCCATGTCCACCAGCCCGGTCACCGCTCCCCGTTCGGTGTCCACCAGCCCGGTCACCGCTCCCCTTTCGGTGTCCACCATCCCGGTCACCGCTCCCCTTCCCGTGTCCACCAGCCCGGTCACCGCTCCCCTTCCCGTGTCCACCAGCCTGGTCACCGCTCCCCTTCCCGTGTCCACCAGCCTGGTCAGCGCTCCCCTTCCCGTGTCCACCAGCCCGGTCACCGCTCCCCTTCCCGTGTTCACCAGCTGGTCACCGCTCCGTTCGGTGTCCACCAGCCCGGTCACCGCTCCGTTTGGTGTCTACCAGCCCGGTCACCGCTCCCCTTCCCGTGTTCACCAGCCCGGTCACCGCTCCGTTCGGTGTCCACCAGCCCGGTCACCGCTCCGTTCGGTGTCCACCAGCCCAGATACAAGATTGCCTTCTCATCTCTTTCGTTGACTGTGGTTTTTTGCTGCCCATAGACACCAACATGCTGAAAACTGCCCCCAGGGTTTTGTCTTGTGTATAGGCAGAGGCACTCATCCCCCTCCCACATACTACATCCATGTGGCAAAGTGCAGACATTTTTATTTAAACATACAGAACTTTATTTGAATACAAAATACACACAAAGGTTAGTGGCTACAATGCTGATAATGATTTCAAATTAAATTATGGTTAGGATCATCGAACAGACAGTCAATTCCCCGGGATGCTCACTGTTCCCAGAAATCCTCCACTATACCTATAATGATTGTGTGCTCCTGCTCCAAGAACCCCCAGGCACAAGTGTAAGCCGGCTCGGGTGGAGCTCTCAACTGCCCACTGTCTAGACCCATGAATGGTCCTCTCGGCCAGGTCCTAAATCAATCCCACCAGGAGAACTCACAGGTGACTACACCCCTCCTCCTCCCCGTACTAGGTGACTGTAGATCAGGAGTGTGAGGCTGAAGTGCAACTGGAACTTGAGGAGTAGTCTCCCTGGACACGACTGTAGGAAGAGTCACCATTATGCAGTACTCTGTGTTAGACAAGAATGATAGGGGAAGTGCACTTGGCATATCTGCACTGGGGACACAGTCATAGACTCCATTGTCTCGGACCCAGCTCGGGACAGTGACATGCCTGAGGAGTGTACGGGGTATGTGCTGGTTTTGAACAGGACTGTGGTTTGTGATCAGTGTCATGGGACTATGAAACTTAAGAGCAGAATTAAGTGATTTGGCCCATCTGGACCGCTCCGTCATTTCATGTTGACTGATTTATTATCCCTCAACCTCATTCTCCTGCCTTCTCTCTATAATTCTTGACACTCTGACTATTCAAGAACAATCAACCTCTGCTTTAACGGCCTTCACAGTTATCTGTGGTAATAAATCCCATAGTTTCAGCACCCCCGGCTAAAGAAATTCTTCCTCATCAATGTTCTAAAGGGTCAAATTCCTCCATCATTATACTAGAAACTAATACATAGTTTTATAGTACTGTTATAGTATTTGTAGTGTTCTAATGTGTTCTGTATTTCATTTAAATACATAAATTTGTTTCTCAGTTAAATGGTAGTTTGTGTTTTTACACCTTTTAAACTTTAATTTCCATGAAACTTTGGTTATTTGCAGCCTCCCTTTACCTGAGCCAAAACATATTGGGCCAATGTGTCCCAGTTAACCAGAGTCCACTGTACTTGTATATCCAGCTGCTAAGAATATCTTCCAATAACGTACCCACTATAATTTCCTGGCTTATCCTTGGATCTCAGTAAATTCCTTGTCCTGTTTCATTGTTACAGAGCTTGGCCTGATGAGCCTATCGAAGGTTCTGGACTCTGTGTTCTTGGTTTTACCCAATTACTGCCTTGGGCATGGCTTAAGCGAGTTTTACCAGAACTACCTGCTGATCGGGGTGTGTACCAGCAGCCCAGTTGCCGAGTATCTGTGTGCGAAGTTCAGTGAGTATACCCTCCTGCCCAATGAACGGGGGTGGCAAGCCAGTTGGGAGATGCCCCTGGACAACATTGTACAGTCCAGTGCCAGTGCTGTGGTTAATAGAGGTGATCACTGCCTCTGACTACCCATACCAGGCCAAAGTTGTCCAGCAGAGTGCCTGCTTTCTGATGAGACTGATTACACTTCAAATCACTTTGCCTGTGGTCATGTCTGATTGAAACACAAAGTTATCTATTCTTCTCACATTTGAGACTCCCTCCATTTACACAAGTGTCGCTGGGAAGTCAGATTTTAACATCCCCTGGTCATTCCTGATCATCCTTGAGTTATAGGGAAGGGTTGAACAGATTAGGATATTATTCCCTTTAGGGGAGATTTGATAGAGGTATATGAAATAAGAGGAGTATTGATAGGAGAAATGTAAGCAAGCTTTTTCCACTGAGGTTGGATGAGACTAGAATTAGAGGGCATAGGTTAAGAGTGAATGGTGAAATATTTAAGGGGAACTGTTATGTTTATTAACTCCAAGACATTAAACTAATTGAAAGCAAAAACACAGAACTGGGAATAATGTAGCTTAATTTTGTTTTAACTTTAAGCAAGGCACGTGCATAAGATGTGGTGGTGTGATGACATATGCGATTTA
Source organism: Hemitrygon akajei (assembly GCF_048418815.1). Lineage (NCBI taxonomy): Eukaryota > Metazoa > Chordata > Chondrichthyes > Myliobatiformes > Dasyatidae > Hemitrygon > Hemitrygon akajei. The sequence goes on from NC_133134.1 coordinate 2,073,946, forward strand.
TGTGCTTTTACATATAATTTGCAGTGCATTATGTAAACAACAAAGAATGCTGAATCAAACAATATATTTACAATATTAGTGAAGTATTAAATACACAACAATTCTCCCTACTTAGCTATAAACTCCAACTCAACACAGAATGCATCCCAACTTATAAGCTGTATACAGTACTATGCAAAAGTCTTTGGCACATGTTAAAACAATTCTGTGAAACAAATTTGCTTTCAAAAATAATGAAAGGAAAAGTTTCTAAATATCAAAAGAAATACTATAAAGAGCAGTAAACTGCAAACATAACTAAATCAAATCAATATTTGATGTGACCACCCTTTGGCTTTAAAACTGCGTCAATTATCTGTCGTGCAGTTTTATAAGAAAATCAGCTGGTAGGTTGTTCCAAGTATCTTGGAGAACTTGCCACAGATCTTCTGTAGACCCCACCGTCATCCCCACTCCACCATCGTCGACCCCACTGTCAACCCCATCCCGACACCCTGTCCATCTGTGGTGTCTTCACCCTTCCAACATCCCCATCTACCTTATGGGGTACAACACGTGTTGATTTTATTTGACACAGGTGACGCATTTTATTGCTATGTTGGCGCTGAAAGCATGGCAACATTTAAGGGCATATTATAGAGCAAATATTAGTGGAAGGTTACAAGATTGGGAATCTTTCAAAAACTAACAGGAGGCAAGTAAAAATGTCATTGAGAAGGTAGAGATGGAATGCCAAAATAAACTAGCTAATAATATTAAAGACTACACCAAAAGTTTCTTCAGATGCATAAAGTGTAAAAGAGAGGTAAGAGTGGATATCGGACTGCTGGAAAACGACACTGGAGAGGTAGTGATGGGGGACAATGAAATAGCAGATGAACTGAATAAGTATTTTGCATCAGTCTTCACTGTGGAAGACACTAGTAGTACGGTGGAAGTTCCAGGTGTTGGGACATGAAGTGTATGAAGTTACCATAACTAGAGAGAAGGTTCTTGGGAAAATGACAGGTCTGAAGGTAGATAAGTAACCTGGACCAGATGGTGTACACCCCAGAGTTCTGAAAGAGGTGTCTGAAGAGATTGTGGAGACATTATTAATGATCTTTCAAGCATCACTAGATTCTTGAATGGTTCCGGAAGACTGGAAAATTGCAAATGTCACTCCACTCTTCAAGAAGGGAGAGGGGCAGAAGAAAGGAAATTATAGGCCAATTAGTCTGATCTCAGTGGTTGGGAAAATGTTGGAGTTGATTGTTAAGGATGAGTTCTCAGAGTACTTGGAGGTGCATGATAAAATAGGCCATAGACAGCATGGTTTTCTCAAGGGAAAATCCTGCCTGACAAATCTGTTGGAATTCTTTGAAGAAGTAACAAGCAGGATAGACAAAGCAGAATAGATTGATGTTGTGTACTTGAATTTTCAGAGGCCTTTGACAAGGTGCCACACACAAGGCTGCTTAACAAGATAAGAGCCCATGGTATTACAGGAAAGATTCTAGCATGGATAAAGCAGTAGCTGATTGGCAGGAGGTAGAGTGGGAATAAAGGGAACCTTTTCTGACTGGCTGCGGGTGACTAGTCATGTCCACACAGGTCTGTGTTGGGACTGATTCTTTTTGCATTATGCATCAGTGATTTGGATGATGGAATTGATGGCTTTGCTGAAACAGTAGTAGAGAGGTTGGGGATGGCATTAAACAGGAAATTAGAAATGCGTGCAAAAAAGGAACAGTAGTTATAATGGGTGACTTCAATCTACATATAGATTGGGTGAACCAAATTGGTAAGGGTGCTGAGGAAGAGGGTTTCTTGGAATGTATGCGGGATGGTTTTCTGAACCAACATGTCGAGGAACCAACTAGAGAGCAGGCCATTCTAGATTGGGTATTGAGCAATGAGGAAGGGTTAGTTAGCAATCTTGTCGTGAGAGGCCCCTTGGGTAAGAGTGACCATAACATGATGGAATTCTTCATTAAGATGGAGAGTGACATAGTTAATTCAGAAACAAAGGTTCTGAACTTAAAGAAGGGTAACTTTAAAGGTATGAGACGTGAATTAGCTAAGATAGACTGGCAAATGATACTTAAAGGGTTGACGGTGGATATGCAATGGCAAGCATTTAAAGATCGCATGGATGAACTACAACAATTGTTCATCCCAGTTTGGCAAAAGAATAAACCAGGGAAGGTAGTGCACCCGTGGCTGACAAGGGAAATTAGGGATAGTATCAAGTCCAAAGAAGAAACATATAAATTAGCAAAAAAAAGCGGCACACCTGAGGACTGGGAGAAATTCAGAGACCAGCAGAGGAGGACAAAGGGCTTAATTAGGAAAGGGAAAAAAGATTATGAGAGAAAGCTGGCAGGGAACATAAAAACTGATTGTAAAAGCTTTTATAGATACGTGAAAAGAAAAAGATTGGTCAAGACAAATGTAGGTCCTTTACAGTCAGAAACAGGTGAATTGATCAGAGGGAACAAAGACATGGCAGACCAATTGAATAACTACTTTGGTTCTGTCTTCACTAAGGAGGACATAAATAATCTTCCGGAAATAGTAAGGGACCGGGGGTCTAGTGAGATGGAGGAACTGAGGGAAATACATGTTAGTAGGGAAGTGGTGTTAGGTAAATTGAAGGGGTTAAAGGCAGATAAATCCCCAGGGCCAGATGGTCTGCACCCCAGAGTGCTTAAGGAAGTAGCCCAAGAAATAGTGGATGCATTAGTGATAATTTTTCAAAACTCCTTAGATTCTGGATTAGTTCCTGAGGATTGGAGGGTGGCTAATGTAACCCCACTTTTTAAAAAAGGAGGGAGAGAGAAACTGGGGAATTATAGACCGGTTAGTCTGACATCGGTGGTGGGGAAAATGCTAGAGTCGGTTATCAAAGATGTGATAACAGCACATTTGGAAAGAGGTGAAATCATCGGACAAAGTCAGCATGGATTTGTGAAAGGAAAATCATGCCTGACGAATCTTATAGAATTTTTTGAAGATGTAACTAGTAGAGTGGATAGGGGAGAGCCAGTGGATGTGGTATATTTAGATTTTCAAAAGGCTTTTGACAAGGTCCCACACGGGAGATTAGTGTGCAAACTTAAAGCACACGGTATTGGGGGTATGGTATTGATGTGGATAGAGAATTGGTTGGCAGACAGGAAGCAGAGAGTGGAAGTAAAGGGGACCTTTTCAGAATGGCAGGCAGTGACTAGTGGGGTACCGCAAGGCTCAGTGCTGGGACCTCAGTTGTTTACAATATATATTAATGATTTAGACGAGGGAATTAAATGCAGCATCTCCAAGTTTGTGAATGACACGAAGCTGGGCGGCGGTGTTAGCTGTGAGCAGGATGCTCAGAGGATGCAGGGTGACTTGGATAGGTTAGGTGAGTGGGCAAATTCATGGCAGATGCAATTTAATATGGATAAATGTGAGGTTATCCACTTTGGTTGCAAGAACAGGAAAACAGATTATTATCTGAATGGTGGCCGATTAGGAAAAGGGGAGATGCAACAAGACCTGGGTGTCATTGTATACCAGTCGTTGAAGGTGGGCATGCAGGTACAGCAGGCAGTGAAAAAGGCAAATGGTATGTTGGCATTCATAGCAAAAGGATTTGAGTACAGGAGCAGGGAGGTTCTACTGCAGTTGTACAAGGCCTTGGTGAGACCGCACCTAGAATATTGTGTGCAGTTTTGGTCCCCTAATCTGAGGAAGGACATTCTTGCCATGGAGGGAGTACAGAGAAGGTTCACCAGATTGATTCCTGGGATGGCAGGACTTTCATATGAAGGAAGACTGGATTGACTAGGCTTATACTCACTGGAATTTAGAAGATTGAGGGGGGATCTTATTGAAACATATAACATTCTAAAGGGATTGGACAGGCTAGATGCAGGAAGATTGTTTCCCATGTTGGGGAAGTCCAGAATGAGGGGTCACAGTTTAAGGATAAAGGGGAAGCCTTTTAGGACCGAGATGAGGAAAAACTTCTTCACACAGAGAGTGGTGAATCTGTGGAATTCTCTGCCACAGGAAACAGTTGAGGCCGGTTCATTGGCTATATTTAAGAGGAAGTTAGATATGGCCCTTGTGGCTAAAGGGATCAGGGGTATGGAGAGAAAGCAGGTACAGGGTTCTGAGTTGGATGATCAGCCATGATCATACTGAATGGCGGTGCAGGCTCGAAGGGCCAAATGGCCTTCTCCTGCACCTATTTTCTTTGTTTCTATGCTTCTAAAAGTTTGCAGATGATATGAAGGTAGGTGAAGGGAAATGGAGAGGCTACAGAAGGACTGACAGATTAGGAGAGTGGGCAAAGAAATGGCAGATGGAATACAGTGTCAGGAATTATGTGGTCATGCATTTTGGTAGCAGAAATGAAAGGGTTGACTTTTCTAAATGGAGAGAAAATACAAAAAAAACTGAGGTACAAAGGGATTTGGTAGTTGTGCATGATTCCCTTGGTAGTGGTGAGGGAGGCAAATGCAATGTTAACATTCATTTCAAGAGGACTAGAATATAAAAGAAAGGATGTAATGTTGAGAGTTTATAAAGCACTAGTGAGGCCTCACTTGAAGTATTGTGAGCGGGTCTGGGCCCCTTATCTTAGAAAGGGTGTGCAAATTAACCTTTAGGGGTGTTCTGCACAAGGACTCCCAAATCCCTGTGCTTCTCAGATTTTTGGATTTTCTCTCTGTTTAGAAAATGGACATTTTTGGGTTTGAATGGCTTGTCATATGAAGAGCGTCTGATGGCTCTGGGCCTGTGTTCATTAGAATTCAGAAGAATGAGGGGTGAACTCATTGAAACCTATCGAATGGTGAAAGGCCTTGATAGAGTGGAGATTTCCTGTGGTGTAAGTGCTGAAGACCGAAGGCACAGTCTCAGGGGTGTCCGTTTAGAACGGAGATGAGGAAGAATTTCTTTAGCCAGAGGGTGGTGAATCTGTGGAATTCTTTGCCACGGGCAGCTGTGGAGGCCAAATCTTTATGTATATTTAAGGCAGAGGTTGATAGATTCTTGATTGGTCAGGGCATGAAGGGACACTGGGAAAAGGCAGGAGATTGGGGCTGAGAGGAAAATTGGATCAGCCATGATGGAATACTGGAGCTGACTAATACTAACCTATATGATTTTGGAATGCGGGAGGAAACCAGAGGAAACCCTCACAGTCATGTAGAGAATGTACAACCTCCTTACAGCAAGCAGTCGAGATTGAACCCCAGTATTACAGCCGACACTGTAAAGTGTTGTACTAACCACTACGCTACCGTACCATTTCTAAACTACCATGCCTTCCCCCCACCATCTCATCCTCAATGTTCATTCTTCACCACTCGCTCACACCCCTTCCCTACCCCCCACCCATTCCTCATCTCAGCATCCAGGAGCTTTTCAAGGCGTCAGAACGAGTTTAGTTCTGTAATGATTGGAAGATGTTCTGGAGCTGCCATGTCTGATACCCTATGCATTATTAACCATTCACAGACATTACCTACCAAATGAATTACTTTTCCTGGGAGCATCCAGGCATTGGCCGGATCATTGCTGCCCTGGCAACCCAAGGATTGGCATTCGTGGCTCTTCTTTTCCTTGTTGAGTTCAATGTTTTCAGAACTTTGTCCAGTTGTATCCATCGTACCTTCTGGAGGAAGAAGCTGGTGAGTGCGTGAACTGGGAATAACTGGTTATTAACAGTTAATGTTTGTCTTCCATTGTGGTACAAAGTGTCAAAACCCCTCAGCAAATTTGTAGATGACACCAAGTAAGGAAGACTATCACAGCTTGCAGTAGGGATCTGGACCAGATAAGGAGAGGGCTGAAAACAGCAGGTGGAACTTAATGCAGAAAAGTGTGAGGTGTTGCAATTTGGGAGGACTTGCACATTGAGCAGTAGGGCACTGAGGAGTGCAATAGGAAAGAGGGGTCCGTAATTCCTTGAAAATGGTGTCACGTGTAGATAGGGACATTAAGAAGCTTTTGGTGCATTGCTCCTAATCACTCCAAGTATTGAGTACAGGAGTTGGGACGTTATGTTGAAGATGTTAATGACATCTAATTTGGAGTATTGTTTGCAGTTCTAGTCACGTATCTACAGCAAGGATACCGATAAGATTGAAAGAACCCATTCGCCTGCCTTCTCCCCATAACCTTTGATGTCCTGATCAAGAACCTATGAACCTCTGCTTTAAATATACCCAATGACATGACCCCCACAGCCATCTGAGGCAATGAATTGACCACCTTCCAGCTAAAGTAATTCCTCCTCATCTCTGTTCTAAATGGACATCCTTGTACTCTGAAACTGTGTCCTCTGGTCCTAGACTCTCTCATTATAGGAAACAACCTCTCTGCATCCATTCTATCTAGGCCGTAGCAATAGGATTGAAAGAATGCAAAGAAAATTTACAAGGATGTTGCTGGGACTTGAGGACCTGAGTTAAAGGGAAAGGTTGAATAGGTTACAACTTCATTCCCTGGAACATAGGCAAATAACAGACAGGCATGCTTTATTGATCCCGAGGGAAATTGGGTTTCATTACAGTCGCACCAACCAAGAATAATGTAGAAATATAGCAATATAAAACCATAAATAATTAAATAATAATAGGTAAATTATGCCAAGTGGAAATAAGTCCAGGATAAATAAGGGGAGATTTAATAGAGGTATACAAAATCATGAGGGTTATATATAGAATAAATGCAAGCAGACTTGAGGTTGGGTGAGACTAGAACTAGAAGTCATAGGTTATGGGTGAAAGGTGAAATACTTGAGAACATGGGGGGAACAACTTCACTCAAGCTACTGAGAGTGAGGAATGAGCTGCCAGTGGAAGTGGAGGATGCAGCATCAGTTGCAACATTTAAGAATAGTTTGGATAGGTACATGGATAGGAGGGGTACGGAGGGCTGTGGTCCAGGTGCAGGTCAATGGGATGAGGCAGAATAATAGTTTGGCATGGACTAGATGGGCTGAATGGCCGGTTATATTGCTGCAGTACTCTGTGACTGATGATTGGAGAGAGTGATTCAGTTGCATTGCTGTCTCCTTTTAGGCTCTGATTATAGATGTCATGGCCCCGCATGCTGTGGAAGACTATGATGTTACGGTGGAGCGCATGAAGATAGAGGAATCACCAGCCATACAGCTGGACAAACCTCTGGTGTTAAAGGAGCTCTCCAAGGTAAGTGCATCACGTCGCATTCCTGATGCAAGGCAGCAGGAAGCCGCTGGCAGCCGTGCAGCAGCTGCATTGATCTGCTGGAGCTGCACTGCTCTATCGTGGACATTGTGACTGAAACTCAATGCATAGAAGCTGCAAATGGAAAATGTCAAAATCTTTGTTTACACAACGAGCCTCCAGGAGAATCTCAATCTCCTGACATGATACTTTATACCTTTACCCAAAGATAACAGTAAATGATTAACTACAGCTTTAATAGCTAAAATCACTTACTGATCTTTAACATTGAGTCATGGAGCACGACCACACAGCCCATTGAGTCCATGCCAACCTGATCCCATCATCCTACACCCGGACCCTCGACCCCCCTTACCCCTCGCATCTATGTACTTGTCCAAACTTCTCTTAAATGTTGAACTTGAACCTGCATCCACCATTTACACTGGCAGCTCATTCCATACTCTTGCTATCCTCTGAGTGAAGAAGTTTCCCATCAGGTTCCCCTTAAACGTTTCACCTTTTACCCTATTTTATTTCCTTCTGTAAGTTCTCTGAGCTTTCTGTAATTATCCTGGCTCCCATGTGTGTTAAAGATTAAAGATTGGCTTCATTTGTCACATGTACATCAAAACATACAGTGAAACTTGTCGTTTGTGTCAATCAAATCAGCGAAGATTATGCTGGGGGCAGCCTGCAAGTGTTGCCATGCTTCCAGTACCAGCATTGCCCACAGCTCATTAACCCTGATCATATGTTGTGGGATGTGGGAAGAACCACACGTGGCCACAGGGAGAATGTACAAACTCCTTACTCCAATTCCTGTCGCAGCAATCAAAGCCTGATCACTTTGTGCTAACCTCCATGCTACAGTGCCACCCATTTGACTCCCATCATCTGCTCTTCACTGTCTTTTTGCTCATCCAGGAACCTCCTTGCCTTTCCCAGAGGGGAGGGTGGTTTCTTGAGGGTTGACAATGGTGGGAAGGGACAGTGGTTCAGTTCAAGGGGAGCTACGTGGTACAGGGTTGGTCCTGAACACTGCTAATCTTTGCTGCGTGCTTCACAGGTCTACCCCGGGAAGGAGTCCACGATCGCTGTGAACAGGATTAGTTTGGCCGTGAGCAGGGGCGAGTGTTTTGGATTGCTGGGGTTAAATGGAGCTGGAAAAACAACCACCTTCAAAATTCTAACAGGTGACGTGAACATGAGTGGGGGAGACGCATTTATTGAAGGTCGGAGCATTCTGAATGGTAAAAAGGAGGTGAGTCCACAATGTACTCTTTGTCATATGTGTAGAGAATTTTATCAACATAGTTCTCCTTCCCACCCTTACTTTTAGTCTCATCTTCCATGTTCCCTGGATTACAACCTGCCTCCTGGAAGGAACAGAACAGAATCTAGAATAGTGTATTGAAAGGCTGGGATGGATTGAATGTGAAGATGTTTCCAGTGGTGGCTGAATCAAGAAGCAGAAGGCACAGCCTAAGAATAGAGGGACATCCATTTAGGAGGAATTTCTTTAGCCAGAGGGTGGTGATTGTGTGGAATTCTTTGGCACAGACGGCTGTGGAGGCCAAGTCATTGGGTATATTTAAAGTGGAGGTTGACAAGTTCTTGATTGGTCAGGAATCAATCAAAGGTTATAGGGAGAGGGCAGGAGAATGGGGTTGAGAGGGATAGTGAATCAGCCATGATCGAATGGTGGAGTAAACTCAATGGGTCGAGTATCCTAGCAGGAAGGTTTATTAATGCTACCCAGTGGGGTTTAAACTAGAGCTGCAGGGGGATGGGAACCAGAGTGCCAGAACAGTCAGTGGAGAGTTTGTGGAGGCAGATGTTGGTACGACCTCAAACAAAGTCATGAATCAAAAGGCTGAACATAGTGTGACTAGTGTCCTGAGCTGCCTATATTTCAATGCAAGACATATCGTAGGAAAGGGGGATGAGCCCAGGGCATGGATTATGACAGGGGTGGCCAAACTTACTTAATGTAAGAGCCACATACGATTAACTTCAGATGTTTGAGAGCTGCAAAACATGAACAAAATTAACACACATTTTTTTTATTGTTACATACACATTTTGTTACAAAAATGTTATATAAATGTTAAGAAATACATGTATGCAATAATATTCATTCATGCATGTAGTTTTTTAAACTGTTAATTTGTATTAGTTTCAGTAATCATAATGTACATATATACCAAATGTTTTCAAAATCTTGACCGATGATTGTTTTAACTGTATTGAGTGTATTAATACGGTACTGAACTACGGGAACATCTAAGAAAAGTATGCGAATTTGCATTTCAGTAACATAAGATTACCTTATGACTGCCAAAAATAAAAATAAAAGGGAAAAAACTGAGATATTTTTAATGATATTTATTTGTCTAAGTAAATATCTGGTCAAAACATGGAGGAAATATGTGAAAAAAAGCAAACCAATACAATTAGAGATTTTAATCAAATACCTCCTTACAAAATTAGTCTTATCATAATATTTTTATGACATAAACAGACAATGCTACAATCTTTTAATGCCACCAAGTCCAACATCTCTTCTTTCACAGTTACATCAGAGGAAACATAACGAATAAATACTGCCAGTTGTGGGTTGTCTTGTATGTCTGTAGATTCATCAAGAGCTAAGCTGAATGCAAGGGAATTCTTTACATCATTTTGCCTGCAACATCAGCACTGATCGAGGAGATAGGCCTCTCTGTAGTGTGGCGTGAAACTAGTGTTTGTACTATTAGTCACTGAAGTTTTGTGTTATTTGGATCTAACACTGCAACAACCTCAGCTATATTCTTCTTAACAAATTCACCATCAGAATATGGGCGTTTAGCACGAGCAATATTCCATGACATAACGAAACTAGCTTCAGTCGTTGTCTCAGCTTCCTTACTGAACATTGTCAACAGTGTCTGTTGGCTATTTAGAGATGATTTTAACGCAGTTAATTTGTTTTTCCGTAATTCAGATTTACATGGATAATCAGCCGAAAAGTTTTTGTGAGTTGTTTCATAGTGGCGTTTCAAATTACTGGCTTTGTAATGACTGAGTGACACAATGCAGATAAGACACAAAAGATTACTTCCTTTAATGGTGAATGCAAAATATTCCTCCCACTGTGGCTTAAAATGTCTGTTTTCATCTTCATACTTTCGTTTCTTACAATTTGATGACGCCATCTTCCTTCACAAAATTTTCACAGACACTTGTAAACAAAACTTGTATCCAACTAGGTCTGCACAATTCAGCGTCCTGTGTTACACTGCGTTAATGTACATGATGTGAATGCAGTCGGGCCTAGACTCACTAACACTTTGAGTGCCAAATGACGTAGATCTACGTCTGTGCTACTTCTGCCTTCAGCGCCCAACAATGTAGATCTACGTCATGTATTTTGAAACTCGCGCCTCTATCTTCGAGCTGCCTTCAGCACCATGTAGCGATTCTCACCAACTCTTGAGTGATGGAATTAAGTCTCAAGGGATTTCCCGCGGTTCTATTTATCGCCAAAATGCTTTGCCATTCACTTCTATGCAATGGCAGCACGTGGTAAAAAGGAGGTCAACCAACATATTTCCGTGAGCCGCACATTGAATGCCAAAGAGCGGCATGTGGCTCACGAGCCGCAGTTTGGCCACCCCTGCATTATGACATTGTAGATATTAGTGAGACTTTGTTACTAAAGGGCATTGCTGTCAGCTTGGTATTCCAGGGTTCCGTTCTTTTAGATGTGACAGAGTGGGAGAGATTAAAGGAGGAGGGATAGCATTACTAGTTGGGGAAATTGTCTTGGCATTGCTCAGTCAGGACAGACTGGAAAACTTGTCTAGTGAGGGATTATGGGTGGAACTGAGAAATAAGAAAGGTATGACCATGTTAATTGGCCTAAATTACAGACTAACTAACAGACCTAGGGATTTAGAGGAACAAATTTGTAAAGAGATCACAGACTGTTGTAAGAAACGTAAGGTTGTTATACTAGGTGTTTCTAACTTTTCACATATTGGCTGGGAATTTCATACTGTAAAAGAACTAGATGGGATAGAGTTTGTCAAATGTGTTTTGGAAAGTTTCCTTCATCAGTACATAGAAGTCCCAACGAGAGTGTGTGATACTGGATCGGCTAGTAGGGAATGAGACAGGGCAGGTGTCAGAAGTTTGTGCAGGGGAACACTTTGCATCCAGTGACCACAATGCCATTAGTTTCAAAGTAAATATGCAAAAAGACAGGTCTGGTCTGTGGGTTGAGTTTCTAAATTGAAGAAACGCAACTTTTGATGATATCAGAAATGAGCAAGGATGTAATACTGAGGCTTTATAAGGCACTGGCGAGGCAGTGAACAGTTTTGGGCCCCTCATCTTAGAAAAGATGTGCTGCCATTGGAGAGGGTCCAGAGGAGGCTCACAAGGATGCTTCCAGGAATGAAAGGGTTATCACACGAGGAATGTTTGATGGCTCTGGTCTGTACTCACTGGAACTCATTAGGATGAGGGGGATCTTGTTGAAACCTTTCAAATGTTGAAAGGCCTAGACAGAGTAGATGTGGAAAGGACGTTTCCCATGGTGGGAGAGTCTAGGACAAGAGGGCACAGCCTCAGGATAGAGGGGCGCCCTTTCAAAACAGAGATGCTGAGGAATTTCTTTAGCCAAAGGGTGGTGAATTTGTGGAATTTGTTGTCACGTGTAGTTGTAAAGGCCAGGTTGTTAGGCATATTTAAGGTAGAGATTGATAGGTTCTTGATTGGACATGGCATCAAAGGTTACAGGGAGAAGGCCAGGAACTGAGTTTTAGGAGGAGATAGAAAAAAAGGATCAGCCATGATTGAATGGCAGACTCAATGGGCCAGATGGCTTAATTCTGCTGCTATGTCTTATGGTCTAAGTGTGAATTGGGACAGGTTGTTTTCTGGCAAATGTGTACCTGGAAAGTGGGAGGCTTGCAAAAATGAAATTTTGAGAGGACTAAGCTTGTATGTGTCTTTCAGAATAAAAGGTAAAGATAACAAGTGTAGTGAACTTTGGTTTTCTAGAGATATTGATGTCCTGTGTACTTCCTAAAACATAGCAGATGTAGGCAGGTAGGAACAAATGAGGTGCTATAGAGTACAAGAAATACAAGAGAACACTTAAGAAACAAATCAGGAAGGCTAAAAGAAGGCATAAAGTTTCTCTAGCAAACAAAGTGAAGGAGAATCCTAAGGGATTCTACAAATATGTTGAGAGCAAAAGGATTGCAAGGGACAAAATTGGTCCTCTTGAAGACCAGAATGATAATCCATGTGTAGAGCCAAAACAGCTGGGGGAGATGGTAAATGAATTCTTTACATTTGTATTTATTCACGAGTCTATAGAAGTGAGGGAAAGTAGCATCAACTTCATGGATCCTGTACAGATTACAGAGAAGGAGGTGTTTGCTACCCTGAGGCAAATCAAGGTGGATAAATCCCCATGGCCTGACAAGGTGTTCCCTTGGACTCTACAGGAGGCAAGCACAGATGTTGCCAGGGCCTTAGCAGAGATATTTAAATCATCTTTAGTATTGGAGGATAGCCAGTGTTGTTCCACTATTTAAAAAAGGCTCTAACATAAACCAGGAAATTATAGGCCACAAAGTCCATAAGACCAGAACATATAGGAGCAGAATTAGGCCATTTGGCCCATCATGGTTGATCCAATTTTCCTCTCAGCCCCAATCTCCTGCCTTCTCCCCATATCCTTTCATGCCCTGACCAATCAAGAATCTATCAACCTCTGCCTTAAATATACATAAACATTTGGCCTCCACAGTTGCCTGTTGCAAAAAATTCCACAGTTTTACTACTCTCTGGCTAAAGAAATTCCTCCTCATCTCTGTTCTAAAAGGATGGCCCTCTATTTTGAGGCTGTGTCCTCTGGTCTTAGACTCTCCCACCATAGGAAACATCCTCTCCACATCTACTCTATCACGGCCTTTCACCATTTGATAGGTTTCAATGAGGTAAACTATCATTCTTCTGAATTCTAGTGAATACAGGTCCAGAGCCATCAAAAGCTCTTCATTTTTGTGAGCCTTCTTTCAACCTTCTCCAGTTTCAGCACATCATTTTCCAGATAAGAGGCCCAAAACTGCTCACAATACTCCATGAAGCCTCACCAGTGCCTCACCTCTACATCCTCGCTTTTATATTCTTGTCCTCTTGAAATGAACACTAACATTGCATTCACCTTACTCACCACAAACTCAACCTGCAAATCAACCTTTAGGGGATCCTGAACAAGGACTCCCAAGTCCCTTTGTAACCCTGTTTTTTGTATTTTCTCTCCATTTAGAAAATAGTCAACCCTTTCATTTCTTCTGATAAAGTGCATGACCATACACTTCCCAACACTGTATTCCATCTGCCATTTCTTTACCCGTTTTTCTAATGTCTCAGTCCTTCTGTAGCTTCTCTACTTCCTCAAAACTACCTGCCCCTCCACCTATATTCATATCATATGCAAACTTTGCAACAAAGCCATCAATTCCTCCAGCATCCAAATTGTTGACATATAATGTAAAAAGAATTGGTCCCAACACAGATTCCTGTGGAACACCACTAGCCACCAGCAGCCAGCCAGAAAAGGCTCCATTTACTCCCACTCTTTGCGTCCTTCCAATTAGCTACTGTTTTATCCATGCTGAATCTTTCCTGTAATTCCATAGGCTTGTAGTTTGTTAAGCAGCCTAATGTGTTTCAGCTTGTCAAAGGCTTTCTGAAAATCCAAGTACACAACATCAACCAGTTCTCCTTTGTCTATCCTTCTTGTTACTTAGACCATAGGACCATAAGATTTAGGAGCAGAAGCAGGCCATTCAGCCCATCGAGTCTGCTCTGCCATTCAATCATGAGTTGATCCACTTCATCCAGTCATCCCCACTCCCCTGCTTTCACCCCATACCCTTCAATGCCCTGGCTAATCAAAAACCTATCTATCTCTGCCTTAAATACACCCAATGGTTTGGCCTCCACAGCCGCTTGTGGCAACAAATTCCACAGATTTACCATCCTCTGACTAAAGTAATTTCTCTGCATCTCTGTTCTAAAAGGACGTCCTTCAATCCTGAAGTCATGCCCTCTTGTCCTAGAATCCCCTACCATGGGAAATAACTTTGCCATATCTAATCTGTTCAGGCCTTTTAAAATTTGGAATATTTCTATGAGATCCCCCCCTTATTCTCCTGAACTCCAGGGAATACAGCCCAAGAGCTGCCAGACGTTCCTCATACAGTAACCCTTTCATTCCTGGAATAATTCTCGTGAATCTTCTCTGAACTCTCTCCAATGTCAGTATATCCTTTCTAAAATAAGGAGCCCAAAACTGCACACAGTACTCCAAGTGTGGTCTCACGAGTGCCTTATAGAGCCTCAACATCACTTCCCAGCTTTTATATTCTATACCTCTAGAAATGAATGCCAACATTGCATTCACCTTCTTCACAGCTGACTCAACCTGCAGGTTAACCTTTAGGGTATCTTGCATAAGGACTCCCAAGTCTCCTTGCATCTCTGCATTTTGAATTCTCTCCACATCTAAATAATAGTCTGCCCATTTATTTCTTCCACTAAAGTACATGACCATACACTTTCCAACATTGTATTTCATTTCCCACTTCTTTGCCCATTTCCCTAAACTATCTAAGTCTCTCTGCAGGCTCTCTGTTTCCTCAACACTACCCACTCCTCCACCTATCTTTGTATCATCGGCAAATTTAGCCACAGATCCCTTAATACTGTAGTCCAAATCATTGACATACATCGTAAAAAGTAACAGTCCCAACACTGATCCCTGTGGAACACCACTGGTAACCAGCAGCCAGCCAGAATAAGATCCCTTTATTCCCACTCTGTTTTCTGCTGATCAGCCAATGCTCCACGCATGCAAATACTTCTCTGTAATTCATGGGCTCTTATCTTGCTAAGCAGCCTCATGTGCGGCACCTTGTCAAAGGCCTTCTGAAAATTCAAGTACACCATGTCTACTGCATCTCCGTTGTCTACCCTGCTTGTAGCTTCTTCAAAGAGTTGCAGTAGGTTTGTCAGGCAGGATCTTCCTTTTCAGGAAATCATGCTGGCTTTGGCCTATCTTGTCATGTGCCTTCAAGTATGCCGTAATCTCATCCCTAATAATCGATTCCAACAACTACCCAACCACTGATGTCAGGTTAACAGGTCTATAGTTTCCTTTAGTTACTTCTTCAAAGAATTCTAACAGATTTGTCAGGCAAGATTTCCCCTTGAGGAAACCATGCTGACTACAGCCTATTTTATCATGTGCCTCCAAGTACCCCGAGACCTTATCCTTAATAATCAACCAATGACTTCCCAACCACTGAGGTCAGACTAACTGGTCTATAGTTTCACTTCTTTTGTCTCTCTCCCTTCTTGAAGAGTGGAGTGACATTTGCAATTGTTTTACGGAACCATTTCAGAATCTAGTGATTCTTGGAAAGATCATTACTAATGTCAACATGATCTCTGCAGAGTCTGACATCAGTTGTGGGAAAGTTTTTGGAAGGTATTCTCAGGGACTGTATGTATAAATATTTGGATAGACATGAGCTGATTAAGGATAATCAGCCTGTCTCTGTGTGTGGTAGGTCGTATCTAACCAATCTTAGAGTTTTTCAAGGAAGTTACCAGGAAAGTGGATGAAGGCAAGGCAGCGGATGTTGTTAACATGGACTTTAGCAAGACATTTGACACAGTCCCGCATGGGAGGTTGGTCAAGAAGGTTCATTCACTCGGCATTCAGGAAGAGGTAGTAAATTAGATTAGACATTCGCCTTGTGGGAGAAGCCAGAGAGTGGTAGCAAATGATTGACTCTCTGACTGGAGGCCTGTGACTAGTGGTATGCTTCAGGGATTGGTGTGGGTCCATTGTTGTTTGTCATCCATATTGACAATTGGGATGATAATGTGGTTAACTGGACGTGCAGATTTGCAGATGACACCAAGATTGTGGGTGCAGTGGACAGCAAGGAAGGCTATCATGGATTGCAGAGGGGTCTGGATCAGCTGGAAAAATGGTCTGAAAAATGGCAGATGGAATTTAACGCAGACAAGTGCAAGGTTTTGCACTGGTAGAACCAACCAGGGTAGGTCTTACACAGTGAATGGTAGGGTTCTGAGGAGTGTAGTAGAACAAAGGGTTCTGGGAATACAGATCCATAATTCATTCAGGTAGATAGGGTCATAAAGAAAGCTTTTGGCACACATTGAGTACAGGAGATGGGATGTTATGCTGAAGTTGTATAAGACGTTGGTGAGGCCTAATTTGGAGTATTGTGTGCTGTTTTGGTCATCTACCTAAGGTTGAAAGAACAGAGAAAATTTACAAGGATGTTGCTGGCTCTGGTGGACCTGAGTTATAAGGAAACATTGAATAGGTTAGGACTGTACAGGCAGTCCCCGGGTTACGTACGAGTTCCGTTTCTGAGTCCGTCTTTAAGTTGGATTTGTACGTAAATCGGAACAAGTACATCCGGTATTATTTAGCGTCAGTTAGTCAAACGTTTGTCTTAGTATGTATTTTACCTTTCTATGCATATAAAACACTTAAGAAATGTATTTATTCCAATAATTAAACCACTGCGTTGCTTAGTAATAATTGTAGCTTTCATCAGGACAGGGCCTTTCACATGCTCCATTATTCTCACTTTATCCTTTAAAATTGTTCCGATCATTGACCGACTGTAGCCTAACGCTTTTCCAATGACCGATGGCGTTTCACCTCTTTCCAAACACTTTATTATTTCCACTTTATTTTCAATCGCGATTGCTTCCCGTCAATGGAACAGAAACACTGTGGGCAGTGGGCTGCGCCGGCTCCCAAGGTCTGCCGGGTCCTAAGGACCACCTCACTGAGCGAGGCTAAATGGGACAAGTGGGGGCTGTGCTGGGTTTGGGCATTTGATCCTCCACAATATTCTGCGTGGGAATTTAAACTGGAGGTGGCAGTGTTTTTTCACGAGGTCGAGTTGCGAGCTCGACGTCGACCCAGCACGGATGGTACGGAAGTCACTGGATCGACATCAACCTGGCACAGGAGCAGTCTGTCACTGGATCGAACTTGAGCCCGGCGCTGATCTCATTGCGCCACCAGCCAACCGGAACCGGGAGGGGGGCAGGGTCAGGGTGAATCTTACTAAAAAAAATTTAAGCCAAATACATTGTTAAACACTCAACACAGTGTCAATGGCAATGACTTAAAATGGAGGACGGCGTCGCGATCCGACTTAAAATGGTGGACAGCATTCTCCTTCCTTGGTTCGTAAGTACAAGTTGTCCGTAAGTCGGACGTTCGTAACTCAGGGACTGCCTGTATTCTTTAGAACGTAGAAGATTGAGAGGAGATTTGATAGAGGTATACAAAATCATAAGGGTTATGGATAGGGTAAATGCAAGCAGGCTTTTTCCACTGAAACTGGATCAGACTACAACTAAAGATCATGGCTTAAGGGTGAAAGGTGAAAAGTTTAAGGGGAATGTGAGAGGAAGCTTCTTCTCTCAGAAGGTTGTGAGAATGTGGAATGAGCTGCCAGCAAAAGTGCTCCATGTGAGCTCGATTTCACTGTTGAAGAGAAGTTTGGATAAGTACATGGATAGTAGAGGTATGGAGGGCTGTTGACCTGGTGCAGGTCATTGGGAGTAGGCAGATTTCGAGATGGACTAGTTGGGCCAAAGGGCCTGTTTCTGTGCTGCTCTTCTCTTAAGACAATGAATGACATAATTCTGCTGCTACATCTTGTGCTGTAATACAACACAGCCCCGGTCCTTCAGCCTACGATTTTGTGCCAACCTTTTAACCTACTCTTCAATCAATCTAACAATTCTCTCCCACGTGGCTCTCCATTTTTATATCATCCATGTGCTTATGTAAGAGTTTCTTAAATGTCCCAAATGTATCTGCCTCTCTCTCCAGCCCTGGCAGGGAGTTTCAGACACCCACCACTCTCTGTTTAGAAAACCTACCTCTGACATTACCCCCCTACCACCAACATACTTTCCTTCAATCACCTTGGTCTGTGTTGACTGCTTACGCAAAGTGATGTATTTCACTGTGTTTCAATGTACATGTGACAAATAAAGCTAATCTTTAAATAATCTTACATGTCTATACTATGTTTCCTTGTGATCCTGACAGGTGTGGCAGAAAATTGGATATTGTCCGCAGTTCGATGGCCTCCTGGAGCACATGACGGGAAGAGAGACATTGTGCCTCTACGCTCGTCTCCGCGGCATTCCTGAGCTGCTCCTCAAGCAGTGCGTGGACGATGTACTCCGGAGCCTCCTACTCGAACCCTACGCGCGGAGGCAGGTTCGGACGTACAGGTGGGGAACAATCTCAGCCCCTCTCCATCCCCTCACTGCTGGGAGTGTTCAAATCAGAACTCGACCGATAACGCATGTCCTGCCAATGACCCCCTTACTGATCTCCCTCCCTCCCTTGCCTCACCTCTCTCCCCGCCTTTCTCCCTCGCTTCCCTCCCCTCACCTCCCTCTCTCGGGCCTCTCCCTCTCTTTCTCCCCTCTCCCTCTCTTTCTCCCCTCTCTCCACACTCACTCTGATATCACTCTCATCTCCAGCGGTGGGAACAAGCGGAAGTTGAGCGCTGGAGTGGCAATGATTGGGAATCCAAACATTATTTTCATGGACGAGCCATCTACTGGCATGGACCCCATCTCCCGGAGGCTGTTGTGGGATGTGGTGAAGCAGCATCTCGAGATGGGCAAGTCTGTAGTGATCACTTCCCACAGGTATGGCTCCTGCTTTCCCCATCATGCCCCACCACCTCTTCCAGTCTGGGCCTGCACATCTCCGGGTGGAAACAGCCTGAGCTCTGAAAACCGGGCCCTGCCTTTGGTGAGGGAGTGTGGATGAGGGAGGGAGAGAATAGACAATAGACAGTAGGTGCAGGAGTAGGCCACTCGGCCCTTCTAGCCAGCACCACCATTCACTGTGATCATGGCTGATCATACACAATCAGTACCCATTCCTGCCCTCTCCCCATATCCCTTGACCCCATTATCTATAAGAGCTCTATCTAACTCTCTTTTGAAAGCATCCAGAGACTTGGCCTCCACTGCCTTCTGGGGCAGAGCATTCCACATATCCACCACTCTCTGGGTGAAAAAGTTTTTCCGCATCTCTGTTCTAAATGGCCTACCCCTTATTCTTAAACTGTGGCCTCTAGTTCTGGACTCATCCATCAGCGGGAACATGCTTCCTGCCTCCAGCGTGTCCAATCCCTTAATAATCTTATATGTTTCAATCAGATCCCCTTTCATTCTTCTAAATTCCAGTGTATACAAGCCCAGTCCTCCAATCTTTCAACATATGACAGTCCTGCCATTCTGGGAATTAACCTTGTGAACCTACGCTGCACTCCCTCAATAGCAAGAATGTCCTTCCTCAAATTTGGAGACCAGAACTGCACACAATACTCCAGGTGGGGTCTCACCAGGGCCCTGTACAGCTGCAAAAGGACCTCTTTACTCCTATACTCAATTCCTCTTGTTATAAAGGCCAGCATGCCATTAGCTTTCTTCACTGCCTGCTGTACCTGCATGCTTGCTTTCATTGGCTGATGTACAAGAACACCTAGATCTCGTTGTACTTCCCCTTTTCCTAACTTGACTCCATTTAGATAGTAATCTGCCTTCCTGTTCCTGCCACCGAAGTGGATAACCTCACATTTATCCACATTAAACTGCATCTGCCATACATTCGCCCACTCTCCTAGCCTGTCCAAGTCACCCTGCATTCTCATAACATCCTCCTGACATTTCACACTGCTACCCAGCTTTGTGTCATCGGCAAATTTGCTAATGTTACTTTTAATCCCTTCATCTAAATCATTAATGTATATTGTAAACAGCTGCGGTCCCAGCACCGAACCTTGCGGTACCCCACTGGTCACAGACTGCCATTCCGAAAGGGACCTGTTAATCGCTACTCTTTGTTTCCTGTCAGCCAGCCAATTTTCAATCCATGTCAGTACTCTGCCCCCAATACCATGTGCCCTAATTTTGCCCACTAATCTCCTATGTGGGACTTTCTCAAAGGCTTTCTGAAAGTCCAGGTACACTACATCCACTGGCTCTCCCTTGTCCATTTTCATAGTTACATCCTCAAAAAATTCCAGAAGATTAGTCAAGCATGATTTTCCCTTCATAAATCCATGCTGACTCGGACTGATCCTTCTACTGCTATCCAAATGTGTCATAATTTCCTCGTTTATAATTGACTCCAGCATTTTTCCCACCACTGACGTCAGGCTAACCGGTCTATAATTCCCTGTTTTCTCTCTCCCTCCTTTCTTGAAAAGTGGGACAACATTAGCCACCCTCCAATCTGCAGGAACTGTTCCTGAATCTATAGAACATTGAAAAATGATTACCAATGCATCCATGATTTCTAGAGCCACCTCCTTAAGTACCCTGGGATGCAGACCATCAGGTCCCGGGGACTTATCAGCCTTCAGACCCAACAGTCTATCCAACACCATTTCTTGCCTAATATAAATTTCCTTCAGTTCATCCATTACCCTAGTTTCTTTGGCCACTATTACATCTGGGAGATCGTTTGTGTCTTCCCTAGTGAAGACAGATCCAAAGTACCTGTTCAACTCATCTGCCATTTCTTTGTTCCCCATAATAAATTCACCCATTTCTGTCTTCAATGGCCCAATTTTGGTCTTAACTATTTTTTTGCTATTCACATACCTAAAGAAGCTTTTACTATCCTCCTTTATATTCTTGGCTAGTTTACCTTCGTACCTCATTTTTTCTTGGCTTATTGCCTTTTTTGTTATCTTCTGTTGCTCTTTAAAAGCTTCCCAGTCCTCCGGTTTCCCGCTCATCTTTACTATGTTATACTTCTTCTCTTTTATTTTTACACTGTCCTTTACTTCCTGCATCAGCCACGGCCTCCCCTTACTCCCCTTAGGATCTTGCTTCCTCTTTGGAATGAACCGATCCTGCACCTTCTGCATTATTCCCAGAAATACCTGCCATTGTTGTTCCACTGTCTTCCCTGCTGGGGTTTTGTTCCATTGAACTTTGGCCAGCTCCTCCCTCATAGCTCCATAGTTCCCTTTGTTCAACTGTAATACTGACACATCCGATTTTCCCTTCTCCTTCTCAAATTGTAGGTTAAAACATATCATATTATGGTCACTACTTCCTAATAGCTCCTTTACCTCGAGGTCCCTGATCAAATCCGGTTCATTGCACAACGCTAAGTCTAGAATTGCCTTCTCCCTGGTAGGCTCCAGTACAAGCTGTTCTAAGAATCCATCTCGGAGGCACTCCACAAACTCCCTTTCTTGGGGTCCAGTACCATCCTGATTCTCCCAGTCTACCTGCATGTTGAAATCCCCCATGACAACTGTATCATTACCTTTGCGACATGCCAATTTTAACTCTTCATTCAACTTATACCCTTCATCCAGACTACTGTTTGGGGGCCTGTAGATAACTCCCATTAGGGTCTTTCTACCCTTAGAATTTCTTAGTTCTATCCATACTGACTCTACATCCCCTGATTCTGTGTCCCCCCTCGCAAGGGACTGAATATCATTCCTCACCAAGAGCCACCCCACCCCCTCTGCCCATCAGTCTGTCCTTTCGATAAGACATACATCCTTGAATATTCATTTCCCAGGCCCTGTCCGCTTGAAGCCATGTCTCTGTTATTCCCACAACATCGTACTTGCCAATTTCCAACTGAGCCTCAAGCTCATCTACTTTATTCCTTATACTTCGTGCATTCATATATAATACTTTTAATTCGGTACTCCCCTCACCTTTCATATCAATTCCTATTTCACTTGGCCATACTATATGATATCTTCTTGAACTTCCTGCTCCATTGATTCTGTTGTCCTTTTTAACTCTTCCTATTTTCACTTTCCCTTTAACTCCATCTTTATATTTCCAGTTCATCCCCTCCCCCCCACTACTTAGTTTAAACTCAACCGTCTTGCAGTGGCAAACCTGTCTGCCAGAATGCTGGTCCCCCGCCTATTAAGGTGCAACCCGTCCCATTTGTACAATTCATCCCTACCCCAAAACATACCCCAGTGGTCCAAGAATGTAAATCCTTGCTTCCTGCACCAGTTCCTCAGCCACACATTCAGATCCATTATCTCTCTGTTCCTGCCCTCTCCAGCACGAGGAACTGGAAGCAAACCAGAGATAACCACCCTGGAAGTCCTGCTTTTCAGCCTTCTTCCAAATTCTCTGAAGTCCCACTGCAGAATGTCCTTCCTCTTCTCCCAATGTCATTTGTGCCGACATGCACTACCACTTCCGGCTGTTCACCTTCACCCTTGAGGATTCTCTGAAATCGGTCGGTGATGTCCTGGATCCTAGCACCAGGGAGGCAACACACCATCCTGAAATCTCACCTGTTGCCGCAGAAACCCCTTTCCGTACCTCTTACCATGGAGTCCCCTACTACCACAGCTCTTCCTGATGTCTGACTCCTCGGCTCTGCTTCTGCACCAATTTTCAGCTCGCAGACCTGTCCATCTCTCAGACTGGCAGTATCTTCTGTCCTGACAGCTTCCAAGAGAGTGAACCTGTTTACGAAAGGTACATCCCCTGGGGTCTCCTGTACTTCAAGCATCCTTTCCTTCCTCATCATCGCCCCCTTTCTCTCTTTCAGTATCATCGGTGTAATGACCTCACTGTAGGTCCTGTCCAGAAAACTCTTGTTTTCGCGGATAAACCTGAGGTCATCCAGTTCTTTCTTCAGTGTTGCAACAAGCTCCTTCAGAAGCTGAATCTGGACACACTTTCCACAGCTGTAGCAGCCGGTGGCACCATCAGTGTCCCTGACCTCCCACATCATGCATGTAGCACACTGAATCAGCTTAGCGGTCATGTCTTCACCCTGGCGTAGTCTCCTCCCTCAGCCCCCTCGCCGAAGACTCTCAAGCCAAAGATGGTGGAGGGAGAGAAAGGGTAGAGTGTGAGAGAGAAAGCAGGAAAGGGACAAGGAAAGGGAGAGGAGGGATGGAGGGGAGGGCAATGAGGGAGGGAGTGGGTAAGAAGGAAGGAAGGGGCAGATAGAGTCCCTTTCTGCCCACTGAAGAGCTTGTTGAGGTCAGCTGCTGGCGTTGCCCCCCTCCCAGCTGTATAAAGAAGTTTCTCTGCATTTCAGGAGGACTGCGCTCCAGACAGAGACACTGCCTGGGGATTTAAACTGCACTGTTTGCAGCTGTCTCTGGGGTTCTGGAGGCCACAGTGGCTGGGTCTCCCACCATAACCTGGGCTTTCTGTTGCAGTATGGAGGAATGTGAGGCACTCTGTACCCGGCTGGCAGTGATGGTCAATGGCCAGTTCAAATGTCTTGGCAGCCCTCAGCATCTGAAGAGTAAATTTGGCAGCGGATACACACTACTGGTCAAAATCCAGGGGGACCATTCCAATCTCCGGACTTTCAAGGACTTCATTGAGTCTACGTTCGAAGGTACAAACAAAGTTGTTCTATCCTCACCTGCAAATGGGGCAGCTTTTCCCTCTCCTGGCTGCCTGTCTTGCCCCATTTTCTTCTGTCTCTCTTGGTCACTCTCTCTGTCTCTCACTCTCCTTCTCTGTCTATAAGACCATAAGACATAGGAGCAGATTTAGGCCATTTGGCCCATCATCTGCCCTGCCATTTGATCTTGGCTATTCCATTCTTCTCTCAATGCCATTCTCCTCTCTTCTCCCTCTCCCCATAATCACTTATAGCCTGACTAATCAAGGACCTATCAACCTTTGCTTTAAATGTACCCATGACTTGGATTCCACAGTTGCATGTGACAACGAATTCAGCAGACTCACTACTCATTGCCTCGAGAAATTCCTCCTCTCTCCATTCTAAAAGGACACCCCTCTATTCTGAGGCTGTGTACCTTAGTCCTATACTCCCCCACCATAGGAAACATCCTCTCCACATCCACTCAATCAAGGCCTTTCACCATTTGATAGGTTTCAATGAAGTTACCCCTCATTCTTCTGAATTCTAGTGAATACAGGCCCAGAGCCACCAGATGTTCTTCGTATGACAAGCCATTCAATCCTGGAATCATTTCTGTGAACCTCCTTTGAACCCTCTCCAGTTTCAGCACATCCTTTCTAAGATATGGAGCCATATGTGCTCACAATTCTCCAAGTGAGGCCTTACCAGGGCTTTATAAAGTCTCAAACATTACATCCTTGCTTTTATATTCTAGTCCTCTTGAAATGAATGCTAACATTGCATTTGCCTCCCTCACCATAGACTCAACCTACAAATTAACCTTTAGGGAGTTGTTCACAAAGACTCCCAAGTCACTTTGCACCTCAGATTTTTGTATCTTCTCTCCATTTAGAAAATAGCCTACCATTTTCTTACTTTAACCAAAGTACATGACCATACACTTCCCAACACGGTATTCCATCTGCCATTTCTTTGCCTGTTATCCTAATCTGTCTAAATCGTTAGGAAGCCTCTCTACTTCCTGAAAACTACCTGCCACTCTGCCTTTCTTCATACTGTCTGCAATCTTTGCAACAAGACCATCAATTCCATCATCCAAATCATTGACATGTAAAAAGAATCAGTCCCAACACAGATCCTTGTAGAACACCACAAGTCACCGGTAGCCAATCTGAAAAGGCTCCCTTTATTCCAACTCTTTGCCTCCTGTCAATCAGCCACTGCTTTAGCCATGCTAGAATCTTTCCTGTAATACCATGGGCTCATAACTTAAGCAACCTCATGTGTGTCTCCTTGTCAAAGGCTTTCTGAAAATCCAAGTACACAACATCCACCAATTCCTCTTTGTCCATCCTTCTTGTTATTTCTTCAAAGAATTCCAACGGATTTGTCTGGCAAGATTTTTCCTTGAGGAAACCTTGCTGACAACGGCCTATTTTATCATGTGCCTCCAAGTACCCTGAGACCTCATCTTTAATAATCGACTCCAACATCTTCCCAACCACTGAGATCAGACTAACTGGCCTATAAGTTTCCTTTCTTCTGCCTCTCTCCCTTCTTGAAGAGTGGAGTGACATTTGCAATTTTCCAATATTCCAGAACCATTTCAGAATTTAGTGATTCGTTATTAATGCCCCCACAATCTCTTCAGCCACCTCTTTCAGAACCCTGGGGTGTCCACCATCTAGTCCAGGTGACTTATCTACCTTCAGACTTTTCAGTTTTCTCCCTAGTGATGGCAACTTCACACACTTCTGACCCCTGACACTCTCGAACTTCCACTATACTGCTAGTGTCTTCCACAGTGAAGACTGATGTAAAATACTTATTCAGCTTGTCCACCATTTCATTGACCCCCATTACTACCTCTCCAGCATCAATTTCTAGCAGTCTGATATCTACTCTTGCCTGTCTTTTACATTTTATGCATCTGAAGAAACTGTTGGTATCCTCCCAAAAAGAAGGCCTTTTTATCCTTGCAGTTTCTGAACTCTGCCCACAGGGATTCTACATCTTCTGATCCTGTGTCACCTCTTTCCAAGGATTTGATTTCATTTTTTACCAACAGAGCCACTACATCCCCTCTGCCTACCTGCCTGTCCTTCCCATACAATGTGTATCCTTGAATGTTAAGCTCTCAACTACAATCTTCTTTCAGCCACAAATTAGAGATGCCCACAACAACACACCTGCCAATCTCTAATCTATCTGTATACTGTGCATTCAAATATAACACTTTTAGTCCTATGTTCGTCACCATTTTCAGTTTTGTCCCCATGTTACACTGCATCTCATCCCACTGACTGCAACTTTGCCCTATCATCTGCCTGTCCTTCATGATAGTCTCACTACATACTGCATCTAAATACCAACTGCCCCATACTCAACCCCATCACTCTGCTTCCATCCTCTTGCCAAATTAGTTTAAACCCTCCCTATTAGCTCGAGCAAACTTGCCCGCAGGGATAGTAGTCTTCGTCTGGTTCGTCATGCCCTCTTCAGAGAAATCCCAATCTGAAAGCCTGTCTCCTGCACCACTTCCTCAGCCACTCATTCATCTGTTCCTGCCCTGACTAGCACGTGGTACTGGGACTAATCCAGAGGTGACTATCTTGCTGGCCCCGCTCTTCAGCTTCTTCCCTAACTCCCTACACACTGAGCAGAAGCTCTTTCTCCTTTCTACCCCTGTCACTGGTACCGAAGTGCACGACGACCTCTGGCTGCTCACCCTCCCTCTTGAAAATCTTCTGCAGCTTCTCTGAGGTGTCTCTCTCTCTCTCGATCCCTATGACACATCATGCTAGCTGGAATGTGCTAAATCCTGCCTAACAAATATGAAACTGCAAGGGGCCATCGCAGAGCTATCGAGAGGTTTGGTGATGTTGCTCCATTACCACCAGGGCCTCGGCCAGTCACTGTCGCTGGTCCCCATGTCAGGTCCTGGCTGCTGATGTCCACCTCTGTTCCTCAGGTAGCCTCATCAAGGACGAGCACCAGGGGATGCTGCACTATCACCTGACTAGCAAACGGCTCACTTGGGCACAGGTAGGCAAGACGTCAGCTCCCATCATGATTCGCCCTTCTGTTGTTCGGGGGTGTGGGCACTTCCCCACCTAACTCAGCTCAGACAGCGGTCCTTCCCCATCAAACTTGTGCGGTGGCTGCACCAGGCTTCCGTACAGCCAGGGGTGAGGATAATACATTCAAAGCTCAAAGTCCCCATATACAGCCCTGAGATTCATTTTCCTGCGGGCATTCACAGTAAATGCAAGAAACACAATAGAATCAATGGAAGACCATACCAAACAGGACAGACAAACAATCAGCATACAAAAGACAACAAACTGTGCAAATACAAAAAGAGAGAAAATAATAACACTACATAAATAAGCAGTAAATATCGACAACATGAGATTCTTTGAAAGTGAGTCCGTAGGTTGTGGGAACTGTTCAGTGATTGAGAGGCAGTAACTGTTCTGAACCTGGTGGAGTAGGTCCTGAGGCTCCTACACTGCCTTCCTGAAGGCAGGAGCGAGAAGAGAGTATGTCCTGGGTGGTGGGGGTCCCTGATGATTGATCACAAACTAGAGAAAATCTGCAGATGCTGGAAATCCAAGCAACACACACAAAATGCTGGAGGAACTCAGCAGGCCAGGCAGCATAGAGTACAGTTGATGATGGATGCTGCTTTCCTGCGACAACGCTCTGTGTAGATGTGCTCAGTGGTGGAGCGTGCTCTACCTGTGATGGACTGGGTCGCATCCACTACCTTTTGTAGGCTGTGCTGGAAGGAAAACAAGTTTTGGGCAGGCCAGAGAGCATTTTTCACCAAGCTGATGACCACCCATTTGCACTTAATGTATATCTTGGTGTGTGTCCTTGAGAACAGGCCATAATCAGAGAGTCCTGTGGTACACAGCTGTTTTGGGATGAACTGGGACATGGGCACTTTCATCCATCTCCACATCTTCTTTGTAAATCCACAGACTGCAAAGAGGTGGCCGACCATCTGTCTTCACCATAGCCGTCCCAGCAGCAGAGTGGGTTAGGGACGATGGTTTGTCTGTACAGGAAGGAAGTCCATGCAGATTGGGCTCATTGGCTGTAGTTGACAGCTCATCTTGGAAAAGGAAAACTCTGATCTCAAACCTCTGCTAACCTCTACGTATACCCACTCATGGGGAAGGCTTTGGGAGTTAAGCCTGAGGAAAAATCCAGAGCTGGGGCCCCTAAGGCAGTCCTATTTTGAGTTCAGCTCTGACTGGCAACTCCTGTGATGTCTGAATCGGTGTCTGCTGTTCCTGTGGGTTCTTCAGCTGCATGGAGAGGGGAGCCTGGTGCACGGGCCACAGCTTGTACTGCCCTGACTTGCACACAGCTAGGATATAACATCCATGGTTGACCCCAGTCAACAGAGGGCCAACAGGAAGGATGTGACAAGGAGGGGCCTTCTTCTCACAGTCAGGAGCAAGGGTCAGTCTAGCCCTGAGTCCAGGCTGGGTAGGGGTTTATCACAAGATACCCATCAGTTACTGGGCTGGGTTGATGGGTAGGTCCCATTGCAGGGAGACAGTGATGGCGCAGATTGGTTACAATACTTGCTTTGCTGTGCAGATCTGACCCATGGTAGTGAGTGGTCCCGGTAGCATGACACTATTACAGCTTGGCCCGTTCTGAAGTTCAGAGATCAATTCCAATGCCATCTGTAAAGAGTTTGTATGTCCTCCACGTGACTATGTGTGGGTTTCGTCCAGGTGCTCCGTATTCCTCATACATTCCAAAGACAAACGGGTTAGTAGGTTAATTGTCCTATGATTAGGCTAGGGTTAAATCTGCGGGTCTATCCCATGCTGTATCTCAAAGTAAATAAATAGATAACTAGACAGATAACCAAATAAGCAAACAAACCAGCTTTGTGTTGTGTGCAGATCCTCGGCACGTTGGAAGGAGCTCGGGAGAAGTACAGCATCAAGAATTACTCAGTCAGCCAGATCTCCCTGGAGCAGGTATTTCTTGGCTTTGCCCAATTCCAAACCCACAGAGACCAGTGACGGAGTCCACACTGATCATCCTGAACATCCCAACAGCTCCAGCAGCCCTAGTGGGGACAAGGACTTGACTAATGAAGACTTTTATACACAACAGGAGTTCAGGATGGAGAGATGGGGGGGTGTCTAAATGAAATATCCAGAGTAAAGTTAATACTTAACTTGAAAGGTCTACGATGTGCTGGGGCCAGCAGGACATTGCTATTTAGTCCCTTGTGTCTGTTCCTTGCTCAGGAAGGTCACGGCTAAGAGAAGATGTGCTGCCATTGAGAGGGTCGAGGGTAGGTTCACAGGAATTATTCTGGGAATGAAAGGGTTAACATATAAGGAGCGTTTAATGGCTTTGGGCCTGTATTCACTGGAGTTTAGAAGAATGAAGTGAGATCTCATTGAAACCTATCAAAAGGCCGAGATAGAGTGGATGTGTGGAGTCTAAGACCAGAGGGCACAGGCTCAGAGATGAGGAGGAATTTCTTTAGTCAGAGGGTGGGGAATCTGGAATTCATTGCCACAGATGGCTGTGGAGGCCAAGTCATCAGGTGTATTTAAGGCAGATGTTATTAGGTTCTTGATTAGTAAGGGTATCAAAAGTTATGGGGAGAGGGCAGGAGAATGGGGTAATATATCAGCCATGATGGAATGGTGGAGCCGAGGCTGAATGGACCAATTCTGCTGCTATGCCTTATGGTCTTTAAAATGCTCCCAGTTCTCCAAATAAGATGAAGTTTGCATTTTGAAACAGTCTGCTGCTGTGCCTTATGGTCTTTAAAATGCTCCCAATTCTCCAAATAAGATGAAGTTTGCATTTTGAAACAGTCAGCTGTGAATTTTTGCATTTTAAAACCCAGTTAGATGTTGTCAGTGGAGGTGGGACCAGGGACAGCCTGTGCTCTGATTATCACACCATCCTGGGGCTGGTCACGATGTTCTGGGCTGGAGGTATTTGAACATTTTTAAGTGCAATATTAATTCAATGATGCTTTTGGGCTTCAGTACAGGTTGATGTCTGAATTAGATAATGAAGACTCCTCAAACACTTACCTCTGTTTCAGATTTACCTGTACTTTTAGTGTGATCAAGGTGTCCCAGTTCAATTCCGGGCTTTTCTGTAAGAAGTCTGTGGAATGCGTGGGTTTCCTTAGGGTGCTCCGGTTTCCTCCTACACAAAAACATAATTGGTCATTGTAAATTATCATGATTCGGCTGGTGTTAGATCGGTGCACTGCTGGGCAGTGTGGTTTGAAGGGGAGGACTGGGAGGGTCTGCACCGCACTATATCTCTAAATAAATACAAAACAAACACAGATTCCCGCAGCCATGATTCACTCAGTGCGTTAATTGATACATGTGAGAATAATAAAACAATTTAATGTAATTTTCTTTCACATCCAATGTATGAGAAACCTGACAGGCAAGAATCGGCACCAATTTAAGGAAGGAAGAAGGAAACAGAGAATGTCTGTAAAGTGGATGAAAATATAATCTACTAGTTACTGTACTTAAGAAGGAATTGTCAGCCATTGTGGCCGTTCCAGATGTGTTCCTGTGTTCCCAATCTGACTTCTGACGCTTGGCATCCTCACTCACTGAGACAGGCCGGACCAACTCTTTTCTGGATACAGGCACCCCTCGGCCAAAGTGCTAAACTAGAAGGTTGGGGGGGGGGAGATATCCTGGGGGCTCGGATTAATCGGCTTCAAGAGTAATGCAGAGATGGTTGTGTCTTGGTCCCAGTACTGAAGTTTGAAAACTATTGTGCACTACAATGCTGCTGAATGTGTATCTCTGATTTCCTCTGAGAATTGGTGTTTGTTTTTTATTATGCTGAACCTGTGTTTTTAACTGTAAAGGAGTCCATGGGTTACTGAGCAAATTAATTGATCTTTGGTTTAATGGTTTGATTTAAAATCCTATCCAATGGGAATTTTGTTAATTAATTTGATCCAGAAACTGTCAAGTGTAATATCTCAATTGGAAGATTCCTTCTTCAGCCCTTCACCTCCCAGCTTCTTCCTTCATCCCCTCACTTGGTCTCAACCTTTGTACTTTACTCCTTCCCCGCTTCCCCCTCCTCCCTCCCCACAGTCTGGCTTCTTTCCCCCCTTTCAGTCGCAATGAAGGGTACGGCCCAGATCATCAACTGTTTATCCCCCTCCATAGATGTTGCCCGACCTGCTGAGTTCCTCCAGTGTTTTGTAAGAGTTATTCTGGGTGACTAATGGCCTTTGAGGAATCAAATCCATGTTCTTGCCTAATGGAGACCTCACCTGACCTCTGTTCCACTACAATCTCATCAATTCACAAATGAGGAGATCCGAGCAACACACACACTGCTGGAGGATCTCAGCAGGCCAGGCAGCATCTATGGAAAAAAGCACAGTTGACGATTCGGGCCAAAACTCTTTGGCAGGACTAGGGAAAAATAGCCGAGGAGTAGATTTGAAAGGTGGGAGGCGATGGGTGGGCAAGGAAATAATATGAGAGAGAGGGACAAAAGGGATGGGAAACAGTGAAAGGGGGAGCAGTACTGGAAGTTTGAGAAATCGATGTTCATGCCATCAAGAATATAATGTGTTATAAGTGTACTGTCGGGATGAGGCCATGCTTAGAAACAACACCTTATATTCCGTTTGGGTAGCTTCCAACCTGATGACATGAACATCATTTTCTCAAATTTCCAGTGATACCCCCCAACACTCCCCCCTTCACCATTTCCCAACCTTTTTCCTCTCTCATGTTATCTCCTTGCCCGTCCATCGCCTCCCTCTGGTACGCCTCCCACCCCCCTTTCCCTCCATGATCTTCTGTCTCTTTCACCAATCAACTTCCTAGCTCTTTGCCTCATTGCCCCTCCCCTCCAAGTTTCACCCATCACCCTGGTGTTTCTCTCTCCTCCCCCCACCTTTCAAATCTACTCAGCTTTCTCTTTCCAGTCCTGCGCTTTTTTTCCATGGATGCTGCCTGCTGTGCTGAATCTCAGTAATTCCTCTGGAATCGGAGGGCAAACTACAAATCTGGAGAAAAGATCAACAGCCACTAAATGTGGGCTACATCCCATGGCAATCAAACTGAACAATTTTATTTAATTACAAATAATAAACTGTCACCTACTGTTACTTTGCACTTTTGAATATGAAATTCCACTTTTTTATTAAATTGCCTTTCAGTAAAAGCTGAAATTTAACAATTTATAAATCAAATATTCATCTTTTAACTTCTAAACTTTGCCTTGTGTTTTTATATAATTGAATTAATCAAGTTATGATTGTAGACAATCTGCTGTTGTCTGGTTCTGAAGACAGCCAGAGACTTGTCCCCAGAGCAGAAATGTTGAATAGGAGAGGGCATGATTTTAATGTAATGGGGGGTGGATGTCAGAGGTAAGTTTTTTTACAGAGTGGTGGGTGTATGGAACACCCTGCCGGGGTGGTAGTAGATTCAGATACATTAGGGAAATCTAAGAAACTCATAGATAGGCCCATGGACGATAGCAAAATGGAGGGCTGTGCAGGAGGGAAGGGCTTGGATTGATCTTGGAGCAGGTTAGAAGGTTGGCATAACTTTAAATGCAACTAAATTATATAAAGCACTATCCCAAAGTTGTTAATACGGAACATAAGGAGTACAAGAACAATAACTAGCAGGCTCGATCTAAGGTCGGGGCACACGCCGATAGACTAGGTCTGTTTTAAATAGCCTGAAGTAAGTGCCAGGACACACACCGGTAGACTGGGTCTGTATTGAACGGGATTGTAATGAGTATGAGAACCCCTGACTGCCAGACTCAATTTAATATGGGGACGCGCACACGTAGACTGGGTCTGTATTGAACGGGATTGTAATGAGTATGAGAACCCCTGACTGCCAGACTCAATTTAATATGGGGACGCGCACACGTAGACTGGGTCTGCTTTGAAGGTGATTATAATTAGTACCAGGACCCTAACCGGTCTGATGCCTGGACACATGGGGACGCGTTCAAGGGAATTGTAAGTAATTCCAGGACCCTTGCCAACGGACTTGGTCTAAAGGCTGATTTATACTTGTCCGTCGCATCTACGCCGTAGGTATCGCGTACCTACGCTGTACCCTACACCAAAGGGTGATGTGCACCTCTCCAGAAGTCACTCAGGCGTCGCAGCGACGCATTTCCTCCTACGCATTTTCGGTTGCTTCTCCGCCATGTTTGTAGGCTGTGCGTACACCGATACGAAAGGGATGAACCAAATCGTCAAATCTACCTGCCGACATGCGAAAATGTTTGAAGTGCATTTCCTCGTCCATGTCCCTCATGAAGAAACTCAACACAGAAACCCCACCGCCAACTAGCGTTATGGCGTAGAGCGACGCATAGTGAAAATCAGCGCCTGTACGCACAACTATAAATCAGCCTTCATTAAGAGACGTGCACAGGTAGACTAGATTTTCTGCAACACCCTCAAAATACTTGAACACAGCAGGTCAGGCAGCATCTACGGAAGAGTAAACAGTTGGGCAGCTTTCATCAGAACTGGGAAACAGGGAAGAAAGGGCGAGGGACTGAAGGAAGTTAATAGGTGAAATGTGAGACCCATAATCACAGGAATTGTAAGGAGTATCTGACCAATTTCGTTAGTTGTCGGAATACATGATCTATTTTTAAAAGCGACAAATGGGAGCGCCGGGACAATCGATCACCAGCAGCCCCACAGGACAAAAATTGTGCTTCCGAAATCTCTTGATATCGATTCCGCACAGACAAAGCTCAAAGCCTCACCCGTGTGCCACTCACAGCAGAAACCCTTTTACTGAACACGCTGCAGAGCCGCGGTCTGGCCGGGAGCACGACACCGTAAACTTAGGGTGAGCACCGGACACACTCGCGGCCGAACCTCTCCACCCGTGTAACGGTGAGGGTTCATAAAGCGACGGGAATATTTACGAGGAAAATACGCTGGATTTACCGGCGAGCACGGAAAGTGAATAAACGATACAAATTGTCGCACAGAATTTCGGGATGTTAACTCGCGCGTCTCCGTCAGACGCGCCAACAGGGGGCGCGGCATAGAGTCTCTACACTCGGACTGCGACATATTACAAATTGCGCGAAACATCATAACGAAATATTACAAGTACTGCGAAATGTTGCAAACTATTGACAGCGAAATATGCCGGTGCTAGAGCACTCAAGTTATTGCAAGATTTTTGCTCAGCAGACCTCGGACCGAAGTGGTCTTAAACTTTGATCAGTAAATAGTGTGAGTCATTACGATTGTCTGATCAAAGCTGGCAACTTTAACACGACCCTTACAGGCTGCCCTTCTGCCCAAGTTTCAGGTGCGCAGGTGATCAAGGATCTTTCCAATGTGACCGTTCGGTTAAACGGATGAGAGGTGCTAGACGCCGATGATGTCGGTACCGCCTGCGAGGTGTGAGACAAGTAGGTGATAGAACTTTCTACAGGGACACAATTGAGAGCATCCTGACTGACTGCATCACTGCCCGATATGGGAACTGTACTTCCCTTAATGGCAGGACTCTGTAGAGAGTGGTGTGGATAGCCCAGCACATCTGTAAGAACATACAGCACAGTACAGGTCCTTCGGCCCACAACGTTGTGCCGACCCTTAAACCCGGCCTCCCATATAACCCCTCCACCTTAAATTCCTCCATATACCTGTCTAGTAGTCTCTTAAATTTCACTAGTGTATCTGCCTCCACCACTGACTCAGGCAGTGCATTCCACGCACCAACCACTCTCTGAGTAAAAAACCATCCTCTAATATCCCCCTTGAACTTTGCACCCCCTTACCTTAAAGCCATGTTCTCTCGTATTGAGCAGTGGTGCCCTGGGGAAGAGGCGCTGTCTGTCCACTCTATCTATTCCTCTTAATATCTTGTATACTTCTATCATGTCTCCTCTCATCCTCCTTCTCTCCAAAGAGTAAAGCCCTAGCTCCCTTAATCTCTGATCATAATGCATACTCTCTAAACCAGGCAACATCCTGGTAAATCTCCTCTGTACCCTTTCCAATGCTTCCACATCCTTCCTATAGTGAGGCAACCAGAACTGGACACAGTACTCCAAGTGTGGCCTAACTGGAGTTTTATAGAGCTGCATCATTACATCGCGACTCAAACTCTATTCATCGACTTATGAAAGATAACACTCCATAAGCTTTCTTAGCTACCCTATCTACCGGTGAGGCAACTTTCAGGGATCTGTGGACATGTACCCCCAGATCCCTCTGCTCCACCACACTACCAAGTATCCTGCCATTTACTTTGTACTTTGCCTTGGAGTTTGTCCTTCCAAAGTGTACCACCTCACACTTCTCTGGGTTGAACTCCATCTGCCACTTCTCAGCCCACTTCTGCATCCTATCAATGTCTCTCTGCAATCTTCGACAATCCTCTACACTATCCACACCACCACCAACCTTTGTGTCGTCTAAAAACTTGTCAACCCACCCTTCTACCCCCACATCCAGGTTGTTAATAAAAATCATGAAAAGTAGAGTTCCCAGAACCAATCCTTGTGGGACACCACCAGTCACAACCCTCCAATCTGATTGTACTCCCTCCACCACGACCCTCTGCCTTCTGCAGGCAAGCCAATTCTGAACCCACCTGACCAAACTACCCTGGATCCCATGCCTTCTGACTTTCTGAATAAGCCTACCGTGTGGAACCTTGTCAAATGCCTTACTAAAATCCATCCACTGCACTACCCTCATCTATATGCCTGGTCACCTCCTCAAAGAACTCTATCAGGCTTGTTAGACACGATCTGCCCTTCACAAAGCCATGCTGACTGTCCCTGATCAGACCATGAGACCATGATTCTCTAAATGCCCATAGATTCTATCTCTAAGAATCTTTTTCAACAGCTTTCCCACCACAGACGGAAGGCTCACTGGTCTATAATTATCCAGACTATCCCTACTATCTTTTTTGAACAAGGGGACAACATTTGCCTCCCTCCAATCCTCCGGTACCATTCCCGTGGACAACGAGGACATAAAGATCCTAGCCAGAGGCTCAGCAATCTCTTCCCTCACCTTGTGGAGCAGCCTGGGGAATATTCCGTCAGGCCCCAGGGACTTATCCATCCTAATGTATTTTAACAACTCCCAACACCTCCTCTCCCTTAATATCAACATGTTCCAGAACATCAACCTCACTTATATTGTCCTCACCGTCATCAAGTTCCCTCTCAGTGGTGAATACCGAAGAGAAGTATTCATTGAGGACCTTGCTCACTTCCACAGCCTCCAGGCATATGTTCCCACCTTTATCTCTAATCAGTCCTATCTTCACTCCTGGTGAACCTTTTGTTCTTCACATAATTGAAGAATGGCTTTACCCTACTCGCCAAGGTCTTCTTATGCCCCCCTTTTGCTCTCCTCAGCCCCTTCTTAAGCTTTCTTGTTGTGTAGTTGTGAACTGCCCGTGATTCAGGACATTTACGAAGACAGGTGTGTAAAAAGGGCCCAAAGGATCACTGGGGACCCGAGTCACCCCAACCACAATCTATTCCAGTTGCTACCGTCCTGGAAACGGTACCACAGCATAGAGCCAGGACCAGACAGCCTCCCAACCCACCTGGCCATCAGACTGATGAACTCACTCTGACTTGAGTGTATTCTATTTTACATTGACTGTTCTAGTTACTATAAATTGCTATGATTGCACACTTAGAGGGAGGCATAACGTAGAGATTTTTACTCCTCGTGTATGTGAAGGATATAAGAAATAAAAGTCAAATCAGTTCTTTGGAATGGAAGAATACGAGACTGAGGGACAAGATATAATGAATCAGAAATAATTATTTCCATTAGTGAGGGTTGTGGAGAGCATGTCAGAATGTCGAGGGTCAGAGGACTAAAGCAGTTTGTGGAAGAGTTGTAGGGGAAACTGGGAAAATGTTTCATCCCGTGTGGTGAGGATCTGAAAGCTGTCTCCTGTCTAATCGTTGGTGGGTGAGGACAGTAAGCTGGGGTTGCCCTGGGGAGCATTTGGTAAGCCACCGCTGTATGATTGACATCATCTCATTAGCAGAGGCTAATTGGATGAGGAGTGGCCATACTGCCCGTACCCAAGGGTTACAGCCCATGCACTTCACCACATAACCCCCACAAATGGATATTCTCCCAACAAGGGTATAAAAACTAGTGCACTGGGCAGCTCAGTAATATAGATTTACAGCGCCAGTGACCTGGGGTCAATTCTTGCCGCTCTCTGTAGGGAGTTAGTACATTCTCTCCACGACCCTGTGAATTTCCTCTGGGTGATCCACAGTCTGAAGGCCCATGGCATGCGTGTCCTCGTCAGATGAGGTATCGAGTGCAACAGTTAGGGCGTCATGTTACAGATGTAACAACATAAAAGCCAAAGAGCGGGCAGATAATGGAGCAAAAATTTGTGGGATGTGAGAGGACTGGGAAGCTTTTAAAAACCAACAGAAGGCAACTAAAAAAGTCATAAAGAAGGAAAA
The DNA here is from genome assembly GCF_048418815.1 of Hemitrygon akajei. NCBI lineage: Eukaryota > Metazoa > Chordata > Chondrichthyes > Myliobatiformes > Dasyatidae > Hemitrygon > Hemitrygon akajei. Next base: position 2,111,167 of record NC_133134.1, read on the forward strand.
GATGGAATACAAAAGTAAGCTAGCCAATAATATGAAAGAGGATACCAAAAGTTTCTTCAGATACATGAAGTGTAAAAGAGGCGAGAGTGGCTATCAGACCACTGGAAAACAATGCTGGAGATGAAATATACAAATTGCCTAATTCTGCTCCTATATCTGATGTACAGGAGACAGGTTCAGGCTGCCGCCAGCACATCCTTGGACTGTTGGTCGTTGACACAAATACAACATTTCACTGTCTTGATGTTCAGATGTACACTACAATAAAACTCATGTAATATTATGTTGATGTAAACCTCAGTGTTGCAATGACTTCATGTATTGTGTTTGAACAATCTCTCTGACCCCCTCCCCCACCAACCATCAGCCAGGAGGCAGCAGAGCATTAGGAGGAACCGTTAGGGTGGGAGGCAGCTTTCTCTCCCAGGTTGTGAGACCACTGAGCTCCCTGCCACCGCCCAGGTCTCATCACGTATGAAGCCCCAGTAAAGTTATACTGTTTACTTTTCAACTTGTGTCATAAATGCGTTTTATTAATTGTTAATTTACTGTGTATGTGAGTTATATGTACTGTGTTATGCACCTTGGTCCTGAAAACTGTTGTTTCATTTGGCAGTATACATACGTACAGTTTGAATGACAATAAACTGAACTTGAACTGATTTTATATATTGAATGTGGGTTTCATATATTCTGTTTGAAATCAAAATTCTCCAATAAAACCAAGGAAGCCTGGAATGTAAGTGCCTTGCAGCTATAGACACAGAATACCCTGCCTCAGTCATACAGAACTCGTTTATTCAGAATTGAGTGATTTCTGCACACTTTGTGACTTTAGATAACAAGTCACAGTTGACTGGCCCAGGTAATGTTCCCTGGAATGTCACAGTTCATTATTCGACATGTTTGATGGGTCTTGGTGTCATGTTCATCTCGGGTATCAGTCTGTGTGTAGTGTTTCATGTTAACCCCCAACACCATTAGCTGCCCTGACTGTTTAAGCTTCCAGCAGAGATATTCTTCGGTACGTTTATACATCAGTGTGGGATCCGGCAACTGGCTGCCCTCAGTCCGCACTCTATCCGAAACTCCTGAGAGATGCACAGCGCACCAGCCAAAAGGCGGGACCCGCCATCTCCAGGGCCTGTGGTGAAGAGAGCTGCCTGCCATCGCCCCTCCTCTATGCTGCATCACAGGAGCTGCGCCCAGTCCTGTTCGTCACCGGCTGGGCCGGGACCTGGCTGCCTCGCTCTTCCACTTTGTCCTGCAGTCTGGATCAAGCAAGGGAAGGCTGCTTTTCTTCAGGGTGGCACCTCACCCTCCGTCGTCAGCTAATACTGGATTCGGCGAATCCCTTGGCAAACCAACAGTGAAGCATCTGAACAAGAGAGAAACAAGGGTTAGCTACCAGTAGACTGAGATGGGGCAGCAGTTAGGCACAGCTGGACAACAGACCCTGAGAGGGAGGGGCAAACAGGCATGTCTAACCAATCTTATAGAGGTTTTCAAGGAGGTTATCAGGAAAGGTAGCAGTCGTTGTCTACATGGGAGGCTGGTTCAGAAGGTTCAGTTGCTTGGCACTCAAGATGAGGTAGTCAATTAGATCAGACATTGGCTTTGCGGGAGATGTCAGAGAGTGGTAGTAGAGGGTTACCTCTCTGATTGGATGCCTGTGACTAGTGGAGTGCCACAGGGATCGGTGTTGGGTCTGTCATTGTTTGTCATCTGTATCAGTGATCTGTATGGCAATGTTGTAAATTGGATCGGCAAATTTACAGATGACACCAAGACTGAGGGTGTAGTGGACAGCGAGGAAAACTATCAAAGCTTGGACCAGCTAGTGAAATGGGCTGAAAAATGGCAAATGGAATTTAATGCAGACAATTGTTGCACTTTGAAAACACAAAGCAGGGTAGGATGTAGAGGAGTGTGGTAGAACAGAGTGATCTGGGAATATAGATCCCCAAGTCCTTGAAAATGACATTACAGGTCGAGGAACATTTAAGAGAAGTTTGGGTAAGTACATGGATGGGGAGGGGGTGGGTACGAACAGCTCTGATCCAGGTGTAGGACAATGGGACTAGGGGACAGAATATGTTTGGCATGGACTAAGGCCTGTTTTGTGCTGTAGTGCTCTATGACACCATGACCCACCTGTCAGAGATCGGCATTCTGAGCCCACACCATCCTCTTCTTGTCTGACTTCAGCAGATTTTCTAGATTCCGTTCAACTCTTCGTACCACTTTCCCTGGAACCACAGACAGAGTCAGGCTCTACTCTTATCACAGGACCATCTGTGGCACAGAGGAAGCCCTGGAAATTCCTGCTGTTCCAGAAACTATGACCAAGACTAGGAGAGCTTCCTACCCTCAGTTCATGGTCCCACAGATCCAATCAACTACTTGTCCAAGCATCTCTCACCCTGAACGTGGGGTCACCCCATCTTTACCCCTCTGGGTATGGTCTGCAAAGCCAGTAAAGTGCAATTGGTTTATTACTGTCACGTATACCGATGTACAGTAAAAAACCTGCCTTGCATACTGCTCATACAGATCTTAGAATCTAGAAGAATGCAGATCAGTGCATTGCGGTTCACCAGGAAGAGAACAGAATAAAGTGTCTCAGCTACAGATGGTCTGGAGTTTGAGAATCTGGAAAGGTGGAGGAATTGGGGATGAGCTAAAACACATTCCATCCATGGACACACTCCCAGAGCACTGTCCTCACGATGGCCCCAACACACGAGATTGCTGTACCCTGATAGCAAGCAACTCACACAGACCGTCTCCCCAAGCTTGCTGCTCACCCATTTCCAGTGTGTGTTTCTCCAGGGTTGTGCTGAGCTCCTGTATGCTCAGGGATCCCAGAACAGATTTCCAATCAGCCAGGCCTTCTGGACAGAGAACAAACAAAGCTTGTTAATAGCACTCTGGTCATATAAACCTCCAAAATCAAACAATGTTCATTGTCCCAAGGCAGCCGGCAAACCCAACCCTTTGCATCAGAGGAGAAAAGCATTAATATAGCACTGACCATCTACCAGTGCTTTACTCAGACCCCCTTCCCTCTCCCAGATAGTGTTTCACTCACCCCTTCTACCCAGTGATGTCTTGCCTGCCCCATTCCCAATGACGGCTCAGTTGTACCTCACCCCTCCACTCCTGATTCAGGGTGAGATTTACCAACTGAATCTCACTCCTGTATTTCATGATTGAGGATGACGTTTACCAAAAGAATGCCTCATTTCTGGTCTTCCTCAGGCCCACACTTGAAAACAGAATATTGGGAGCATAAAGGACCTGTGATCAAGGCATTTCCTGAACACTGCCATCTCTCACCCCTCACTGTGTGGTGCTCGGTGTGGGAAAAGCTGCAGCAAGTTGTAAACTCAGCCAGTTCCATCGTGGGCACTCGCCTCCCCAGGATTGAGAACACTTTCAAAGGGTGATTCCTCAAAAATGCGACTTCCATCATTATGAACCCCATGCTCTCTTTTCACTGCCACCACCAGGGAGAAGGTAAAGGAGCCCAAAGACACATACTCAATATTTCAGGAACAGCTTCTTCCCCTCCGCCATCAGATTTCTGAATGGACACTGAATCCAAGTACACTACCTCAATATTTTTAAACTTTTTTTTCGCTCTCTTTTTGCACTACTTATTTAATTTTTAAAAATATATATTTTTAACGTAATTTATAGTTTAGTAATGTCGATGGGAGTTGGCAGTTTCAACGGTTTTGGCATGGACCAGATGAGCCAAGGGGCCTGTACCATGTATTACCGTGCACTGCTGGCACTAACCAACAAATTTCACAGCACATGCCAGTGAGATTAAACCTGATCCTCTCAGCATTTACACACAGAATGGTCGGGGCTCCTGGATAGTCAGCCGTGCAGTTAGCTGTAGTGATATGATGTGAGTGAGCAACATCACATCACAGTGGGACCTCACCTTCCTCTGTGCTTTGTATCACCTTCTGAACTTCTTCCTTTTCCCACAGTCCACTCCCCTCTGTGAATCTGCTCAGTAGTTCAGACTGGTAGGCTCTAGAAGGAGAGGTTAAAGGTTAACGTATCTTCAAAAGGCCATGCTTCATAAAAGGAGGTATCCATCATTATGCACCCTCTTCTCACTGTTACCATCAGGGAGGAGGTCCAGGAGCCTAAAATCACACACTTAATGTTTCAGCAACAGCTATTCAATTTCTGAATGGACAAAGAACTCATGTTCATTACCTCACTGTTTTTTTCTGTTCTTTTGCTCTCTTCTTGCACTAATTTAACTTATTTTTTATAGATGTTTAATGTAATTTATAGATTTTTAAATAAATTATGCATTGCCAAGTATGCCACCACAAAACAGTATATTTCACAACATATGCCAATTATATTAAAACTGATGTGAAGCCATTATCTAAAGATTAAAGATTAGCTTTATTTGTCACATGTACATCGAGACATACAGTGAAATGTTTCAATAACCAACACAGTCCGAGGATGTGCGAGGGCAGCCCGCAAGTGTCACACTGTTGGCACCAACATAGCGTGCCCACAACTTACTAACCCTAACCCATATGTCTTTGGACTATGGGAGGAAACCTATGTAGTCATGGGGAGAACGGACAAACTTCTTATAGACAGCAGCAAGAATTGAACCCCAATCTCATAATCACTGGCACCATAAAGCATTACACTAATTGTGCTGCTAGAGAATGTGTCCGTCATGATCAAAACATATAGCAGACTCAATGGGCCAAATGCTCTAATTCTGCTCTGTGTCTTATGGTCTAGTATTGTGTGAGAACCAGTGATACAGCAGTAGGAATCCTGTGCTTAGATCCGCAATATTGGTCTCAGCACATCATTATACAGAGATGCCTGGCAAAGCTGCCGAGTGGTCCTCACAGCCAAATTCTCACTCCTCTCAAAATCAAGCTATACAAAATTAAGCAGAGTATTGATAGGGTTAATGCAAGCAGGCTTTGTCCATTGAAGTTGAGACTAGAACTAAAGGTCATAGGTTAAGGCTGAAAGTGAAATACTTAAGGGGAACTTCACTCAGAAGGTTGTGTGGGTGTGAAACGAGCTGTCGGCGGAAATGGTGGATTCGGGTTTGATTGCATCACTTAAGAAAAGTTTGGATAAATACATGGATGGGAGGGGTATGGAGGACTATGCTCTGGGGGTCTAGGCAGAATAAAGTTTAGCAAGGACTAGGTGGCTGAAGTTTCTATACTGTAGTGTTCTAAGACTTTAACACTGTTTAACGTTATTAAGGACAATAAAATGTCTAACTTCCAGAGTATTAGAGAAACAGGATCTTCAGCCAAAAACAAATGTGCCAACCATTTTGTTCATAAGACCGTAAGACACAGGAGCAGAATTAGCCATTCAGCCCGTCGAGTCAGTTCCACCATTCTATCATAGCTGATCCTGAATCCCACTCAACCCCATACACCTGTCTTCTCACCATATGCTTTGATACCCTGACTGATCAGGAAACTATCAGCTTCCACCTTACCTATACCCACAGACTTGGCCTTCACCGCAATCTGTGGCAGACCGTTCCACAGATTTACTACTCTCAGGCTAGAAAAATTCCTCCTTCCTCCTGTTCTAAAAGGTCACCCCTCAGTTTTGAATCTGTGCCATCTAGTTCTGGATACCCCCACCATAAGAAACATCCTCTCCACATCCACCCTATCTGATCATTTCAACATTTGGTAGGTTTCAATGAGATTCCTCTAAATTCCAGTGAGTACAGCCCAAAGCTGCTAAACACTCCTCATATGTTAACCAGGAATCATCCTCATGAACCTCCTCTGGCTGTCTCCAATAATAATATATCCTTTCTTAGATATGTCTTATAAAGCCTCAGCATTATCTCCTTGTTTTTATATTCTACTCCCCTTGAAATAAATGCCACATTGCATTTGCCTTCTTTACCAAGATCTCAACCTGTAAATTAACCTTCTGGGTATCTTGCACAAGGACTTCTAAATTCCTCTGCATCTCTGATGTTTCAACCTTCTCCCCATTTAGATAATATTCTGCACTAATGTTCCTTTTACCAAAATGCATCATCATACATTCCCAACACTCTATTCCATCCGTCATTTTGCCCATTCTTCCAATTTGTCTAAGTCCTGCTGAAATTGCATTGCTTCCTCAGCACTACGTACCCAACTACCTATTTTCATATCATCGACAAACTTTGACACAAAGCCATCAATTCCATTATCCAAATCATTGATAAACAATGTGAAAAGTACTCCCAATACCTACCCCTGAGGAACACCACTAGTCACTGGCTGCCAACCAGAAAAGGCCCCTTTTATTCCCACTTGCTGCCTTCTGCCTGTCAGCCATTCCACTATCCATGCCAGTATATTTCCTGTAACTTGATAGGATTTTATCTTGTTAAGCAGGCTCATGTGTGGCACCTTATCAAATGCCTTCTGGAAATCCCAGTAAATAACATCCACTACCTCTCCTTTGTTCACCCTGCTTGTTACTTCCTCGAAGAACTCTTAACAGATTAGTCAGTCAAGATTTCCCTTTACAGAAACCATGCTGACTTTGATTTATTTTAGTCTCCAAGTACCCCAGAACCTCATCCTTAATAATGGACTCCAACACTTTCCCAACCACTGAGGCATGGCTAACTGGCCTATAATTTCCTTTCTTTTGCCTTCCTCCCTTCTTAAAGAGTGGAGTGACATTTGCAATCTTCCTGTCCTCTGGGACCATGCCAGAATCAAGTGATTTTTGAAAGATCATGACCAATGCATCCGTTATCTCTTCAGCAATCTTTCTCAGAACTCTGGGATGTAGTCCATCTGTTCCAGGTGACTTATCCACCTTAAAACCTTTGAGTTTGCCCAGCACTTTTTCTTTTGTAATAGCAATGGCTTTCACTCCTGCTCCCTGACACTCACGGACCTCTGGCACACTGCTAGTGTCTTCCACAGTGAAGACTGATGCAAAGTACCCATTAGGTTCATCTGCCATTTCTTTGTGCCCCATTAGTACCTCAACAGTATCATTTTCCAGTGGTCCAACATCAATTCTCACCTCCCTTTTATTCTTTGCATAACTGAAAAAAACTTTTAGCATCCTGCGTTATATTATTGGCTAATTTGCCCTCGTATTTCATCTTTTCACTTCTTATAGCTTTTTTAAATTGCCTTTTGTTGGATTTTAAAAGCTTCCCAATCATCCAACTTCTCACTCACTTCTTCTACTTTATATGCTCTTTCCTTGGCTTTTATGCTGCCCTGAACTTCCCTTGTCACCTTTGGTTGCCTACCCCTGCCATTTGAGAACTTCTCCTCTGTGAGACATGTCTATCCTATGCCTTGTGAATGATTCCCCGAAGCATCAGGCACCTCTGCTCTGCCGTCATCCCCACCAGTATCCTCCTCCAATCCACCTGGGCAAGCTCCTCTCTCATGCCTCTGTAATTCCCATTATTCCATTGCGATACTGATACATGTGAATTACACTTCTCCATCTCAAATTGCAGTATGAATTTAATCATATTATGACCATTGCCTCCTAAGGGTTACAGAAGAACATAAGAAATGGGAGCAGGACTAGCCCATCTGGCCGTCGAGCCTGCTCCACCATTCAATAAGATCATAGCTGATCTGGCCATGGACTCATCTCCATCTACCTGCCTTTTCCCCATAACCCTTATTTCCCCTACTATGCAAAAATCTATCCAATCTTGTCTTAAATGTAGCCTCTGATGTAGCCTCTAATGCTTCATTAGGCAGAGAATTCCACAGATTCACCACTCTCTGGGTAAAGCAATTCCTACATCCTAAATCTACTCCCCTGAATCTTGAGGCTATGTCTCCTAATTCTAGTCTCACCTACCAGTGGAAACAACTTTCCTGCCTCTATCTTATCTATCCTTATCATAATTTTATATGTTTCTATAAGATCTTCTCTCATTCTTCTGAATTCCAGTGAGTACAGTCCCAGGCAACTCAATCTCTCCTTATAGTCTAACTCCCTCATCTCTGGAATCAACCTGGTGAAACTCCTCTGCACCACCTTCAAAACCAGTATATCCTTCCTCAAGTAAGGAGAGCAGAACTGCACACAGTACTCCAGATGTGGCCTCACCAGTACCCTGTACAGTTGCAGCATAACCTTCCTGCTCTTAAATTCAATCCCTCTGGTAATGAAGGCCAACGTTCCATTTGCCTTCTTGACAGCCTGCTGCACCTGCAAACCAATCTTTTGTGATTCATGCACAAGCACTCCTAAGTCCATCTGCACAGCAGAATGCTGTAATTTTTTTACCATTTAAATAATAATCTGCTCTTCCATTTTTCCTTCTGAAGTGGATGACCTTACATTTACTAACATTGTACTCCATCTGCCAGACCCTTGCCCACTCATCTCTCTGCAGACTCTGTATCTTCTGCACAAATTGCTATTCAATAGACAATAGACAGTAGGTGCAGGAGTAGGCCATTCGGCCCTTCTAGCCAGCACCGCCATTCACTGTGATCATGGCTGATCATACACAATCAGTACCCCATTTCTGCCCTCTCCCTATATCCCTTGACCCCGCTATCTATAAGAGCTCTATCTAACTCTCTCTTGAATGCATCCAGAGACTTGGCCTCCACTGCCTTCTGGGGCAGAGCATTCCACATATCCACCACTCTCTGGGTGAAAAAGTTTTTCCGCATCTCTGTTCTAAATGGCCTACCCCTTATTCTTAAACTGTGGCCTCTAGTTCTGGACTCACCCATCAGCGGGAACATGCTTCCTGCCTCCAGCGTGTCCAATCCCTTAATAATCTTATATGTTTCAATCAGATCCCCTCTCATCCTTCTAAATTCCAGTGTATACAAGCCCAGTCGCTCCAATCTTTCAACATATGACAGTCACGCCATTCCGGGAATTAACCTTGTGAACCTATGCTGCACTCCTTCAATAGCAAGAATGTCCTTCCTCAAATTTGGAGACCAAAACTGCACACAATACTCCAGGTGGGGTCTCACCAGGGCCCTGTACAGCTGCAGAAGGACCTCTTTACTCCTATACTCAATTCCTCTTGTTATAAAGGCCAGCATGCCATTAGCTTTCTTCACTGCCTGCTGTACCTGCATGCTTGCTTTCATTGACTGATGTACAAGAACACCTAGATCTCGTTGTATTCCACTCATTCCTTTACATTAAGCTCCCTGATAAGATCTGGGTGATTACACAACACCCAATCTAAGATGGCCTTTCCCCTAGTAGGCTCAACCACAAACTACTCTAAAAAGCCATCTCATAAGCGTTCAATAAATTCCCTCTCTTGTGATCTGACACCAACCTGGTTTTCCAAATCCCCTTGTATATTGAAGTCCCCATTACAATTGTGTCATTACCCTTACTACATGCCCTTTCCAGCTCCCTTTGCAATCTCAACCCCACATCCTGGCTACTATTTAGAGGCCAATATATGATTCCCATAATGGTTTTCATGTCCATTAATCCCACATTAGGTCCATATCCTGCTATACATCACCTATACAAGTGCCTGTCTAAATGTCCTTTAAACGTACTGATTATATTTAACTCCACCACTGCCTATGGCTGCAAACTCCTCATATGCAACATTGTATGTCAGTGGGAGGCTGTCATTGGGTATATTTAAAATGGAGATTGATAGGTTCTTGATTAGTTGGGGCATCAAAAATTATGGAGAATAGATTTGAGAAGGATAATAAATCAGCCATGATGGAATGGCAGACCACTCAATGGGCCGAATAGTTTAACATTGCTGCTATGTTTTATGGCCTTTTTAAAAACTTTTCCCTCAGATCTCCTTTAAAACTTCTTCCTCTCACGTTAAACCTGTGCCCTCTTGTTTTAGATGCCCCCTCCGATGGGAAGAGCCTTCTCCCCGTTCCCTCCCCCACTGTTGTCCATCAGGAATTCTGTAGTTTGAGTTCTTCTCACCTGAGTTGCTCAAGGATGATTGCTGTCTCATGACAAACTCCTTGTGTCTCCTCGATCTGTTTCTGCTGTTGTTTCCAAGCCATCTTATCTTCCATCAAAACCCCTTCCACCACAGCCCGCAGCTCCTGTTCCTGGGATACTCGGCCGGTAAGCAACTCTGCCTCTTCACATTTCTGTCAGAGAAACCACAAAACATCAGTGGGCTAAAATACGTTCCATCAATGGCTGCTCAATGGGATGCCTCTTTATTCCCCTTCACGTTGGGGAGCTGGGGTGGACAGTGTTGCCCAGAGCAGCACCTTGGAACTGTTTCTTCAGTCAGTTTACGGACTACCCGGCTGTCGGCCATGAGGAGTTAGTGTACAATGTGTACACCAAGGGTGCGAGGTTGCCGCCTCTACTTGAGTATCGTAAGGAACTTCTCCACAAGTTCAGGCCCATACTCCTGACCTTTGGTCAGCTGGTACAAATGGGGGGTGGGGGGGGTAATCACCTAGTCAGTTTGCTCCTGGGCCTGGCCAAGATGATCATTCGTGGGTCCAGAAGGCGAGCAGTCGAAGGTTCTGACCGAGCCGAGCCACCTCTTCTGGGGTTAGATCCGTGCCAGATATCCATGGAGAAGGAGCATGTGTTATCCATGGCTACAAGGGGACATTATAATCTCACGGGTATCAGAGAGGCTCGAGTGTGTTTTTGCATATCAGTGACTGCATTATAATTTGAAACTGTAAATATCATGAAATGTGGAATACTGTAATATTGTGAGGTTGGAATCACTTTAAAAAGCTCCTTTGAAAAAGGAAAAATATGTTCTAAGGGATGGTGAGGGAGCTGAGAGTGAATCTATTTCGTAGTGTCCGAGCCACTATAACCCTGGTCAATCCGTGTAGTCCTTGAATACTGCAACTATGTAAATGGAGCTTTATCTATCCCAATTCTGGGAGTGTGTGACAGGACTGCACAGAGGGAACTTCTCTCTGTGTCTCACTCCAGGAATGTGTGACGGGACAGCGCGGAGGGTGTTTCACTCTGTGTCGAAGGTACTTTATCTATTTAGGTAACTGAAAGACGAAATAGAGACAGATCAATGCTTTAAGGCATACAACATAACTGCACCTTATGAAGCTGGATGGCCATTTCCTGCATTTCTGTTTCCAGTCGGTCTGCATAGACCTGCTCCAGACTGTTACTGAGGGGGGGAGCATTGCTGTGCCAGCGGGCGATCGCTGCTGTCATCTTCCTCTTGGGTCCAAATAACCTGCAGAGACACCTATAGTGTTCACACCAGCCACGGCTTCATCACTATCCCCTTTGGATCCCAGCCAGCCACCCCCAACCTCTTTTGCACTAGATCAAACATCAAAGTATATCTATGTTACCAAATACTGTACTACCCTGAGATTCATTTTCTTTCATGCATTCCAGGAAAATAAAAAAATAAAATTTATGAAAAACTATAAAGACTGATAACCAATGTGTAAAGGACGACAAATAGGGCAAATAAAAATTAAATAATGCTGAGAACATGAGTTGTAGAGTCCTTGAAAATGAGCCTACAGGTTGTGGAATCAGTTCAGTGTTGGGGTAAGTGAAGTTATCCACGTTGGTTCAGGAGCCTGATGGTTGTAGGGAAACAACTAATACTGAACCTGGTGTTATGGGACCTGAGGTTTCTATAATTCCTGCCTGATGAATAAAGACAGCATGCCCTGGATGGTGGAGGTTTTTGATGATCAATGCTGCTTGCAGATGTACTCACAGGTGGGAAGGTCTTTGCTTGTGATTGACAGGGCTGTATCCACCATCTTCTGTAAAATTTTCCATTCTTAGGTATTGGTGTTTCCATTCCAAGCTGTGATGCATCTAGTTAGGATATACTCCACTGTGCATCTATAGAAGTTCGTCAAAATTTTTGGTGGCATGCTGAATCTATGCAAACTTCTACCTTGTAATACCTGTCGAATGGTGAAAGATCTTGATAGAGTGGATATGGAGAGGATGCTTTCTATGGTAGGAGAGTCTAGGACCAAAGGATACAAGCTCAGATAGAGGGGTGTCCTTATAGAACGGCGATGAGGAGGATTTTCTATAGCCAGAGAGTGGTGAATCTGTGGAATTCATTGCCACAGGCAGCTGTGGAGGCCAAGTCTTTACAAAGATTGATAGATTATTGATTGGTCAGGGGTAAATGGATACGGGCAGACAGCAGGAGATTGGGGCTGAGAGGGGAAAAGATCAGCCATGTTGGAATGGTGGAGCAGACTCAATGTGCCAAATGGCCTAATTCTGCTCCTATATCTCAAGGTCTCATGATCGTGTTTTAGCTCGATGCACTGTATAATGATCCGATCTGTATGAACAGTATGCAGAAGAAGCTTCTCACTGTATCTTGGTACATGTGACAATAATAAACCAATTCCAATACCAGTTCCATGTTCGCTGGCCCAGTCCTATTCATACGAATTAACCCCACCTCCCCTGACACACAGTTCCTCAAAAACCCTTAAAAACCTTTACTGTGCCACCTCTGGTCACCCTGGAATTCACCCTCGCCGTTCACCTACTCACGTGATTCCCACTTCCTTCAGGTCACTCTCGGTCAGGGTGAGGAATATCCGCAGATCCACATCCTGCTCCTCCAGGATGTGAAGATATTTGAGACAACCGATCTGCTCCAGAAACTCCGGCAAATCCTGTGCATCCAGGAAATGACCAATGTGAGAGGAGCAGGCCACTCAGCCCATCAAACCTGCTGCACCAACAGGGACAGGAAGGCTGTGTGTTCTGATGTGAAGTGGAGCTGGGCAGTGGGTGTCCTTATATTTCCCGAAACAGGAGCATGTTTGACGTCCTTGAACTCAGGGCTGTGACTGACTGAGCCAGGGTCTCCAACCTGAAACGTTAGTGTTTTTCTCTGCACAGATGCTGCATGACCTTCTGAGTGTCCACAGCAATTTCTGTTTCGGTGTAGGACGTGGCAGGTCGCAGCCTCGAATCTCCCTCAGTTTGTAAAAGGAGCTGTGTCTGTGGAACTGAATCATTGCTGTGAAGAACATGTGAGAGTGATGGGGCACAAAGTGTGCATATGGGCGATGGGACAAGAGCGGCGTGAGGATAGCGGAGCCACGAGAGTACAAAGACGTTGCCGTGTTGATGTATTTCATGCTGAAGTATAACCTAGCTCCCTCCCTCTCATTGGTGCTGATAACCCCTCTATGGATTAATGCCATTTATCATCAGGGAACAGGTGTGTGGTGGGACGGGGTTACGCAAAGCACCTCCCTTTGTTGGACAAATACCAAGCCGCCCACTCCCTTCCCTCAGCACCAGGCCATACCTTGGGTCCGTGGTACTTCTCCCCATCCTCCTGTGGGATCAGTGTCCGTGAGCTGGCAGTGGTGGGAATGTCACTATCCCGGAACAGGGAGCTCTCACTGCTTCTCCCCTGGCCTCTGCGACGACTTGGCTGCCTTCTGTTACAGTTTTTATTGGAATGATCGGAATCCTTCAGCAAACACAGGGAACATAGCCAGTGTTGCCACTACACAAGGTCAGAAAGCAAACCCCACTGGCCTTCAAAGAGACCAACAGCAGCAGGAAACCAGGCTATTCTGCACCCATCCACACCAGTTCTATCTCCCAGCATCTGATCTTTTTTCTCTGAGTTCGTGGGTACCACAGTAGCGTAGCAGTTAGCACAACACTATTACAACTTAGGGCATTGGAATTCAGAACTCAATCCCAGTGTCCTTCGCAAGAAAGTTTGTACATCCTCCCCATGAAATGTGTAAGTTTCCTCCAGGTGCTCTGGTTTCCTCCCCCAGTCCAAAGACATACAGGTTAATAGGGTAATTGGTCATTGTTAATTGTCCCATGATAGGTTAGGGCACATCTCACTGGGCTCGAAGGACCGATTCCATGCTGTATCTCTGAACAAATAAACAAGCAAATCAATAAACACAATGACTCAATTATTCATCCAGATACTTCTGGCTTCTGCCACCTTCCTTTCCGGTCCTGATAAAGGGTCTTGGCCTGAAACATCAACTGTTTATTCCTCTTTATTTATATTTATTTAGAGATGGCCTTTCAGCCCATTGAGCTGCACCATCTAACATCCCACCAATTTAACCCTAGTCTAATCACAGAACGATTTACCAATGACCGATTAACCTACCACTTTGGACTGCGGGAGGAAACTGGAGCACCCAGAGGAAACAATACCATCATGGAGAGGACATACAAACTCTTACAGAGGACACTGGAATTGAACTTCGAACTTTGATGCCCTAAGCTGCAATAGTGTTGTGCTGACCACTATACAACTGTGACCCAGCTCTTCATAGATGCTGCCTGATCTACTCTGTCCTGTTCTACTTGTGTCTGTTGCTCTGGATTTCCAGCATTTGCAAAAACTCTTATGTCTAGATGCTTCATAACTACTGTCAGTGATCCAGTGTCAACCCTCTCCAGCAGTGCATTCCACACACTCATCACTCTCTCCTCTTCAAATCTCTTCCAGTTTATCTGAAATCTGTGTTCTCTGATTTTCTCTACCACTGATAAGATGAAGGGTTTTCTACAGTTAACTTTGCCTCTCATAATTTTATACACCTCAGTCATGTCCCTTCGTAACCTCCAATGCTCTTGGGAGAACAGACCAACCCTCTCTGCAAAACAAACTGCTCTGTGCCAGTGAAATCCTGGTGGAACTCTTCTGCACCCTCTCCATTGCTATCAAAGACTAAAGATTAGCTTTATTTCTAGAAATTAGTGCAATCCTGGCTCTTAAGGTTATCATAGCTGTGGGTGTGGAGGAATAGTAGGGACAAACTCCCAATACCTATTAAATGCTCCCAAAGGTATACATCTCAAAAAGGCTCTGACAACCAAGTTCAGCTCCTGGCCTTCACATGTGGCTTAGCTACCAAGCCCAGCGGAACTGTTTCTACTGAAAGGGGTGTCTGACACCTTAAACTCAGTTGCTTCAGGCAGATGGGGCTTGTCAGCCATGGTTGGCAGCTCATCTAGCAGAAGGAAAACTCTGATCTCAAACCTCCGCCGCCTTGCAGCCAAACCCACTCATGGGGAAGGCTTTGGAAGTAAACAAAGGAAAAATCTGGAGCTGCAGTCCCTAGGGTAGTTCTACGATGAGTTCAACACCGAATGGCAACTCCTGTGATGCTGCTGGATCTCCGCTGTTTCTTTGGAATCATCAGGTGCATGGGCAACAGCTTGCTCTCCATATCGTACTGCTCTATCTCGTGTATTGACTTCAATGCCTACAGCTCGGATGCACATCCACAGTCAACCCCGACCAACAGAGAACTTACAAGTGTAACGCTATTACAGTGACAGCAACCTAGGTTCAATTCCCCGTGACCATTTGGGTTCCTCTGGGTGCTCTAGTTCCCACCCACATTCCAAAGATGTTCAAGTTAGAGGTTAATTGGTCACATGGCTGTAACTGGGTGGCATGGACTCATTGGGCTGAAAGGGACTGCTACCGTGGTTAATCTCTAAATAAAAATAAACACATTGAAACATACAGTGAAATGCCTCATACGTGTCAACAACCTTCATGGTCCTAAGTTTGTGCTGGGCAACCCACAAGTGTCACCACTCTTCCAGCAGCGACATAGCATGCCCACAACATACTAACCCTAACTTGTATATCTTCAGAAAGTGGGAGGAAATCAGCCAAGGAAAGGGAATATAAGGAACACACGCACAATGCTGGAGGAACTCTGTAGGTCAGGCAGCATCTATGGAAAAAGGTACAGTCAATGTTTCAGGCCAAGACCCATCGGCAGGACATATGAGTTAACAAAAGTGAGTGGAAAGTTATATGATTAGGAAACTTAAATCCAACAAAAGGCAATTAAAAAAGCTGTAAGAAAAGATGGAATATGAGGGCAGACTAGCCAATAATATAAAGCAGGATACCAAAAGTTTTTTTCAGTTATATAAAAGAGTAAAAGGGAGGTGAAAGTTGATATTGGACCACTGGAAAATGATGCTGGTGAGGTAGTAATGGGGCACAAAGAAATGGCAGATGAACTTATTGAGTACTTTGCATCAGTCTTCACTGTGGAAGACACTAGCAGTGTGCCAGAGGTCCGTGAGTGTCAGGGAGCAGGAGTGAGTACCATTGTGATTATAAAGGAAAAAGTGCCAGGCAAACTCAAAGGTTTTAAGGTGGATAAGTCACCTGGGACAGATGGACTACATCCCAGAGTCCTCAGAAAGATTGCTGAAGAGATAATGGATACATTGCTCATGATCTTTCAAAAATCACTTGATTCTGCCATAGTCCCAGAGGACTGGAAGATTGCAAATGTCACTCCACTCTTTAAGAAAGGAGGAAGGCAAAAGAAAGGAAATAATAGGCCAGTTAGCCATGCCTCAGTGGTTGGGTAAATGTTGGACTCTATTATTGTAAAGGATGAGGTTTCAGGGTACTTGGAGTCTAATGATAAGTCAAAGTCAGCATGGTTTCTGTTAAGGAAAATCTTGACTGACAAATCTGTTAGAGTTCGAGGAAGTAACAAGCACGGTGGACAAAAGAGAGGCAATGGAAGTCATTTACTGGGATTTTCAGAAGACATTTGATAAGATGCCACACATGAGCCTACTTAACAAGATAAAATTCTATAGCATTACAGGAAAGATACCGACATGGATAGAAGAATGGTTGACAGACAGGAGGCAGTGAGTGGGAATAAAAGGGGCCTTTTCTGGTTGGCTGCCAGTGACTAGTGGTGTTCCTCAGGGATCAGTATTGGGACCATTACTTTTCACATTGTGTGTCAATGATTTAGACAATGGAATTGATGGCTTTGTGGCAAAGTTTGTGGATGATACAAAGATAGGTGGAGGGGTAGGTAGTGTTGAGGAAACAATGCAATTTCAGCAGGAAAATGGAGCACCCAGGGGAAACCCAACTGGTTACAGGGAGAAAGTACAAACTCCTTACAGACATCGGCAGGAATTGAACCCCAGTCGCTGGCGCTATACAGTGTTATGCTACGTGCTAAACTACCGTGTCTCACAACTGCATTATCTATTTCCATTGCAAGCTTCAAGGTCGCTCACTATTCCCCAAGGCTCCACAATTCATGGTATATGTCCCAGCCTCCTTAGCACTCCCAAAATGTATCACCGCCCAGTTATTTGGGTTAAACTTCATCTGCCATTTCTCAGCCCACTCCACCACCATATGACAACCACCTTGCAGCCTAAAACTGCACAACACACAATCATCCCAAGATCCGTCACAATAATGACTCCAGAGAACAAAACTGAAAAATCTATCTAATGCTGGCTTCAACCTTGTTACTCTCCATGGATCCCTTGTGACTATCGCTCACTCTCACCTCTTTACTCTCCACGGATCCCCTAGACTATCGCTCACTCTCACCTCGTTACTCTCCACGGATCCCTGTGACTATCGCTCACTCTCACCTTGTTACTCTCCGCGGATCCCCGTGACTATCGCTCACTCTCACCTCGTTACTCTCTGCGGATCCCCGTGACTATCGCTCACTCTCACCTCGTTACTCTCCACGGATCCCCTGTGACTATCGCTCACTCTCACCTCGTTACTCTCCGCGGATCCCCGTGACTATCGCTCACTCTCACCTCGTTACTCTCTGCAGATCCCCGTGACTATCGCTCACTCTCACCTCATTACTCTCCACGGATCCCTCACGACTGATGCCCTGAGCCTTGGTCAGACCCTCACTGCTGCTGCCACTGCTCCTGCGAGTGGTCATCGTGTCGGTGGTGCAGAATGCATTCTCCTCTGCAGCAGAGAGAAACTCCCAGTCAATATTTGCAACCTGGCCACCAGCCTGTAACATTTACTGCCCAGGCACCCAACTACACACACGCTCACCATAGCAAGAGCAGTCATGGATATTTAGCAGACACTTGGCTAGGCAAATGGACGATAGAGAAATGGAAGGGTAGTTCATGGCATAAGACATAAGAGCAGAATCAGGCCATTCAGCCCATCGAGTCTGCTCTAATTCCATCAATGCTGATTTATCCCTCACAACCCCATTCTCCTGCCTCCTCCCCATAACCTTTGACATCCTGACTCATCAAGAACCTAAATACACCCAATGACTTAGCTTCCATAAGTGACCGCGGCAAGAATTCCACAGATGCACAACCGCGTGGCTAAAGCCATTTCTCCTTCTAAACAGACATCCCTCTATCCTGAGGCTGTGAGCTCTGCTCCTAGATTCCCCCATTACAGGAAATATCCTCTGCACATGGGACTCACAGAAACGTTCACCAGCTCAGTGCTGTGATCAGAGTAACTGTTTGCCGAGAAGGGTGCAGACTGTTCTGTGATGTACAGATGTTGTGGGTGGCCGGTTTGGAAACAACAGTCCTGAACACTCAAACCATCAGTTGAGTTTAAATCTGTCCACAACTATTTGAGAATACCACACTGATTTAAAATATATCATTTTGTGATTGTGCACTTTTTAAAGAAACACAAGGGTTAGAGATAAGTTTGCAATCTTTTTCCCAGGGCAGGAGGGTCTAAAATTAGAGGTATGAGGTCATGAAGGGCACAGACAGGGTGAAAACAAAGTCCTGTTGCCAGGGAGGGGATGTAAATATAAGAGGGCAGAGGTGAGAGGTTGAAAAGGGACATGAGGAACAGCTTCTTCACACCAAGGTTGATGTGTATTTGCAATGAGCTGCCAGAGACAGGCACATTACAACGTTTAAAAGCCATCTACATAAGTATAAGGATACGAGAGGTTTAGAGGGCTATGGATCTAAGGCAGGCAGGTGGGACTAGCTCACTGTGCAACAGTCAGCACAGACCAGTTGGGCTGAATGGCCTTTTTCCATCTCTCTGTGACTGGAGGACACAGGTTTAAGGTGAGAGGGGAGAAAGGCAAAGAAGGGCAGGGTTTTCCACATGGGGGTGCTGGGTATATGGAACAAACTGCCAGAGGAAGTGGTAGAGGTGGGTATAATTACAATGTTTAAAAGACATTTGGATAGGTAGGTGGATAGCAAAGGTTTCGAGGGATAGGGGCCAAGTGTAGGCCAATGGGACAAGCCTAGGACGGCACCTTGGTAGGTGTGGATGTTGTTGTTTCAGTGTGATTTGATCCTACAGCTCAATGATTTGCACGTGTGCTCACTCACCCGCTCTCACAAGCACTCAAAATCAGCAACACAGACAGAATGGTTTGTGAATGATCAGAAGCCCCTACCTCTGCTGCTATTGCTCTCAACATCATGCTCGTTAATTGGGGAAGTGACATCACGGTTCCGGATATCCCCTCCATCTTCATCTTTGCTGTTCCTGAACGTGACATAGCCCTGAGGTGGGAGAGACTCTGAAAGCAGGGTGAATACGAGGTGAGGGATGGTGGCAGCAGGAGTTCTGCTAATCAATGCTGAATCCCTAGTAAACTGTAGCCCAGTCCCCCACAGTAGTGAGACAGTGTACATGGGTTCATTGTCCATTCAGAAATCTGATGGCAGAGGGGGAAGAAGCTGTTCCTGAAACATTGTGTGTGTGTGCATTCAGGCTTCCATACCTCCTCCCTGATGGCAGTAATAAGAAAAGGACATATTCTGGATGATGGGGGTCCTTAATGATGTATGCCAGCTTCTTGAAGATTTCCTCAATACTGGGAGGCTAGTAACCATGATGGAGCTGGCTGCGTTTACAACTTACTGCAGCCTTTTCTGATCCTGTGCAGTGGCCCCTTCATACCAGACGGTGATGCAACCAGTTAGAATGCTCTCTACGGTACATGTGTAGAAACTTACTAGTCTTTGGTGACAAACCAAATCTCTTCATACTCCGAATTAAATATAGCCACCGATGTGCCTTCTTTATAATCACATCAATATTCTGGGCCCAGAATAGATCTTCAGAGATGTTGACACCCATGAACTTGAAACTGCTATGGTCATGGCTTCATGCCCTCTCTGAGGTTTCATCGCACAATCCTGGATGACATTCCCAGTCCAGAACTGCAGGAGTGCCACACTGCTACACTGTCAAGGACATCTACAAGAGGCAGTGCTTCAAGAAATCAGCATCCATAATGAAAGACCCTCACCATCTCAGACATGTTCTCTTCTTATTACTACCTGAAGGGAGGAGAGACAGGAACCTACAGACCAACACTCAGCAATTCAGGAACAGCTTCTTCCCCGCTGCTTTCAGGTTTCTCAACGGTCCAGCAACACCACCTCACTATTTGTCTTTTCTGCTATTTATATACCTTTGTAACTTATAATAATTATTTATGTCTTGCACAAGACTAGTGCCACAAATTTCTCAGCATATTTCAGTGAAATTTATTTAATGTCATGAGTCAAAGGAAATTAAATGACCGCATCCACAAGACCATAAGACATGACACACAGGAGCAGAATTAGGCCATTCAGCCCATTAAGTCTGCTCCACCATTTTATCATCTTTTCCTTCTTCCTGACTTTTTTAGTTGCTTTTTGTTGGTTTTTAAAAGCTTCCAAATGCTCTAACTTACCACAAATTTTTGCTCCTTATATGCTCTCTCTTTGGCTTTTATGTATGCTTTGATTTCTCATTAGCCACTGTTGTGTCATCTTGCCTTCAGAATACTTCTTCATCTTTGGGATGTATATATCCTGTGCCTTCCGAATTGCTTCCAGAAATTCTAACCATTGCTGCTCTGCCGTCATCTCTGCCAAACAGCTCCTCTCTCATACCCCTGTATTTCCTTTACTCCACCGTATTACTGATACATCTGTTTTCCTTCTCAAATTTCTGGGTGAATTTGATCAAATTATGATCACTTGCCCCTAAGGATTCTTTTAGCTTATGCTCTCTAATTAATTCTGGTTTATTACACAACACCCAATCCTGAATAGCTGATCCTTTAGTGGGCTCAACCACAAGCTGCACTAAAAAGCCATCTCATAGGCATTCTAGAAATTTCCCCTCTTGGGATCCAGCACAAGTCTGTTTTTCCCAATCTACCTGCATATAGAAACCCCCATGACTATTGTAACATTGCCCTTTTGGCATGCATCTTCTATCTCCTGTTGTAATTTGTAGACCACGTCCTTACTACTGTTTGAGGGTCTGCATATAATTCCCATCAGGGTCTTTTTACCCTTGCAGTTTCTTAGCTGTATCCACAAAGATTCAACATCTTCCTACCTTATGTCACCTCTTTCTAATGATCTGATTTCATTTTGTAGCAACAGAGCCAAGCCACTCCCTCTGCCTTCCTGCCTGTCTTTTCAATACAATGTGTATCCTTGGACTTTAAACTTCCAGCTATAATCTTCTGTCAGCCATTATTCAGTGATACCTACAAAATTATACATACCAATCTTTAACTGTGCTGCAAGTTCATCTACCTTATTCTGTATAGTCCATGTATCCAAAAACAACACCTTCAGTCCTGTGATAACCTGTTTTGATTTTGTCCAGTTTTACACTGCAGCTCATCCTGTTGACTGCAATTCTGCCCCATCTTCAGCCTCTTTTTGCTAGGAGCCTCACTACAGTCTTTTTAAATGACCTGGATGTAGAGGTGGAAGGATGGGTGAGTAAGTTTGCGGATAACACGAAGATTGGAGGAGTTGTGGATGGAGCTGTAGGTTGTCGAAGGTTACAAGAGGATATAGACAGGCTGCAGAGTTGGGCAAAAAAATGGCAAGGATGGATGTGGAAGCTATGGAGAGGGTGCAGAGGAGATTTAACAGGATGTTGCCTGGTTTGGAGAACAAATCATATGAAGCAAGGTTAGCAGAGCTGGGGCTTTTCTCTTTGGAGCATAGAAGAATGAGAGGGGACTTGATTGAGGTCTACAAGATTATGAGAGGCATAGATAGGGTAGATAGTCAGTACCTGTTTCCCAGGGCACCAATAGCAAACACAAGAGGGCATATGTACAAAATTAAGGGAGGGAAGTTTAGGGGAGACATCAGGGGTAAGTTTTTTTACACAAAGAGTTGTGAGTGCCTGGAATGAGTTGCCAGGGATGGTGGTGGAGGCTAAAACATTAGGGGTATTTAAGAGCCTCTTGGACAGGCATGTGGATGAAAGAAAAATGGAGGGTTATGGGGTAGTGTGGGTTTAGTACTTTTTTAAGGATTATATGGGTCGGCACAACATGGAGGGCTGAAGGGCCTGTACTGTACTGTAGTGTTCTATGGTTTTATGGTTTATTCCTTCTACAAAGTGCAGGACCATACACTTCCCTACGCTATATTCCATTTGTCACTTGTTTGTCCATTCTTCTAATCTAAGACCTTCTGCAGACTTCCTGCTTCCTTAAAGCTACCTGCCCCACGAGTTATCTTCATATTATCTGCAAATTTGGCCACAAAGCCATCAATTCCATCATCCAAATCATTGACATAGAATTTGAACACCAGCCACCAGCAGTCAACCAGAAAAGGCTCCCTTTATTCCCCCCTTTGCCCCTTGCAGTCAACTAATTTTTTTATCCATGCAAGCAACTTTCCATGGCTTTTTTCTTGTTAAGCAGCCTCTTGTGTGACCCCCCCCCCTTGTCAGAGGTTTTCTGAAAATCCAACTACATAACATCAAATGATTCTCCTTTGTCCAACTTGCCTGCTATTTCCTCAAAGAATTCCAACTGATTTGTCGGGGGAAATATCTCCTTAAGGAAACCAAGGTGACTTTGTCCTAAATAATAAGCTGACTGTGGTGCTTTCTCTTGAATGGTATGTTAAACCAAGATCCCCTCATTCTCTCCCACCCACTGCTCTCATCAGTTGGCTGCTATTGGTTAATCACTTCACCGTCCCCACCTCCAAAGACAAATCACCAGCTGTATCTCACCGTACTGCCGTGCCCATCGACTGGCTTCAAGGCGTGTGATGTGGGCTAATGCCTGTGGCCCATCATGAATGCTTGGACCTTTGGTTCTCCGAGACTGAGGATGCCGAGCTGACAGTGGACGGAGTTGGAATGGGCAGAACTCATCCGAGGAGCTAAAATCTTCATCTATTCCTGCAAGAGGGATTGAGGCTTCAGACCACCAATTGACAACTGACATGTTGCTCATAAAACATTGCTGACCAGAAGGTGCCCCATAGGCCATCCCAACCCTGGCTCTGGCTCCACCAGTAGGTCTCCTGCAGCCCACCCCCACTCCCAGTCCGAGCCTTTCTACATTCAAGATCCAAGTCTATTTATCAGATGCACAGCGAAACATACAGTGAAATGTGAGGCCCTCTGTTGGTTGGGTTTGACCATGGATATTGTTTGAGATCAGAGCTTGCCCTGTGCTCCATGAGCTGCCAGTCAAGGCTGCGTGAAGCAACTGGTTTTTAAGGCATCAGTAAACTGTCTTCACCCCTTTTCCTGTCAGTAGACACAGTTCTGCCAGGCTTAGTAAAGGCTAAGAACTACAGCTGGTTGTTAAGGGTGTGCTGGGGCAGGTCGCAAGGGTCTCCACACATTCTAGCACCAACAAAACATGCCCATGATGCTCAGCAGAACAATTAACACAATAACAAAACAAGCCCTGTTCTTCCCAGCCACCCTCACACGTAGAGTCCTCAAACCCCAAGACAGGCCGTCTTCAGCCTTCAGCGGACTCAGACTCAGGCTTCCAGTGAGGCAGCCTGTCTGTGAGCAGTTTGGACCTTCTCCCCATCACTGAATGATTTTCCTCCTGGTGCTCCCACATTCCGAAGATGGACAGGTTAGGCTTAGTGAGCTGTGGGCATGCTATGGCAGTACTTGCGGGCTGCCCCCAGTTCATCCTCAGACTGTGTTAATTGTTGACGCAAACAGCACATTTCACATTATGTCTCTATGTACACGTGATAAGTAAAGCTAATATTTACAGAGGGTTATAAAATCACAAGGAGCATTTAATAAATGAACACAGTCCTTTTCTGCAGGGTAGGGGAGTCCAAAGCCAGAGGATATAGGCTTAATGTGGGAGGGGAAAGAATAAAAAGAACCCAAGGGGCAACTTATTGGCATGGAGGGTGTGCGATAGTTTCTGAGGCAGATGCTTAGGAATCACATACAGTCATACAGTAAAACAGGCCCTTCGGCCCAACTGGTCCATTCTGACCAATTCATTTAACTGAACTAGTCCTATTTGCCTGTGTTTACCCCATATTCCTCTGAGCCCTTCCTTCCTATCCATGTACCTTGTCCAAGTGTCTTTTAAATGTTGTAACTATATCATAAGACATAGGAGCAGAATTAGGTCATTTGGCCCATCAAGATGCTCTGCCATTCTATCATGGCTGATTTACTATCCCTTGCAACCCCAGTGGGCTCAACCACGCTGCTCTAAAAAGCCATCTCATAGGCGCTCCACAAATTCCTTCTCTAGTGATCCAACACCAACCAGATTTTCCCATGTGCCTTCATATTTAAATCATCATGACTATCTTTAAGATTGCCCTTTTTTGACATGCAGTTTCTATGTTCCTGCCTCAGTCACTTTGTCTGACAGCTCATTCCACAGACACATTGTCCTGGGTGTGAATAAGTTCTTCCGCCTCCTCTTCTCACATTAAACCCGTGTCTTCTGGCTCTGGACTCCTCTACCCTGCAGAAAAGGACCGAGTATGTTCATTTTATCTATGCCCCTCGTGATTGTATAAACCTTTATAAAAATTTGCTTTATTTATCACACGTACATAGAGACCTACAGTGAAATGCATCATTTGTGTCAACAACCAACAAGTCTGAAAATATGGTGGGGGCAGCCTGAAACTGTCACTGTGTTTTCAGCACCAACTCAAAATGCCAACAACTTACTCATCTCAACATATACATATTTGGAATGTGGAAGGAAACTGCATCACCCAAAGGAACCCATGTGGTCACGGGAAGAACATACAATTTCCATACAGACAGCGGTGGGAATTAAACCCTGATTGGTGATCGCTGGCTGGCACTGTAAAGTGATGCACTAACTGCTGCACCACTCTATATTCCCAGCACTGAGCAATCAGCAGTTGTATGTTGCACTCCCTGAAACCAGCTGAAGTGCAACCTACCTGTGTCCCTGCGGACTGACTTCGACACCGGGGCAGTGTGCAGGTCAATGAGACTTGCTATCTTCATGTATCCATACGTCAGAGCCAAGGAGCGGGCAGTGTCTCCATTGTCATCCTTCACATCGACTTGAACATCCTGTGTGGACAATTATCTAGCTTGGACACACACACACTGCAGGCACTATAGGGCTATTAAAACAAAAACTTAATACCACCTTAAAAGTACCTTCCCTCACACAGTTAACCATTCTAGTTATCCTGACCCCCTCCTCTGTCTATTACATCAGTGACTGCACTGTAAGCACTTTAAGCCACTGTTTACATTTAAAATACATGCCAGTATTTATGTATTTATGCACATTTTATTCCATATCCGCACTGTAACTTCTGTTATTTTTTATATAATTCTTTATATTTGTTAAATGTTTTTGTTATGCCGTTCCAACACACCACAGCAAATTCCTAATAAATACAAATATTAATAATTTATTTAGAGAGCACTTTTCATACAGATGATGCAGTTCAAAAATTTTTACGATGCACTTATGTGCATATATAAGTGCATATATGAAATTAAATTTAAAAATAAAAATAAAATAAACATGAAAATAAAAGAAAAAATGAAGTTATTTAAAAGTAAGTTTAAATAATTATGTTTTGAGCTGATATTTAAAAATGTAGTTGTTTATTGAATTATAGTTTTAGGTACTCAATTCCATAGTTTGGGAGCATAGTTCAAAAAAGCCAATTCCCTTCTGAAATATATAAATGTATATGGTGAATAAAGTTGATCCTTGATATATGTACATACATGCGCACACACAGAGTCCCAGAACATACACCGCACATACATGTGCACACACAGAGTCCCAGAACATACACCCCGAGCATACAGACTCCATAGGTCCATTTATAGGTTGTAGGAGCACATAGACACTTAAGAGTGTTCTACACAGAACCAGTAACCATGGATGATGGGTGCTACAATTGGACATGGTTATCATGTGTGTCCATTGATCCAACGTGCTGCAGACATTGGCCACTTGAGTGATCACTACCCTGCCTGGCCCCACTCCAACCCATCGGTCAACTGATACAGCACAGGCTGGGACTAACCACAATGGATTCTTCACATGCTGGAAATCCAGAGCAACACACAAACTGCTGGAGGAACTCAGCAGGTCAGGCAGCATCTATGGAAAAGAGTAAACAGTTGACGTTTCAGGCTGAGGCCCTTCATCAGGACTGGACTGATTGTGACGTGATCTATTCCTGATGAAGGATCTCAGCCCAAATCAACTGTTTATTCCTCTCCATAGATGCTTCCTGATTTGCTGAGTTCCTTCAGCATTTTGTGTGTGCTGCTCAGGCTGGGACTGACTGTTGTCTTTCGGGTCTGTTGAGTGAAGCCCATCACACTGGTCAGCTGCACCACGGAGCAGACCATCAGCCCAGGTCCCTGGCAGAAGCAGGCTGACATAGCTCACATTTCACATCTCCAACGCGGCGCACCCAGAGCCGTTACCATGACACAGGATGGTGGAGGTGAGACACACGTACATGGTTCAGTAGGTACTGGACAATGATCTCATGACCTGAAGCAGCAGCTTCCATCAGGGGGGTGAATCCGTATGTGGGCTCTCTGAAATAGAAGATATCAATGTCACTGCAGGGAGGTGGGCAGCAACAGCAACTCCTGAGGGTGCATAAGTGTTGTACAGCACAGAAACAGACCCTCCAGCCCAACTATGTCTATGCCAACTCATTGTTACCAGTCCATTTAAGACTATAAGAAATACAAAATTTGGCCATTCAGCCCATCAAGACTGCTCTGTTATTCCTTCATGGCTGATTTATTTTCCCACTCAACCCCATTCTCCTGCCTTCTTCCCATAATCTTTGATGCCCTCACTAATCAAGAACCTATCAACCTCCATCTTAAATATACCAAATGACTTGGCCTCCACAGCCATTTGTGATAAAGAATTCCACAGATTCACTACCGTGGGCTTGTACACGCTGGAATTAAGGAGATTGAGAGGGGATCTGATTGCAACATATAAGATTATTAAGGGATTGGACAAGATAGAGGCAGGAAATATGTTCCAGATGCTGGGAGAGTCCAGTACCAGAGGGCATGGTTTGAGAATAAGGGGTAGGTCATTTAGGACAGAGTTAAGGAAAAACTTCTTCTCCCAGAGAGTTGTGGGGGTCTGGAATGCACTGCCTCTGAAGGCAGTGGAGGCCAATTCTCTGGATGCTTTCAAGAAGGAGCTAGATAGGTATCTTATGGATAGGGGAATCAAGGGATATGGGGACAAGGCAGGAACCGGGTATTGATAGTAGATGATCAGCCATGATCTCAAAATGGCGGTGCAGGCTCGAAGGGCCGAATGGTCTACTTCTGCACCTATTGTCTATTGTCATCTGGCTTAAGAAATTCCTCCTTATCTCTGTTCTAAAGGGACATCCTTCTAGTCTGAGGCTGTGCCCTCTGGTTCTAGAAAATGTATCTTAGTGTACGGTAACATATATGTATTTTGATAATAAATCTTTAAAATCATTTCATGTGTCCACTCTTACCTGACATTTGCATCTGCCCCGTTGTCCAGAAGGAACTTGACCATCTGTTGGTGCCCGGTGCTGGTACAGTGGAATAGGGCAGTCCAGCCCCTGCTGTCCTTCATCTCCATCTCAGCCCCTTGCTGCATCAACACAACAAAATGCTTCAGCACAAGATTCTGCAGATGCTGGAAATCCAGAGCAACACACACAAATTGCTGGAGGAACTCAGCAGGTCAGACAGCATCCATGGAAATAAACAGTCAACGTTTTGGGTCAAGACCTTAAATATTTCCATAGAATTTGCCTGACTTGATGAGTCCCTCCAGCATTTTGTATTTGTTGACAAGGCAAGGGTTCTGTCCATCAATCTTATCCTTTCAGTGGCAATCCCACTGAGGTCTGGAGTGGGGGTTGGGGGCCACCAAGAGACCCAAGACAACTCTGAAGGAGTAATAAGCTGAGATGGGAGAGACTGTGTATTCAATAACAGTTGCCCAGGAGCTTCATCAGTTGCAATTTTATGGGACAGTGGCAAAGAGAAAGCCACTGTTGAAAAAAAAAATCGTGAAATCTCAGCTGGAGTTTGCTAGAAAGCATGTGGGAGACCCTGAAGTCAGCTGGAAGAAGGTTCTATGGTCTGGTGAAACCAAAATTGAGCTTTTTGACCACCAGACTAAAGTCCGCATATCATCAAAATCGCATCATCCCTATCATGAAGTATGGTGGTGGTTGCATCATGCTGTGGGGATGCTTCACTGCAGCAAGGCCACGAAGACTTGCGAAGGTAGAGGGTAAAACAAATGCAGCAAAATACAGGAAACCCTGGAGGAAAACCTGATGCAGTCTGCAAGAGAACTGTGACTTGGGAGATGTATTTTCCAGCAAGACAGAGAACCAAAGCTACACAGGAAACAATAGTTAATGTCCGGGAGTGGCCAAGTCGGAGTCCAGACCTCAATCCAATTGAGAATTTGTGGCTGGACTTGAAAAGGGCTGTTCACTCACGATCCTCATGCAATCTGACAGAGCTCGAGCAGTTTAGTAAAGAAGAATGGGGAAAAATTGCAGTGTCCAGATGTGCAAAGCTGATAGAGATCTGTCCACACAGACTCAAGGCTGTAATTGCTGCTGAAGGTGCATCTACTAAATACTTGCTTGAAGGGGGTGTAATTACACAATCAATTACTTTGTGTTCAATAATTGTAATAAATTTAGACCAATTTGTAAAAATTTGCTTTCACTTTGATACAGAAGATTCTTTTCCTGTTGATCAGTGTCAGAAAAGCCAAATTAAATCCACTGTGATTCAATGATGGAAAACAATAAAACATGAAAACTTCCAAGTGGGGAGGAATACTTTTTTTTATGGGCACTGTATATATTTCTTACTGTATAGTGTATTTTATGTATTTCACTGTACTGCTACCACAACAAATTTCATGACATACGGTGGTCGGCCTGATCAGAGGGGATGACAAGACGGCCTACGCAGGGGGGTCAAACTCATTTTAGGTCACGGGCCAGATTGAGCAAAATGCAGCTTCATGCGGGCCGGATCAGTCGGACGCGTGCGAACGCAGCTTTCGTTGCCTCCGTTTTTTCAGCCTGCTCTCGTGTCTCAGTCTCTGCTATAACTACAAAGTGTTTCACTTTACAAATTCCGTTTCTTATGAAGAAGACTGCCGAGCAAGACTGCCGAATAAACACTAAAAACCCTGAAAACCTGGTACCTGAATAAACTCAGCATTAGCCATATCATACGCCTTAGGCGCTTCGCTTACTGGGGCCGGCTTTAATAGTAATTAGATATTATCTCGCGGGCCAAAGATAATTCCACCGCGGGCCGGATTTGGCCCGCGGGCCTTGAGTTTGACATATATGGCCTACAGGGATGAGGTCCAGCACCTGGCCGCGTGGTGTGCCGACAACAACCTGGCCCTTAACACCCAAAAGACCAAGGAGATCATTGTGGACTTCAGGCATACTAGGAGCTACACTCACGTCCCTACCTACATCAATGAAGCTGTGGCGAAGCATGTATCAAGCTTCAAATTCCTTGGTGTCCACATTTCCGAGGATCTCACCTGGTGCCTGAACTCCTCCATCCTGATCAAAAAGGCACAACAGCGCCTTTATTTCCTGCGGAGCATCAAAGTTCACCTCTGTCCCAGGATACTGACGGACTTTTACCGCTGTACCATTGACAGCAGACTCACCAACTGCATCTCAGTGTGGTATGGCAATTGTCCTGTAGCGGACCGCAAAGCACTCAAGCATGTGGTGAAAACTGCCCAGTGGAGTATCAGCACCCATTGCCCACCACTGAGAACATCTACCATAAATGCTGCCTGGGCAGGGCAAAGAGCGTTATCAAGGATGCATCTCACCCTAACCATGGACTTTTTACTCTCCTCCAACCCGGTAGGTGCTACAGGAGCCTCTGCTCCCGCACCAGCAGGCACAGGAAGAGCTTCTTCCCTGAGGCTGTGACCCTGCTGAACCTCACATCACAGCGCTAAGCAGTATTGCATCCATATTGTACTGTCTCAGTACTGTTGTATTTGTGTGCTGTAGCATTTACTTTTATTTGTAGTTATTTTGTAAATAACACTATTCTTTGTATTTCTGGTTAGATGCTAACTGCATTTCATTTGCTTTGTATCTGTACTCGGCACAATGACAATAAATTTGAATCTAATACGTCAGTGATAATAAACCTGATTCTGATCCTGACATCTCAACAAAATCCTCATTTCAGTTTAGTTTCCAGTTACAATCCTCTTTCATTTTATTAAAAGTTAAAGATTAGCTTTTTTGTTACATGTACAATACTGTGCAAAAGGTGTGTGTGTGTGTGTGTGTGTGTGTGTGTGTGTGTGTGTGTGTGTGTGTGTGTGTGTGTGTGTGTGTGTGTGTGTGTGTGTGTGTGTGTGTGTGTGTGTGTGTGTGTGTGTGTGTGTGTGTGTGTGTGTGTGTGTGTGTGTGTGTCCTAAGATTAATCATGGTTGTGAAAAGGAGAAGGAAGAGGGGAGGGAGCAGGATGCACCAGAGAGACATTCTATAATGACCAATAAACCAATTCTTTGGAATCAAGTTACCTTACCCGGTGTCTCAGGGCTGGGTTAGTCAGCACCCGCACCACCCCTTGTCCCTGGCACTCCTCTGCCACCTGTCCTGCCACTACTGCCCCTTGCCCCCACCAGCCAGCAGCACTCCACCCTGACCATTCCCAATGTCCTTTACTCCCACCAGATTTACAAATGTGCTCTGCTCCATGTTGACAAATACAGTACTGTGCAAACGTCTGAGGAACCTTAGCTATCTATCTATCTACTGAAACATAAAGTGAAATGCATTTGCATCAAGAACGCACTGGGGCAGCCGCCAAGTGTTGCCATGCTTCTACAACCAACTTACCATTCCCACAACTCACCGACCCTAACGAAACCATGTGTGTTTGGAATATGGGACGAAGACAGAGCACCCAGATCAAACTCGAGCCGTAACAGGGAGAACGCACAAATGCATTACAGACAGTGGTGGGAATTGAACCCTGATCAATGATTGCTGATACGGAAAGGTGATGTGCTAATCACTAAGCTACCATGCCACTCTTTCTCCTATAATATCTGTATGTTAATGCTGCTCTGTTAATGTCTGGTCAGTTTACTGTAGATCTGAGGTCTGTATAATTGTTTCTCACAGATCATCTCTGCAGTCCTAGAATCATAAACATTTATAACACTTGGATACACACATGGAATTATGATGTAGTGGCCATTACAGATACTTAGCTGGCACCAGGGCAGGAATGGATTCTCAATATTCCTGGATTTCAGTGTTTTAAAAGGGATAGAAAGGGGGGAAAAAAGGGGAGGAGGGGTGGCATTACTGGTCAGGGATACTATTACAGCTACAGAAAGGGTGGGTAATGTAGCAAAATCCTCTTTTGAGTTAGTATGGGTGGAAGTCAGGAAGAGCAAGGGAGCAGTTACTCTATTGGGGGTATTCTATAGGCCCCCTGGTAGCAGCAGAGATACCGAGGAGCAGATTGGGAGGCAGATTTTAGAAAGGTGCAAAAATAACAGGGTTGTTATCATGGGTGACTTCAACTTCCCTAATATTGATAGCCACCTGATTAGTTCCAATGGTTTAGATGGGGCAGAGTTTGTTAAGTGTGTCCAGGACAGATTCCTGTCACAGTATGTTGACAGGCCGACTAGGGGGAATGCCATACTAGATCTAGTATTAGGTAACGAACCGGGTCAGGTCACAGATCTGTCAGTGGGTGAGCATCTGGGGGACAGTGCCTGTCACCACTGCCTGACCTTTAGCATTATCATGGAAAAGGATGGAATCAGAGAGGACAGGAAAATTTTTAATTGGGGAAGGGCAAATTATGAAGCTATAAGGCTAAAACTTGTGAGTGTGAATTGGGATGATGTTTTTGCAGGGAAATGTACTATGGGAATGTGGTTGATGTTTAGGGATCTCTTGCAGGATGTTAGGGATAAATTTGTCCCGGTGAGGAAAATAATGAATGGTAGGGTGAAGGAACCATGGGTAACAAGTGAGGTGGAAAATCTAGTCAGGTGGAAAAAGGCAGCATACATGAGGTTTAGAAAGCAAGGATCAGATGGGTCTATTGAGGAATATAGGGTAGCAAGAAAGGAGCTTAAGATTGGGCTGAGGAGAGCAAGAAGGGGGCAGGAGAAGGCTTTGGCGAGTAGGGTAAAGGAAAACCCCAAGGCATTCTTCAATTATGTGAAGAACAAAAGGATGACATGAGTAAAGGTAGGACCGATTAGAGATAAAAGTGGGAAGATGTGCCTGGAGGCTGTGGAAGTGAGCAAGGTCCTCAATGAATACTTCTCTTTGGTATTCACCACTGAGAGGGAACGATGACGGTGAGGACATTATGAGTGAGGTTGATGTTCTGGAGCACGTTGATATTAAGGGAGAGGAGGTGTCGGAGTTGTTAAAATACATTAGGACGGATAAGTCCCCGGGACCTGATGGAATATTCCCCAGGCTGCTCCACGAGGCGAGGGAAGAGATTGCTGAGCCTCCGGCTCGGATCTTTATGTCCTCGTTGTCCACGGGAATGGTACCAGAGGATTGGAGGGAGGCGAATGTTGTCCCCTTGTTCAAAAAAGGTAGTAGGGATGGTCCAGGTAATTATAGACCAGTGAGCCTTACGACTGTGGTGGGAAAGCTGTTGGAAAAGATTCTTAGAGGTAGGATCTATGGGCATTTAGAGAATCATGGTCTGATCAGGGACAGTCAGCATGGCTTTGTGAAGGGCAGGTCATGTCTAACAAGCCTGTTAGAGTTCTTTGAGGAGGTGACCAGGCATTCAGATGAGGGTAATGCAGTGGATGTGATCTACATGGATTTAAAAAATTGTCCAGTTCTGGTCGTCTCACTATAGGAAGGATGTGGAAGCATTGGAAAGGGTACAGAGGAGATTTACCAGGATGCTGCCTGGTTTAGAGTGTATGCATTATGATCAGAGATTAAGGGAGCTAGGGCTTTACTC
This sequence comes from Hemitrygon akajei, assembly GCF_048418815.1. Taxonomy (NCBI): domain Eukaryota; kingdom Metazoa; phylum Chordata; class Chondrichthyes; order Myliobatiformes; family Dasyatidae; genus Hemitrygon; species Hemitrygon akajei. Next base: position 2,144,282 of record NC_133134.1, read on the forward strand.
TTTGGAGAGAAGGAGGATGAGAGGAGACATGATAGAAGTATACAAGATATTAAGAGGAATAGAGTGGACAGCCAGCGCCTCTTCCCCAGGGCACCACTGCTCAATACAAGAGGACATGGCTTTAAGGTAAGGGGTGGGAAATTCAAGGGGGATATTAGAGGAAGGTTTTTTACTCAGAGAGTGGTTGGTGCGTGGAATGCACTGCCTGAGTCAGTGGTGGAGGCAGATACACTAGTGAAATTTAAAAGACTACTAGACAGGTATATGGAGGAATTTAAGGTGGGGGGATAAATGGGAGGCAGAGTTTAAGGGTCGGCACAACATTGTGGGCTGAAGGGCTTGTACTGTGCTGTACTATTCTATGTTCTATGTTCCAACACGAACAGAAGGAACTGTAGCTATGAGATGATTTTTAGTTTTATTTATTTTGTGTAGAGATACTGCACAGAACCGGCCCTTCAGGTGCCACCCAGCAACTCATCAATTTAACCCTAATCTAATCACAGGACAATTCACAACGACCAATTAACCTACTAACCCATACATCTTTAGAGTGTGGGAAGAAAGCGGAGCACCCGGAGGAAACCCAAACACACACAGGAAGGAACGTACAATCCTGCATACAGAATTGAACTCCAAGTTGTGATAGCGTCGTGCTAACTACTACGCTGCCATGACACCCCAGTAAGGGTTATTCTGAACCCGAGTTGCACCAGCAGGAGGAAGAGTATAGGAAACTGATACAGGACTTTGTGATATGGTGCAACTCAAACTACCTGCGTCTCAATATCACCAAGACCAAGGAGATGGTGGTGGACTTTAGGAGATCTAGGCCTCATATGGAGCCAGTGATCATTAATGGAGAATGTGTGGAGCAGGTTAAGACCTACAAGTATCTGGGAGTGCAGTTAGACGAGAAGCTAGACTGGACTGCCAACACAGATGCATTGTGCAGGAAGGCACAGAGTCGACTGTACTTCCTTAGAAGGTTGGCGTCATTCAATGTTTGTAGTGAGATGCTGAAGATGTTCTATATGTCAGTTGTGGAGAGCGCCCTCTTCTTTGTGGTGGCGTGTTGGGGAGGCAGCATTAAGAAGAGGGACGCCTCACGTCTTAATAAGCTGGTAAGGAAGGCGGGCTCTGTCGTGGGCACAGAACTGGAGAGTATGACATCGGTAGCAGAGCGAAGGGCGCTGAGTAGGCTACGGTCAATCATGGAAAACCCTGAACATCCTCTGCATAGCACCATCCAGAGACAGAGAAGCAGCTTCAGCAGCAGGTTGCTATCGATGCAATGCTCCTCAGACAGGATGAAGAGATCATTACTCCCCAATGCCATTCGGCTTTACAATTCAACCACCAGGGGCAAGATATGTTAAAGTGCCGGGGTTAGGACTGAGCTTAAGTTACCATTCAATGTATTTTAGTAAACTATTTAAGAACTTTTTAAAAGCTATTTATTAATGTTTTTTTGAGAGGGTGATTTTAGATGCATATCATATTTATACTGAGTTAAGTATTGTAAGTAATTAGTTTTGCTACAATAAGTGTATGGGACACTGGAAAAAATGTTGAATTTCCCCATGGGGATGAATAAAGTATCTATCTACCTATCTCTATCTAAATAAACATGGTCAGCTCTTCAGGCTACAAATCACGTGCAAAGCTCTCCTATGATGTTTGAAGGTGACAAACTTCCTCTCGGTAGCTCTAATATTTTCATTTGTTCTTGGCACATGAACTTTCTTGATGTGCCCGGTAATCATTAGAGTCAGAGGGCAATGCATAGAGGCCCTTTGGCCCAACCAGTTCTTGCCAACCACTATGTCGGGGTCCCAATTATTCCTCTCATTTGCCATGACGGAGTGGGATAGATCTCATTCTTCCATGGTGAGTTATCCACCCATGTGCTCCATTATCTTCTTAATCTCCAACCTTCTTAGTTTGCTCCCTTACACTTAGAATCACAGAGCAATTCACCTGGATACAGGCCTGTTGGCCCATCTGGTCCATGCCAACCACAATACCCACATAGCTGGTTCCAATTTCCTGTGTTTGGCCCATATCCAGATAAGCCCATCCCCCCCCCCCAAGTGCTGCTTAAATGCTAATATTGTACCCGCCTCCACATCTTCCTCCAGCAGCTCATTCCCTTTACTCACCACCCTCTGTGTGAAATAGATGCTTCTCAGGTTCCTTTCAAATCTTTCCCCTCCCATCCTAAATTTAGAGACCTTAGTTTTGGGCTCCCCTATCCTGGAGAAAAGATTGTTACCATCCAGTTTATCTATGCCTCTCAATTTTAAACAATTCCATAAATTGCTAGCCCACTGTCCATCCTTAACTGAGGTTGATCAGCTCTCGATTAGAAAAGATATCAAAGGTTACAGGGAGAAGACAGGAGAATGGTGTTGAAAGGGATAATAAATCAGCCATAGAATGGTGCAGCACACTTGATGGGCTGAATGGCCTGATTCTGCTCCTATGTCTTATGATCTTAACTGAGTGTCTTGCTGAGCCATCTCAGAGGGCAGTTAATTATACTTTCCATGCCTCGACTTGCATATAGGTCAAATTGCTAATGATGAGAATTTCCATGGTTACTGTCACTGGTACCATCTCATAACATTAGATTTATTCAGTTACTGGAATGTAAACTTGGCTGCCCTGATGGGATCACTCTGACTCCGGGTCCCAGGCCCTGTTGCACGGAACGGGACTTGTACTCATTGGAGAATGGGGGAGGGGAAATCACATTGAAACCTATCCAATATTGAAAGGCCTAGATAGAATGGATGTGGTGATGATGTTTCGTATAGTGGGTGAGCCTAGGACCAGAGGGCACGGTCTCAGAATACAAGAACGTGCCTTTAGAAAAGATGAGGAGGAATTTCTTTAGCCAGAATATGGTGAATCTGTGGAATTCACTGCCACAGATGGCCATGGAGGCCAAGTCATTGGGTATATTCTCAAGCTGAAGTTAAGAGGTTCTTGATTAGTAAGGCTGTCATTGGTTGTCATTGCAGAGGGATTTTTAAAAATCAGCTATTTGTTCGTGACAAATCAGAGGAACAGATTTATTGGGCCAAATGGCCGAATTACAGTCAAGATGGCACCTGCATACAACACTCCATCGGTTGACATCTTCTGGACAGACCATGAAACCATATTTTTCACTTTTAGGTCTTTTACCTTTTTTTCGTCTTGAATGTGATTCTGGAACTGTGATTTGCAGTTCTGAGATCATTTGGGCATTTCAGCACTCTGCAGACTCCATGGAGATTTGTGGCGGCAGAGGCAGCGTGCAGGAACCTCGTGGTGAGAAGGCTGTGAGCCAATATTTGACTCCACTTCACCAATTAAAGCTTCTATTGTTTGCTGATTAAAGCGATGAGGGAGCTGCCTGCCTTTTTATTGCTGGGGGAAATCGCTCTGCTAAAAAGGGAGACTTTAATCACTGGTGAGATCGCTCTGATACGGAGAGGGAGAATGCTACCCAGGTATTCTGCATTTTGGACTTTTTTCAATCTTCTGGTTTTTTCATATTCTGTGTTTCTTGCTCAGTTTTTCTCATTTTTTTCGTGTGCGGGGGAAGTGAGATTTGGGGTTGATGTGCCAATTCTGCTTTTGTTCACTTTTTTTGTGTGGGGAGGGAAGATTTGGGGGTCAATGATTGTGCTGCCTTTCTTTTCTTTCTTGGTTTCATGGTTATTTGAAGAATTTCAGAGCTGTATACCTTGATAATAAATGAAGCTTTGAACCTTATGCTCCTATGTCTTATAGTCCAGTAACAACCACTGTGTTGGCAACAGCAGCCCAGCAGTTTCTCTCTCCCATGCACAGATCTCGGATGTGCCCTCTACCCTCCATTCCAATGCCCAGGGTAGGTTGATGGGCCAGAAATGCTCAGCCTGATGCCAACTAACCTGAAGCAGAAAATAAGCAATGCTCTCATTTCCACAGCTCGCTGCTAGCATCAGGGCGCTCTGCCCTCTCTCAGTCGTTGTGTTGACATCCACTCCTGCCTCCAGCAACAGGTGAACGATGGTATCATGGCCGATGTATGATGCATACATCAAGGGAGTCCAACCACCCTGGTTCTTCTGGTTAGCATTCACCTCTCCTCTACACCAAGGAAAGAGATTATCAGATTACAGATTAAAGATTAGCTTTATTTGTCAGATTTTCATCAAAATATACTTATAACTCTTAGTGTGAAAAAAACTTGTCTTGCAAATTTCCTTAAACTTTCTCCTTATACCTATGTTCTCTAGTATTTGATTTAAAGATTAGATTTTAAAAATTTTAAGGTTAACTTTGTTAGGTACATGTACATTGAAACCCAGTGAAATGTATTATTTGTATTAACAACCAACATTGTCTGAGGAGATGCTGTGCTCAGCCCTCAAGTGTCACTTCACTTCCTGCACCATCTTACCATGCCCACAACTTACTAACCTAACACGTACGTCTTGCAATGTGGGAGGAAACCCACATGGTCACAGGAAAAACATACAAACTCCTTACTGACAGCAATGTTACAGCTATAAAGCATTGACTAGCCACTACATTACCATGTCACTTCCTGCTGTCAGCACACTCACCCACAGACACTTCACACTACTCACCAACACACTCAAAGATCTAGTAATTCACGTGCAGAACACAGCATATTACAAATGAAAAACTATTTTCCCTGGAGTGATATTTAATATCATTTCCCAGTTGCTTACATTAGCTTGGCATTTCTGGGCAGTAGTCGGACATCTTCTCTGTGGGAGTATTCAGATTCAGATTCATTATTTATCATGTATACATCGAAACATATAATGAAAAGCATTGCTTGCATTAACACCATCACACCCAAGGATGTGAAGGATGTGCTGAGGGAAGCCCCACAAACCCCACAACAAGGGTTGCCATATGTTCTAGCACCAAAATAGCATGCCCACAATGAACACGTCACCCTAATACCCCTTTTGAATAGGACTGGTCCTTTGGCCCTACGTGCCTGTGCCGAACTATGATACCAGTCTAACTAATCCCATCGGCCTGCACCATTCCATATTCCTGTCTGTTCACATCTGTCTAAATCAGGGGTTCTCAACCTTTTTTTATGCCCTGGGCCCCTACCATTAACTGAGCAGTTTGTGCACCCCAGGGTGGGAACCCCTGGTCTAAATGCATCTTAAATTTTGCTGTCGTATCTGCTTCCACCACCTCCCCTAGCAGAGAATTCCAGGCACCTACACTCTGTGTGTGAAAAGACTCACTTTGCAAATCTCATTTAAACTCCCCCCCCCCCCCTCACCATACACCTCTGCTTTCTAGAATTTCACATTCCCATCCTGACAAAAAACAAGTAAATCAATTATGTATATTGAATAGATTGAAAAAAAACATGCAAAAACAGAAATACTGTATATTAAAAAAAAATGAGGTAGTGTCCAGAGATTCAATGTCCATTTAGGAATGGGATGGCAGACGGGAAGAAGCTGTTCCTGAATCTCTGAGTGTATGCCTTCAGGCTTCTGTACCTCCTACCTGATGGTAACAGAGAGAAATGGACATGCCCTAGGTGCTGGAGGTCCTTAATTATGGACGCTGCCTTTCTGAGACACTGTTCCCTAAAGATGTCCTGGGTACTTTGTAGGCTAGTACCCAAGATGCAGCTGACGAGATTTATAAACTTCTGCAGCTTCTTTCGGTCCTGTGCAGTAGCCCCTTCATACCAGACAGTGATGCAGCCTGTCAGAATGCTCTCCACTGTACAACTATAGAAGTTTTTGAGTGTATTTGTTGACATGACAAATCTCTTCAAACTCCTAATAAAGTATAGCCGCTCTCTTGCCTTCTTTATAACTACATTGATATGTTGCGACCAGGTTAGATTCTCAGAGATCTTGACACCCAGCTACTTGAAACTGCTCACTCTCTCCAATTCTGATCCCTCCATGAGAATTGGTATGTATTCCTTCGTCTTACCCTTCTTGAAGTTCACAATCAGCTCTTTCATCTTACTGATGTTGAGTGCCAGGTTGTTGATGCGGCACCACTCCGCTAGCTGGCATATCTCACTCCTGTATGCCCTCTCGTCACCATCTGAGATCCTGCCAACAATGGTTGTATCATCAGCAAATTTAGAGATGACATTTGAGCTATGCCTAGCCACACAATCAATAGTATAGAGAGAGTAAAGCAGTGGGCTAAGCACACACCCCTTAGGTGCACCAGTGTTGACTGTTAGCGAGGAGGATCACCAATCCGCACAGACTGTGGTCTTCCGGTTAGGAAGTCGAGAATCCAGTTGGAGAGGGAGGTACAGAGGCCCAGGTTATGTAACTTTTCAATCAGGATTGTGGAAATGATGGTTTTAAATGCTGAGCTCTAGTCAATGAACAGCATCCTGACGTAGGTGTTTGAGTTGTCCAGGTGGTCTAAAGATGTGTGGAGAGCCATCAAGATTGCATCTGCCATTGACCTATTGTGGCGCTAGGCAAATTGCAATGGGTCCAGGTCCTTGCCAAGGCAGGAGTTCAGACCAGTCATAACCAACCTCGCAAAGCATTTCATCACTGTCAATGTGAGTACTACCGGGTGATAGTCATTGAGGCAGCTCACATTATTCTTCTTAGGCACTGGTAATATTGTTGCCTTTTTGAAGCAAGTGGCAACTTCCGCTCATTGCAGTGAGAGGTTGAAAACATCCTTGAATACTCCCACCTGTTGATTGGCACAGGTTTTCAGAGCCTTACCAGATACTCCATTGGGACCTTCTGCCTTGCAAGGGTTCACTCTCTTTAAAGACAGCTTAACATCGGCCTCTGATCACAGGGTCATCAGGTGCAGTAGGGACCTTCACAGCTGTAGTAGTGTTCTCTGTTTCAAAGTGGGCAGAAAGACTCATTATTTACTCTATGATTTTATAAACCTCTTTCAGGTCTTTCCTCAGCTTTCAATGCTCCAGAGAACACAATCTATATTTGTCCAACTTCTGCTTATACCTAACGCTCTAATCCAGGCAACATCTTTGCACTCCTCTCCTGCACCGTCTCCAGATCCTTTTAGGAGTGTGATGACCAGAACTGCACCCTGTACTCAAAATCCAGTTCGAGCTTGTTGCCATCTGACTGTGCATAAATACAAAACGACGTTCCTCTGGACCACGGTGCACCCACACACATATAGCCAAAACATCATAACCAAAATACGCCCGCAAATAAGTTAATAAATATAACTCAAAATGTACTTAGTACACAGCGCAGGTAGACAATACAGTAAACAGCTCGCTGTTCTACTGACAAGACTTCAGAGCTGACAGGGTATTCATTAGTCTCACAGTCTGATGGAAGAAATTGTCACCCAGTATAGCAGTCCTAGTCTTGAAGCTCCTGTACCTCCTTTCTGACAGGACTGGGTCAGAGATTGTGGGATGAGTGATAGGGATCCTCAGTGATGCTTCATCTACAACGCTCCTGGTAAATTTCACAAATGGGGGGTGTGGGGGGAGGGAGACCCTGGTGATCCTCTTGGCAGTTTTTAATATCAGCCTAATCAAAGTTTTATACAGCAAAACTTCACATGAACTTATGATAGTGAGCACATCATTTAGCATTCTTCACCACCATATCCACATGTACTGCCGTTTCCATGGAGCTATGGACTATCGTTCCAAGATCCCCCTGTACATCATTGCACCTTAGGGTCCTGCCATTTACCGTACACTTGACCTCCCAAAATGCATCAACTGACACTGTTTCAGATGAAACTCCATCAGCCCACCCACCCCGGTCATTCTCTCCCCTCGGGCACAAGGAATGAAAGTCTGCAAGCATGTACTACCTGGTTCAAGGATCGCTTCAACCCTGCTAATAGTTCCCTAGTACGATAAGATGGACTCTTGACCTCACAATCTCCCTCATTATGATCTTGCATTTTCTCTGTAGCTGTTCCACTTTATTCTGTACCTTTACTTTGTTCTACCTCAATACACCGTGTAATGATCTGATCTGTATGAACAGTGTGCAGGACAAGCTTCTCACTGTACCTCAGTACATGACAATAATACACCAATTCTAATTCTCTGCCAGTATTTCCAACTAGACAATTCGCTGCTCTACCCTTTGACAGTCTTCTTCACTACCTGCAACTCCACTGATTTTCATCGCATCAGACTGCATACATTTTCACCCAAAGCATTTATATAACAAAGTTGTTGGAGCAAATAAAATCAGAAAGTTCTGGAGACCATCAGCAGGTTGGTCAGCATTGATTGAGAGAGTTACAGAGTCAATGTTTCAGCTCAATGATTCTCCAGCCGCAGACTCCCGTGCCTCAGTGTAAAGACTGGCTCTATTACAGGAGTCAAACTGGAGGGGGGACGTCACGTGATGACGTAGGATCGAGACGTGGAAATCCAGCTCTCCCGTAAAAAAACAGTAAAATAATGTTTAAGTGAAGAAAAGTTAGTAAATACCTTTTTAAAAATTACTTATAAACTACTCAGGATTGTCTTAAGATATGTCTCCTAAACAGAAGCAGAAGAAAACTACTACTTTGAAGACAACACAAGTTGGAAAAGAATCAAGGCCGGCAGCCATGAAAGAGCCTCGGGCTCAAGTGCATTTTACCTCCAGCAATACAGAACAGGAAACTGCGGCAACATCAACCGTTTCAAAAAAAAAGAGCAACAGGAATTGCGCATGCGTGAAGGAAGGGGAATGCGCAAACAAGAGCAACCCAAACTACAAATCCCAGCTATGATCGGAACTGAAAGTGAAAGTGAATATGAGGTGGAATCAGATTCTCTGGATAAATCAGATGAAGATGAAAAGACAAACAAAGAAGAGCAACAGGAAGAGGTTGGAGGTGATATTGGAGACATAAAAAAATCTTCGGTGCAAATAATGCATGAATTAAAAGCATTAAAAGTAATAAAAAAGTTATTAAAAATATGAAGATTATGTTTGATAAAATGATGAAAAGACAGGACAAAATGGACAAGAAAATTAAAAACTTGGAAGAAATAACAGGAGACACCATTGATAGAGTGAATAAAATGGAAGATAATATTTCTGCCTGGACATTAGAAAGAAAACGATTGTTGGAAAAAGTGGATGTACTTGAAAATTTTAACAGATGAAATAATAGTAAGATTGTTGGACTTAAAGAAGGTATAGAGGGAGAGGATCCAATAAATTTTTTTCAAAAATGGATTCCGGAAATTTTGGAAATGGTAGAAGGAACCCAGTTCCTTCTGGTTGATCAAAACCCACGATCAATTTTGATAAAATGCTTAAGATATCAAGATAAAGAAAAGATCCTGAAGGCAGCTGCCCAACGTGCCAGAAAGAGAAACGGGCCATTGATGATAGAAGGGAAAACAGTTCTTTTCTATCCTGATATAAGTTATGACCTTTTGAAGAGAAAGAAGGAATTTAACCCAACGAAAAAAGTTTTATGGGAAAAGGGTTATAAATTTATATTGCGCCACCCGGCAACCTTGATAATTTTTTTGGATGACGGAAAAAGATCTTTTACTGATTATCGAGATGCGGAAGAATTTGCACAAGAACTCCCAAATATTTGCTAACCACAGCCAAAGATTTAAAAGTGAAACGGATTAAAGATGAAGACAGGGACAGTGAATGGAGTTGATGGATGTTTAAGGACAGAAGAATATTTAAATATATTCTTAATTATATGATACAGGGGGAGAAAGGTAAAAATTTGAGAAATATTAATCGAGAGTAGTGATATTATTTTTTCTTCTCTTATATATACTTTTTTATGTTACGGGGGAGCTGGGGGAACTTCGGATCGATTGCTACGGGATTCACGTGTGTAATCATGGCAATTGCCATGACCCGCACAACGGAGAGGGGTAATGTTGTGTTTTTTCTTTATTCACAATGTTAGTAGGGTGGTATTTTGGTTTTTTTTCTTTATAATCTATTTTTCTTTAATCTTCTTTCTTTGCCTGGACAATCGGGGGGGGAGACACATAGCAACACGGAGAATTTTAAAAAGACTCCCCAAGGTACTACCAAAGTTGAAAAGTTAGGTATTACTATAGACTGGAGTAACCCTGTTAAAAAAAATGACTAATTTACTGAATTTTTAAAGTTTTAATGTTAATGGGCTTAATGGACCGGTGAAAAGAAAAAGAATTTTAACATACATTAAGAAAATGAAAATAGATATAGCTTTTACAATAGACAATAGGTGCAGAAGTAGACCATTCAGCCCTTCGAGCCTGCACCGCCATTCTGAGATCATGGCTGATCATCATTGAACCGGGTATCAATACCCAGTTCCTGCCTTGTCCCCATATCCCTTGATTCCCCTATCCATAAGATACCTGTCTAGCTCCTTCTTGAAAGCATCCAGAGAATTGGCCTCCACTGCCTTCCAAGGCAGTGCATTCCAGACTCCCACAACTCTCTGGGAGAAGTTGTTTTTCCTTAACTCTGTCCTAAATGACCTACCCCTTATTCTCAAACCATGCCCTCTGGTACTGGACTCTCCCAGCATCTGGAACATATTTCCTGCCTCTATCTTGTCCAATCCCTTAATAATCTTAAATGTTGCAATCAGATCCCCTCTCAATCTCCTTAATTCCAGCGTGTACAAGCCCAGTCTCTCTAACCTCTCTGCGTAAGACGTCCGGACATCCCAGGAATTAACCTTGTGAATCTATGCTGCACTTCCTCTATAGCCTGGATGTCCTTCCTTAACCCTGAGACCAAAACTGTACACAATACTCCAGGTAATGCAGCTTTTAGCTGCATTCCATTTGAAAAAATTACTTATAATTTAAGAGATAAATACGAAATATTTCTGAAAATTTGGTGCCCTTATTTACAAAAGATAGGATTAAATATATAGGTGCTCTGAAGATAAAATTATTGGTTATTTGGGGAAAGAAATAAACATATATATTAAAGCTATTAAAAACTCTGTGGAGCATGTGGGGATTTTCTGATATCCAGGCATTCTTTCTTTCTTTCTTTTTTTTTCCTCTTTTTTTTCTCTTTCTACAGGGATATGTTAGGGGGGAGGGGTTAAGGGGAGGTGGGGAAGGGTTGATAATTTTTTTTCCTTCTGTAACCATTTGAAAATTCAATTAAAAAAAATTTATTAAAAAAAGGAGTCAAACTGGACACACTGGAGGCTGTGGTAGAACAAAGGACCCTCCGGAAAATCCTGGCAATTCTGGACAATGTTTCTCACCCTCTGCATGCCACCTTGGCTGAACAGAGGAGCACTTTTAGTGATAGACTGAGACAAATGTACTGCTCCAAAGAGCACTAAATTAGGTCATTCTTGCCTTCAGCCATTAGACTCTATAATGAGTCAACCTATAGCTGGGGAAGTGAGGACCCCCTCCTGTTTGACTGTTTGTAGTAACTTATTTTCTATTCTTTCTACTGCTCTTCTAATATTTATATCTGTGCACTTGTAATGCTGCTGTGACAGTGGGACCAATAAAGTATCTATCTAAAAGGGCACACTGACTTGTGTGTGTGGTCTCACAGCTCGAAGATATTCATCAAGGTGATAGTTTACCTGTAAAACTAGAGAGAGTGCAGAAGAGGTTTACCAGGACCTGCCCGGATTAGCGGGCATGTGTTTAAATGAGAGGTTGGATAAGCTTGGGTTGTTTTTTCTGGAGTGGGAAAGGCTGAGGAGAGACAGTTATAAGATTACGAGAGGCATAGATGGAGAAGGCAGACAGTATCCCAGGGTTGAAATGTCTAACACCAGAGAGTATGCATTTAAGGTCAGAGAGGTAATTTCAAAAGAGATGTGAGGGGCAAGCTTTTTTTTTTTACACAGACAAAAGTGGGTGTGTGGGTGCTGGTAGAGGCAGATATATAAGAGACTTTTAAGAGAGATTTAGACAGGCACATGGATGTGAGGAAAATGGGAGGATGGGGAGATAGTGTGGGCAAGAAGGGATGAGTCTGGTTGGCCATTTGATCAATAATTTTATTGGTTCACACAACATTGCGGGCCAAAGGGCCGGTTCATGTGCTGTACTGTTCTATGTTTAGAAAATGCACATAGAACTGTTCAGCACACGAGCAGAGACAGCCCTCTGGCCCAGTGTCTGCACTGAGCATGACGCTGAATTAAACTAAAGTATAGGTATGCTGCTGGTACAGTGGTTACATTACCCACCTGGTAGGCAGAGCCCGAAATCAAGTTCAAATCCACACTACAGTACCCAAGCGATTTATTTCTCGGGGAGGCATGGTAATGTAATACTTTGGTAGCACAGGGTCAGTTCTTGCCACTGTCTCTGAGTTTGTTCTCCCTGTGACCGTGTGGATTTCCTCCCACATCCCAAAGGTGTATGGGTCAGTAGGTTAATTGGTGTACTTGGCCCATTACTGTGCTGTATCTCTAATTGAAACTAATAAAAAGAAAGCGGCATTTTGATTGAACTGTCCTCCCCTCTTACCCTTGGATCCACTGTTTGACCACTTCGTACTGCCCAATCGATGCTGCTGTGTGTATGTCCAGCGGAACGTCCAGGTCAGCATTGCCCATCAGCTGTTCGAATCCATGCCACATCGACAGGCTGTGATTCAGAAGCTCCGACTCACTCGCCTCGTCACTCAGCTCAGACATGCTGTCCTCGCCTCCTGCACAAACACAGCAGCTCAGCACAGCTCTCCACAGGTAGGTCATAAAGCACTCTAGCACTTCAGTCCAGCTAGTCTGTACCAAACTGTTATTCCCATCACCCCGTACATAACCCTCCATAACCCACCCATCCGTGTGCTTATCCTTATCCGAACTGCTCTTTGTTGAAATCAAAATCCCATCCAGCTCGTTCCATATTCTCACCACTGAGTGAAGATATCCCTTCTATTCCCCTTAAATTTTTCACCCTTTACCCATTACCAATGTCCTCTACTTCAAGTCCCACCCAACTTCAGTGGAAAAATCCTGCTTGCATTTACCCTATCTATATCCCTCATAATTTTGTTTATCTCTATCAAATCTCCCTACATTCTAATACGTTCCAGGGAATAAAGTCCTAACCTATTCAACTTTTCCCTATAACTCATGTCCTCAAGTCCCAACAACATCCTTGTAAATTTTCTCTGCACACGTTCAACTTCATTGATATCTTTCCTGCAGGTAGGTAACCAGAACTGCACACAATACTCCAAATTAGGGCTCACCAATGTTTCATACAACTTCAATATAACACCCAACTCCTGTACTCAGTACTGTGATTTATGAAGGCCCATGTTCCAACAGCTGTCTTTATGATCCTACCTACCTGTGACACTACCCTAACCCTAACACTGCAACAGCTTGCTTTCTATGTTGTACTGCCCTGGGTTGCATGTCATGTAGACAGCTGGGACACAACATCCATAGCTGACCCCAACCAATGTAAAGTCTCACTTATCTGTGAGGCCATTTTCAAGGAGTTATAGATCTGCATTCTCAAATTCCTCTGTTCTATCGCATTCCTCAGCGGCCAATGGCTCTCTGTGGAAGTCCCTCTCTGGTTTGTCATCCCAAAATGCAACACCTCTCACTTACCTACATGAAATTCCATCTAACTTTTTCCCAATAGTCCAGATAAAAAACACACTGTCCAGTCCTGGAACGTCCCACCAATGGATCGGGACCAGGCACGTACGGTCAGTAACCATGGGAAAGTCCACACACTTGGTACTAATGGCACAGGCCCCAGTTCACCACACAGGGTCTACTTACATACACACAGACCTTGACAACTTAGTGCCAGCATCAGCCAGGCCAAAAACGCTCAGGGAGGCAGCGCCCCCGCCACAGGGTGACAATACAAATGGCCAAGACAGGAAAACACGAATTCATCAAATAAATTTCAAAGCATGTATATGTAACCATATATCACCCTGATATATTTACTTGTGGGCATTCACAGTAAACAAAGAAATACAATAGAATCAATGAAAAACGCACAGAGGCTGCAGATTGCAGAGATCACAGCTCAAGGAAAGTGTATCTTGTAGTTTCCTGAGCTGCCTGCAAAATGTCACTGTGTATCCTCAATGGCATCTTGAAAATATCTTGAGTACTATTCACAATCTATCTGACTCTCAGCCATTTAAAGAGTAGTTGCTAGCATACTACTACACACAAAATGCCAGAGGAACTCTGCAGGCCAGGCAGCATCCACAGAAATGAATACAGTTGAAGTTTCAGGCCAAGATCCTTCTTCAGGACCAGAAAGGAAGAGGGCAGAAGGCTAGACAGAGGGGAAGGAATACAAGCTGGCAGGTGATTGGTGAAACCAGGTGAGGGGAGAAAGTGGGGTGGGCGAGGAAGGGAGGATGAAGTGAAGAAGCTGGGAGGTGATAGGTGAAAAAGGTAATGAGCTGAAGAAAGGAATCTGAAAGGAGATGAGAGTGGATCATGGGAAAAAGGGAAGGAAGAGGGGAACCAGAGGGTGGTGATGGGCAGGTGTGGAGAACAGATGAGACGGAGGAAGGAAAAAAGAAAGAAGAGAGATATTAAGAAGTGATTCTACTGTCAGAAAGGCAACAGCAAGATTGCAATCGTAATCTCTCATGTGTCCTGATAACCAGATAAACACAAGAGATTCTGCATATGCAGGAAATCCAGAGCAACACATTCAAAATGCTAGAGGTTTTCAGCAGATCAGGCAGCATCTATGGAAATGAATAAACAGTTGACATTTTGTGCCAAGACCCTTCATCAGAATTGGAAAAGGAGAGGTTGTTGGACGATTATTCAAGCAACGATGAAATAGTTTATTTAACCCTGAAAATGTTCAGCGAGTGTCCCAGCCCGAAAAGTCCACTATTTATTCCCCTCCACCGATGATAACAAGAAACGTGTTGTAGTAATGCCAATTCAGGAACAAATATTGGTCAGAATCCTGAAAAGAACTTTGATACTCTCCTTCCAAATAGCGGATGGTTCACACTCGCCTATACGTGAGCAGTGAACATCTTAAATCCATGTACCGGTAAATCAGAAAGAACACCCAACGGTACTGGCCTCCTACCGTGAACAGGTCCATTGAGGAATGGCTCACAGAGATAAGTATCACACGTGTCAGTATTCCTGTTGCAATGGGTTACTGTCCACCCTGGATGGACCTGTAACCCCTGCAGCAATGGACAATTGACCACCTTACTATAGGTTCCAATGCCCCCTGCTGCTGTGGGTCACTTCAGACCTTTAGCGTATCACTGGCCCTTGTTTCCATGGGTCACCTTTCACCCTCGCTCAGTGTCACTGAATCCCGTTGCCATTGGTTACCCTGCACCCTCAGTGTATCACTGACCCCGTTGTTATGGGTTAACGTGCACCTAAAATGTCACTGAACCTTGTCCGCGGATTCCAGAGTCCCTTAGCTAACAGTGCCATCGCCTCCCATGTCCACAGGGCTCGCCCCAGTGTCCCTCCCCACTCACCCCACCCAGTACCTTCCGTAAACACAAATATTGCGGAGGGTCGGAAAATGGCCGTTCAGCGCCGGTCCCCTTCCGGGCTACATCCACCCTCGTGACATCCGTCAACCAACCGATGGCGCTCCGTGAGGAGGTGGCACAACGAGAGCAGAGTAGGGTGCAAGATGGACCTTGCCGGCAACGAAAGCCTCGGGTCCGCCAGGAACAGCGGCGCGGCCACGGAGGACCTCCCCGGAGTGGGTCGTTGTAAAATTGTTGAGACTATTCAATCATCGAAGAAACAGTTTAAAATTTCAAGATTGCATAATATCATTGCCAGTACTCAAGTGTAAAAGATACGAAATATTTGTTACTCCAGATGTGATGCAACACAATAAAATCCAATGAGATAAAGAACACAACAATAATAAAAAACATGAAAAATAACAAAAATCTTGGGGTCTGAGTCCATAAGACACTCAAAGCTGCAGCACAGGTTGACTCTGTGGTTAAGATTGGCCTTCATCAACTGTGGGATTAAGTTTAAGAGCCAAGAGGTAATGTTGCAGCTATATAAGACCCTGGTCAGACCCCACTTGGAGTACTGTGCTCAGTTCTGGTTGCCTCACTACAAGAAGGATGTGGAAACCATAGAAAGGGTGCAGAGAAGATTTACAAAGATGTTGCCTGGGTTGGAGAGTGTGCCTTATGAGAATAGGTTGAGTGAACTCGGCCTTTTCTCCTTGGAGCAACAGAGAATGAGAGGTGACCTGATAGAGGTGTATAAGATGATGAGAGACATTGATCGTGTGGATAGTCAGAGGCTTTTTCCCAGGGCTGAAATGGTTGCCACAAGAGCACACAGATTTAAGGTGCTTGGAAGCAGGTACAGAGGGGATGTCAGGGGTAATGCAGGATAGTTTTTTGCAGCAATACATAGAGGTACCGACTAGAGATGGGACAGTGTTGGATCTCCTGTTAGGGAATGAGATAGGTCAGGTGATGGACGTATGTGTTGGGGAGCACTTCAGGTCCAGTGATCACAATACCATTAGTTTCAATATAATTATGGAGAAGGATAGGACTGGACCCAGGGTTGAGATTTTTGATTGGAGAAAGGCTAACTTTGAGGAGATGCAAAAGGACTTAGAAGGAGTGGATTGGAACAATTTGTTTTATGGGAAGGATGTAATAGAGAAATGGAGGTCATTTAAAGGTGAAATTTTGAGGGTACAGAATCTTTATGTTCCTGTTAGGTTGAAAGGAAAGGTTAAAAGATTGAGAGCGCCATGGTTTTCAAGGGATATTGGAAACCTGGTTTGGAAAAAGAGGGAGATCTATAATAAATATAGGCAGCATGGAGTAAATGAGGTGCTCGAGGAATATAAAGAATGTAAAAAGAATCTTAAGAAAGAAATTAGAAAAGCTAAAAGAAGATACAAGGTTGCTTTGGCAAGTAAGATGAAAATAAATCCGAAGGGTTTCTACAGTTATATTAATAGCAAAAGGATAGTGAGGGATAAAATTGGTCCCTTAGACAATCGGAGTGGACAGCTATGTGTGGAGCCGAAAGAGATAGGGGAGATTTTGAACAATTTCTTTTCTTCAGTATTCACTAAAGAGAAGGATATTGAATTGTGTAAGGTAAGGGAAACAAGTAGGGAAGTTATGGAAACTATGACAATTAAAGAGGAGGAAGTACTGGCACTTTTAAGGAATATAAAAGTGGATAAATCTCTGGGTCCTGACAGGGTGTTCCCTAGGACCTTGAGGGAAGTTAGTGTAGAAATAGCAGGGGCTCTGACAGAAATACATCAAATGTCATTAGAAACGGGGATGGTGCCGGAGGATTGGCGTATTGCTCGCGTGGTTCCATTGTTTAAAAAGGGTTCTAAGGGTAAACCTAGCAATTATAGGCCTGTCAATTTGACATCAGTGGTGGGTAAATTAATGGAAAGTGTTCTTGGAGATGGTATATATAATTATCTGGATAGACAGGGTCTGATTAGGAATAGTCAGCATGGATTTGTGCGTGGAAGGTCATGTTTGACAAATCTTATTGAATTATTTGAAGAGGTTACGAGGAAAGTGTTATGGTCCGGTCCGGTCCGGAGCCTGCATTCCGGGTCTTGATCCAGTCCACGGACTCCCAACTCTGGGTCTTGTAGCTGTCCCTCCTTTCACCCTTAAGCCCAAATAGGATCATCTTGGCTTAAGGAGGTGCAGCTGAGACCTATCAGCTGGCAGGTGTATATATAGGAGCTCTGGGACTGAGGCTCATATGGGGGGTTGTTCTGTCTGGTTTGGAGTACCCACTGTTAATCATCTAGTTCTGCAAGTCTGTTCTTGTAGTCACCCTGGACCGAGCTCCTTTCTGATCCTTTGCCTCTGTTGGGTAAGCAGGCTGGACTACTGTTGCCTGGTGGGGGACTCTGACCCTTTCCTACCCCTTGCTTCTGATGGGTTGGGACTTGCAACCTACCCAGGTGCTCTGTGACTTGTCCAGGCCCCTGTGTTCCTGCCTGGGAGGCCGGGCCCTGCCCAGAAGTAATGTGGCCTGTGCAGGGGGCTATCCTCCCAGCATTCCTTGTCCCATAGACCCATCCTTTAGCCTAGCCAGGGTCCTGCCTTTGCCATGAACTCCAGGGTCCTGCCTTTGCCATGAACCCTCTGAACCCCAGGATCTCCTTTGCATGCCATGGTCTCCCCATCTTGTTCTATCCTTTAGTTGTTCCTGTCCTGCCCCTAGTACTTCAGTGCCTGCATTTGGGTTCAGTCTCCATGTCCTCTTGTGACAGAAAGTTGATGAGGGTAAAGCAGTGGATGTTGTCTATATGGACTTCAGTAAGGCCTTTGATGTTTTGCATGGAAGGTTAGTTGGGTATTAATATTGAAGTAGTAAAATGGATTCAACAGTGGCTAGATGGGAGATGCCAGAAAGTAGTGGTGGATAACTGTTTGTCAAGTTGGAGGCTGGTGACTAGTGGTGTGCCTCAGGGATCTGTACTGGGTCCAATGTTGTTTGTCATATACATTAATGATCTGGATGATGGGGTGGTAAATTGGATTAGTAAGTATGCAGATGATACTAAGATGGGTGGTGTTGTGGATAATGAAGTAGGTTTTCAAAGTTTGCAGAGATTTAGGCCAGTTAGAAGAGTGGGCTGAACGATGGCAGATGGAGTTTAATGCTGATAAGTGTGAGGTGGTACATTTTGGTAGGAATAATCCAAATAGGACATGCATGGTAAATGGTAGGGCATTGAAGAATGCAATAGAACAGAGTGATCTAGGAATAATGGTGCATAGTTCCCTGAAGTTGGAATCTCATGTGGATAGGGTGGTGAAGAAAGCTTTTGGTATGCTGGCCTTTATAAATCAGAGCATTGAGTATTGGAGTTGGGATGTAATGTTAAAATTGTACAAGGCATTGGTAAGGCCGAATTTGGAGTATTGTGTACAGTTCTGGTCACCTAATTATAGGAAAGATATCAACAAAATAGAGTACAGAGGATTTACTAGAATGTTACCTGGGATCCGGAACCTAAGTTACAGGGAAAGGCTGAACAAGTTAGGTCTTTATTCTTTGGAGTGTAGAAGGTTCAGGGGGGACTTGATAGGGGTATTTAAAATTATGAAGGGGATAGATAGAGTTGATGTGGTTAGGCTTTTTCCATTGAGAGTAGGGGAGATTCCAACAGGAGGACATGAGTTGAGAGTTAGGGGGCAAAAGTTTAAGGGTAACACGAGGTGGAACTTCTTTAGTCAGAGTGGTATCTGTGTGGAACGAGCTTCCAGTAGAAGTGGTGGGGGCAGGTTCGATATTGTCATTTAAAGTAAAATTGGATAGGTATATGGACAGGAAAGGAATGGAGGGTTATGGGCTGAGTGCGGGCCAGTGAGAGTAGGTGAATGTAAGCGTTGGCATGGACTAAAAGGGCTGAGATGGCCTGTTTCTGTGCTGTAATTGTTATATGGTAATTTTTTTAGTGGTGAGTGCGTGGAATGGGCTGCCGGCGATGGTGATGGAGGCGGATATGCTAGGATCTTTTAAGAGACTCCTGGATAGGTACAAACGTACATGGAGCTTAGAAAAATAGAGGGCTCTGGGTAACCCTAGGTAATTTCTAAAGTAAGTATGTGTTTGCCACAGCTTTGTGGGCCAAAGCTCCTGTATTGTGCTGTAGGTTTTGTATGAAACCAAAGTTTCATACTTTGGTGATTGTAAAAGCATCACCAGTGTTTGGTCTAAATCAGAACTATTTCACCACCCACCAGAAGGACTATAGATTTCAAAGTTAATCTATTATCAAAGTACATATATGGCACAATACACTTCATTTTCTTGCAGGCACTCGCAGTAAATACAAAGAAACACAATAAAGTCAATTGAAGAATGCACACAACAGGACACAAATGCAGTGTGCAAAAGACAACAAACTGTGCAAACTCAAAGAATAAAACATAATAATAATAAATAAACAATAAATATTGAGAACAAAGAAGAGAAAATCTGCAGATGCTGAAATCCAAGCAGCACACACAAAATGCTGGAGGACTCACCAGCATCTATGGAAAAAATACAGTCGATGTTTCAGGCCGAGACCCTTCAGCAGGATTGGAGAAAAGGAGATGAGGAGTCAGAGTAAGAAGGTGGGCGGAGGGGTGGAAACACTAGGTGAAGCCGGGAGGGAAAGTAAAGATCTGGGAAGTTGACTGGTGAAAGGGATACAGGGCTGGCGATGCGGGAATCTGATAGGAGAGGACAGAAGGTCATGGAAGAAAGAGAGCGAAGCACCAGATGGGCAGGTAAGGAGATAAGGTGAGAGAGGGGAATGTGGAATACCGAAGGAGAGGGTGGGCAGGCATTGCCAGAAGTTTGAGAAATTGAAGTTTATGCCAGCAAGTTAGAGGCTACCCAGACGGAATACAAGGTGTTGCTCCTCCAACCGAAGTGTGGCCCCATTACGACAGTAGAGGGGCCATGGACTGACATGTCAGAATGGGAAGGGGAAGTGGAATTAAAATGAGTGGCCACTGGGCGATCCGCTGGGAAATATTGAGAATATGTGTTGAAGAGTCCATGAAAGTGAGTCTATAGGTTGTAGCAACAGTTCTGTGTTGGAGTGAGTGAAGTTATCCTCTCTGATTGTTGAGGGGTGGTAACTGTTCCTGAACCTGGTGGTGTTCACCTCCACCTTCTCAAGATCACTTAGGGATGGGCAATGATTGGTGGTCCACACTTTGAAAATAGTCGAAATAAAACCCATGAAACACAACATCACAATTTACAAGAGGTCCTGCAGATGCAGAAATCCAGAGTAACACACACAAAATGATAGATAGATAGATAGATACTTTATTCATCCCCATGGGGAAATTCAACTTTTTTTCCAATGTCCCATACACTTGTTGTAGCAAAACTAATTACATACAATACTTAACTCAGTAAAAAATATGATATGCATCTAAATCACTATCTCAAAAAGCATTAATAATAGCTTTTAAAAAGTTCTTAAGTCCTGGCGGTTGAATTGTAAAGCCTAATGGCATTGGGGAGCATTGACCTCTTCATCCTGTCTGAGGAGCATTGCATCGATAGTAACCTGTCGCTGAAACTGCTTCTCTGTCTCTGGATGGTGCTATGTAGAGGATGTTCAGAGTTTTCCATAATTGACCGTAGCCTACTCAGCGCCCTTCGCTCAGCTACCGATGTTAAACTCTCCAGTACTTTGCCCATGACAGAGCCCGCCTTCCTTACCAGCTTATTAAGACGTGAGGCGTCCCTCTTCTTAATGCTTCCTCCCCAACACGCCACCACAAAGAAGAGGGCGCTCTCCACAACTGACCTATAGAACATCTTCAGCATCTCACTACAGACATTGAATGACGCCAACCTTCTAAGGAAGTACAGTCGACTCTGTGCCTTCCTGCACAAGGCATCTGTGTTGGCAGTCCAGTCTAGCTTCTCGTCTAACTGTACTCCCAGATACTTGTAGGTCTTAACCTGCTCCACATTATGGAGGAACTCAGCGGGTCAGGCACCATCTGTGGAAATGACGTTTTAGGCTGAGACTTTTTTCAACACTACCTCACTATTGCTCTTTTGCATGATTTATACGTTTAACTAAACATGCACAAAAGCAAATTTCTGTGCACGTATCTAATAACGTATTTTGAAAAGCTATGCCAGACGGTTATGGTACTAAATCGTCAGAGCAAGGGATGATTCTTCCTGACGAAGGGTCTCGGCCCGAAACGTCGACAGCGCTTCTCCCTATAGATGCTGCCTGGCCTGCTGTGTTTTACCATCGTTTTGTGTGTGTTGTTGTTTGATGATTTAATCCGTGGGTCTACCTCTCTTCGGCGTAGTACTCTTAGGTGCAGGACGATGGCGGTGTCTCTGGAGGCCGGCAGCGCGTCGTCCACGAGAACGGACCGTATTGTGGCGTCACAAAGCACGCAGGTCAACTGACCGGCCGTTGGCGTCTCGTTACCAAGAGCAACGACTCTGGTAACTGCCGCCATTTTATACCGGGTGTTTTTAAACGGACGGTTGGATGAGGTGAGTGACCGGGGGAACGAGAAATGAGAAGACATTAAACTAAAGGACTGGAATTAGGCCATTCTGCCCACATGGCTGATTTATTATTAATATTATTTATTATCCTTCTCAACCCCATTCTCCTGTCTTCTCCCCCATTCATCAAGAACCTATCAACCACCACTTTATAAATACTCATCTGTGACAACGAACTCCAGAGATTCACAAAAAAAACAAAATGCTGGCAGAACTCAGCAGGCCAGACAGCATCTATGGGAGGAGGTAATGACGACGTTTCGGGCCGAAACCCTTCATCAGGAGTGAAGTAACATGGGATGGTCGAGTGGGGATAAGAAGTGGGGGGAGGGATGAAGTAGAGAGCTGGGAAGTGATAGGCTGGAGGGAAATGGACTGGGGGAAGGTGGAGAATTATGGGAAATAAAAGAGAAAGAAAGGTAGGGCTGCGGGGAGATTATAGTGGGGGGGGGGGGGGAAGAGAGAGAAAGAGAACCAGACTAAAATAATAGATAGGGATGAGGGTAAGGGGGGGGGCAGGGGTATCAGTGGAGGTCAGTGAGTTAAATGTTCATGCCGGCAGGTAGGAGGCTACCTAGGCAGGAGATAAGGTGTTGCTCCATCAACCTGCTTGTGGCCTCATCTTGATGGTAGAGGAGGCCATGGACAGACATATTGGATTGGGAGTGGTCTGTGGAATTGAAGCATGTGGCCACAGGGAGATCCCGCCACTGCTAGAAGACTGAGCGCCGGTGTTCGGCGAAACGGTCTCCCAGTCTGCGGCGGTTCTCCCCAATGTATAAATGGCCACATCGGGAGCACTGGATACAGTATATCACCCCAGTTGATTCGCAGGTGAAGTGGTGCCTCACCTGAAAGGACTGTCTGGGGCCCAGGATGGTGGTGAGGGAAGAAGTGTGGGGGCAGGTGTAGCACTTCTTCCGTTTGCAGGGATAAGTGCCTGGAGGGAGGTTAGTGGGGAGGGATGGGGGGGATGAATGGACAAGGGAGTCGCGTAGGGAGTGATCCCTGCGGAAAGCCGAGAGTGGGTGGGGGAGGGGAAGATGTGTCTGGTGGTGGGATCCCGTAGGAGGTGGCGGAAGTTACGGAGGATTATATGTTGGATCTGTAGGCTGGTAGGGTGTTAGGTGAGGACCAGGGGTACTCTATCTCTGGTGGGCTTGTGGGGGGATGGGGTGAGGGCAGAGGTGCGTGAATTACGGGAGGTGCGATGGAGGGCAGAGTTGATAGTGGATGAAGAGAAGCCCCTTTCTTTAAAAAAGGAAGACATCTCCTTTGTCCTAGAATGAAAGGCCTCATCCTGAGAGCAGATGTGGCGGAGGCGGAGGAATTGAGAGAATGGGATAGCATCTTTGCAGGAGACGGTGGGAGGAGGAATAGTCTAGGTAGCTGTGAGAGTCCGTAGGTTTGTAGTAGACATCGGTGGATAGGCTGTCTCCAGAGATAGAAACAGAAAGATCTAGAAAGGGGAGGAAGGTGTCCGAAATAGACCAGGTGAATTTGAGGGCGGGGTGAAAGTTGGAGGTGAAGTTAATGAAGTCGACGAGCTCAGCATGTGTGCAGGAAGCAGCACCGATGCAGTCGTCAATATAACGTAAGAAAAGAGGAGGACAGATACCGGTGTAGGCTTTGAACATAGATTGCTCAACATGTCCGACAGAAAGGCAGGCATAGCTAGGACCCATGCGGGTGCCCATGGCTACACCTTTAGTTTGGAGGAAGTGGGAGGAGCCAAAGAAGAAATTGTTAAGGGTGAGGACTAATTCCGCAAGGCGGAGAGGAGTGGTGGTAGAGGGTGACTGGCTGGGTCTGGAATCCAGGAAGAAATGGAGAGCTTGGAGACCTTCCTGGTGGGGGATAGAGGTATATAGGGACTGGACGTCCATGGTGAAAATAAGGCGGTGGGGGCCAGGGAACTTGAAATCTTTGAAGAAATGTAAAGCATGGGAAGTATCACGGACATAAATGGGAAGGGATTGAATAAGGGGAGATAAAACAGAGTCGAGATAGGCAGAAATGAGTTCAGTGGGGCCAGAGCAAGCAGAGACAATGGGTCTGCCTGGACAGGCAGGTTTGTGAATCTTAGGTAGGAGGTAGAAACAGGAAGTGCGGGGTGTGGGAACTATAAGTTTGGTGGCCGTGAATGGGAGATTTCCCGAGCTGATGAGATCGGAAATGATTTGGGAGACAATGGACTGGTGCTCCCTAGTGGGGTCATGGTCCAGGGGTAGATAAGAGGAGGTGTCAGCGAGTTGTCATCGTGCCTCCACTATGTACAGGTCGGTGCGCCAGATGACAACAGCACCCCCCTTATCAGTGGGTTTGATGGTAAGGTTGGGATTGTTGCGGAGGGAATGGAGAGCAGAGCGTTCAGAAGGGGTAAGGTTGGAATTGGAGCAAGGGGTGGTGAAGTCGAGATGGTTAATGTCCCGACGGCAATTAGAGATAAACAGATCCAGGGCAGGTAGAAGTCCTGGGCGGGGAGCTCTGGTCTGCTGACTCCACTAGCCTCCCACCCCCCTCGGACCAGAGCTCTCAACCCTGCCGGGTCCTCACCAGATCTAGATCTTTCTGTTTCTATCTCTGGAGACAGCCTATCCACTGAGGTCTACTACAAACCTACGGACTCTCACAGCTACCTAGACTATTCCTCCTCCCACCCTGTCTCCTGCAAAAATGCTATCCCTTTCTCTCAATTCCTCTGCCTCAGCCACATCTGCTCTCAGGATGAGGCCTTTCATTCTTCCTTGATGTCTTCCTTTTTTAAAGAAAGGGGCTTCCCTTCGTCCACTATCAACTCTGCCCTCCATCGTATCTCCCGTATTTCACGCACCTCTGCTCTCACCCCATCCCCCCGCCAGCCCACCAGGGATAGAGTTCCCCTGGTCCTCACCTATCACCCTACCAGCCTACAGATCCAACATATAATCCTCCGTAACTTCCGCCACCTCCTACGGGATCCCACCACCAGACACATCTTCCCCTCCACCCTACTCTCGGCTTTCCGCAGGGATCGCTCCCTATGCGACTCCCTTGTCCATTCATCCCCCCCATCCCTCCCCACTAACCTCCCTCCAGGCACTTATCCATGCAAACGGAAGAAGTGCTACACCTGCCCCCACACTTCTTCCCTCACCACCATCCTGGGCCCCAGACAGTCCTTTCAGGTGAGGCACCACTTCACCTGCGAATCAACTGGGGTGATATACTGTATCCGGTGCTCCCGATGTGGCCATTTATACATTGGGGAGAACCGCCGCAGACTGGGAGACCGTTTCGCCGAACACCGGCGCTCAGTCTTCCAGCAGTGGCGGGATCTCCCTGTGGCCACACGCTTCAATTCCACAGACCACTCCCACTTCGATATGTCTGTCCATGGCCTCCTCTACCGTCAAGATGAGGCCACACGCAGGTTGATGGAGCAATACCTTATCTCCCGCCTAGGTAGCCTCCTTCCTGCCGGCATGAACATTAAACTCACAGACCTCTGTTGATACCCCTGCCCCCCCTTACCCCATCCCTATCTATAATTTTAGTCTGGTTCCCTCTCTGGTTCTCTTTCTCTTTTTCCCCCCCTCACTATAATCTCCCCCCCAGCCCTACCTTTCTTTCTCTTTTATTTCCCATAATTTTCCACCTTCCCCCTAGCCCATTTCCCTTCAGCCTATCACTTCCCAGCTCTCTACTTCACTCTACTTCATCCCTTCATCCCTCCCCCCACTTCTTATCTCCCCCCCCCCCCCCCCCCCCGACCATCCTATGTTACTTCACTCCTGATGAAGGGTTTCGGCCCGAAACGTCGTCACTACCTCCTCCCATAGATGCTGTCTGGCCTGCTGAGTTCTGCCAGCATTTTGTGTTTTTATTTATTTCCAGCATCTGCAGATTCACTTGTGTTGTCCCGAGATTCACCATCGAATGGCTAAAGAATTTCATCCCTCTATTCTAAACTGTCTCCCCCACTACAGGAAACATCCACTCTCTAGGACTTTAACCATTCAATAGGTTTCAATGAGATTCTCATTCTCTCTCTCTCCCTCTCCCTCCCTCTCTCTCTCTCTCTCTCTCTCTGACACACACACACACACACACACACACACACACACACACACACACACACACACACACACACACACACACACACACACACCACCCCCCCCCCCCCCCACCTTTCTAAACTCCAGTGAATACAGGCCCAGAGCCGCCAAATACTCCTCGTACATTAGCTCGTGATCATTCTTGTGACCTCCTCTGGACTCACTAATGCCAGCACATCTTTGAGATTAGGGGCCCAAAACTTGCCAAAAGTGCAGTTGGACCAGTAACTCATAAAGCCTCAGAATCACATCCTTGCTCTTATATTCTAGTCCTCTCAAAATGAATGCTAACATTGCATTTGCATTCCTTACTGCAACTCACAAGTTAACCTTAAGGGATTCCTACACAAGGACTCTCAAGTCCTTTTGCACTTATGATTTTTGAATTTTCTCCACGTTTACAAAATAGTCTATGCCTTTATTCCTACTAAAGTGCATGATGACCATACACTTGCCTACACTATATTCCATTTACCACTTCTTTGCTCATTCCCCCAATCTGTCTATGTCAGGAGTTCCCAACCTTTTATATGCCATATACCAATACCATTAAGCAAGGGGTCCGTGGAACCCAGGTTGGGAATCCCTGGTCTAAGTCCTTCTATAGACACCCTGCCTCTTTAACACTACCTGCCCTTTTCTTCATATCTTCCACAAACTTGGCCACAGAACCATTAATTCCTTTATCCAAATCAATGGTATACAATGTAAAAAGAAGCAGGCCCAACAGGGAGCCCTGTGGGTACCTCTAGCCACGTGATGGTTGGATGGAGGTGAGGGAATGAGGGATGTTTCCTTCTCTTTCTTCAATTTACCACATCTATGTCAACAATCGACAATCTCAGTAATCAATCCCAGTTTTTAGCTCTTCCCATCCTCAGTTCTCCTACAGTAAGGGAAATTTTTCAGCAGTTAACTAACCTACCACATTTGTCATGTGGGAGCAATCCAGGACAGCCCTGGAAAACCATTTGGCCACAGGGAGGAAATGTCAGCTCTTGAGGTCAGAGTCAAGCCCAGGTCCAGGTCCTACAACAGTGGTAATCTGTGTAGCACCATATTCACTTACACATTTTCTTCCAAATGAACTGGTTCAGGGATGTAAAGTGCCTGTCACCCTCCCCCTTCTGGTTCCTCTCCTGCTTCCCTTTCTCCCATGATCCTCTCCTATATGTGCCGAACTGAGGCTGAGTCTCTGTCCTACTCCAGCTGCTCCGGGCTTCGTGTCTGAGGTCTCCCTCCTCTCCCTCCCCCACCTCCCACCCCCCACACTTTGGGTGTTTTTCCTTTTTTGTAATGGGTTCTTTTGGGTTTCTTGTTTTGGGACTGTCTGTAAGGAGACAAATCTCAAGGTAGTATACCTTTTATTGGCTTTTGTCCCTTCTTTTCAAGTCCTGATGAAGGATATCGGCCTGAAACATTGACTGTTTATTCCTCTCCATAGATGCTGCCTGACCTGAATTTTCCTGCATTTTGTGTGTGTTATTATCAATCATGGGGGAAGATCTTTATTTTATTTTGAGTGCCACAGTAGCATAGTGGTTAGCACAATGCTATAATAGTTTGGGCATTCTGGATTTCGGAATTCATTTCTGGCACTGTCTGTAAGGACTTCCTGTGAACACATGGATTTCCTTCGGGTGCTGGGTTTCTTTCCATGGTCCAAGTGCGTTCCAGTTACTAGGTTAATTGGTTATTGGAAATTGTCGTGTGATTAGACTAGTATTAAATCGGTGGGTTGCTGGCGGAGTGGCTCATTGGGCCAGAAGGGCCTGTTCCACGCTGTGTCTGAGCAAAAATAAATAAATGAATACTTTCAGCCTATGAATCATAAACTATTTTGCTTCTACTTTCAGACGCTTACTGCGTGAACAAGCAGGGTCCTGAATGAATATGACTTCAAATGAGAATGGGAAAGTGACTCAGGTTGATGGAAGCAGCTGTGATTGCCAGAGAACTGATTACAGCTTAACAACTCTACACAATAGTCACAAATCATACTGGGATATGATATTTGCACATGTTAAAGATGAACTCCCCTCCCTGGATTCAGACTTTTCATCAGTAAGTCTTATTTTCAGAATCCCAATGTTAAATATCCTGCTTATTAAACATAGGAATAAATTTTCTGAGCTGAACTGATGGTGATTTCCTCATATGTCATGACAGTGGGAATGGTAGCTAACTAAGGGAAGGGAACTCTCAGTTCCTACACAAAAAAAACAAAGGATTATAAATATTTCTTCTGACTAGGCATTGAAATGCATTTATAAGAGGCATAGATTTAGTGGACAGCCAGAGACTTCATTCAGTGTCGAAATAGTTAATGCAAGGAGCATAATTTTAAGGTGATTGGAGGAAAGTATAGAGGGGATGTCAGAGGTAATTTCTTTACACAGAGAGTGTTGGCTGTGTGGAATGCTCTGCCAGAGGTGATGAAAGTAGGGGCGTTAAGAAACTCTTAGATAGGCACATGGATTATAGAAAAAATGGGGGTTATTTGTAGGAGGAAAAGGTTAGTTTGATCTCAGAGTAGTCAGAGTGATCTCAGGTCACTACAATATCGTGGGCTGAAGGGCCTGAGCTGTGGTGTAATGTTCTACATTCTGTAATTAAGTGGTGTAACTTCAGCCAACTTATAAGGCAGATTTAACTGAAAGGTATAATGATGGGACAGTAGAGGAAGAAAGGGTATTGAATACCCAGGGAGGAGGGGAAAGAATGAGATTCATTGATACGTCGAGGAGGGTGGTTCTGGCTATTATGACTCTTGCTCAAAAGTTAGCAATTGAGAGCAAGCCCACTTCCCAACTCTGTGTTGTGCTCTCTGTACCTTTAACACTGTTTCAGAGCTGGTTAATATTAAGGCATTGAAATGAACACAGAGTAAAAGGCTGGTATTGGGGGGGAAGAGTATGACAAAAAGATTTTAGTCCAAGTGTCAATTCATAATCCTACATTTGACTATATCATCTGAGACCTATTTCAGACCGTGCACAGGATCTCACAGCAGGCATAATGATCCTGAGTAACTAGATGAGGCACTGCCGTGGGTGTGTGACATGAGAATTGAACTTTACTGCGTACTGGTCTCCCATGTTCTATATAACCCTAGAGAGGATAGTAAAAACCACCGAGAGGATCACTGGGTCTCCTTCCCCCCCATTTGTGACATTTCCCAGGAGCGTTGTAGAGGAAGGGCCCGGTGCATTGTTGAGGATCTCTACCACCCAGCCCACAATCTCTTTGACCCACTACTGTCAGGAAGGAGGTACAGGAACATCAGGACTATGACTGCCAGAATGGAGTAACAGCTCCTTCCTTCAGCATGAGAGACTAATGAATACCCTACCATGACTAAGGTCTCGTCACTAGGAAAGCAAGCTATTTGCTGTACTGTTTACTTGTGCTGTGCGCTTCTGTATATGCATTTTGAATTTATGAACTTATTTGTGGTAATATTTTGTTTTATGTGTTGTGTGTAATATATGTTGTGTTATTGCACTGTGGTTCAGCAGAATGTTGTTTCATTTGGTTGTATGTATGTACAGTCAGATGACAATAAACGAACTCCTGTACACAGTTGGCAAGGTGAAGGAAATGAACTTCTGAACACAGATGGGATAGACTAGGAGTGTTATAATGTTTCCTATTTGGTGGATGGGGTGAGGTGGTGTCAGTTATTCCCCACATTAATTCTCACTTTGGTTCTGACCATCATCATTCTAATCTTTTCCTGTGCTGATTTCTTTGTCCTTCAGTGTTTGAACTCAGTAATGAATATCAAACTAAGTCCACATACCTATTATTCAGTTCTTCTGCTCTCTATTCTGAGATCTCACCTTCCATTTCTCGTATCTTTTTTTTAC
Organism: Hemitrygon akajei; assembly: GCF_048418815.1. NCBI lineage: Eukaryota > Metazoa > Chordata > Chondrichthyes > Myliobatiformes > Dasyatidae > Hemitrygon > Hemitrygon akajei. Next base: position 2,174,256 of record NC_133134.1, read on the forward strand.
TCTGCGCAGTCAGGTTCAGAAGATGGTGAAGTTGCAATTTTTCAGCGAGACGCCACGGGGCTAATTTCATGCCTGCCAGAGGATCTGAGAAACTTGACACTTGAAGACCCAGTTCTTGAGGTAAAAATCCACTTGTATTGACATCCCTGTAGGAATACTGTCTCCTGAGGTTGGTGCCCTGTACACTTTTATTCTACATGAGAGCCAAGTTTAGAACTTTCATTGCAAACCATGCCAAGGCTCTGATCCACATCTGCTCTTTCCATCTTGGCACAAGTCTCTTCATGTCTTTGAGAGAACGTCAGTCTCACAGCTCCCCAGCCCACAGTTATTTGAAATTCTTGGGCTGAAGTCTGCAGAGGCTGACACAGTGCATTGAACAGAGTGCTAGAACAGGTGGTTTGGGTTGGTGTAACGTTGAACAGAGCTAGAACTAGTGAGTTGGGTTGGTCAGGGTTGAATGGAGAGCTAGAGTGTTTAGTTGGTGCAGGTTGAACAGAGAGTTAGAACTGGTGGTTTGGGTTGATCAGGGTTGAACAGAAAGCCTGAACTGGTGGTTTGGGTTGGTGCAGGGTTGAATGGAGAGCTAGAGTGTTTAGTTGGTGCAAGGGAAATAGAGAGCCTGAACTGGTGGCTTGGATTGGTGCAGGTTGAATGGAGAGCCTGAATTGGTGGTTTGGGTTGGTCAGGGTTGAACAGAGAGCCTGAACTGGTGGTTTGGGTTGGTCAGGGTTGAACAGAGAGCCTGAACTGGTGGTTTGGGTTGGTCAGGGTTGAACAGAAAGCCTGAGCTGGTGGTTTGGGTTGGTCAGGGTTGAACAGAGAGCCTGAACTGGTGGTTTGGGTTAGTGCAGGTTGAATAGAGAGCTAGAACTGGTGGTTTGGGTTGGTCAGGGTTGAACAGAGAGCCTGAACTGGTGGTTTGGGTTAGTGCAGGTTGAATAGAGAGCCTGAACTGGTGGTTTGGGTTAGTGCAGGTTGAACAGAGAGCCTGAACTGGTGGTTTGGGTTGGTCAGGGTTGAACAGGGAGCCTGAACTGGTGGTTTGGGTTGGTCAGGGTTGAATGGAGAGCTAGGACTGGTGGTTTGGGTTGGTCAGGGTTGAATGGAGAGCTAGGACTGGTGGTTTGGGTTGGTCAAGGTTGAATGGAGAGCTAGAACTGGTGGTTTGGGTTGGTCAGGGTTGAATGGAGAGCTAGGACTGGTGGTTTGGGTTGGTCAGGGTTGAACAGAGAGCCTGAACTGGTGGTTTGGGTTGGTCAAGGTTGAACAGAGAGTTAGAACTGGTGGTTTGGGTTGATCAGGGTTGAACAGAAAGCCTGAACTGGTGGTTTGGGTTGGTGCAGGTTGAACAGAGAGCCTGAACTGGTGGTTTGGGTTGGTCAGGGTTGAACAGAGAGCCTGAACTGGTGGTTTGGGTTGGTCAGGGTTGAATGGAGAGCCTGAACTGGTGGTTTGGGTTGGTCAGGGTTGAACAGAGAGCCTGAACTGGTGGTTTGGGTTGGTGCAGGGTTGAATGGAGAGCCTGAACTGGTGGTTTGGGTTGGTCAGGGTTGAACAGAGAGCCTGAACTGGTGGTTTGGGTTAGTGCAGGTTGAACAGAGAGCCTGAACTGGTGGTTTGGGTTGGTCAGGGTTGAACGGAGAGCCTGAACTGGTGGTTTGGGTTGGTCAGGGTTGAACTGAGAGCCTGAACTGGTGGTTTGGGTTGGTCAGGGTTGAACAGAGAGCCTGAACTGGTGGTTTGGGTTAGTGCAGGTTGAACAGAGAGCCTGAACTGGTGGTTTGGGTTGGTGCAGCGTTGAACAGAGAGCCTGAACTGGTGGTTTGGGTTGGTCAGGGTTGAATGGAGAGCCTGAACTGGTGGTTTGGGTTGGTCAGGGTTGAACGGAGAGCCTGAACTGGTGGTTTGGGTTGGTCAGGGTTGAACAGAGAGCCTGAACTGGTGGTTTGGGTTGGTCAGGGTTGAACGGAGAGCCTGAACTGGTGGTTTGGGTTGGTCAGGGTTGAACAGAGAGCCTGAACTGGTGGTTTGGGTTGGTCAGGGTTGAACGGAGAGCCTGAACTGGTGGTTTGGGTTGGTCAGGGTTGAACTGAGAGCCTGAACTGGTGGTTTGGGTTGGTCAGGGTTGAATGGAGAGCCTGAACTGGTGGTTTGGGTTGGTGCAGGGTTGAACAGAGAGCCTGAACTGGTGGTTTGGGTTGGTGCAGGGTTGAACAGAGAGCCTGAACTGGTGGTTTGGGTTGGTCAGGGTTGAACGGAGAGCCTGAACTGGTGGTTTGGGTTGGTCAGGGTTGAATGGAGAGCCTGAACTGGTGGTTTGGGTTGGTCAGGGTTGAACTGAGAGCCTGAACTGGTGGTTTGGGTTGGTCAGGGTTGAACAGAGAGCCTGAACTGGTGGTTTGGGTTAGTGCAGGTTGAACAGAGAGCCTGAACTGGTGGTTTGGGTTGGTCAGGGTTGAACGGAGAGCCTGAACTGGTGGTTTGGGTTGGTCAGGGTTGAACAGAGAGCCTGAACTGGTGGTTTGGGTTGGTCAGGGTTGAACAGAGAGCCTGAACTGGTGGTTTGGGTTAGTGCAGGTTGAACAGAGAGCCTGAACTGGTGGTTTGGGTTGGTGCAGCATTGAACAGAGAGCCTGAACTGGTGGTTTGGGTTGGTCAGGGTTGAATGGAGAGCCGGAACTGGTGGTTTGGGTTGGTCAGGGTTGAACAGAGAGCCTGAACTGGTGGTTTGGGTTGGTCAGGGTTGAACGGAGAGCCTGAACTGGTGGTTTGGGTTGGTCAGGGTTGAATGGAGAGCCTGAACTGGTGGTTTGGGTTGGTCAGGGTTGAACTGAGAGCCTGAACTGGTGGTTTGGGTTAATGCAGGTTGAACAGAGAGCCTGAACTGGTGGTTTGGGTTGGTGCAGCATTGAACAGAGAGCCTGAACTGGTGGTTTGGGTTGGTCAGGGTTGAATGGAGAGCCTGAACTGGTGGTTTGGGTTGGTCAGGGTTGAACGGAGAGCCTGAACTGGTGGTTTGGGTTGGTCAGGGTTGAACAGAGAGCCTGAACTGGTGGTTTGGGTTGGTCAGGGTTGAACGGAGAGCCTGAACTGGTGGTTTGGGTTGGTCAGGGTTGAACAGAGAGCCTGAACTGGTGGTTTGGGTTGGTCAGGGTTGAACGGAGAGCCTGAACTGGTGGTTTGGGTTGGTCAGGGTTGAACAGAGAGCCTGAACTGGTGGTTTGGGTTGGTGCAGGTTGAACAGAGAGCTAGAACTGGTGGTTTGGGTTGGTCAGGGTTGAATAGAGAGCCTGAACTGGTGGTTTGGGTTGTTGTAGGGTTTCAGCTCTTTGGCAATAGAGCAAAATAGCAATATTTATTATTTATTTAGAGGTACAGCATGGAACAGGCCCTTCCAACCCAATGAAACTCACCGCTCAGCAACCCACCGATTTAATATGAACCTAATCACAGGACAATTTACAATGACCAGTTAGGTGTATGGACTGTGGGAGGAAATGGGTGTGCCTGAAGGAAGCCCACAAGGTCACAGGAAAAATGTACCATAAGACATAGGCTCAGAATTTTGCTGTTTGGCTCTTTGAGTCTGCTCTGCCATTCCATCTTGGCTGATTTATTATTCCTCTCAACCCTATTCTCCTGCCTTCTCCCTGTAACCTTTGGCATCCCAATTAATCAAGAACCTATCAACCTTCACCTTAAATATACTCAATGATTTGGCCTGCAGAGCCATCTGTTGCAATGAATTTTACTCCTATATCTTGTGGTATATTCTCCCTGTGACCACATGGGTTTCCTCTGGGGGTTCCAGTTTCCTCCCAAAGACATACTGCTTAGTAACTTAATGAGTGATTGTAAGTTGCCTGTGTTTAGGCTAGGGCTAAACCAGGGGTTGCTGGCAGTATGGCTTGAAGGGCCGATGGGGCTTGTTCTGTGCTATATCTGTAAATTAATAATAAATAAATAAAATACTCAAAGCTTATATGTTGCTGCTGGTGTCAGTGGTTTCTGAATACCCACAGGAAATGCTGGAATCTGCAAGCTGTCCACCTGAGGCCTGGGCAACAGAGAACAGAGCAAAGACATCTGATGATCATGAAGACTTTCGGGGTAAGACTACCTGGCACTTGCAGAATTTCAATGGCATCAATGATTGTCTGGAGGGTGAACTTGCTTCTTTCAGTGGTGATTCTACAGATTCAACACCATCTGTAGGTCTCATCAATGATAGGAACTTGCTACACCCAGAGATAGAACCTCAGTCTGCTGAAAAGGAGCACTTTACAGATGCAAGAGGCAATGGTGGAGGAGACCCATGTTCATCCAGCAGGCAAAAGGTTATTAGCAGCAAAGAACAAAAGAGCCTCAGGTGCCAAGCCAATGGAGATGGGAAGTTGGATTATTGGTGCATCCCAACTCCAACTACTGCTGGGCTTCCGGAATTAACAGCTGCAAGGGACTTTGTAAAAAATACCTTGGAAAGCACCTCACAGACTATCCTGGACAAGGCAGCATCTGAAAAGCACCTCAAGAACTCCAGTAAAAACCAAGAACTTGAAGGAACAGTATCAAAGGATAAGTTAAACAGTGGAGATCCAATGTCCAGTGGACCATACACTCAGAACCCACCTATTCTTTCTTTAGAGGTGAGCTGATATACATTAACTTTTTCTGTTAAAGAAAAGTGGGTTAACTGAGAGATCAAGTATAAACTATAATTCCCTAAACAATACTTTTTCTAAGATGGCCATATAAGAAAGTACTGGAACTTCAGGTCCCTTATCGGACTGAAGACAATAAGTTTGAACTTTAGGTCTAAATGCAGCTTGATGCTAACTGATAGCATTGATAAATGGGAGATCCAAATGTTCAATTTGACTGACATTCCTATGATTTCCTTGCCTCCACCAACAGCTCTTGGTGAAGTTTGAAATGATCTGTGCTCCAGTCCAGGCTCCAAAATCATTTTCATAAGACAGGACAAGAGTTGCTTTTCTTAAGACCGTAAGACATTGGAGCAGAATTAGGCCATTCTGCTCATTGAGTCTGCTCTGCCATTCCATCATGGATGAATTATTAACTCACACAACTCCATTCTCTTGCCTTCTCCACGTGCCTTTAACGCCCTCACTAATCAAGAACATATCACTTCCACTTTAAATATACCCAATGACTTGGGCCATCACAGCTGCCTGTGGCAATGAATTCCACAGATTCACCTCCCTCTGGCCAACAAAATTCCTCTCATTTCTATTCTAAGGGGTCTCCCTTCTATTCTGAGGCTGTCTCTCTGGTTCTAGAATCCCCCACTATAGGAAATATCCACTCCACATCCACTTTATCTAGGCTATTCAATATTTAATAGGTTTCAATGAGATTCCCCCCCCCCCCATTCTTCTAAACCCCAGAGGTCTACAGGCATAGAGCCATCAAACGCTCCTCATACATTAGTCCTTTCATTCTTGTGAACTTTCTCTGGACCCTCTCTCCAATGTCAGCATGTCCTTTCTTACATAAGGGGCCCAAAGATGTACCTTTGATTTCTAAAAGCTGTTCTCAGCCTGTATTCTTTAAACAAATGCTTTCATTCTATATTAAATATAAGGTAATATTTCATGTGACCCATCAAGCTGACTTGCTCTCACCATTTTTAGTGCGTGGAGGAGGCATATCTGGACGAAATTCTCCGCAGCCTGCAACACATCAAAGACCACGATGTTGATCCAAAAGACCACAGCCCTGATGTGGAGAATCTTGTCAACAGTTCTTGGTCTGGTTCAGGTAAACAGGAATCATACTTTCAGAATCAGGTTTATTATCACTGACATATGCAATAAAATTTATTGTTTTGCAGCAGTACAGTGAAAGGCATACAATATAATATATTAAAATAAGAACTATTTATTAAAAATTTATTAAGTAGAAAAAGAGGGCAACAATAGTGTGGTAGTGTTCATGGATTCATGGACCATTCAGAAATCTGATGGCAGAGGGGAAGAAGCTTGCTCACAGAAGGCAAAGAGTGGTTGTAGACGGGTCATATTCTGCATGGAGGTTGGTGACTTGCGGTGTGCCTCAGGGATCTGTTCTGGGACCCCTTCTCTTCATTATTTTTATAAATGACCTGGATGAAGAAGTGGAGGGATGGGTTAGTAAATTTTGCTGATGACATATAGGTTGGGGTGTTGTGGATAGTGTGGAGGGCTGTCAGAGGTTACAGCGGGACATCGATAGGATGCAAAACTGGGCTGAGAAGTAGCAAATGGAGTTCAACCCAGATAAGTGTGATGTGGTTCATTTTAGTGGGTCAAATATGATGGCAGAATATAGTATTAATGGTAAGACTCTTGGCAGTGTGAAAGATCAGAGGGTTCTTGGGGTCCGAGTCCACAGGACGCTCAAAGCAGCTGCACAGGTTGACTCTGTGGTTAAGAAGGCATACGGAGGACTTCCGGTGACTGTAATGGAGTAGGTTGCAGTAGCTACGTGCTCCGAATTTATTCGCTTACTTTGCTGTTTAAACCTTTCTGGGTGAGAGCACCATGAGTAGAAAACACTCTAGAAAAGAGATTACTTTAGAGACTTTGGCTGAAATGTCTCAACAAATGTCAGAGAGATTCGAAAAATTGGATAAACTGGATGACTTGGAATCCAAGTTTGACTTGTTACAGAATTCCTTCAACCTGATTAAATCTGAACTGAAAACGCTTAATCGGAAACTTGGAAGGATACAGCAGACTGTGAATGACCTTGAAACTCGTATTAAGCTACACAAAGAATCTCTGCCAGTGTTGCAGAAGGATATCGAAGGTTTCAAGAAAATTTCTAAGGAACAACTTAAAAAATACAACGCATTACTGAAGAAACTGACAGATTTGGAGACCAGGAATCGAAGGTGCAATATCAGAATTCTTGGGCTTCCTGAAAAACTGGAGGGTAATCAACCTATCGATTTTTGTGCTCAAATGCTGAAAGATTTATTCCCTGATATATTATCGGAACTACCAAAATTTGAGCACGCTCACTGAGTTACCCTGCCTAATTGGGATCTTGCCAAACCTCGCTCTATTATCATTTGCTTTTATGACTATCAGATTAAAGAACAGATCCTTCATGAATCAAGGAAGAAACGCATATTACAATTTTGTGATCAACAGTTTCGGATCGTTCAAGATTATCCACCGGAAGTTCTAAGAGCTAGACAGGCTTTTAAAGAGGTCATGTCTGATCTTTTTAAGCTTGGCTGTCGCCTTTCTCTCAGAGATCCGTGTAAACTCAAGGTTACTACTTCTGATAATAAGGTTTCTTAGTTTACGAAGCCTGAAGAAGCTAAGAAATTTTTACATAGTCTCCATGCTTAAATTCAACCTTGAGTTGCTTTATGCTAAATGTTTTAATTTCAGGTTTTCAATCAAGTAATTAGCGCTTTGTTGATAACAAGGTTTCTTGGTTTTACGAAGTCTTAATCATTTGTTTGATTAAGTAACTGGCGCCTTGTTATCTTTCAAACAATGCGAAATATGCAGGCAGACTGCATCTATTTTCTCTTTTGCTGTTTTCCACCTTTATATGGGTCCTCTAATGTTACTTTCTCGCAGCTCTTTTTAAACAAAACGTTATATTCTCTCAGTGTTATGTTGATTTTGACCTTCCTTTTAGTAATTTGACTGAAAGTAATTATGTAGGGTGTACATGTAGTAATTACTGAGGAATGAAACTATAGGGTGTTTTGCTTTACTTTAAATTCATTCAGATTTTTCCTATCTTTTGATTATTTATACACCTTTCGGTCTTTTACTGTTTTTCAATAGTATACAATATTCTATATTTCTTATTGCTGGTTTTTGGTTTTTTCATTATTTTGTCATTTTGTTTTTTTTCCCCTTGAATGCCTTAAATTAGTCATGTAGGAAGCTATCTAAACCGCTTCCCTTTCTAATTATTTTCTATTTGTTTCTTTACTCCTTTTCTATGCACCCACAAGTATATGTTGTTTTACTTATTGATTTTCCTTATTTGTATTTCCTCTTTACCGAGACTAATACTTGTATTTTCCCATGGTTTTTTCTCGTAAATAGCGAACTTATTTACTTTGATATTTTGTTTTTGTATATATATATCTTTACAATCGTTTATTCAGCACAGCTATACATATATATCTTTTGGAGCCACCGGAGTTTTGGGTTGGGAATGTTAGAATTAGTCTTCAGCCTCCCTTGGCTGATTTCTTTCTTTGGGGGGAGGGAGAGGGGAAATGGGTTCTCCCAGAAAGCTGATTGGAGGTTTTTACTGTTTTATTTATTCGCTATCTACATGTCTGTGATTACCTTTTATGCATTACTAAAGGATACTTGATGGATTCTTTTATTTATATACCGTAAATTCCGGACTACAGAGCGCACCTGATTAAAAGCCGCACGCTCTAATTTTAGAAAGAAAATCAATTTTGTACTTGTACAGGCCGCACCGGATTTTAAGCTGCAGGTGTCCCACGTTGGAATATGAGATATTTACACAGAAAGATATTACACGTGAGGATTTTTTAACTTTTAATTAAATCCGTATGGTAACATAAACAAATACATATTGCAAGTGCTTTTTTTTGAACAGTGCCTGTAACACAGCTACTTTTAAATATACATACGTATCGGTAACACACAAATTACGTTGTGTATACTTTTTTACTGAACAGTGCACGAACAACATTCCAATATCTCCTAACGACTGGTTAAAAAAATATATATACTGCAGCCTACCAGGAAAAGTTATTGATCGCCTTCTTCATCTTCCTCCTGCGCACTAAAACCATCAAAGTCCTCTTCTTCAGTGTCCGAATTGAACAACCTCAGGATCTCGTCACTCAATTCAGTCTCTTCGTTGTCGCTCTCACTTGAGCGCACGCGGTCCTCTTCATCACGCAGCAGTCCAGCCTTTCGAAACCTGTTGGTGATGGTGGATGTTGTGACACGGCTCCACGCATTTAGGATCCACTGGCAGACTTGAGTTAAAGATGCTCTTCGCATGCGGCCTGTTTTGGTAAAAGATTTCTCGCCGCTCGTCATCCAAGTCTCCCACTCAACGCGCAGCGCCACTTTAAATGCCCGGTTCACGCTGATGTCCAGTGGCTGCAAATACTTCGTGGTGCCCCCAGGAATCACAGCTGGAATTGAGTTTATACTCTTGATGGCAGCTTTCACTGAATCTGTTATATGGGCCCTCATGCTGTCCATAACGAGCAATGCTTTTTTTCTGTGAAAAAATCCCCCTGGTCGCTTGGCGTAGCACTCTTTCAGCCAATCCTTCATTAGACTCTCCATCATCCAACCTTTCTTATTGACTTTCACCATGATTTCTTTTGGGAATTTTTCCTTTGGCATTGTCAGTCGCTTAAAAATCACCATCGGTGGAAGCTTTAGTCCGGATGCTGTGCAGCTCAGAACACAAGTAAAATGCGTTCTCTCATGGCCACTTGTTTTCAGTGTGATGGACGAGTCACCTTTTTTATTAACAGTCCGAGTGAGAGGCAGGTCAAACGTCAAAGGTACTTCATCCATATTTATGATATCATCTGGCCCGATGGAATTCTCCGCTATCTTTGTTTGAGTGAATGTACGGAAGTTAGTAAGTTTTTCCTCGTGGTCGGGAGGGAGCTGCTGACACAGAGTCGTGCGTACCCTAACGGACAGGCCTTTTCGTCTCATAAATCTAAAACACCACGATGGCCCACCTCTAAAATCTTCGATTTTCATTTTGGTGTCGATTGCTTTAGCCTTCAGTCTGATCTGCACGGTGGAAACACTGCGGCCGCCTGCTCTCTGTGTGTTAACCCAGTCTTCAAGAAAGTTTTCAAGTTCGGGCCATCTGCTATGATTACCTCTGAAAGCTTTTGTCATCTTTTTGCATTGACTCAGTTCTTCACGCTGGCGTCTCCACCATCTCACCATCGATTCATTTATGTCAAGATTACGTGCAGCAGCTCGATTTCCTTCTTCAACCGCCAGATTGATCGCCTTTAACTTAAAAGCTGCATCATATGCTTTTCTTCGAGTGTTTTCCATGTTGATGAGGGTGAGTACAAATGACTGATTTATAATAATTTAATTGTGAAAGTGCGCTTGATTTATCGTACAATTTCATTGGACCTCTGTGAACTACTCATCAATTTTATTGGTCTACTGTTACGAGGCAAAATGTTTTTGGCGGCATGAAAAAAAACATGCATTAGCTGCACCGTAGTATAGGCCGCAGTGTTCAAAGCGTGGGAAAAAAGTAGCAGCTTATAGTCCGGAATTTACGGTACTCAACTTTAATGTGAAAGGTCTAAATAACCCTGTTAAACGAAATAAGAATTTTTCTTATATCAGGAAACTTAAAACTCGTATAATCTTTCTCCAAGAAACCTATATTCGTAAAGATGATATTTCACGCTTTTTCAAAGGATGGAAGGGTATACATTTTCACTCACCCTCTCAATCTAGATCGAGAGGCGTCTCTATCCTGTTTGATCAGAATGTATCCTTTATTCAACATAATGTTGTCACTTACCAGCAAAGATAGAGAGGTCCGTTGAAGTCTGATGGTACTATTTTTAACAGTATTTATTGATAAAAATACACAAAATAATATCAATGCAAACATACAGATAATATGTCAATACTAAATCTAAAAGCGCGGGTATAATAATAATCAATAAGAAATAGCTCTATCGTTGTCTAGGGGATAATGTATTGTCCGATGGAAATATAAAAGTCACTGTAGTTCATTCAAGCTGCAGCTTTTTGGTTGGAGAGAAAGACAGGTTAAAACTTGCCCATTCCTTTTATGATGTCAATCCTTCGAGAATCGTTGGGAGTTGATTTCCCCGTTGTTAGCTAAAAACCGTTCTTCCGTGGTAAAGGGCCCACCGATTCCGGGGCAAATGGAAACGGACGCACGTGGCCTTCCACTGGTTTTTGCTATTATGGGATCGCTAGCGTTTCTTCTGGTGCGTCTGAAGGGGCTGTTCCTCAGACCCTCTTTCATCCTGACTCACAGGGTCTCAGATGTCAATCAGGGTGGGATGATGCAATCCCTCCACCAACCCCCCCTCGGTTCATTGCCTGGGGGCTTCGATGCATCGTACAGGATTCAATACACAATCCCGTCTCCAAGAGACAATAGCCGTTATCAATGGTTCCGCCTTTCGGAGGCCAGGACACATTCCAAACTCTTTGTGGATTCTGCATGTCTTTCTCTCATTTCCTGGGTCTCCTGACTCGAATCAATAGCGATCCTGCCATTCTCAAAAAGGAGGGGGCCACGGGCGTAACAATGTAATTTCTGATACAAATGGGCGCTTTGTTATTGTTTCGAGTAGTCTTGAGAATAAACTAATCATATTTGTGAATGTATATGCTCAAATACAGATGACCCCTTGTTCTTTGAACGTCTTTTTTCTTTTCTGCCTGATTTGAATCGGTATTCCTTAGTGATAGGTGGTGATTTTAATTTTTGGCTTAACCCTATATTAGATCGCTCTTCAAGTAAAACCCCTGTCACTAATAAATCAGTCCTACTTTTTAAATCTTTTCTATTTCAATATGGTATTCTCGACATGTGGCGTTTTTTACACCCCCAAGAAAAGGAATATTCATATTTCTCTCAGGTTCATCATATGTACTCTCGGATTGACTACTTTTTTATAGATAGAAACTTGCTTCCACTGGTTCGATCCTGTGATTATAAGGAGATTGCTTTGTCTGATCATGCACCTGTGCTTCTGGCTTTAAGATTACCTGTTTACTCTGTACCAAATAGAAGTTGGTGTTTTAACTGATCATTGTTGTCTGATAAAAATTTTCTAAAGTTTTTGGAAAACCATATTACTTTTTTCTTTAAAGAAAATTTTGAAGGAGATACTGCTGGTACTATAGTCTGGGATACTTTTAAAGCATATATTCGTATATTTGTGGAGAAATTATCTCTTACTCTACCTATATAAAGAAAAAAGCTGACAAAGAAAGGTCTGACCTAGCAGCGATATTAAAAGATCTTGATCGAAAGTATGCCCTATCTCCAGATCCAACTATATATAATAAGCGTATTGAAATCCAATCCAAGTATAATCTTCTGCTGACTTACCCAATTGAACGACAGCTGTTGAGAGGTAAAACTCAATTTTACATTCACAGGGATAGAACAGGTAATTTATTAGCCAATCGCTTAATATCTTTTACAGTTAATCATCAAATCACAGAAATTTTTAAAGATAATGGTACTAAGATATCCAACCATTCTGAAATTAACAACGTACTTAAAGACTTTTACCTTAAGTTGTATCAGTCTGACTCTTCTTTAGATGAGACATATATGAATGCTTTTTTCAGTAATATCAACATTCCTACATTGTCTGCTGATAGCCTAACACAGTTAGATCAGCCTATTTCCAATGAAGAAGTGGCTGAGGCTATACGTGCTTTACATTCTGGTAAGACCCCAGGACCTGATGGCTTTCCTGGGGAGTTTTTTAAAACTTTCACTACGTTACTTACACCTTATTTATCCTCTGTTTTATCAGAGTCCTTTAAATCAAGTAAACTCCCTCAATCTTTTTATGAAGCTTTTATTTCTCTTATTCTTAAAAAAAATAAAAATCCAGCTAAATGTTCTTCATACAGACCGATCGCTTTATTAAATGTTGATGCAAAAATCTTATCTAAAATCTTAGCTCGAAGACTTGAAAATATTTTACCATCTATTATATCACATGACCAGACAGGATTTATTAAAAATCATTACTCACATTTTAATATACATCAGTTGTTGAATGTGATATATTCACCATCCAAAAAAAATCAGAGTGTATATTATCCTTAGATGCAGAAAAAGCCTTTGATAGGATTGAGTGGAATGATCTTTTTAAGACCTTAGAAAAGTTTAATTTTGGGTCTAATTTTATTCGTTGGGTTAAATTAATTTACTTGTCTCCTACCGCTCAGGTTATTACTAACTCTCAAATTTCTAAGCCCTTTAAATTACAGCGGGGAACTAGACAAGGTTGCCCTCTTAGTCCTTTACTTTTTGCTTTAGCTATAGAACCCTTAGCAATAGCATTTCAAAAATCTAAGGACATTTCTGGTATACTAAGGGAAGGTATGACTCATAAAATTTCATTATACGCTGATGATATTTTACTTTTTATCTCTAACACTGAAACTTCTTACCTTTGGTTCTTTCTTTAATTTCCCAGTTTAGTTCTTTTTCAGGATATAAACTGAACTTACATAAAAGTGAGCTATTTTCTTTAAATGACCTAATGTCATCAAATGCCAAATTTCCGTTCCAAGTTGTTACAAGTCAATTTACGTATCTTGGTGTAACAATTACTTAAAAGTTCAAGAATTTATTTAAAGAAAACTTAAACCCCTTATTGAATTATGTGAAAAAGACGCTTTCTAAATGGTCTCCTCTTTCTTTATCCTTAATTGGCTGAATTAATTTGATTAAAATGAAGATTCTTCCTAGATTTTTATATCTTTTTCAGGCCTTACCTATTTTTATTCCTAAGACCTACTTTGATTCTTTAGATTCAATTTTAACATCTTATATTTGGAATAATAAGCAAGCTCATTTAAGTAAAGTTTACCTACAGAGAAATAAAGAGATGGGTGGATTAGCCCTACCCAATTTTAGGTTTTACTATTGGGCTGCCAATATAAGGAATATTACTTTCTGGACTTATTATATTTATCATAAAGATTGCCCATCATGGGTCTCCTTAGAAGTTAATTCTGTAAAAAATTCCTCTATTGTCTGTCTTCTTGGATCATATTCTTCTTTTTCAGCAAATAAAATAACAGATAACATAATTGTTAAGCAAACTTTAAGGATTTGGTCTCAATTTAGGAAATTTTTTGGTTTAGCGAATTTTTCATTATCATCTCCCATTCTCCTTAATTTTTTTTTATCCCTTCCATGACTGACAAAGTCTTTAAGGATTGGGATGAACTAGGTATTAAGTGTTTTTGGGACCTGTTTATCTCAGGATCTCTTGCTTCATTTGACCAATTGTCAACTAAATTTGCACTCCCAAAAACACATTTTTACAGATACCTTCAAATTAGAAATTTCTTACGTTTCCAATTAACTACTTTTCCTATAGGTCCTGATAAAAATTTACTGGACGATCTTTTAAATTTCAAACCTTTTGTTAATGGTTCTATTACCGGTATCTATAACTTGTTGATTGAATCTAGACAAGACTTTTTAGATAAAATATAAAAAGCTTGGGAGGATGACCTAAATTGTCAGATTTCTGATGATAGATGGAATAAAATTCTTAAACGGGTTAATAAATCATCTTTCTGTGCTCGTCATTCCCTTCTACAATTTAAAGTGGTTCATAGAGCTTACATTTCTAAACAGAAGCTGTCCAGTTTTTATCCGAATGTTTCTCCACTTTGTAATAAATGTAACTCTGCTGATGCCTCTTTAATTCATATGTTTTGGTTTTGCCCTAAAATTGAAAAGTTTTGGCAGGAAGTATTCCATACCTTCTCACAACTTTTTAGGGTCCAATTTGACCCAAATCCCCTTACTGCCTTGTTTGGTATTATTGCAGATGAAGATATAACTTTAAATACTTCTAACCTACAGGTTTTGGTTTTTACCTCTCTTTTAGCAAGGAGAGCAATCTTGCTTAAATGGAAGGAGCCTACCCCTTCTACACATCTTCAATGGCTATGTGATATTATGTCTTATTTAAATTTAGAAAAGATCCGCTGCTCAGTCTTAAATTCGAAACAATCTTTTTATGATATCTGGGGACCTTTTCTAAATTACTTTTCCAATTTATAAAGTTTAACAGTGCACAGACTTTTTGTATATTTTTATCTTCTCTTCTTAAGCGAATATGTTTTCTTTTCTAATTTATCCATTATCATCCATCAGCTTTTTTCTTTGGTAGTTGGTAGGGGGTTGATTTTTTTTATATAAAATTTTTTTAATATAATTTTTTTAATGATGTATGACCTATCTTTAAATTTTTGATTACAGAGTGGTATACCTTTATGTGTTATGCTATAACATTTTGATCAATTTTATCACAATATATGAATGTACACAAGTTATGTTGAGATGTATCTATGTGTTGCACTCTGTAAATCTTTTTTTCCTTCTGAATAAAAATATTGTAAAAAGAAAAGAAAGAAGGTGTACAGTGCATTGGCCTTCATCAACCGTGGGATTGAGTTCAAGAGCCAAGAGGTAATGTTGCAGCTATATAGGACCCTGGTTAGACCCCACTTAGAGTATTGTGCTCAGTTCTGGTCACCTCACTACAGAAAGGATGTGGAGGAGATTTACAAGGATGTTGCCTGGATTGGGGGGCATGCCTTATGAGAATAGGTTGAGTGAACTCAGCCTTTTCTCCTTGGAGCGGCGGAGGATGAGAGGTGACCTAATAGAGGTGTATAATATGATGAGAGGCATTGATTGTTTGGATAGTCAGAGGCTTTTTCATAGGTCTGAAATGGCTAACACGAGAGGGCACAGTTTTAAGGTGCTTGGGAGTAGGTACAGAGGAGATGTCAGGGGTATGTTTTTTACATAGAGAGTGGTGAGTGCGTGGAATGGGCTGCCAGCAACAGTGGTGGAGGTGGATACGATAGGGTCTTTTAAGAGACTCCTGGACAGGTAAATGGAGCTTAGAAAAATAGAGGGCTACCCATAGTACATGTTCAGCACAGCATTGTGGGCCAAAGTGCCTGTATTGTGCTGTAGGTTTTTTTAGGTTTTCTAACCTGTTACTTAAATGTTGCATGTGTGCTTTCAGGCTCCTGAAATGGTAGTTTTTCCCTAATGGTAATAATGAGAAGAAGCCATGTCTGGGTGATAGGAGTCCTTAATGATGGGTGCTGCTTTTTTGAGGGATCACCTTTTGAAGATGTCCTTGACGGTATGGAGGTGGGTGCCCATGATGAAGCTGGCTGAGCTTACACCCCTCTGCATGCTTTTCCGATCTTGTGCGTTGATGCATCTGTTCTAGACAGTGATCCAACCAGCTAGTTGCGTAGCACAAGTCTTTAGTACTACTGCTGAGATATTATCTGGCTCCACTTTATCTGGTCTTTATTCATTTGCTATGATGTCACAAAAAAATACCATGAAATCCGCTGTTATGCCATGAGTATTCTTTTTGTGCTGTGCAGTTCCCTCGCGTGTAAAAAGTGAGAACTACCTTATGGAACAGCTCGCCTTGTTCTGCACTAAGCAGTCAGGAGCACCTGTCACATTCAACAACCAAGTGTCAACAGAATACTATTCCAGCAGGGAGCAGTGGTCCATGACTGATGGAGACAGAACCAATGGTCTAAAAGAAATTCCCAGGTAAAAATAACTTAAACTCATTCGAAGAATGTATTTTCAGACTTGTGTTTTTAATTTAACTTCAAAATCAGAATCAGGTTTAATGCCACTGGCATATGTTATGAAATTTGTTGTTTTCCAGCAGCAGTACATTGCAATACATAATTATTTAAAAACTTATAAATTACAATACACATTTTAAAAAAAAAATAAGTTAAGTAAGTGGTGTAGAAAGAGAGGGGGAAAGAGAATGTGAATTAGTATTAAAACATTTGACCAACTTGTGTTGAAATATGGAAAAGAAATTAGTAGTTTGTTTTCACTACTGTGTAGTTCTCATTCAATGATTAAGCTATGGAACTAAATAAAAGTTATGTGTGGCTCTATTCAATTTTCAGGATATCCAAAAGCACCCATTAATAATTAATTTTGCTTTCAAGTAGATTGTAAGCTAAATAAGGGACTAATTATCCATCATCGGGGACACCCCCTCCCGCCATCCAAGTCAAGCTCTCTTCTTGTTGCTGCCATCAGGAAGAAGGTATAGGAGCCTCAAGACCCAATTCACCAGCTTCAGGAACAGTTCAAAATTCAAAATAAATTCATTATCAAAGTACATACATGTCACCATATACAACCCTGAGATTCATTTTCTTGCAGGCATACTCAGTAAATCCATAATGGAATAATAATCATAATAGAAATAATAGAATCAATCAATCAATTACCCCTCAACCATCAGACTCTTGAACTTGGCTCAACCTCACTCACCCCAACATTGAACTGTTCCCACAACCTATGGACTCACTTTCAATGACTCTGCATCTCATGTTCTCGATATTTTTTTGCTTATTTATTTATTATTACTTTTTTTTTCTTTTGTACTTGCACAGTTTGTTGTCTTTTGCACATTGGTTTGTTACCTTTCTATTGGGTTCGGTCTTTCATTGATCCTATTATGGTTATTGGATTTACCGTGTACATCTGCAAGAAAATGAGTCTCAGGGATGTATACGGTGACATAATTGTACTTTGATATTAAATTTACTTTGAACTTTGAATAGAAAGTCAAATAAAGTCGTAGAGCACTGCAGCACAGAAACAGGCCCTTGGGCCCGTCTATTCTGTGTAAAATTATTATTCTCCCTGGTTAGTCCTGTCAACCACACAGTACATTTTCACAAACAACAACCTGGGCAGCATTGTGGTGCAACTAATAGAGTGGTGGATCTTAGGATCAGTTATTTGTGCGATTAGGAGGCTTGAGGCCTGATCATTTGGAGTTTGGGGTCCTGTCATCAGCTAGTCCAGGGTTCAATACTGAAGATCAAAACCTGAAGCTCAGTTGGAAGTGTGGAATATTTTACTGGAGCTGGAGGACTGTCCATGTGTCTGTGGAACAGAGCATATCTTGCTGTTGATGTTTTGCTGCTTGTTGTGTTCTTTGTTGTTCTGCCGAGCATTATGGGCATGCTACGTTGGCACTGGAATGTGCGGCAACACTTGCAGGCTACCCCCAGTACATCCTTTGGTGTATTGGTTGTGAATGCAAATGACACATTTCACTGTGTGTTTCCATGTACATGTGATAAATACATCTGAATCTAGAGCTGCTACGTCACAGATCAAGCAGCCCAAGTTCTCAAGGTTCTCAAGGAACTGTACAAGACCATCAACACCCTGGAGACTGCACACCCAGAGGCTGAAGACTTTAATAGAGTGTCGCTGTCTAAAGTCTCTCCAAAGTTTGTCAACACATCCAGGTGAGCACATGGGCAGATAGCATACTCGACCACTGCTACTCTACATTCTGCAATGCTTACAAAACGCTCCTCCGTTGGCTGTTTGAGAAGTCAGATCACTCCTCTACCTTGCTTCTGCCTGTGTTCAGGCAGAAGCTGAAACAAGAGGCAGCCATAGTCAAAACCGTCCACTGTTGGTCCAACCATTTGGTCTCCATGCTACAGGACTGCTTTAATAACGTCAACTGGAATGTCTTTCCTGATGAAGATGTCTCCTAGTTCACAGAAGGGGCTACAAGCTTCATTTGGGAGTGCACTGAGGCCGTTGTCCCCCAAAAATAGGTCAGGGTCTATCCAAACCTGACACCCTGAATCAGTAGTTCCGTGCGTGCTGCACTTACTACGCAAGAGAGAACTTTTGCTGCCAGTAATCAACAGGAACTCAGGAAATGCAGCTACGATCTACGCAAAGTCATCAAGGCAGCAAAACAACAATACAGTACAAGATCTGGACACAACTCTCCATCAACTACGTACGCAGCTTATGACAAAGTTTGCACACCATTGCAGTCTTCAAAGCTAAGCACAGTGGTTCTGCCAACATCACTACCTCTCTCCCAGATGAGCTGAATCTTTTTTATGCTCAGTTTGATGTCGCCAACACTGAACCCCCAAGGAGAGCTGCCAAAGCGACCTGCACCTTGGTCATCTCTGAGGCTGAAGTACGCAGGTGTCTTCAATGAGCGAACAGTCGCAAGGCTGCTGGACCGGACAGTATCCCAGGATGGGTATCTAGGGTGTGCGCTGCACAACTGGCAGGTGTCTTTACAGACATTTTTAATGTATGCAGGATTATACATCCTGATGAAGGATTTCGGCCCGAAACATCGTCACTACCTCCTCGCATAGATGCTGTCTGGCCTGCTGAGTTCTGCCAGCATTTTGTGTTTTTATTTATTTCCAGCATCTGCAGATTCACTCGTTTTGCTTATGTGAGAATGCTGTTCTTGGACTACAGTTCAGCATTCAATTCCATAATTCCCTCCAGGCTTGACAAGAAGCTCAGAGACCTCAGCCTTCACTGGTTGTTTTCTTGACACCACTGTGTCAGGGTGAAGACTTCTTCTCTGTAGTTTGCCTCATTATTATTTGAGATTAGGCCAATCAGTCTTATGAGCCTTGATCATTGTTTCTACAACTGTGTAGCTGGATCTTGGACTTCCTGTCAGATTGCTGGCAAGTGATCTGCATTTAACTGCATTGTATTTGTGGTTTCTAAATGACAATAAACTGAATCTGAATCTGAATCGGTAAGAGTGGGCTCACTCACCTCTGCCCCTCTGACCCGCAACATGGGTGCCCCTCAGGGCTTTGTACTAAGCACCCTCCTTTACTCTCTATATACACATGACTGTGTCGCCATCCACAGCTCCAATCTGCTAATTAAATTTGCTGACGACATTATGCTGATTGGCCTTTTCTCAAATAATAATGAGGCAGCCTATAGAGAGGAAGTCATCACCCTGACACAGTGGTGTCAAGAAAACAACCTCTTCCTCAATGTTGCAAAAACTAAGTAGCTGGTTGTGGAGGAATGGAGACAGGCTAACCCCTATTGACATCAATGGATCGGGGGTTGAG
Source organism: Hemitrygon akajei (assembly GCF_048418815.1). Taxonomy (NCBI): domain Eukaryota; kingdom Metazoa; phylum Chordata; class Chondrichthyes; order Myliobatiformes; family Dasyatidae; genus Hemitrygon; species Hemitrygon akajei. Next base: position 2,193,986 of record NC_133134.1, read on the forward strand.
AGGGTGAACAGCTTTAAGTTCCTTGGCATACATATCACCGAGGATCTCACATGGTCTGTACATGCCGGCTGTGTGGTGTGGCCCAAAGGATCATTGGAGACCTGGGTCACCTCAACCACAAACTGTTCCAGCTGCTATCATCAGGGAAATGGTACTGCAGCATAAAAGCCAGGACCAACAGGCTCTTTCACCAGGCCATCAGACTGCTTAATTCATGCTGTTACAACTGTATTTCTATGTTATATTGACTATCCTGTTGTACATAATATTTATTATAAATTACTATGATTTCACATTTGAATGGAGAAGTAATGAAAAGATTTTTACTCCTCATGTATTTGAAGGATGTAAGTAATAAAGTCAATTCAATAATGTAGAGGAGTAAACCCCAAAGAAAATTCTGCAGTTGGAGTTCCTAAGACAGTTCTACCTTGAGTTCAATGATGACTGGCAACTCTTGTGATTATTGGTACCAAATTGTATCAGTCTCTGCTGTTTCTTTGGGTTCATCAGCTGCATGGAGCAGGGAGTCTGCTGCATGGGCAGCAGCCTGCTTTCCATATTGTACTGCCCTGTTTCATTAATCACATAGACAGCTGAGACACAATATCCATGGTAGAACCTGACCAATGGCAGACCCTATGACTGTGGATTTCTTACAGGTGCTCAAGTTTCCTTCTACATCCCAAAGACCATCTCAGCTGGTTAATTAATTGGTGACCGTATATTGCCCCAGTGTGTAGGTGAGTGGTAGAATTGACAGAGAATGTGGGGGAATAAAACAGGATTAACATAGGATTGGTGTAGATGGGTGCATGAAGGTCCGTAGTTACTTTGTGGGCAGAGTAGTTTCTTTCCAATGATATATGCTTGCTATGAGAAGTAGGTGAATTGATATTATTCAGGTTCAATAAAGTGGTTGTGATAGGAATGTTGAATGTTGCATTCTTGGCTTTTTGGATTTATTGCACACATGACATTCTGAAAGACAAACGATATTGTGTATCAATTATTTTCTCATCAAACAGCCTCATGTTTCCCTCACAGTTCTTTCACAGCAATAACATTCCTTAGGAATCACACCTGTTTCCTCATAGAAAACTGACCAAAAACATACTGGAAATATGAGTTCTGTCAAAGTAGTAATGATGGGTGAGCAAGATCAAGTGCATTATCTTAGATCAGCTACAAAGGAGGTGTATTGAATATCACCTTGTGCTTTTGGATTAAATAATGGTATCATTAACCACTTCTGTTCTCTTGTTCCATATTCCTAGTCCTGAAGCTGTTTTGTGTTCACTGGAGATGGGAAGAACAACACCCACGAAAATGACCTCTGAACCAAAAACTGTTTTCATCGACCTTCGTAACTGGGAGCAGGAAAGAAACTCTACACAGATATGCTGCAAAAATGGAAAAGAGAAGCTTACATATGTGCAAGATGAAAGGTAATGAACAGAAATCCTTGGTGATGTTCTGTAGGCATATTTCCAACAAGTATTCAGTCCTACTATTTATTCCCTTCCATAGATGTTGCCTGACTTGCTGAGTTCCTCCCACATTTTGTGTTTGGTGCTTCAGTCAATACTTGTACATGTCCATAATTCCTCGAGAGTGGAAAGGGTTACAGCATACTTACCTTCATTGGTTAGGGTGTTCAGTACAAAATTCAGTGAGCTAGGTTGTAGCTGTAGAAAATGTTAGTTCACCTACATTGTGTACATTTCCAATCACCACATTACAGGATGGATGTGCAGGCTTTCAAGAGTACAGGTTTCCCGTGCTATTTGAAGGTAGAGCGTTCCTATGAAACGGTTCATAAGCCAGAATGTCGTAAAGTGAAGAAGCAATTTCCATTTATTTATATGGGAAAAATTCGTGAGCATTCGCAGACCCAAAAAATAACCTACCAAATCATGCCAAATAACACATAAAACCTAAAATAACAGTAACTTATAGTAAAAGCAGGAATGATCTGATAAATACACAGCCTATATAATGTCGGAATACTTTTCTGCAATTATTGCAGCACTGTCCACCGCAGCGAAAATCTCACACAACAACTCTCGGAACACACGGTGCAAGCGCTTCCGGCAGAAACACTCTTTCCAGTAACCTTTAAGCTATGAAGCTACCAAATAACACATAAAAATACACAGCCTATATAAAGTAGAAATAATGCATGTACAGTGTAGTTTCACTTACCGGAATCGAGAAGAGAGCGAGCACACTGATGATGGTGTGTTAGACTGAGTCGTCAGAGGTTGGGGTGGTGGGAGGTAGAGGAGACTGGGGTATCATCTCATCGTCGTCTGTTTCCATCAGGTCAGGCAGGTCACCTTCTTCTATGTCTGCCTGCCTCGATGTTGAAGGTCGAGTTTCGTCGTCTGCTGTGGTTGATGTGGAAGGCTTGAAAAACAACAGTATGCTTGACTGCTTAGCCTCCTGCATCTTTCTATCATACAATTCTTTGTAAGCACTTAAACCATCCTGCAAATATGCCCTAAACCTACGTACCCTTTCAAAATTAAAGTCATACTTTTCTGCAATCATTGCAGCATTGTCAATCGCAGCGAAAATCTCACGCAATTGCTTCCCGTTCAGTTCCTGGATGACTTCACTTTCGGGCCATTCACTACTGCATTCGGCTTCAATTGTTATCCTTTTCTCTTCATCAGCTCTTCATCTCTCAGTTCTTGGTCATGGGATGCCAAAACCTCTTCAACATCATCTTCGTCAACTTCCACAAACCCTTAGATAGATAGATAGATAGATACTTTATTCATCCCCATGGGGAAATTCAACTTTTTTTCCAATGTCCCATACACTTGTTGTAGCAAAACTAATTACATACAATACTTAACTCAGTAAAAAAATATGATATGCATCTAAATCACTATCTCAAAAAGCATTAATAATAGCTTTTAAAAAGTTCTTAAGTCCTGGCGGTAGAATTGTAAAGCCTAATGGCATTGGGGAGTATTGACCTCTTCATCCTGTCTGAGGAGCATTGCATCGATAGTAACCTGTCGCTGAAACTGCTTCTCTGTCTCTGGATGGTGCTGTTCAGAGTTATCCATAATTGACCGTAGCCTACTCAGCGCCCTTCGCTCAGCTACCGATGTTAAACTCTCCAGTACTTTGCCCACGACAGAGCCCGCCTTCCTTACCAGCTTATTAAGACGTGAGGCGTCCCTCTTCTTAATGCTTCCTCCCCAACACGCCACCACAAAGAAGAGGGCGCTCTCCACAACTGACCTATAGAACATCTCACTACAGACATTGAATGACGCCAACCTTCTTAGGAAACTCACTATATCCTTACTTAGTTCACCACGATCAAAACGCTTAATTGTGTCTAGTTTTACGCTAAGTGTAACACCCTTACGCTTTCTTTTAGACTTTTCCGATACCTTAGAACTCATCTTGCTAACAGATGCACAAAATAAATCAACATAAAGCACAGATGCTCACAGGCACATGTTTGAGCAATGGCGGCTAGAATACAATTCCGGGGGAGGAGCTCGGCTGCTTAGGGTGCACACTGCCTTTTTTCGTAACAGTGAAAACACCTTCTGTTAGCGAAAACAGATAACTAATGTAGGTCTTTCATAACAGCGAGTTGACATAAAGCGAACGTTCGAAAAACGGGGGACATCTGTATGTGGAAGAGGTCAAAAGTACCTTGCCTGGTTTGGATATGCCCATTGACGACACCTTCAAGAGGCAGTGCCTCAAGGAGGTGACATTTACAAGGACCCACGACTGGGTCATGCTCTCTTATTACTGTCATCAGGGAAAGTGATGACCCACACTCAACGATTCAGAAAGTTACTTCCCCTCCACCATCAGACTTCTAAACTATTCTTGAATATGATCTTGTTTTTTTTGCACTTTTTTTATAATTTATAGTAATTTTATATCTTTGCACTGTGTTGCTGAGCAAAACAACCAATTTCATGTCATTCTAAATCAGTGATAATAAGTGTAATTCTGATGAGATATGAGCAGAGTTGGACAAACTTGGGTTTTCTCCAGAGCACCAGTGGCTGAGGGAGTGATCTGATAGAAGTATAGAGGAATAAAGACCACACACAAGTTGATGGGATTAGCCAGTACAAACACTGTGGGCTGAAGGGCCTTTTCCTGTGCTATTCTCTTCTATGTTCTATGTTCAGTGTTGAACAACAGATTGGCTATACTGGTTCCTGCTGCAGAAAGGTTTGTGTGAAGTTGGGCTGCATGCACTGAGGTCTAAACACTTGGAAGAAGACAACTTTAAGACAAATAATGTAAGTTGGAGAGCTTATCATATGGTGGTTCTGTGATACTGAATCAGAATCAGCTTTATTATCACTGACAAATGTCATGAAATTTGTTGTTTTGCAACAGCAGTACAGTGCTATACATAAAAATTACTGTAAAATAATAAATACATAACAAACAAATATCTAAAGTAAAAAGAGAACAAAATAGTAAGGAACTTCCAGAAATTTGATGGAGGAGGGTAAGAAGCTGTTCCTACAATACTGAAAGGCTGTTTCAGGCTTCTGTACCTCCTCTCTGGTGGTAGTAACGAGAAGAGAAGATGTTCTGAGTGATCGGGATCCTTAATGATAGATGCCACCTTTCTGAGGCGTTGCTTTTTGAAGATTTCAAACTACATAATGATTGATAGATTATGAGACTTGTGCATTGTCCATGGAAAAAAGTACAATCAACTTATCAGGCTGAGACCCTTCATCAGGACTGGAGAAAAAAATGAGGAGTCAAAGTTACCTTGTGTTCCTTCCTCCCCTCCCACCACCTTCTAAATCTGACTCATCATCTTGTTTTCTCCAGTCCTGATGAAGGACCTCATCCCAAAACGTCAACAACTCTTTTCCATAGATGCTGGCTGCCCTGCTGAGTTCCTCCAGCATTTTGTGTCTGTCGCTTGGATTTCCATCTTCTGAAGATGTTCTCCTGTTTGTGCATTGTCCCACTGTGATTCAACAGTATGAACACTCTACCCAGACATCCTACCTCTCCCGGAAGTTCCAGGAGTCTCCCGCATATTAATATCGACTTCCTGACACCCGCAAATCATATACCATATCCCGGAAATCAGTTTTTTTGAGAGGGAGAGAGGGAGAGAGGGAGAGAGGGAGGGAGAGGGAGAGGGAGAGGGAGAGGGAGAGAGAGGGAGAGAGAGGGAGAGAGAGAGAGAGAACGAGAGAGAACGAGCACCCTGGCAGAGTGTTCCAAAAAAAGAAAATATAAAACATACTTCACCCCAGACTACACTAAAGTGTGCCCCTGCCTAATAGGGGTCAAAAGTAATGACAGTGTTGTTCGCTGCACTATTTGCAATGGTGACTTTTCTATTGCCCATGGTGGGTTACATGACTGTTGAGGTGAGTTTAACAGGTATCATTCATTCATTAGCATAGCTAACATTATTTAAACTAGCTGGCTAGCTGCTAAGAAGCTACTCTATTGCAAACATCCCACCTCTCCTGGAAGTTCTGGGAGTCTCCCACAAATTAATAGTGCTATCTCCCTGAAATGAGTATTTGCAGGGTGGGTTGTCTGCTCTACCTGACATTTCACTTTGTTCCTCAATATGAGTTAGCCATGATTCAGAACTTCCAAAGAGAAGAGGAATTTCTAGACAGGTTTGACTTAACATTATTTCCCCTGAGTACTTTCTCCATTGGGAGTGCCTGATTCTAAAGTCACCCATGTGTCAAACCAAAAAAGCTCCAGTCAATACTTCATTCATCAATGTGTAAATTCAGGAACAGTGATGCTTCTTAACTTCCTTAGGACTTATCAACTTATTGAATTGACTTTATTTCTTACATCCTTCATATACATGAGGAGTAAAAATCTTTACGTACGTCTCTGTGTAAATATGCAATTTATAGTAATTTATAATAAATAGTATGTACAACAGGACAGTCAATATAGCATAGAAATACAATTGCATCAGCTTGAATTAATCAGTCTGATGGCCTGGTGGAAGAAGCTGTCCCGGAGCCTGTTGGTCCAGGTTTTCATGGTTAGGGTGACTCTGGTTCCCAATAATCCTTTGGACCCTTTACACACACCTGACTTTATAGATGTCCCAAATAGTGGGAAGCTCACATCTACAGATGCGCTGGGCTGTCCGCACCACTCTCTGCAGAGTCCTGTGATTGAGGGAAGTACAGTTCCCATACCACGCAGTGATGCAGCCAGACAGGATGCTCTCAATTGTGCCCCTGTAGAAAATCCTTAGGATCTGGGGACTCGTACCAAATTTCTTCAACCATCTAGGGTAAAAGAGGTGCTGTGGTGCCATCTCCACCACACAGCCAGTATGTACAGACCACGTGAGGTCCTGGGATCCTGGATGAAGTGTATGCTGAGGAACTTAAAACTGTTCACCCTCTCAATTCCAGATCCATTGATGTCAATAGGGGTTAGACTGTCTGCATTCCTCCTGTAGTCCACAACCAGCTCCTTTGTTTTTGCGATATTGAGAGAGAGGTTGTTTTCTTGACACCACTGTGTCAGGGTGAAGACTTCTTCTCTGTAGGCTGTCTTGTTATTATTTGTGATTAGGTCAATCAGCCTTATGAGCCTTGATCACTGTTCTTACAACTGTACTCATTGCACCTGCTCTCACCAGTTGGCCATGGGCATGAAGGAAAGTTATCTGTAACGATTGTATCATTCCTTACTTATGTTTTTACACAGTTCAACTGACTCGTCCCTCGAGGAGAATGACCATGATGCCATGTCAGCCCAGAGCAGTGATCGAGGACAAAAGTCCTGGCATGATACAAGGTGAGTAAAACTGAGCCATGTTGTGTGGGAATCAGAGTCGGGCAATTTGGCTTTTGAGTTTCAACAAGTCTAATTTTAAATCCATCAAACAAGAGATGATCGAGCTAAGGTCTACTGGTTGATACTCTATGAATATATATTGATCTGACCATACCTATCTGTGGAATTAACACCACAACAAATATTAGCTGTACCATCCATTTTCAGAAACTACTTATAGTATGGCAGATGTATTATGTTTGTGTGGTTTGATAGATGGTCAGACATTGGCATGTTTATGTAGATAACAAGCATTTTCTCTGCATCGCTTTTCTTGACTACTTCTCTCCTCTTAAATTTCCTCCTAAACACTCCTTAGACATTCTCTCTTCTCCACCTCCTCCCATCAGGCAGAAGATACTAAATCATGGACGCACATCCTGGAAGGCAGAGAGGGTGGGGTTGCTCTGATGGTAAAAAAAATGTGGCCTACAAATTACAATGGGAGATAGAAAATAGATAGAAACATAGAATAATAGAAAACCTATAGCACAATACAGGCCCTTTGGCCCATAATACTGTGCTGAATATGTACGTACTTTAGAAATAAATTAGGGTTACCCATAGCCCTTTTTTTTTCTAAGCTCTATGTACCTATCCAAGAGTCTCTTAAAAGACCCTGTTGTATCTGCCTCCACCACAGTTGCTGGCAGCCCATACCACACACTCACCACTCTCTGCGTAAAAAAAACTTACCCCTGACATCTCCTCTGTACCTACTTCCAAGCACCTTAAAACTGTGCCCTCTCATCTTGGCCATTCCAACCCTGGGAAAAAGCCTCTGACTATCCACATGATCAATGCCTGTCATTATCTTATACACCTCATCAAGTCACCTCTCATCCTACGCCGCTCCGAGGAGAAAAGGCCAAGATCACTCAACCTGTTCTTATAAGGCATGCTCCCCAATCCAGGCAACATCCTGGTAAATCTCCTCTGCACACTCTCTATAGTTTCCACATCTTTCCTGTAGTGAGATGACCAGAACTGAGCACAGTACTCCAAGTGGGGTCTGACCAGGGTCCTATATAGCTCTAACATTACCTCTCAGCTCTTAAGCTTAATCCCAAGGTGATGAAGGCCAATGAACCATATGCCTTCTTAACCACAGAGTCAACCTGCGCAGCTGCTTTGAGTGTCCTGTGGACTCTGACTTCAGGATCCCTCTGATCCTCCACTCTGCCAAGAGTCTTACCATTAATACTATATTCTGCCATCAAATTTGACCTATCAAAATGAACCACCTCGCACTTATCTGGGTTGAACTCCATCTGCCACTCCTCAGTCCAATTTTGCATCATATTGACAGCTCTGACAGCCACACTACCCACAACACCCTCAACCTTTGTGTCATCAGCAAATTTACTAACCCATCCCTCCACTTCCTCATCCAGGTCATTTATAAAATTCACGAAGAGAAGGGGTCATTGAACAGATCCCTGAGGCATTCTACTGGTCACCAACCTCCATGCAGAATATGATCCATAAGGGCAATGTTACAATAGTAATGGAGAACTTCAATGTTCATGTAGCTTTTTAGAGCAGCTCATGGTTGAGCCCACTAGAGGATTAGCTATTCTGGATTGGGCATTGTGCAATGAACCAGAATTGATTAGAGATCTTAAGATAAAAGAATCATTAGGAGCAAGTCATTATAATATGATCAAACTCGCCCTGAAATTTGAAAAGGAGAAGCTAATGTCAGATGTATCAGTATTACAGTGGAGTAAAGGGAATTATAGGGGCACGAGAAGATTGACTGGAAAAGAATACTGGCAGGGATGACAGCAGAGCAACAATGGCTGGAATTTCTGGAAGCAATGCGGAAGGCACGGGATATATACCATACAGGAAGAAATATTCTAAAGGAAAGATGACACAACCGTGGCTAACATAAGTCAAAGCCACCATAAAAGCCAAAGAGAGAGCATATAATACATCAAAAATTAATGGGAAATTAGAGGATTGGGAAGCTTTTAAAAACCAACAGAAGGCAACTAAAAAGACATTAAGAAGGTAAAACTGGAACAGGAAAGTAAGCTAGTCAATAATATTAAAGTGAATACCAAAAGTTTCTTTCAGATACATAAAGTGTAAAAGAGAAGCGTGAGTGGATATCAGACGGCTGGAAAAGTAGTGGGGGGGGCAAGGAAATGACGGACAAACTGAATAAGTATTTTGCATCAGTCTTCACTATGGAAAACACTAGCAGTATGATAGAAGTTCTATGTGTCAGGGGTCATGAAGTGTGTGAAGTTACCATAACTAGAGAGAAGGTTGTTGGGAAACTGAAAAGACTGAAGGTAGATAAGTCACCTAGTCCGGGTTCTGAAAGGGGTGGCTGAAGAGATCGTGGAGGCATTAGTAATGATCTTCCAAGAATCAAAATATTCTGGATTGGTTCCAGAAGTCTGGAAAATTGCAAAAGTCACTCCACTCTTCAAGATGGAAGAGAGACAGAAGAAAGAAGACTATAGGATTCTTCCAACTCTGTTTCTTGTAAAAAAATGCAGCTCCTTCTCTCAATGCCTTCATCTCCACCACATCTGGTCTCAGGATGAGGCTCCTCATTCCAGAACTAAGACGATGCCCTCCTTTTTCAAAGAAAGGGACTACCTTCCACCACCATTAACTCTGCCCTCAACCACTTCTCTTACACTTTGTGCATGTCTGCCCTCACCCCATCCTCCCACAACCCCTCTAGGGATAGAACTCCTCTTGACCTCACCTACCACCCCACCAGCCTCCGTATCGAGCACATAATTCACCATAACTTCCGCCATCTCCTAAGGGATGCCATCACAAAGCACAACCTTCCCTTCTCCCAACTTTCAGCTTTCTGCAGGAATCGCTTCCTACTCAACTCCCTTGTCCATTCGTCTCTCCCCATTGATCTCCCTCCGGACATGTATCCTTGCAAGCGGAACAAATGCTATACGTGCAACTAGTCCTCCTCCCTCACTACCATTCAGGGCCCCAAATGGTCCTTATAGGTGAGGCGACACTTTACTTGTGAGTCTGTTAGGGTCATCTGCTGTATCCGGTGCTCCTGATGTGGCTTCCTGTTTATCAGTGAGACCTGACATAGATTGGGAGACTGCTTTTCCAAGCACCTACGCTCCATCCACCAGAAAAAGCAGGATCTCCCAGTAGCCACCCATTTTAATTCCACTTCCCATTTGGACATGTCATTCCATGGCTTCCTCTACTGCTGCAATGAGGCCACATTCAGGTTGGAGGTGCAACACCTTGTATTCTGTCTGGGTAGCCTCCAACATGATGGCATGAACATCAATTTTTCCAACTTCTGGTAATGCCCCTCTTGTCCTTCACCATTTCCCATTCCCATTTCCCTCTCTCTCCTTACCTGACCATCAACTCCCTCTGGTGCTCCTCCCCCTTCCATTTCTTGCCTGGCCTTCTGTCCTCTCCTATCAGATTCCCCCTTCTTCAGCCCTTTATCTTTATCACCAATCAACTTCACAGGTCTTTACTTTACCCCTCCCTCCCGGTTTCACTTATCACCCTGTATTTCTTCCTCCCCTCCCCCCCACTTTCTTACTCTGACTCTCAGGGTACTTGGAGGCACATGATAAAATAGGCCGTAGTCAGCATGGTTTCCTCAAGAGAAATTCTTGCCTGACAAATCTGTTATAACTATTTGAAGAAATAACAAGCAGGATAAACAAAGGAAAAATCCATTGATGTGTTTTGTGTACTTGGATTTTCAGAAGGACTTTGACTAGGTGCCACAAATGAGGTTGCTCAACAAATGAAAGGCCTATGATATTACAAGAACAATTCCAGCATGGATAGAGCAATGGCTGATCGGCACGAAGCACTTGGCACATGCACTTTGGCAGAAGAAATTAAAGGGTTGGCTATTTTCTAAGTGGAAAGAAAATACAAAAAAAACAGGTGCAAAGGGACTTGGGAGTCCTTGCACAGGATTCTTTACAAGTTAGTTTGCAGTTTGAGTCTGTGGTGATGGAGGCAAATGCGATGTCAGCATTAATTTCAAGAGGACTAAAATATAAAAGCAAGGATGTAATGTTGAAATATTATAAAGCACTTGTGAGGCCTCACTTGGAATATTGTGAGCAGGTTTGACCATAAGACCACAAGACCATAAGACATAGGAGCAGAATTAGGCTATTTGGCCCATTGAGTCTGCTTCACCATTTAATCATGGCTGATCATTTTTCTCTTCCTCAGCTCCACTCCCCAGCCTTCTCCCCATAACCTTTGATGCTGTGTCCAAATAAGAACCTATCAAGCTCTGCCTTAAATACCCCCAATGACCTGGCCTCCACAGCTGCTTGTGCTAATAAATTCCACAAATTCACCACCCTCTGGCAAAAGAAATTTCTCCACATCTTTGTTTTAAATTGAAGCCCCTCTATCCCCCACCATGGGAAAAATCCTTTCCACATCTACTCTGTCTATACCTTTCAATATTTATAAGGTTTCAATGAGATCTCCTCCCCATCCTTCTAAATTCCGGCAAGTACAGACCCAGAGCTGTCGAATGTTTCTCGTATGATAACCCTTTCTTTCCCAGAATCATCCTTGTGATCTTCTGCTGAAACTTCTCCAATGCCAGCACATCTTTTCTTAGATGAGGAGCCCAAAACTGTTTACAATACTCAAGGTGCGGTCTCATTAGTGCCTTATAAAGCCTCAGCATCACATGCTCTTGTATTCTAGACATTTTGAAATGAATGCTAATATTATATTTGCGTTGCTCACCACTGACTCTATCTGCAAGTTAACCTATTGGGTGTTCTGCACAAGGACTCCCAAGACCCCTTGTATCTCAGATTTTTGGATTTTCTCCCCATTTAGAAAATAGTCTGCACTCTTATTTCTGTGACCATAGTGCATGACCATGCATTTTCCAACATTGTATTTCATTTGCTACTTTCTTGCTGATTTTCCTAATCTAAGTCCTTCTAAGCATACCTATTTCCTCTACACTATCTGCCCCTCCACCAGTCTTCGTATCATCTGCAAACTTGACAACAAAGCCATCTGTTCCATCATCTAAATCATTGACATACAGCATAAAAAGAAGTGGTCCCAACACCGACCCCTGCAAAACACCACTATTTACTAGAACCAACCAGAAAAAGATCCTTTTATTCCCACTCACTGCCTTCTACCAATCAGCCAATGCTCTAACCATGTTGTAACTTGCCTGTAATACCGTGAGTGGTTAACTTGGTAAGGATCCTTATGTGTGGCACTTTGTCAAAAGCTTTCTGAAAGTCCAAATATACAGTATCTCTTTATCTATCCTAAGTGTAATCTCCTCAAAGAATTTCAACAGGTTCATCAGACAATATTTTCCCTTAAGGAAATCATGCTGACTTTGCCCTATCTTGTCCTGTGTCACCAAGTACTCCATAATCTCATCCTTAACAATTGACTCCAACATCTTCCCAACCAGTGAGGTCAGGCTAACTGGTCTATAATTTCCTTTCTGCTGCCTTCCTCCTTTCTTAAAGTGCAAAGTGACATTTGCAATTTTCCAGTCCTCTGGCACCATGACAGAGTCCAATGATTTGTGAAAGATCATTACTCATGCCTCCACAGTCTCTACTGCTACCTCCTTCAGAACCCTCAGGTGCAGTTCACTTGGTTTGGGTGACTTATATACATAAGTCTTAGGCCTTTAATCTTTTTAAGCACCTTCTCCCTTTTAATAGTTACTTGCACTCACTTCTCCTCCCTCACACCCTTCAACATCTGGCACATGGCTACAGACTTCCACAGTGAAGACTGATGCAAAATACTCATTTTCATCTGTCATCTCCTTGTATCCTGTTTATATTTCTCCAGCCTCATTTTCTAGCTGTCCTATATCCACTCTGGATCTGTCTTTTATTTTTTACATATTTGAGAAAGCTTTTACTATCCACCTTGATATTGTTTGCCAGCTTGCTTTCATATTTCATCTTTTCCCTCCTAATGATTCTTTTTGTTGCTTTCTGTTGAGTTTTAAAAGATTCCCAATCCTCTATCCTCCCATTAATTTTTGTTTTATTGTATGCCTTCTCTTTTGCTTTTATATTAGCTTTGACATCCCTTGTCAGCCACGGTTGTACTATTTTGCCATATTTATTCGTTTTTGGAATGCATCTATACTGCACCCTCCTCATTTTTCCCCTGATGCTCACACCATTGCTGCTTTGCTGTCTCCCTTGCCAGCATCTCCTACCAATTTACTTTGGCCTACTCCTCTCTCATATCACTGTAATTTCCCTTAATCCACTGAAATACTTATAGACTTTACTTTCTCCCTATCAAATTGAACTCAATCATATTGTAGTGATCAGTAGCTCGTAAGGGTTCTTTTACCTTAAGCTCCCTAATCACCTCTGGTTTATTCCATAACACCCAATCCAGTATAGCTGATCCCCCCCCAGTAAGCTCGGTGACAAATAGCTCTAAAAAGCCATCTCATAGCCATTCAACAAGCTCACTCTCTTGGGATCCATTTCCAAACTGATTTTTTTCAATCAACCTGCATGTTGGAATCTTCCAAGACTATCCTGGTGGTCCTGCTTCTCAGCTTTCTATCTAGCTCTCTAAATTCTATTTTTCCCTGTATCTTCAAAGGGATGTACTGAAACTGGAGAGGGTTCAAAGGAGTTTCACAAAATTGATCCAGGATTGAATGGCTTGTCATATGAACAGTGTTTGATAGCTATGGGCCTGTGTTCACTAGAATTCAGAAGAATGAGGGGGTGACCTCATTGAAGCCTATCAAATGGTGGAAGGCCTTGATGGAGTGGAAGTTTCCTGTGGTGGGGGAGGCTAAAACCAGAGGGGACAGCCTCAGAATCGAAGGGTACCCTTTTAGAATGGAGATGAGGAGGAATTTCTTTAGCCAGAGGATGGTGAATCTGTGGAATTCTTTGCCACAGGCAGCTGTGGAGGCCAAGCCATTGCATATTTAAGGCAGAGGTTGATAGATTCTTGACTGGTCAGGGCATGATGGGACACTGGGAGAAGGCGGGAGAAGGCAGGAGATTGGGACTGAGAGGAAAATTGGATCAGAAATGGTGGAGCAAACTCGATGGGCTAAATGGCCTAATTCTGTTTCTCTATCTTATGTTCTTATATCACCAGGCTCAAGGACAGCTTCTACCCTATTGACTACTGAACAGGCCTTTTCTACAATAAGATGGACTACTGACCTCACAATCTATCTCAACATATGGCCTTCCACTTTATTGTCTACCTGCACTGCACTCTCTTTGTTACTGTGGCACTTTATTCTGCACTCTGTAATTGTTTCTCCCTTGTACTATCTTGACGTACAAAAGTTCAAGCTCAAGTTCATTGTCATCTGATTGTACGTAACTAAACAAAAAACAATGTTCCTCCAGACCATGATGCACCCACAAAATATTTATCACACACAGCACATAAAATATTATCATAAATAACTTCAGAAAATATCATTCAAAATGCATATTGTGCATAGCTCAGGTAAACAGTACAGCAAACAGCTCACAGGACTAGTGATAAGACCTCAGTGGTGGCAGGGTATTTATTAATCTTACAGCCTGAGGGAAGAAGCTGTTAACCAGGCTGATGTCCTGATGCTCGTGTACCTCCCTCCCGATAGTTGTCATTATGTACCGCGTCATATAATGTAGGCGATCATAGTCCCATAACCATGGTTGTTCTTGGCAAATTTTTCTGCTGAAGTGATTTGTCATAGCCTTCTGGGCAGTGTATTTACAAGACAGGTGACCCCAGCCATTATCAATACACTTCAAAGATTGTCTGCCTGGCATCAGTGCTTGCATAATTAGGCCTTATGATAGGAACCAGCTGCTTATACAACCATCTACCACCTGCTCTGATGGTTTCACGTGACCCTGATGTGGGGGGGTGGGGGGGTGGTGTGCTAAGCAGATGTTACACCTTGCCCAAGGGTGACCTGGGGGCTAGGTGTACCTTACACCTCCTTTGGTAGAGACGTATATTGCCTATAAAAAGCAATAAATCCCCTTGTTTTCATGTTTTATTGTTTTGCAACATTGAACCACAGTGGATTTAATTTTGCTTTTTTGACACTGGTCAACAGAAAAGTGTCTTTTGTGCCAAAGTGAAAACAGATTTCTGTAAATTGGTCAAAATTTATTACAATTATTTAACAGAAGAATTGATTGCATAATTACTCAGCCCTTTCAAGTCAGTATTTAGTAAATGCACCTTGGGCAGTAATTACAGCCTTGAGTCTGTGTGCAATTTTTAAAGGCACTGTAAAAGCCAAAGAGAGGGCATGCAGTAGAACAAAAATTAAAGGGAAATTAGAGGATTGAGAAGCTATTGAAAAAAGCAACAGAAAGCTTCTAAAAAAGCCATTAAGATAAAGATGGAATATGAAGGTAAGCTAGTCAATAATATTAAAGACAACACCAAAAGTTTCTTCTGATACATAAAGTTTCAAAGAGAGGTGAGAGTGGATACCACCTGAAAACATTGCTGGAGAGGTAGTAATGGGGGACAACAAAGTGGCGGTTGAACTGAATGAGTATTTTGCATCAGTCTTCCCAGTAGAAGACACTAGCAGTGTGGTGGAAGTTCCAGGTACCAGGGTCATGAAGTGTGTGAAGTCACCTCAATTAGCAAAAAGGTTCTTGGGAAACTGAAAGGTCTGAAAGTAGATAAGTCACCAAGACCAGATTGTGTACACCCCAGGATTCAGAAAAAGGTGGCTGAAGAGATTGTGGAGGCATTGGTAATGATCTTTTGAGAATCACTAGATTCTGAAATGCTTCCAGAAGACTGGAAAATTGCAAATGTCGCTGCACTCTTCACTAAGGGAGAGAGGCAGAAGAAAGGAAGCTTTAGGCAGGGATTGGGAAGAATTTGGGAGTCAATTATTATGAATGAGGTCTCAGCATACTTGGAGGCACATAGTAATAAAGGCTGTTGTCAGCAGGATTTCATGGAAACATAGAAAACCTACAGCACAATACAGGCTTCTTGGCCCACAATGTGGTGCTGAACATGTACTTACTTTAGAAATTACCTAGGGTTACCCATAACCCTCTATTTTTGTAAGCTCCATGTACCTATCCAGGAGTCTCTTAAAAGACCCTATCGTATCTGCCTCCACCACCATTACCTGTAGCCCATTCCATGCACTCAGCACCCTCTGCGTTTATAAAAAAAAAACATATCCCTGACATCTCCTCTGTGCCTACTTCCAAGCACCTTGCAACTGTGACCTCTCGTGTTAGCTATTTCAGCCCTGGGAAAAAGCCTCTGACTATCCACCCGATCAATGCCTCTCATCATCTTGTACACCTCTATCAGGCCACCTCTGATCCTCTGCAGCTCCAAGGAGAAAAGGCTGAGTTCACTCAACCTATTCTCAGAAGGCATGCTCGCCAATCCAGGCAACATCCTTGTAAATCTCCTCTGTACCCATTCTATAGTTTCCACATCCTTTCTGTAGTGAGGTGACCAGAACTGAGCACAGTACTCCAAGTGGGGTCTGACCAGGGTCCTATATAGCTGCAACATTACCTCTCAGCTCCTAAACTCAATCTCATGATTGATGAAGGCCAATGCATTGTATGCCTTCTTAACCACAGAGTCAACCTGCACAGCAGCTTTGAGTGTCCTATGGACTTGGACCCCAAGATCCCTCTGATCTTCCACACTTCTTACCATTAATACCATATTCTGCCTTCATATTTGACCTACCAAAATGAACCCCACACTTATCTGGGTTGAACTCCATCTGCTACTTCTCAGCCCAGAGTTGCATCCTATCGATGTCCTGCTGGAACCTCTGACAGCCCTCCACACTATCCACAACACCCCCAACCTTTGTGTCATCAGCAAATTTACTAACCTATCCCTCCACTTCCTCACCCAGGTCATTTATAAAAATCACGAAGAGAAGGGGTCCCAGAACAGATCCCTGAGGCACATCACTGGTGACCAACCTCCACGCAGAATGTGGCCCATCTACAACAACTCTTTGCGTTCTGTGGACAAGCTGATTCTGGATCCACAAAGCAATGTCCCCTTGGATCCCATGCCTCCTTACTTTCTCAATAAACCTTGCATGGGTACCTTATCAAATGCCTTGCTAAAATCCATATACACTACGTCTACAGCTCTACCTTCATCAATGTGTTTAGACACATCCTCAAAAAATTCAATCAGGCTCGAAAGGCATGACCTGTCTTTGACAAAGCCATGCTGAATATTCTTAATCATATCATGCTTCTCCAAATGTTAAGAAATCCTGCCTCTCAGGATCTTCTCCATCAACTTACCAACTAAGACTCACTGGTCTATAATTTCCTGGGCTATCCCTACTCCCTTTCTTGAATAAGGGAAAAACATCAGCAACCCTCCAATGCTCCAAAACCCATCCCATCCCCATAAAGGCTGTAAAGGTAGTAAGTAGAAGGGCTAAACTGCGTGTACTTCAATGCAGGAACAAAGGTGATGAACTGAGAGCTTGGATATGGACATGGAATTATGATGTAGTGGCCATTACAGAGACTTGGCTGGCACTAGGGCAGGAATGGATTCTCAATATTCCTGTATTTCAGTGTTTTAAAAGGCATAAAGAGGGGGGAGAAAGGGGAGGAGGGTTGGTATTACTGGTCGGGGATACTATTACAGCTGCAGAAAGGGTGGGTAATGTAGCAAGATCCTCTTTTGAGTCAGTATGGGTGGAAGTCAGGAACAGGAAGGGAGCAGTTACTCTATTGGGAGTATGCTATAGGCCCCCTGGTAGCAGCAGAGATACCGAGGAGCAGATTGGGAGGCAGATTTTGGAAAGGTACAAAAATAAATAGGTTGTTATCATGGGTAACTTTAACTTCTCTAATATTGATTGGCACCTGATTAGTTCCAGTGGTTTAGATGGGGCAGAGTTTGTTAAGTGTGTCCAGGATGGATTCCTTTCACAATATGTTGACAGGCCGACTATGGGAAATACCATACTGAATCTAGTATAAGGTAACAGACTGGGTCAGGTCACAGATCTCTCAATGGGTGAGCATCTGGGGGACGGTGACCACTGCTCCCTGGCCTTTAGCATTATCATGGAAAAGGATAGAATCAAAGAGGACAGGAAAATTTTTAATTGGGGAAGGGCAAATTATGAGGCTATAAGGCTAGAACTTGCAGGTGTGAATTGGGATGATGTTTTTGCAAGGAAGTATACTGTAGACATGTGGTCGATAGTTAGGGATCTCTTGCAGGATGTTAGGGATAAATTTGTCCCGGTGAGGAAGATAAAGAATGGTAGGGTGAAGGAACCATGGGTAACAAGTGAGGTGGAAAATCTAGTCAGGTGGAAGAAGGCAGCATACATGAGGTTTAGGAAGCAAGGATCAGATGGGTCTATTGAGGAATATAGGGTAGCAAGAAAGGAGCTTAAGAAGGGACTGAGAAGATCAAGCAGGGGGCATGAGAAGGCCTTGGTGAGTAGGGTAAAGGAAAACCCCAAGGCGTTCTTCAATTATGTGCAGAATAAAAGGATGACAGGAGTGAAGGTAGGATCAATTAGAGATAAAGGTGGGAAGATGTGCCTGGAGGTTGTGGAAGTGAGCAAGGTCCTCAATGAAAACTTCTCTTTGGTATTCACCAATGAGAGGGAACTTGATGACGGTGAGGACAATATGAGTGAGGTTGATGTTCTGGAGCATGTTGATATTAAGGAAGAGGAGGTGTTGGAGTTGTTAAAATATATTAGGACGGATAAGTCCTCGGGGCCTGATGGAATATTCCCCAGGCTGCTCCATGAGGCGAGGGAAGAGATTGCTGAGCTTCTGGCTAGGATCTTTACGTCCTCGTTGTCCACGGGAATGGTACCGGAGGATTGGAGGGAGGCGAATGCTGTCCCCTTGTTCAAAAAAGGTAGTAGGGATAGTCTGGGTAATTGTAGACCAGTGAGCCTCATGTCTGTAGTGGGACAGCTGTTGGAAAAGATCCTTAGATATAGAATCTGTGGGCATTTAGAGAATCATGGGACAGTCAGCATGGCTTTGTGAAGGGCAGATCATGTCTAACAAGCCTGATCGAGTTCTTTGAGGAGGTGACCAGGCATATAGATGAGGGTAGTGCAGTAGATGTGATCTACGTGGATTTTAGTAAGGCATTTGACAAGGTTCCACAGGGTAGGCTTATTCAGAAAGTCAGAAGGCATGGGATCCAGGGTAGTTTGGCCAGGTGGATTCAGAATTGGCTTGCCTGCAGAAAGCAGAGGGTCATGGTGGAGGGAGTACATTCGGATTGGAGGGTTGTGACTAGTGGTGTCCCACAAGGATCTGCTCTGGGACCCCTACTTTTTGTGATTTTTATTAACGCCTTGGATGTGGGGGTAGAAGGGTGGGTTGGCAAGTTTTTAGACGACACAAAGGTTGGTGGTGTTGTGGATACTGTAGAGAATTGTCGAAGATTGCAGAGAGACATTGATAGGATGCAGAAGTGGCAGATGGAGTTCAACCCGGAGAAGTGTGAGGTGGTGCACTTTGGAAGGACAAACTCCAAGGCAGAGTACAAAGTAAACGGCAAGATACTTGGTAGTGTGGAGGAGCAGAGGGATCAGGCATGTCCACAGATCCCTGAAAGTTGCCTCACAGGTAGATAGGGTAGTTAAGAAAGCTTATGGGGTGTTAGCTTTCATAAGTCGAGGGAGAGAGTTTAAGAGTCATAAGGTAATGATGCAGCTTTATAAAACTAGTTAGGCCACACTTGGAGTGCTGTGTCCGGTTCTGGTCACCTCACTATAGGAAGGATGTGGAAGCATTGGAAAGGGTACAGAGGAGATTTACCAGGATGCTGCCTGGTTTAGAGAGTATGCATTATGATCAGAGATTAAGGGAGCTAGGGCTTTACTCTTTGGAGAGAAGGAGGATGAGAGGAGACATGATAGAGGTATACAAGATTCAAACAAGAGGACATGATTTGAGAGTTGGGGGCAAAAGTTTAAGGATAACTGGGGGGACCAATATCCTAGCGGGGAGGTTTGCTAGGGCTACGGGGCAGACTTTAAACTAGTAAGATGGGGGGGCGGAAATCAATTTGAGGAAACTATGGGAGAGGAGGTTAGTTCACCAGTAGAGCAAGTAAGTAGACCGTGTGTGAGGGAGGACAGGCAGGTGATGGAGGAGGGATGCGCTCAGCCCGAAGTTGTAGGGGAGAAGAAAGAAAAGGATAATAAATTTGAATGCATTGCTAGGGATGAAAAGAGAGGAGGAGGTGGAGAGTATCTTAAATGTATCTATTTTAATGCTAGGAGCATTGTAAGAAAGGTGGATGAGCTTAAAGTGTGGATTGATACATGGAATTATGATGTTGTAGCTATTAGTGAAACATGGTTGCAGGAAGGGTGTGATTGGCAACTAAATATTCCTGGATTTAGTTGCTTCAGGTGTGATAGAGTAGGAGGGGCCAGAGGAGGAGGTGTTGCATTGCTTGTCCGAGAAAATCTTATGGCGGTGCTTTGGAAGGATAGATTACAGAGCTCCTCTAGGGAGGCTATTTGGGTGGAATTGAGGAATGGGAAAGGTGTAGTAACACTGATAGGAGTGTATTATAGGCCACCTAATGGGGAGCGTGAGTTGGAAGAGCAAATGTGTAAGGAGATAGCAGATATTTGTAGTAAACACAAGGTGGTGATTGTGGGAGATTTTAATTTTCCACACATAGATTGGGAAGCTCATTCTGTAAAAGGGCTGGATGGTTTAGAGTTTGTGAAATGTGTGCAGGATAGCTTTTTGCAACAATACATAGAAGTACCGACTAGAGATGGGGCAGTGTTGGATCTCCTGTTAGGGAATGCGATAGGTCAGCTGACAGATGTATGTGTTGGGGAGCACTTCGGGTCCAGTGATCACAATAGCATTAGCTTCAATATAATTATGGAGAAGGACAGGACTGGACCTAGAGTTGAGATTTTTGATTGGAGAAAGGCTAACTTTGAGGAGATGCGCAGGGATTTAGAGAGAGTGGAATGGGTCAAGTTGTTTTATGGGAAGGATGTAATAGAGAAATGGAGGTCATTTAAGGGTGAAATTATGAGGGTACAGAATCTTTATGTTCCTGTTCGGTTGAAAGGAAAGATTAAAGGTTTGAAAGCGCCATGGTTTTCAAGGGATATTAGAAACTTGGTTCGAAAAAAGAGGGATGTCTACAATAGATATAGGCAGCATGGAGTAAAGGAATTGCTCGAGGAATATAAAGAATGTAAAAGGAAACTTAAGAAAGAGATTAGAAAAGCTAAAAGAAGTTACGAGTTTGGTTTGGCAAATAAGGTGGAAGTAAATCCGAAAGGCTTCTACAGTTATATTAAAAGCAAGAGGATAGTGAGGGATAAAATTGGTCCCTTAGAGAATCAGGGTGGTCAGCTATGTGTGGAGCCGAGGGAGATGGGAGAGATTTTGAACGATTTCTTCTCTTCGGTATTCACTAAGGAGAAGGATATCGAATGGTGTAAGGTGTGGGAAACAAGTAAGGAAGTTATGGAACCTATGACAATTAAAGAGGTGGAAGTACTGGCGCTTTTAAGAAATTTAAAAGTGGATAAATCTCCGGGTCCTGACCGGATATTCCCCAGGACCTTGAGGGAAGTTTGTGTAGAGATAGCAGGAGCTCTGACGGAGATCTTTCAGATGTCATTAGAAACGGGGATTGTGCCGGAGGATTGGCGTATTGCTCATGTGGTTCCATTGTTTAAAAAGGGTTCTAGAAGTAAGCCTGGCAATTATAGACCTGTCAGTTTGACATCAGTGGTGGGTAAATTAATGGAAAGTATTCTTAGAGATAGTATTTATAATTATCTGGATAGACAGGATCTGATTAGGAGTAGCCAGCATGGATTTGTGCGTGGAAGGTCATGTTTGACAAACCTTATTGAATTTTTTGAAGTAGTTACGAGGAATGTTGACGAGGGTAAGGCAGTGGATGTAGTCTATATGGACTTCAGCAAGGCCTTTGACAAAGTTCCACATGGAAGGTTAGTTAAGAAGGTTCAGTCGTTAGGTATTAGTGCTGGAGTAATAAAATGGATTCAACAGTGGCTAGATGGGAGATGCCAGAGAGTAGTGGTGGATAATTGTTTATCGGGATGGAGGCCGGTGACTAGCGGGGTGCCTCAGGGATCTGTTTTGGGCCCAATGTTGTTTGTAATATACATAAATGATCTGGATGATGGGGTGGTAAATTGGATTAGTAAGTATGCTGATGATACTAAGGTAGGAGGTGTTGTGGATAATGAGGTGGGTTTTCAAAGCTTGCAGGGAGATTTATGCCGGTTAGAAGAATGGGCTGAACGTTGGCAGATGGAGTTTAATGCTGAGAAGTGTGAGGTTCTACATTTTGGCAGGAATAATCCAAATAGAACATACAGGGTAAATGGTAGGGCATTGAGGAATGCAGTGGAACAGAGAGATCTAGGAATAACAGTGCATAGTTCCCTGAAGGTGGAGTCTCATGTAGATAGGGTGGTGAAGAAGGCTTTTGGAACGCTGGCCTTTATAAATCAGAGCATTGAGTACAGAAGTTGGGATGTAATGTTAAAATTGTACAAGGCATTGGTAAGGCCAAATTTGGAATATTGTGTACAGTTCTGGTCACCGAATTATAGGAAAGATATCAATAAATTAGAGAGAGTGCAGAGACGATTTACTAGGATGTTACCAGGGTTTCAGCACTTAAGTTACAGAGAAAGGTTGAACAAGTTAGGTCTCTATTCATTGGAGCGTAGAAGGTTGAGGGGGGATTTGATCGAGGTATTTAAAATGTTGAGAGGGATAGATAGAGTTGACGTGAATAGGCTGTTTCCATTGAGAGTAGGGGAGATTCAAACGAGAGGACATGATTTGAGAGTTAGGGGGCAAAAGTTTAAGGGAAACACGAGGGGGTATTTCTTTACTCAGAGAGTGATAGCTGTGTGGAATGAGCTTCCTGTAGAAGTAGTAGAGGCCAGATCAGTTGTGTCATTTAAGGTAAAATTGGATAGGTATATGGATAGGAAAGGAGTGGAGGGTTATGGGCTGAGTGCGGGTAGGTGGGACTAGGTGAGATTAAGAGTTCGGCACGGACTAGGAGGGCCGGAATGGCCTGTTTCCGTGCTGTGATTGTTATATGGTTATATGGTTATATGGTTATAACATGAGGGGGATTTTCTTTACTCAGAGAGTGGTAGCTGTGTGGAATGAGCTTCCAGTAGAAGTGGTAGAGGCAGGTTTGGTATTGTCATTTAAAGTAAAATTGGATAGGAATATGGACAGGAAAGGAATGGAGGGTTATGGGCTGAGTGCAGGCCAGTGGGACTAGGTGAGTAAACGTCGGCACGGACTAGAAGGGCCGAGATGGCCTGTTTCCATGCTGTAATTGTTATATGGTTATAAGATATTAAAAGGAATAGATAGAGTGGACAGCCAGTGCCTCTTCTCCAGGGCACCACTGCTCAATACAAGAGGACATGGCTTTAAGGTAAGGGGTGGGAAGTTCAAGGGGGATATTCAAGGTTTTTTTTACTCATGAGAGTGGTTGGTGCGTGGAATGCACTGCCTGAGTCTATGGTGGAGGCAGATACACTAGTGAAATTTAAGAGACTATTAGACAGGTATATGGAGGAATTTAAGGTGGGGGGGATATATGGGAGGCAGGGTTTGAGGGTCAGCACAACATTGTGGGCCGAAGTGCCTGCTGTGCTGTACTATTCTATGTTCTGTGTTCTAACTGTGTCCCTCCATCCAACTGGAGGGAGTATTCAAAGACACTTCCAACCCCTCAGTGCTACAGTCAGAAGTCCCACCTACTTCAAGAAGGTAATAATTTATCCCAGTGCCTAAGAAGTGTAGTGTGAGCTGCCTTAATGACTATCTTCCAGTTGCACTCACATCTACAGTTATGCAATGCTTTGAAAGGTTGGTCATGGCTAGAATGAACTCCTCCCTCAGCAAGGACACACTGCAATTTGTCTATCACCACAATAGGTCTACGGCAGATGCAATCTCAGTGGCTCTTCGCACGTAATTAGATCATCTGGACAATACAACATCCATGTCAGGATGCTGTTGGTTGACTATATCTGTACATTTAACAGCATCATTCCCACCTTCCCGATCGATGAGCTACAGAACCTGGATCTCTGTGCTTCCCTCTGCAATTGGATCCTTGATTTCCTAACCACAAGACCACAATTTGTGCGGATTGATAATAATATCTCTTCCTCGCTGATGATCAACACTGCCAAATCTCAGGGGTATGTGCTTAGCCCATTGCTCTACTCCCCCCATACCCGTGATCGTCTGGCTAGGTATGGCTCAAATACCATCTATAAATTTGCTGATGTTACAACCATTGTTGGTAAAACCTCAGCTGGAGATGAGAGGGCATACAGTAGTGAGATAAACCAGCTAGTTTTGAGTGGAGTCACAGCACAACCTTGCACTCAGTGTCAGTAAGACCAAAGTCCTACCACACACAAAGCCATGCTGAATATCCTTAGTCAGTCCATGTCTGTACAAATACTTATATATCCAGTCCCTTAGAATACCTTCTAATAACTTTCCCACAACTGATGTCAGACTCAATGGCCTATAATTTCCTGGTTTCTGTTTAAGCTTTTGTAAACAGCAGAACAACATTGGCTATCCTCCAATCCTCTGGTACTTCTCCTGTTGCTGAGGATGTTTAAGTTATTTCTGCTAGGGCCCCAGCAATTTCTGCACTTGCCTCCTGTTGGGTCCAAGGGAACACCTGGTCTGGCCCTGGGATTTAGGGCAGCAAACAGCTCCTCTGTAATCTGTATAGGGTCCACTAAGTTGATAACACTTTGCCTCACTACTATAGACTCTGTATTCATCTCCTGAGTAAGTACAAATGCGAAGGACGCATTTATGATCTCCCCCATCTGTTTGACTCCACACATGGATTACCTCTCTGGTCTTCCAGAGGATCAATTTTATTCCTTACAATCCTTTTTCTCTTTACATGACTGTAGAATCCCTTAGAATTTTCCTTCACCTTGTCTGCTAAAAACAACTTCATGTCTTCTTTTAACCCTCCTGATTTCTCTTGCACTTCTTGTACTCCACTAGCACCTAATTTGTTCCTACTTGCCTATACTTGCTATGCACCTTGCTTTTTCACTTAACCAGGGTTTCAATATCTCTTTGAAACCTAAGTTCCAGTACACTTGTTATCTTTACCTTTTATTCTGACAGACACATACAAGCTTTGCAGTCTTAAGATATTGTTTTTGAAGCCTCCCACTTTCAAAGTACACCTTTGTTAAAAAACAGCCTGTCACAATCCACACTTGCCAGATCATTTCTGATACCATCAAAATTGGCCTTTCTCCAATTTAGAATCTCAACCTACAGACCAGACCTTTTTTTTTTGCAGATTTACTTTGAAACTAATGACATTTGGTCACTAGATGCAAAGTGTTCCCCTATACTTCAGATACATGCTCTGTCTCATTCCCTAATAGCAGATAGAGTGTCGCATGTTCTGTCATTGGGATTTCTCTGTATTGATTAAGGAAACTTTCCTGAACACATTTGACAAATTCTATCCTATCTAGTCCTTCTACAGTATGGGATTCCCAGTCAATATGTGGAAAGTTAAAATCACCTACAAAAGAAATAGTTGTTGACTTCAGGAGGGCACAGAGCGACCACTCCCTGCTGAACATCGACGGCTCCTTGGTAGAGATCATTAAGAGCACCAAATTTCTGGGTGTTCACCTGGCGGAGAAACTCACCTGGTCTCTCAACACCAGCTCCATAGCAAAGAAAGCCCAGCAATGTCTCTACTTTTTGCGAAGGCTGAGGAAAGTCCATCTCCCACCCCCCATCCTCATCACATTCTACAGGGGTTGTACTGAGAGCATCCTGAGCAGCTGTATCACTGCCTGGTTCGGAAATTGCACCATCTCGGATCGCAAGACCCTGCAGCGGATAGTGAGGTCAGCTGAGAAAATCATTGGGGTCTCTCTTCCCGCCATCATGGACATTTACACTACACGCTGCATCTGCAAAGCAAACAGCATTATGAAGGTCCCCATGTACCCCTCATACAAACTCTTCTCCCTCCTGCCATCTGGGAAAAGGCATCAAAGCATTCGGGCTCTCACGACCAGACTATGTAACTGTTTCTTCCCCCAAACTATCAGACTCCTCAATACCCAGAGCCTGGACTGATACCTTACTGCCCTGTTGTCTTGTTTATTATTTATTGTAATGCCTGCACTGTTTTATGCACTTTATGCAGTCCTGGGTAGGTCCATAGTCTAGTGTAGTTGTTTATTTCTGTGTTGTTCTTTACGTAGTTCAGTCCAGTTTTTGTACTGTGTCATGTAATAGCATGGTCCTGAAAAATGTTGTCTGGTTTTTACTGTTTACTGTACCAGCAGTTATGGTTGAAATGACAATAAAAAATGACTTGACTTGACTGGACTTAAATAACAACCTAATGTTTCTAATGAGTCTGTGATCTCTTTACAAATTGTTTTCTAAGTCCCATAAGACTACTGGGTGGTCTGTAAGATAGCCCCATTAGTATGTTATGTGTTATGTAACATAGCCCCACTAAAGTGTTAAAGTTATGTATTCATAACTTTCTTATTTCTCAGGACTACCTATAACGCCTCACTAATTGCGTTCTTCAGTCTGTCCTGACAGAGCACTGCCGTGACATTTTCCCTGACTAGTAACGCCTCCTCTCCTCCTTTAATCTCTCCATCTCAATAATGTCTAAAGCAACGAAATCCGGTAATATTGAGCTGCCTGTCCTCTCCCTCCTGCAGCCAAATCTTATTAATGGCTACAACATTATAACTCCAGGTGTTGATCCATGCCGAGTTCATCCGCCTTTCCTACGATACTTCTTCCATTGAAATATATGCAGCTCAAGGCACTAGTCACACTATGTTCAACCTTTTGATTTCTGAATTTGTCTGAGATCTTACCAACATCTGCCTCTACAACCTCTCCACTAACTGTTCTGGCACTCTGGTTCCCATCCCCCTACAACTCTAGTTTAAACCCCACTGTGTAGCATTAACAAACCTTCCCGCTATGATATTAGACCCCTCCAGGTCAGGTGCAAGCTGTCCCAACTACCCTGGAAGAGAGTCCAATCATCCAAAAATCTTATGCCCTCCCTCCTGCACCAACTCCTTAACCATGTGTTAAACTGTATAATTTCCCATGTTCTGGCCTCACTAGCTTGTGGTACAAGTATCCTTGAAGTGCTGCCCTTTAGCTTAGCACCTAACACCAAGAACTCCCAATGCAGAACCTCATCACTTGTCCTACCCATGCCATTGGTACCTACATGGACCATGACCTCTGGTTGTTCACCCTCCCACTTAAGAATGCTGAGGTCTCATTCTGAGATGTCCCGGGCCCTGGCACTCAGGAGGCAACATATCATCTGGGAATCTCATTCTCATCCACAGAACTTCCTTTCTGTTTCCCTATCTAACAAATCCTTATCACCAGAGCATGCCTCTGCTCCCCCTCTTCCGTCTGAGTTACAAAGCCAGACTCAGTGCCAGAGACCCAACCACTGTGACTTTCCTCTGCTAGGTCAACCCTCCGCTCCCTCCCCTAAACAGTACCTAAAGTGATATATCTGTTGATGAGGAGACATGGGTGTAACTACCCCTCTATATGTCCTCTCTAACACTGCCTCGATGACCTGAATGATCCAGAGTTCATCCAGTTCCAGCCTCAACTCCTTGTCGCGGTTTGTTAGAAGTTGCAGCTGGATGCACTTCTCACAGTTGTCATCGTCAGGATTATTGGATGTCTCCCTGCCTTCCCACATCCCACAAGAAAAGCATCCAACTATCCTGCCTAGCATCTCTACTGTCCTAACTGAGCAGATATAAAGAAGGGAAGGGAAAAAAATTAATCTAGAGCTTTTCTCTTCTTTGCATTTTCTGACGGAAGCCTCTCTTCACTGAAGCAACAAGGAGGTAAAGCCCCAAGATCACCACTGTGACTTTGTACACTCAGACAATGGCTGCTGCGCTTGTCCCGCCTTCCTTTAATTTGCTCTTGCTGATCAATCCCAAGCACCGACTGGTTGCTGGCCAAAGCTTAATTATGTGGCCACGATCTGCTGCTTCCATTTTTCTAATCAGGCAGTGGACCTGAGTGAGATCCTCTCCTTTCAAACTTCTGATGTCCGGATTGGTGCTCGTCAAAGCTCTATTATGCTGCCTTTTTCTTCTCAAGCAGTGGACCTGAGTAAATTCTCCTTTCAAACTTCTGCTTGGTCATTAGCCAGAAGCTAGAGTGGTCGCCTCTCTGGTTGGAGCCCTACAACTAGTGGTGTGCCGCAGGGATCAGTGCAGAGTCCGTTGTTATTTGTCATCTATATCAACAATCTGTACAACTGGATGTGATGAACTGGATTAGCAAATTTGTAGATGACATGAAGATTGGGATGTAGTGGACAATGAGGAAAGCTATTAAATCTTGTAGCGTGATCTGGACCAGCTGGAAAAATGGCCTGAAAAATAGCTGATGGAATTTAATGCAGACAAGTGTGAGGTGTTGCACTTTAGGAGGACCAGCCAGGGTAGGTCTTGTATTGTGAATGGTAGAGCACTGAGGGGTGTGGTAGAACAAAGGGATCTGGGAATACAGATCCATAATTCATTGAAAAAGATGTCACAGGTATATAGGGTATTAAAGATAGCTTTTTACACATTGTCCATAAATTAAAGTATTGAGTACAGAAGTTGGGATGTTATGCTGAAATTATATAAGATGTTGACGAGGCCTAATTTGGAGTTTTGTGTGCAGCTTTGATCACCACCTACAGGAAAAATGGTAAGAAGGTTGAGACAGTACAGAGAAAATTTACAAGGATGTTACTGGCTCTGAAGGACCTAAGTAAAATGGAAAGATTGAATAGGTTAAGACTTTATTCCTTGGAACATTTAAGTCTGAGACAAGCTTTGATCAAGGTATACATAATTATGAGGGGTATTGATTGGGTAAATGCAAGCAGGCTTTTTCCACTGAGGTTGGGTGAGACTACAACTAGATTAAGGGTGAAAGGTGAAATATTTAAGGGGAACGTGAGGGGGATCTTCTTCAGTCAGAGGGTGGTGAGAGTGTAGAATGATCTACCAGCGGAAGTAGTGGATGCAGGTTCAATTTCAACAAAAAGTATGGGAAAGTATGGACGGATATGGTCCTTGTGCAGGTCAATGGGACTACACAGAATAATGGTTTGGCACAGACTAGATAGGCTGAAAGGCCTCTTTCTGTGTTGTAGTGTTCTATTACTTTATGTCTCTGTCCGATTTAATATCACTAGCATTTGTTGTGAAATTGGTTTGTGGCAGCAGTACGGTGCAATACCTTAAAGCAAAAAAAAACCTAAGTTACAACAAGAAGTATCAGCATCATTATGTACCGTGCCATATGACGTGAGTGATCGTGGTCTCTCCTCTGTCTTTAATCTAAGAAGTTCTAAAAAGCTGTTCAAAACTTTTCCCTGTCCATTCCTTGATGTAAGTCATGAATGTTATGCGCTGTCAACAGCAAATTTTTCTTTCAGTTTTTCCTGTCATTGTAAGATGTTTGAGCTTCTCTTTCCTACATGTCTCAGAAGCTCCAGCTGCTGTTTCCTGGTTGGTGATATCAGCTCTCTACTTATTCCAGCTTTTCACAACACTTCCTCATTTGTTACTCTGTCCTTCCATGATATTTTCATCCATCTTCTCAAAAACCACATCTCTACAGCTTGGAGTCTTCGCTCATTTTGCTTTGATATTGTCCAACATTCGCTTCCATGTGTTAGTGTGGAATGAACGTAGCACTGCAACACTCTGCGTTTCATACGTAGAGAAATGATGTTATTCTTTAATCATGGTCATGGATAGAGAATGAACAATAAGAGGTATACATATAAAAATAAATTAAATAAGTAGTGCAAAAAGAGAGTAAAATATAGAGAGGTAGTGTTCATGGATTGGTTCTCCATACAGAAATTTGATGGTGGAGGGGAAGAAGCTATTAAGTGTGTGTCTTCAGGCTCCTGTATCTCATCCCTGATGGCAGCAAAGAGAACAGGGCAAGAGGGGAGAGTCAACTATACATTGGTGTGTAGGACAAATCAGGAACAATGTTTTCTTCCAGATTCAAGCATATGCATTCTCTTTTGTCTTGGAGAATGATGAGCTCACTTGTAAACACAAAAGATTCTGTCGATGCTGGGAATCTTGAGCAACACACTCAAAATACTGGAGGACCTCAGCAGGTCAGGTAGTGTTGACGGAGGGGCATAAACAGTCAATGATTCAAGCCAAGACTCTTCATCAGGATCTTTTTCCAATTCTACCAAAAGATGAAGGTAACTGTTTCCTATCTCACTGTGAGCCTGTACAAGGGACAGATCTGGCTTGTTGGGTCACAACAAGACACTACCCTGTCTGTGCTCACAGGTAGGCCCAGGGTATCTGACTTTTCTCTGATGTGAACAATGGAAGAGGATGCAGAGAGTTACGGCCTGAAATGTTGACTGTTTATTTCCCTCCTGCTGAGTTCTTTTTGTGATGAGCCACATCTCTAATTGTATCATGTTCTCTATCAAATGCAGTGACTGTACGGGGAAAAGCATGCTGCTTAGATATCTACGTAAAGGCTCTGTCAATTCCTCAAGAACCCCAGGAAAAGATTCCAGTTGTGCCCTTGAGCAGCCAACTGCAACAGACATAGAAACCAGAGTGCAGAAGAAGAGAAGAAAACTAAGGCCAGAGAGCAGCAAGACCATCAGTGAACAAGAGAAAATGTCTGGGGCTCGAGGCTGCAATATGGAGAGGGGAGGTCAGGAGGTGCCTAGTGCTCGTGGTGACCAGCTGACTGGCCGGTGTCCTTCAACAGTCACTGGACGGAGTGAGAAAGAGCAGTTGCGGGAAAAGCACCAGTCTGCAAGTGAAAACAGGTGGGGCTATATGTCAGGGCATTTCAGAGGAGAGCTATACTTTGGGTAAGCATCAGTGATCCACCCTGACTGGGGGCACCAGTGACTCACACTGACAGTGGTATCTCAGGCACCAGCTCCCCACCCTGACACTGCTACCCCAGGACCAGTTCCCCACCCTGACACTGGTACCCCAGGACTAGCTCCCCACCCTGACACCAGTACCTCAGGCACCAGAATCAGAATCAGGTTTATTATCACTGGCATGTGACATGAAATTTGTTCAATGCAATACATAAAATAGAAGAGAAAAACAAAATAAAATAATTTAAAAAATTAAAAATCAATTACAGTATACATATATTGAATAGATTAAAAATCATGCAAAAAACAAATAATATATATTTTAAAAGAAAGTGAGATAGTGTCCAAGGATTCAATGTCCATTTAGGAATCAGATGGCAGAGGGGAAGAAGCTGTTCCTGAATCGTTGAGTGTGTGCCTTCAGGCTTCTGTACCTCCTACCTGATGGTAACGGTGAGAAAAGGGCATGCCCTGGGTGCTGGAGGTCCTTAATAATGGACACTGCCTTTCTGAGACACCACTCCTTGAAGATGTCCTGGGTACTTTGTAGGATATTACCCGAGACGGAGCCAACTAAATTTACAGGCCTCTGCAGCTTCTTCGGTCCTGGGCAGTAGCCGCCCATACCAGACAGTGATGTAGCCTGTCAGAATGCTCTCCTTGGTACATCTATAGAAGTTTTTGAGTATTTGTTGACATACTAAATCTCTTCAGACTCCTAATGAATATAGCCGCTGCCGTGCCTTCTTTATAACTGCATCAATGTGTTGGGACCAGTTAGATCCTCAGAGATCTTGACACCAAGGAACTTGAAACTGCTCACTCTCTCCACTTCTGATCACTCTATGAGGATTGGTATGTGTTCCTTTGTCTTTCCCTGCACATTATTCCTCTTAGGCACTGGTATAATTGTTGCCTTTTTGAAGCAAGTGGCAACTTCCGCTCCATGCAGTGAGAGGTTGGAAATATCCATGTATACTCCCACCAGTTGGTTGACACAGGTTTTCAGAGCTTTACCAGGTACTCTATCAGAACCTTCCGCCTTGCGAGGGTTCACTCTCTTTAAAGACAGCCTAACATCGGCCTGTGAGACAGAGTTCACAGGGTCATCAAGTGCAGCAGGAATTTTCACAGCTGTAGTTTTATTCTCCTTTTCAAAGCGGGCGTAGAAGGGGTTGAGTTCATCTGGTGGTGAAGCATCATTGCCACTCATGCTATTGGGTTTTGCTTTGTAGGAAGTGATGTCTTGCAAACCCTTCCAGAGTTGTCGTACATCCGATGTCGCCTCCAACCTCGTTTGAAATTGTCTCTTTGCCTTTGAGATAGCCCTCTGCGAATCATAGAAACATAGAAAGCCTACAGCATAATACAGGCCCTTGGGCCCACAGTGCTGTGCTGAACAAGTACTTATTTTAGAAATTAGCTAAGATTACCCATAGCCCTCTATTTTTCTAATCTCCATGTACCTATCCAGGAGTCTCTTAAAAGACCCTATCGTATCCATCTCCACAACCTTCACCAGCAGCCCATTCCACACACTCACCACTCTGCGTAAAAAAACTTACCCCTGACATCTCCTCTGTACCTACTTCCAAGCACCTTAAAACTGTGTCCTCTCGTGTTAGCCATTTCAGCCCTGGGAAAAAGCCTCTGACTATCCACACAATCAATGCCTCTCATCATTTTATACACCTCTATCAGATCACCTCTCTTCCTCCATTGCTCCAAGGAGAAAAGGCCAAGTTCACTCAACCTATTCTCATAGGGCATGCTCCCCAAGCAAGGCAACATCCTTGTAAATCTGCTCTGCACCCCTTCTATAGTTTCCACATCCTTCCTGTAGTGAGGTGACCAGAAATGAGCACAATACTCCAAGTGGGGTCTGAACAGGGTCCTATATAGCCGTAACATTACCTCTTGGCTCTTAAACTCAATCCCATGGCCAATGCACCATATGCCTTCTTAACCACAGAGACGACCTGCGCAGCAGCTTTGAGTGTCCTATAGACTCAGACCCCAAGATCCCTCTGATCTTCCACACTGCCAAGAGTTACTATTAATACTATATTCTGCCATCATATTTGACCTACCAAAATGAACCACCTCACATTTATCTGGGTTGAACTCTATCTGCCACTTCTCAGCCCAGTTTTGCATCCTATCAATATCCCGCTGTAACCTCTGACAACCCTCCACACTATCCATAACACCTCCAACCTTTGTGTCATCAGCAAATTTACTAACCCATCCCTCCACTTCCTCATTCAGGTCATTTATAAAAATAATGAAAAGAAGGGGTCCCAGAACAGATTCCTGAAGTACACCACTGGTCACCAACCTCCATGCAGAATGTGACCCATCCACAACCACTCTTTGCCTTCCGTGGACGATCTAATTCTGGATCCACAAAGCAATGTCCACTTGGATCCCATGTCTCCTTACTTTCTCAATAAGCTTTACATGGATTACCTTATCAAATGCCTTGCTAAAATCCATATACTTTACATCTACTGCTCTACCTTCATCAATGTGTTTAGTCACATCCTCAAAAAATTCAGTCAGGCTCGTAAGGCATGACCTGCCTTTGACAAAACCATGCTGGCTCTTCCTAATTATATTATGCCTGTCTAAATGTTCATAAATCCTGCCTCTCAGGATCTTCTCCATCAACTTACCAACCACTGAAGTAAGACTCACTGGTTTATAATTTCCCAGGCTATCTCTACTCCCTTTCTTAAATAAGGGAACAACATCTGCAACCCTCCAATGCTCCGGAACCTCTCCCATCCCCATTGATGATGTAAAAATCATTGCCAGAAGATCAGCAATCTCCTCCCTCGCCTCCCACAGTAGCCTGGGGCACATCTCATCTGGTCCCGGTGACTTATCCAACTTGATGCTTTCCAAAAGCTCCAGCACATTGTCCTTCTTAAGGTGTATATGCTCAAGCTTTTCAGTCCACTGTAAGTCAAGGTCCTTTTCCATAGTGAATACTGAAGCAAAGCATACTCATTCAGGTTCAAAGATGAATTCTTGAATACAGTCCAGTCCACCGATTCAAAGCTGTCATGTAAGCGCTACTGTGCTTCCCTTGTCCATACCTCCTTGATCCTAACTACTGTTGCTGCAGTCTTCAGTCAAGTCGCTTTTTATTGTCATTTCGACCATAACTGCTGGTACAGTATACAGTAAAAATGAGACAATGTTTTTCAGGACCATAGTGCTACATGCAACAATACAAGAACTACACTGAACTACGTAAAAACAACACAGGAAAAACTACACTAGAATACAGACCTACCCAGGACTGCATAAAGTGCACAAAACAGTGCAGGCATTACAATAAATAATAAACAAGACAAGTCTCTGCCTATACTCAGTAGAAGTGCAACCAGGTGATCAGACTTCCCGAAGTGAGGGCATGGAATAGCATGG
This sequence comes from Hemitrygon akajei, assembly GCF_048418815.1. Taxonomy (NCBI): domain Eukaryota; kingdom Metazoa; phylum Chordata; class Chondrichthyes; order Myliobatiformes; family Dasyatidae; genus Hemitrygon; species Hemitrygon akajei. The sequence continues at coordinate 2,228,312 of NC_133134.1, forward strand.
TAGGCATTCCTGATGGTGGTGTAGCAATGGTCCAGTGTGTTGTTTCCTCTGGTATTGCAAGTGATCTGTTGATGGTAATTGCTTAGTAATATTTTTTAGACTGGCTTGGTTAAAATCTCCCAAAACTATAGTGAAGGCTTTAGGGTGTGCTGTTTCATGCATGTTAATCCCATTGCTCAGGTCATCTAAAGCTTAATTGACATTGGCCTGAGGTGGAATGTATACTGCTACCAGCGACCAACCCTGACACTAGTACCTCAGGAATCAGTGATCCACCCTGACACTGGTACCCCAGGCACCTGTGACCCACCCTGACACTGATATCCCCCAGGACCAGCTCACTGCCCTGACACTAATACCTTAGGACCAGCTGTCCACCCTGACACTAGTACCTCAGCGTCTTCAGCGTAAATCCCTTCCAGGCCTTGAGACCTGCAGTTTTACGTTATCTCACGCTTCCCCTCTTGTCATTTGCTGCCATCAAGGAGGAGGTGTAGGAGCCTGAAGGCACACACTCAAAGTTTCAGAAACAGCTTCTTCCCCATTGTCATCAGATTTCTGATGGACAATCAACCCATGTATACTACCTGAATTTTTTTCTCTTTCTGTTTGCTGTATATATTTAATTTAACTTTTTCAAACTGTTTGTTATGTAATTTATACATATGTATTGCTATGTACTGCTGCCACAAAATTTCACAAGATATGTCAGTGATACTAAACTGATTCTGATTCAAATTAGCTTTAAGATCCAGTTTAAACCCTGCATTGAGTTATTAAGTCGTACAACATAGAAACAGGCCCTTTGAATCACTGCATCCACTTGCCCATCTATACTAATCCCATTTCTCTGCATAAATTTCATCTCCCTCTCTGGCCTGCTCATTCAACTACCCTGTCCAGGTGCCTCTTAAATATTGATACTGTTCCCATCTCCATCTCCTCTGGCAGCTCCTTCCAAATGCATCTTTTTGAATATATTTGCTCAGCTCTCCCATTTTAACTCTGTTACATTCAGTAGAATTTTAATCAATATTAAAGATACCATAAGGGAACCACTATTATTGGAAGCTTGTTACAGTTAATTTATTAAATCTGTAACCTTAAAGAGATAGGCAGTGTTTTACCATCAACAGTCCCTAAAGGCAGCAATCCTTGATGATGTAATGCTGAGGATTTAGAAGGCATTGGTCAGATTACATTTGGAGTATTGTGAACAGTTTTGGACCCCTTAACTAAGAAAAGTTGTGCTGGGATTGAAGAGGGTCCAGAGGAGATTAATGAGAATGATTCCAGGAATGAAAGGGTTAGCATATGAGCAGCATTTGATGCTTGGGCCTATACTCACCGGAGTTTAGAAAAATGGAGGGGGGAGTCTCATTGAAATGTATCAAACATTGAAAAGCCTAGATAGAGTGGATCTGGAGAAGATGAGGGAGTCTAGAACTAGAGGGCACAGCCTCAGAATAGAGGGACGTCCCTTTAGAACAGAGATGAGGAGGAATTTCTTTAGCCAGAGAGTGGTGAATTTGTGCAATTCAATGCCATAGACAGCAGCAGAGGCCAAGTTATTGGGAGTATTTAAAGCAGAGGTTGATAGGTTCTTGATTAGAACCCATATGATATTGTAGCAGAATTAGGCCAGTTGGCTCATCATCTGCTCTACCATTTCATCATGACTGATCTGATTTTCCTCTCAGCCCCAGATCCCTTCATGCCCTGACCAATCAAGAATCTATCCATCTCTACCTTAAATATTCTCTGGCTAAAGAAATTCCTCCTCATCTCCATTAGAGGCAGTTCCTTTTAGAAGTCTTCTGGTCTTAGATCCTCCCATTGTAGGAAACATCCTCTCTACATCCACTCTATCAAGACCTTTTACCAATTCGACAGGTTTCAATGAGGTAACCCCTCATGCTTCTAAATTTTAGTGTATTCAGGCCCAGAGCCATCGAATGCTCTTCAGATGACAAACTATTCAATCCTGGAATCATTTTTGTGAACCTCTTTTTGAACCTCTCCAGTTTCAGCACATTCTTTCTAGGATAAGGGGCCCAAAACTGCTCACAGTACTCCAAGTGAGGCCTCACCAGTGTTTTATAAAGTCTCAACATTACATCCTTGCTTTTATATTCTAGTCCTCTTGAAGGGAACCTTGAGGAGATTCTGCACAAGGGCTCACAAGTTCCTTTGAACCTCAGTTTTTTTGTGTATTTTATCTCCATTTAGAATATAGTCAACCCTTTCATTTCTTCTACCAAAGTACACGACCATACACTTCCTGACCCTGTATTCCATCTACCATTTCTTTGCCCATTATCCTCATCTAAGTCCTTCTGTAGCCTCTCAACTTCCTCAAAACTACTTGCCCCTCCACCTATCTTTATATTGTCTGCAAACTTTGCAACAAAGCCATCAATTCATTGACCTATAAAGTAAAAAGGAACGCTACTAGTCACATGCAGCCAGTCAAAAAAGGTTCCCTTTATTCCCACTCTTTGCCTCCTGCCAATCAGCCATTGCCTTATCTATGCTAGAATCTTTCCTGTAATCTATGGCCTAATGTGTGGCACCTTGTCAAAGGTCTTCTGAAGATCCAACTACACAACATCAATCGATTTTCTATTGTCTATCAGTTAGATTAATCAAATGTTACGGGGAGAAGGCAGAGGAATAAGGTTGAGAAGGAAAATAAATCATCCATGATGGAATGGCAGAGCAGACTTGATAGGTCAAATGGCCTAATTGTGCTCCTGTGTGTCTTAAAGATTCCTTGGGGTTTTGCCAGGCTTGTGTACACTGTTATATGATGACTATCACACCAAGCCTGACTGTGTCTGTATCCAACAGATGCAGGTAAATGAGTGGAAGTGAGTTAGATGCTTGACGACACTGGGGTGGAAGTGCTAGGCAAGCCTAAGTTTATCTTGTTGCCCCAGCAGCCACACTAGCTTTCTCCAAACTATAACTGATTGGCACAGAGTGAGACCTTGTGCACCAGAGAATAGGGAAAGATCACATCACTGCTGGAGCATCAAAGTTCAAAGGAAACTTATTATCAAAGTACATATACAGTATGCCACCATATACAGCCCTGAGATTCGTTTTCTTGTGGGCATTCACAGTAGATAGAAGAAACACAATAGAATCAATGAAAGACCACACACAGCAAGACAGACAACTAACCAATGTGCAAAAGACAACAAACAAAACAAACATTAAAAAAAAAGAAAAACAAAAAAAAAGCAATGAATATTGAGAACATAAATTGAAGATTCCTTGAAAGTGAACCATTAGGTTATGGAAACAGATCATTGTTGGGGTGAGTGATGTTATCCCGAGGACTCCGCCTCCCGCTTTCGGACATGTAAGACCCAGTTGCTTACTGTCCGCCTTTAATCTCTGCCTTTTCCGATTTAAACTTTGAAATTTCAACTTTATTCAGTCGAATTTGTACAGCAATAGTAATGGCTACTTTGAAGACCACCAGACGAAATCCAGACCCGTCTAATGGGAAATCTAAGACTGATGAGTACGCGGAAGAACCCCCTTGGGTCAAGAGATTAGAATCTCGAATCAGCAGTATCTGCACTGAAGTAACTCAATTAAAAGAAAAATATAAGAAAAAATTGACTCTTTGAGCCTTGATCTTAAAGAAGTTAATCGAAATGCGGCTGATCTCTCTTCTTGTTTGGAAAAGGCTCAAAAAGAATCGTGGATTTGGAAGCTCGATCACGTCGGAATAATATTCGAATTGTTGGATTAAAAGAGAAATCAAAATCTGCTGACACACTGGATTATTTTGCTAAAATGTTTCAGTCTTTATTTCCGGAGGTTTGTTCGCATTTCCCAGAGATCGAATCGGCTCACAGAACCAGTGCTTTAAAATCTTCGGATGAAGGTAAAAACAGGCATATTGTTGTGCGTTTTCTCCGTTTTAGAGACAAGGATTGCATTATTAAGCTTGCAAGAAAACAAAGAATATTTTCATTTCAAGGCTCAGAAGTCCGATTTTTTTTGAAGATTTTCCACGCGGAATTGTTAAACAACACGCTGCTTTTGCTCCTTCTATGAAACTAGCTTATCAAAAGAAGCTTTTTCCATCACTACAGTACCCAGCAAAATTAAGGATCATTATTAAAAATTCTGGAATTCGTATTTTCCATGATCCAGCTGAAGCATTGTGTTTTATTAATTGAGTCTGACAAGTCCGATGGCGAATCTGAAGTTTGAAGATTGAATGATTTATAATAGTTTGATTGGCTCGTGGTGTAAAGTGAAGAAATTGGAAGATTTTATGGTTATAAAAGTTTTTACCTTAGAATGTATTTTTATCTCCGAAAAAGTCTGGTTTGGAGGGTTTTAACCTCCGAAGATATAGCGGGAGAACTGTTGAAAGACTGTAGATAATTCTGAACCATCTAGACTTTTTTTTCTGTAGCATTTAAATGTACCAGCTGTTTTTTTTGTTTGTTCTGTATGCTTTTGTAAAGTTTCTTTTAAGTAATTACCTGGACTTTCTTACATTTTAAAGAAAGACTGGACAATTTAAAGATGACGATTGTTTTTTTCCTGTGCAAATATTTCAATGACGATGAATCTGAAGCCTGAAGTTGAATGACTTATAATGGTTTGAGTGTCTCGCGGTGTAAAGACTGATAAAGTTGGAAGATTTGATGGTCACAGAAAGTCTTTATTTTAAAATGTATTTTTATTTTTGAAAAAGACTGGTTTGGAGGGTTTCAACCTTAGAAGATATAGTGCAAGAACTTGATAGGCTGTAGTTAAGTTTGAACCATCTAGAACTTTTTTTTGCAGCGTTTAAATGAATCAATTGTTTTTTTTATTCTGTATGCATTATTGAAGATTTTTTTAAAGTAATTATTTGGATTTCCTTGTAGTTTAAAGACAGATTGGACAATTTAAAGATGGCGATTGTTTTTCTTTCGTACAAATATTCCAAGAATTGTTTTGGATGTGTTTTTCTTCCCTTATCTAATATTATGAAGGTTACTTTCAAATTGAAGGTCGTTTGGTTTTACAAGAAAACCACTATCCTTCCAAGTTAATTATACTGAGATATATGTTGACTGTAAAGAGAATTATATCTGGTTGAGGGAGATAGAGATTTTTTTATTATTTAGCTAGGTGGAGTTGTATTTGCGTCTATGCTTTTCTTGGGGCTTGCGTCGATTGACATCGACTTGTTTCTGGGCTTTGTAGGTTGGGTGTTTTTTTTCTTTTTTTATCCCCATTATGTAATCCTGGAGCATACGCTAATTATTTTTATTGATGTTCATCTCCGCCATTTTTGATCACTTTATCCTGACATGCGACAAACTTTTTTTTAGATACAAAGTTTCATGATGACATCTAAACAGTTAAATGTTTTAACTTGGAATGTTCGTGGTTGGAATCACCCTATTAAGCGTAAGAAAACATTTAAAGTTATAAATCGATTCCAGCCTGATATAATTTTTGCTCAAGAGACGCATATCAGGTTATGTGATAAAAATCGATTTTTTAAATTTTGGAAGGGCCCTCTATTCCATGCAAATTCCCAGAGTAAAACTAGAGGTGTCTCTATTTTTATCGATTCTAATATTCCTTTTAATCAGGAGGATATTAAAGCCGATATTAATGGTAGATTTTTAATTGTTAAAGGAATAATTTGTAATAAGAAAATGGTTTTGGTTAATATTTATGGACCAAATGTTGATGATCCCTCATTTTTTAAAGCTGTTTTTGCTCTATTACCTGATTTAAATGAATATATATTATTAATGGATGGTGATTTTAATACTTGCTTAAATCCTTTAATGGATAAGTCATCATCCAAACATCAACTTCTTAACTGTTCTGCATCACTTATTAATTCCTTTTTAATTGATTATGGTTTAATTGAGGTCTGGAGGCATATGCATCCTAGTGATAGAGAATATTCCTTTTTCTCACATGTTCATAATAAATATTCGAGAATTGACTATTTTATAGTCGACCCTCGACTTTTATGTAATATTCAGAAATGTGAGTATGATACGATTGCTATCTCTGATCATGCTCCTTTAAATTTAATATTTGAATTGAAAGATGTTGTTTCTACCAGATCATTTTGGCATTTTCCAGAACATTTATTACAAAGTGCAGAATTTGTTGAGTTTATTGAAATTCAGATAAAAGAGTTTTTCTCTTTAATAATATAGGAAATGGCTCAAAGTTAGTAATTTGGGATACATTAAAAGCTTATCTACGTGGTCAAATTATATCGTATATAGCTAAATTGAAGAAACAAACAAGAATGGAATTAGATAAAATTTCTAAACAAGTTAAAGAATTAGATGACATTAATGCAATCTCTCCAAATGTTGTTTCATTCAAAAGAAGAGTAGAACTACAATCACAGTATAACTTATTACTAACATATCCTATTGAAGGATATTTGCTTTAATTGAAAAGTCAATTTTATATTTCTGGGGATAAAAATAATAAGCTCTTCGCTTCCCAACTAAGAGCAGTTAGAGCTAAAAGACACATTTTAAAGATTCATAAAAACAATGGCGATATAGTAAGTAACTATGAGGATATTAATAACACTTTTCAAGATTTTTACTCTGATCTTTATAGATCTCAATTTCATGCAGATTCCTCCAAAATGGAAGCTTTTTTTACATAAGATTAAATTTCCACAAATTTCTGATGAAGATCAACAGATGCTTGATGCTCCAATTACCGAGCATGAAATTCAGAAAGCTATTTTATCAATGCAGTCAGGTAAAGCTCCTGGACTTGGTGGTTATTTGGTGGGATTTTTCAAAAAATTTGAAAGATTATTTTCTCCGTATCTTTTGGAAATATTTCATGAATCCTTTGAGAAGAGTAATTTACTTCTTTTTATGAAGCATCTGTTTCCTTAATTCTTAAAAAAGATAAAGACCCTGTTGAATGCTCATCATATAGACCTATTTCGCTATTAAATGTGGATGCAAAAATTCTTTCTAAAATAATTGCTAACCGCTTGGAAAATATTTTAATTAAGATTATCTCTATAGACCAAACAGGCTTTATTAAAGGCCGTTACTCTTTCTCTAATGTTCGGAGATTGATGAACATTATTTATTCACCATCTAAGCAACCTCAATGTGTTATCTCTCGATGCAGAAAAGGCATTTTATAGAGTTGTGGCCATACTTGTTCAAAGTATTAGAAAAATTTGGTTTCGGTAATAACTTCAATAGGTGGATTCAAATGATCTATAAGAACCCTGTTGCCACAGTCATTACTAACAATTATAGGTCTTCTTTCTTTTCACTTTCTCGTGGTACTAGACAGGGATGTCCATTAAGCCCTTTATTATTTAATCTTGTATTGAAGCCTTTAGCTATAACATTACAGGAGGCCAAAAACATTCATGGTATCTCTGTAAATGGAACCATACATAAGATTTCTCTTTATGCAGATGATCTTTTGATTTTTATTTCGAATCTTGAGGAATCAATTCCTAATCTTTTGGAAACACTTAAAGATTTTGGAAAATTTTCAGGATATAAACTTAATTTGAATAAAAGTGAATTGTTTCCATTAAATGCTCCTGTTAGTACATATAATGATATTCCTTTTAACCTAATGCTAATACATTTAGATATTTAGGTATTATAATTACTAAAAAATATAAAGATCTTTATAAAGCTAATATAGTTCCTCTAGTAGACTCCATGAAATTACTATTTCCTAGATGGAATCTACTTACTCTTTCTTTAATCGGTCATATCCATGCTGTGAAAATGATAATTTTATCTAGATTTTTATATATTTTCCAAAATATACCTATCTTTTTAACTAAAAAATTTTTTTGATTAAATTGACTCTCTTATTTCTTCCTTTATTTGCAACAATTAATAAGAATTAATAAGACCAAGAATTAATAAGTATCATTTACAAAAACCCAAAAAAGATGGCAGACTTACACTTCTTAATTTAAGACTGTATTATTGGGCTGTGAATATTAGACAATTATGTTTTTTGTTATACTGGCTTGATAAGAGCCAAAAACCACTTTGAGTTGATTTGGAATTAAAAGCTGTTAAACAATTTAATTTAACTTCAATATTAGGAGCTTCATTACCTTTACAGCTTTCTAAAATTCCAAATTTAAATTTTTACCCGGTTATTAAACAATCTTTACAGATTTGGATTCAGTTTCGTAATTTTTAAAATTTTAAACAATTTAAGTTGTCTAGTTTTTTATATCGAAACTTTTCATTTAAACCCTCAATAACCGACCCCATTTTTTCTCCTATGGAAAAATAAAGGGATCCATTCTTTTACAGATTTATTTTGTGATGGTCGATTGATGACTTTTGAAGAGTTAATTAACAAATACTCTCTCACTCATACACATTTTTTGCAATATTTTCAGGTTAGACTTTTTTACAACAATATTTACCTAAGTTTCCATATTTACAAGAATCTGATTTGTTGGATACTGTTTTGAAATTGAATCCCTTAGTGAAAGGTTCCAATAGCAGAATTTATAATTTACTCTTGTTACAAAAAGAGAACCTATCACTAAAGATTAAACAAGATTGGGAGAGAGAACTTAATATGACCTTTGTGAATGAAGAATGGGTTCGAATTTTGAAAAACGTAAATTCTTCTTCTATATGTGCCAATCACTGTTTAATTCAATTTAAAATTGTCCATCGTTATTATTTAACAAAGGAGAGACTATCTAAAATATTTCCTAGTGTAGATAATTACTGTGATAGATGTAAAACTGAAGTAGCTACTTTGTCACATATGTTCTGGTCACGTTCTTCATTAAAACTGTTTTGGAAACCTTTATTTTCTACAATCTCTAAAGCTCTGAAAATTAATTTACATCCTAATAGACTAACTGTTCTATTTGGAATAGTTCGGCATCATATTCAGGGTATTTCATCTTCAGATCAACATGTATTTGCATTTGCTACATTGTTGGCAAGAAGGGCTATTTTATTAAAATGGAAAGATATCTCTTCCCCTACATTAATTGAATGGTTTTCTCAAGTAATATTATGTCTCAGCTTGGAAAAAATTAGAAGTAGAACTGTTGAACCTCGATTTGATTTTGAGAGAAGATGGGGTTCTTTTGCGAAATATTACCATTTAATTTGAATTATTCTATATGGTTTCCTTCCAATTTTATTATCTTTTTTTCAAAAATGTGAATTGGCAGTTGTTGACTTTTTTTTAATACCTCTAGATGATGGTTAAACGTATTGCTTCCAGGGGTTGATTCCTAATGGGTTTTTTTTGTAGTTAATGGTTTTTTTTTTCTTAGGTAGATGGGGTTCTTTTTTTTCCTCCTTTTTTCTATATAAATTTTTTTTTATATATTACGATTAGTTTTTTTTCTTCAGCTCTATTAATTGTATACATATTAATTTGTTGAGGTTTTGTATTATTCCTATAGCTATAGAAGATTATGTATTAATAAAAAGATTCTAAAAATGAAAAGTGATGTTTTCCCCTCTGGTTCAAGAACCTGATGGTTGAGGGATTAATAACTGTTCCTGAATCGGATGGTGTGAGTCCTTAGGCTTCTGAACCTCCTTCGGGATGGCAGGAGTGAGAAGAGAACTTTGTAGAGGGACAAGGTCCAGTGTGAATTTTGTTTGCTTTCATACCACATTACCTAGTAAATAAAAGGAAGCACCTACATTTCACTGGGAATCTGCACTCCATCTATAGCAATAAATAGCTGATAGGATCTCCTTTCTCAGTGTTTTGTGATGAAGAGTTCACTGCCCCATGCTATTTCCTTCACCACTGTAAAGTCTGATATGATTTTCACCCAATAATTCATGTTACAGCCTGAGTCTCGAGGCAGCTGACCAACAGACAAGAGAGTGCCACAGGAAGGAGCAGCAGAGCCGGCAGTGGCTTAACAAGCAACTGGACAGCCTGAAGCCACTGAGATCTGTGACAGGGAAGCACCGAAGCGCAGAGGGAACACCGCTCCTATTCAATACGGTTAGTGCAGAGGGAATGTTCCTCCCCTTCACAAATAAGAGAAAATCTGCAGATGCTGGAAATACAAACAACACACAAAAAATGATGAGGAACTCAGCGGGCCAGCAGCATCTATGGGGAAAGGCACAGTCAAAGTTTTGGGCCAACTTTGGCAGGATTGGAGTAAAAAAGTCGAGGAGTAGATTTGAAAGGTGGGGGAAGGGGAGAGAGAAACAGGTGAAACCTGGAGGGGCAAAGGATGGAGTAAAGAGCTGGGAAATTGTTTGGTGAAAGAGATAGAAGGCAATGGAATAAAGAAAAGGGGGTGGGGCACCAGAAGGAGGTGATGGGTGGCAAGGAGATAAGGTTAGAGAGAGAAAAAGGGGTGGATGTGGGGTGTGTGGGAGACATTACTAGAAGTTTGAGAAATCAATGTTCATGTCATCAGATTGGAGGCTACCCAAGTGGAATATAAGGTGTTGTTCCTCCAACCCAAGTGTGGCCTCATCATAACAGTGGAGGAGGCCAAGGATGGACAAGTCAGAATGGGAAATGGAAGTAGAATTAAAATGGCGGATGGAGCGTCATTGCTCGGTGAAGTGCTCTCCCAATGTACGTCAGGTTTCACTGACATACAGGAAGCCACACTGATCAACTTTCGCCAATCAACTTCCTAGCTCTATACTTCATCCTTCCACCCTCACCCCCCTCCAGTTTCACTTATCATCTTGTGTTTCTCTCTCCCCTCCTCACATCTTTTAAATCTGCTCCTCGGCTTTTTTTTTCTCCAGTCCTGTCGAAGGGTTTTGGCCCGAAACATCGACTGTACTCTTTTCCTAGATGCTGCCTGGCCTGCTGAGTTCCTCCAGCATTTTGTCTGTGTGTTGCTACTCCTCTTCACCCTGCTGAGTGTGGAGGGAACGATGTTCTCAGTCACAGTAGTGTAAAGGGAGTACTGCTTATCAATGCAGTTATTGTGGAGGGAACGCTGCTCTTCAACAACATGGCTAGTGCAGAGAGAACACCGCTTTTCTTCAATACAGTTAGTGCGGAGAGAAAACGCTCCTCTTCAATGCGGTTAGTGCGGAGAGAACACACTCCTCTTCAATACAGTTAGTGCGGAGAGAACACACTTCTCTTCAATACAGTTAGTGCGGAGAGAACACCGCTTCTCTTCAATACAGTTAGTGCGGAGAGAACACGCTTCTCTTCAATACAGTTAGTGTGGAGAGAACACACTTCTCTTCAATACAGTTAGTGCGGAGAGAACACGCTTCTCTTCAATGCGGTTAGTGCGGCGAGAACACACTCCTCTTCAATGCGGTTAGTGCGGAGAGAACACACTTCTCTTCAATACAGTTAGTGCGGAGATAACACGCTCCTCTTCAATGCGGTTAGTGCGGAGAGAACACACTCCTCTTCAATGCGGTTAGTGCGGAGAGAACACGCTCCTCTTCAGTGCGGTTAGTGCGGAGAGAACACGCTCCTCTTCAGTGCGGTTAGTGCGGAGAGAACACCATAAAACCAGCCATAAAACCAGCATTAAAAGTAGCAATATAACAAATTTATGGATGATGCTTGATCGATTGGTTCAGAGCAATTATAGCTTTGGGGAAAAGCTATTTTTCAGTCTGGAAGTGCAGGCCTAGAAAATCTTGTAACGTCTGCCAGATGGAAGAAGTTCAAACAGATGATTGCATGGGTGTGTGATTATGCTTAAGATGCATGTAGCTTTCCTTAGGCAGCGTGAGTTGTAGGTGTCCTCCAGGGCTGGGAGCTGTGTCCTGATGATCTTCTGTGCGCTAGAGACGACCCGCTGAAGTGTTTTCCTATCAGCTACTGTACAACTGAGATACCACACAGAGATGCAGTATGTTAAGATGCTCTCTATGGTGCAGCGGTAAAAGGTCACCAGCATCTGTTCAGGTAGATCGGCTTTCTTCAGTGTCCTGAGGGAAAACAAGCATTGCTGTGCTTTCTTAACTGTTGTTGTGGTGTTAGTAGACCATGTGAGGTCTTCTGAGATGTGAGCACCACTCCTCTAAACACGGTGAATACAGAGGGAACACCACTCCTCTAAACACGGTGAATACAGAGGGAACACCACTCCTCTAAACACGGTGAATACAGAGGGAACACCACTCCTCTAAACACGGTGAATATAGAGGGAACACCACTCCTCCTCTAAACACCGTGAATACAGAGGGAACACCACTCCTCCTCTAAACACAGTGAATACAGAGGGAACACCACTCCTCTAAACACGGTGAATACAGAGGGAACACCACTCCTCTAAACACGGTGAATACAGAGGGAACACCACTCCTCCTCTAAACACGGTGAATACAGAGGGAACACCACTCCTCCTCTAAACACGGTGAATACAGAGGGAACACCACTCCTCCTCTAAACACGGTGAATACAGAGGGAACACCACTCCTCTAAACACGGTGAATACAGAGGGAACACCACTCCTCTAAACACGGTGAATACAGAGGGAACACCACTCCTCTAAACACGGTGAATACAGAGGGAACACCACTCCTCTAAACACGGTGAATACAGAGGGAACACCACTCCTCTAAACACGGTGAATACAGAGGGAACACCACTCCTCCTCTAAACACGGTGAATACAGAGGGAACACCACTCCTCCTCTAAACACGGTGAATACAGAGGGAACACCACTCCTCCTCTAAACACGGTGAATACAGAGGGAACACCACTCCTCTAAACACGGTGAATACAGAGGGAACACCACTCCTCTAAACACGGTGAATACAGAGGGAACACCACTCCTCCTCTAAACACGGTGAATACAGAGGGAACACCACTCCTCCTCTAAACACGGTGAATACAGAGGGAACATCACTCCTCCTCTAAACACGGTGAATACAGAGGGAACACCACTCCTCTAAACACGGTGAATACAGAGGGAACACCACTCCTCCTCAACACAGGGAATACAGAGGGAACACCACTCCTCTAAACACGGTGAATACAGAGGGAACACCACTCCTCTAAACACGGTGAATACGGATGGAACACCACTCCTCCTCAACACAGGGAATGCAGAGGAAATGCTGCTCCTCTTCAATGTGGTATGTGCAGAGGGAATCACGCTGTTCTTCATTATCTTCATGGGCACTGGTGTGTGGTGCCAACAGCAGAACATTCTGTCTTTGTCCTTTGCCAGTATTCTTGAGTATGTACCCAAGTTGTAGACAATTCATGTCCATCACCTATATTTCATACTCTTTTCATCCAAAGGGCATTATGTTGAGAAGAGTGGAAGACAGTGATGGGATTTTATCTCTGTTATATTCACAATGCTTTGGGAAAAAGTAATAATATGCTAGGTATAAATGGAGGGAATGAACAAGTGGATGCATGCAATTACTGTGTGAAATATGAGGCAGAATTACTTGTATTCTATAAGGCATCCAGAGAATCAATGCCTTTTTGATCAAAGTTCTAGCATCCACTGTGTCTCATTCTCAATGAATTTGTACTTTGGAGGAATTTGAATTGAAAGTTGCTTCATTCTCTGTTTTTTAGGAGGCCTCCTATTTGCCCAACATCCACACTTTGCCTGAGAAGGAACGAGGTGAAAAGCTTCTACTTACAGTCCATCTCTCCAGCTGCGGCCAACTGGTCACAACTGAACAGCAGACGACCTTCTCACTGGACAGCGCAGTGGCTTCCTCCAGTTTATACAATGCCCTGGTATCATGGTTCCTTTCTCTGGTAAGATTCTGATGATGCCAGGTCACTCATATACTGAGGTCTTGCACTTGAGTGTTAGCTCAGCAGGGTGGAATGGGAGTGTAGCAGTTAGTGCAATGTTTACAGTGCCAGCTATAAGATAGGGGTTCAATTCCTGCCGCTCTCTATAAAAAATTTCTCTGTTTCACCTGTGACTGCATGCGGTTCCCCCCAGAGTCCAAACACATCTGGGATAGGGTTAGTGAGTTCTGGGCATACTATGTTAGTGCTGGAAGTGTGGCAACACTTGCAGGCTGTTTAGCACAATCCTACCTGATTTGATTTGACACTGAGGCACAGAGAATCTGTAATTACCGACAAGTAACTTCTGTTGTTTCAACTAAAAGCATGGGGGTTCACAAACTGTCTCTGTGTGCACCCTACTAGAAACCCTGACTCTCCATGAACAGTCAATGAAGAGAAAAGGTATTACCCGGGAAAGGAGTCTACACTGGCCAGGCATACCTTGTCCCAATCTCCACGTGTCCTTGGGGTCCTCCTTATCTGTGATGGTTGGCCTCTGGCTGCTGGAGAGTTATCACCCCTGCGTACGTGGAGCTCCTGACTCTTATAACTGTTCCTCATCAATGAAACCATTGGCTCTCCATCTCATTGGCTCAAGGTCACCTGACCTACCTGGGTCTCCTTCTTACTGGTCGTTGTTTCATGGTTCTGTTCATCCCAGCCTTGTGTATGTACTGCATATGTTAATCAAAATGGCTTCTTTTGTTAAAAGTAAAACTGCTTCTTTGTTATGCTAACTGGTGAGGGAGTGTTTCTTGCAGAGCATTCTCGAAGCTTCTCGCAGCTTGTTTAAGTTAAAATTGCTGATAACGGGGATTGTATTCATTTGTTAACCAATTGGGTTGGATGTTATTTTCTCTTGTGGGTCTGGGAGCTGGGATTTCGCGGTCTTTTCAGGAGTTGGGGAGAAGACGGCGAAGAAGGTGGATGCGTGCCGCACTGCTCGGTTGATCACTTCGGGTGGTCCCAAGTGCGGGGTCGTGGAGGTCGGAGGAGAGCAAAGAGGGGTTGAACAGTCCGATGGTTGAGCTCCAACAATGTGCACTAGATTGACTGAACTCTGATAAGTTTTGGCACCTTTATTTTCTTTTCCTTCATATATACTGTATCGTTATTAATCACTTAGTTCTAGTAAGATAAAGTGTATTCTGTAACCGTACCTGGTGTGAGCTTGATATTGTGTGTGCGACGTTGCATTAACATGTATTCCACAGCATCTGTGTATACGGGAGGCAGGGTTTGGCGGGTGGCTGGAATTTTCCCCCTAGACATATACCAGCCTGTCGCGTAAGCGTTACATGTACTTCTGCCTTTACACTCTGACTGGTCCAAACCAGTTAAATGAGGCAACCCAGACAAAGTGTAATGATATTACAGATTGCTCCTTTGATAAGTCTGCCTTTTTACATAACAAGTAGCTACTCCAGTGGCACAAAAACTGGAGTTCAGTTGAAAACTGGAATCAGTCAACAGACTTATTCCAACAGTGTCAGAAGAGAACCTTCCCGAGTCACAACGCGACTTTCGTCCCAAACGCAGCACTGTCGACATGATCTTCGCAGTGAGACAGATGCAGGAGAAGTGCCTGGAACAGAACATGACATTATACTCTGTCTTCATTGATCTGACAAAGGTGTTTGACATGGTCAACAGAAACGTGATGTGCATCATCCTTAGAAAGCTTGGCTGCCTGCAGAAATTCACTCCACTTATCTGCCTGCTCCACGATGGCATAACAGGACAAGTGTTCTCAGGTGGTTCCCCATCTGAGACTTTCAACATCTCAAATGGTCTGAAGCATGCTATTAAGGACCTAGACCTGGGTATTTACATAAGATATCGCCTAGACGGATCGATGTTTGACCTGAGACGCCTTGCGGCAAAGACCAAAACGCTGAGGAGGCTCATCACTGAAGCCCTGTTTGCTGATGACTGTGCCCTCATGGCCCACCAGGAGAACCACCTGCAGACGATTGTTGATGAGTTCTCCACAGCCTCAAAGCTGTTTGGCCTGACAATCAGCCTCGGTAAAATAGAAGTTCTCCTACAACCTGCACCAAACAGTCACCCTCCTCAGCCATGCATCACCATCGACGGCACTGTCCTGAAGAATGTGGAGAGCTTCAAGTATCTAGGAAGCACCATCTCCAGTGACGGATCCCTTGACAAGGAGATCATAGCAAGGATCCAGAAAGCCAGCCAGGCACTCGGGAAACTCCGTGTCAAAGTTCTGGAGCACAAGGACATTCAGCTTTCAACCAAGCTCAAGGTGTACAAGGCTGTACAATCACCAACCAGGAAGTCCTTGACAGAACCAACAGCACAAGCATTGAGGCAAGGATCCTTTACTCACAATGGATTGGGCCATATCCACTACTTTTTGTAGATTTTTCCATTCAAGGGCATTGATTTTTCCGTACCAAGTTTGATGCAGCCAGTCAATAGACACACCACTACATGTCTATAGAAGTTAGTCAAAGTTTTAGATGTCAAGCCAAATCTCTGCAAACTCCTAAAGAACTAGAAGCACTGCTATGCTTTCTTCATAATTGTATTTATGTGCTGGGCCCAGGACAGGTCCTCTGAAATAATAACACCAAGGAATTTAAAGTTGCTAACCCTCTCCACCTCTGATCCTCCAATGAGGACTGACTCGTGGATCTCTTTTTCTTTCTCCTGAAGTCTATAATTTTTCTTCTCCTGAAATCTTGCAGACATTGAGTAAGAGGTTGTTGTTATGACACCACTCAGCCAGATTTTCAGTCTCCTTCCTATTTGCTGATTCACTACCACCTTTGAATCGGCCTGTGATAGTGGTATGATCAGAAAACTTGAATATGGCATTGGAGTTGTGCTTAGCCACACAGTCATAAGTGTAAAGCAAGTAAAGCTAAGTACACAGCCTGTGGTGCACCTGTGTTGATGGAGATTAGGGAGGAGATGTTGTTGACTGGAGTCTACAAGTGAGGAAAACCAGGATCCAATTGCACAAGGAGGTACTGAGGCCAAGGTTTTGGAACTTACTGATCAGTTTTGAGGGGATGATAGTATTGAATGCTGAGCTGAGTCAATAAAGAGACAGGGTCATTAGAAACGGGGATGGTGTCGGAGGATTGGCGTATTGCTCATGTGGTTCCATTGTTTAAAAAGGGTTCTAAGAGTAAACCTAGCAATTATCGGCCTGTAAGCTTGACGTCAGTGGTGGGTAAATTAATGGAAAGTATTCTTAGAGATGGTATATATAATTATCTGGATAGGCAGGGTCTGATTAGGAGCAGTCAACATGGATTTGTGCGTGGAGGGTCATGTTTGACAAATCTTATTGAATTTTTTGAAGAGGTTACTAGGAAAGTTGATGAGGGTAAAGCAGTGGATGTTGTCTATATGGACTTCAGTAAGGCCTTTGACAAGGTTCCACACAAAAAGAAGGTTCAATTGTTAGGTATTAATATCGAAGTAGTGAAATGGATTCAACAGTGGCTAGATGGAGATGCCAGAAAGTAGTGGTGGATAACTGTTTGTCAGGTTGGAGGCTGGTGACTAGTGGTGTGCCTCAGGGATGTGCACTGGGTCCAATGTTGTTTATCATATACATTAATGATCTGGATGATGAGGTGGTAAATTGGATTAGTAAGTATGCAGGTGATACTAAGATAGGTGGCGTTGTGGATAATGATGTAGGTTTTCAAAGCTTGCAGAGAGATTTCGGCCAGTTAGAAGAGTGGGCTGAAAGATGGCAGATGGAGTTAAATGCTGATAAGTGTGAGGTGCTACATTTTGGTAGGACTAATCAAAATAGGACATATTTGGTAAATGGTAGGGCATTGAGGAATGCAGTAGAACAGAGTGATGTAGGAATAATGGTGCATAGTTCCCTGAAGGTGGAATCTCATGTGGATAGGGTGGTGAAGAAAGCTTTTGGCATGCTGGCCTTTATAAATCAGAGCATTGAGTATAGGAGTAGGGATGTAATGTTAAAATTGTACAAGACATTGGTAAGGCCAAATTTGGAGTATAGTATTCAGTTCTGGTCACCAAATTATAGGAAAGATGTCAACAAAATAGAGAGAGTACAGAGAAGATTTACTAGAATGTTACCTGGGTTTCAGCACCCAAGTTACAGAGAAAGGTTGAACAAGTTAGGTCTTTATTCTTTGGAGTGTAGAAGGTTGAGGGGGGACTTGATAGAGGTATTTAAAATTATGAAGGGGATAGATAGAGTTGACGTGGGATAGGCTTTTTTCCATTGAGAGTAGGGGAGATTCAAACAAGAGGACATGAGTTGAGAGTTAAGGGGCAAAAGTTTAGGGGTAACACGAGGGGGAACTTCTTTACCCAGAGAGTGGTAGCTGTGTGGAACAAGCTTCCAGTAGAAGTGGTAGAGGCAGGTTCGATTTTGTCATTTAAAAAAAAATTGGATAGGTATATGGACAGGAAAGGAATGGAGGGTTATGGGCTAAGTGCAGGTAGGTGGGACTAGGTGAGAGTAAGCATTCAGCACGGACTAGAAGGGCCAAGATGGCCTGTTTCTGTGCTGTAATTGTTATATGGTTATAGCATCCTGATGTATGCATCTTTGCTGTCCAGATGCTCTAGAGTTGAGTGAAGAGCCAATGAGATCACTGTGGATGTCAGTGATACTGGCTGATGGTCATTGGAACGCCACCATGCTCTCCTTGGGCAATGGTACAATTGAAGCCTGCATGAGGCAGGTGTATTCCTTAGACTACTGAAGTGAGAGGTTAAAGATCTCAGTGAACACACCAGCCAGTTGATAAACTCAGCTGTTTAGTAAATGGCCAGGTTCCCAGGCATACACATCACTGAGGATCTCACATCACCTGTACATACAGCCTGTGTGGTGAGAAAAGTTTGGTACGAGTCCCCAGATCCAACAGATTTTCTACAGGGGCACAATTGAGAGCATCCTGACTGGCTGCATCACTGCCTGATATGGGAACTGTACTTTACTCAATTGCAGGACTTTGCAGAGAGTGGTGCAGACAGCCCAGCACATCTGTAGGTGTGAACTTCCCACTATTCAGGACATTTACAAAGACAGGAGTGTAAAAAGGGGCTGAAAGATCATTGGGGACCAAGTCACATCAACCACAAACTGTTCAGCTGCTACCATCCGGGAAATGGTACTGTAGCATAAAAGCCAGGACCAACAGACTCCAGGACAGCTTCTTCCACCAGGCCATCAGACTGATTAATTCATGCTGACACAACTGTATTTCTTTGTTATATTGACTGTCCTGTTGTATATACTATTTATTATAAATTACTATAAATTGCATATTGCACATTTAGATGGAGATGTAACGTAAAGATTTCTACTCATGTATGTGAAGGATGTAAAGTCAATTCAATTCAATTTTTGGCTGTTTGCTTTCCGTGGGTTCACCATCCTGAAGGCATGTTGGTTTCAGAGTCTGAAATTATAGGATTATTGGGGGATGTGGGAGTTTGTGATAGTTCCTCCATGTTTTGATAGTCAAAGTGAGCACAGAAGGCATCGAGGTCATCTGGAAGTGAAGCCCTGCTGTCTCCCATGTTGCTTGATTTCACTTCATAAGAGGTGATAGCATTCAAGTCCTGCCACAACTGTTGTGTATCCTTCATTGATTGTTTGGTCCAGAATTTCCACTTTGCCCATGGCTTTCTGGAGATCGTACCTGGACCCCATGTAACTTTCTTGGTTACCAGACTTGAATGCCTCTAATCTGGCCCTCAGCAGAGTTTGGATCTTAAGGTTTATTCAGGGCTTCTGATTGAGGAAGACTAATGGGGACACACTTGTGTATAGCTGTTTTAATAAAGTCCATTACAACCATTGTGTACTCATTGAGATCCCTAGGGGAGTGCTTAAACACGGCCCAGTCCTTTGACTTGAAGCAATCCCTCAGCTGCTCCTTTGCCTCCTGCAACCACCTCTTTATAGTCTAATCTATTTAGCCTCTGCCTGTATGCAGGTAGGAGAAGGACAGCCAAGTGATCCAATTTACCAAAATGTGGTCTGGACAAGGAACGGTAGGCATTATCTTATTATCTTAGAATAATAGAATATTTTATCTTTTCTTTAGTTAAGGTGTTGCCTGCACTTAGAGACAGACTTAACTTTAATTTCTTTAACATCCCCAGAGCAGGAGTGCTTTCAATGTTTCATGGGCTAACTATTCTCAGCTGTGATCCATTTTGTTAAACAAGATTTATTTGTGACTGGTTTTCATTAATTTCAGCTTGCTACTACTTGTAAACTGCTTTTGAGATCTAAGATTAAGATTAGCTTTATTTGACACATATACCTTTAAAAATATAATGAAATATTTCATTTGCATCAAAACCCAACACAGTCTGAAGATGTGCTAGGCAGCCTGCAAACATCACCACGTTTCCATTGCCATTGTAATGTACACATGATTTACTAACCCCAACTTGTAGATCTTTGGCATGTAGGAGGAAACCAGAGCATCAAAAGGAAATCCACCAGCTCACGGGGAGAATGTATGGACTCCTTACAGACCATGGAACGTTCACTAGTGCAGTGAAATGTTACACTAACTACTACACTACAATACTGATCTGATAAAGGCAGTGTTTAGAAACATAGAAAACCTACAGCACAATTCAGGCCTTTCGACCCACAATACTGTGCCAAACATGCACTTCTTTACCCATAGCCCTCTATTTTTCTAAGCTCCATGTACCTATCCAGGAGACTCTTAAAAGACCCTATTGTATCCGTCTCCACCACTGTCACCAGCAGCCCATTCCACGCACTCACCACTCTCTGCGTAAAAAAAACTTAACCCTGACATCTCCTCTGTACCTTCTTCCAAGCACCTTAAAACTGTCCTTTCATGTTAGCCATTTCAGCCCTAGGAAAAAGCCTCTGACTATCCACATAATCAATACTTCTTGTCATCTTATACACCTCTATCAGGTCACCTGTCAACCTCCATCGCTCCAAACAGAGAAGGCCACGTTCACTCAACCTGTTCTCATAGGGCATGCTCCCCAATCGAGGCAATGTCCTTGTAAATCTGCTCTGCACCCTTTCTATAGTTTCCACAACCTTCCTGTAGTGAGGTGACCAGAACTGAGCACAGTACTCCAAGTGGGGTCTGACCAGGTTCCTATATAGCTGTAACATTACCTCTCGGCTCTTGAACTCTCGGCTACTGTCCATCCCTAACTATTCTTGGGAAGGTGATAAAAAGCCACCTTCTAAGTTCCCAACCTGGGGTCCATGGACTCCTTGGTTAATGGTAGGGGTCCATGGCATAAAATCTAGGCCTCAGTGCCTAATGGCAGCAACGAGAAAAGGATGCAGACACGGAATGGTGGAGGTCTTTAATAATGAATGTCGACTTCTTGAGGAGTTGCCTCTTGAAGATGTCCTTGATGAATAGGAGAGCTGTACCCATGATGGAAGTGATTGACTTCAGTCTATTCCTCTACTAGGTCCAGCTGGATTTGACTTGTTCTGCTTTGTCTGTGAAGAACAAATTGGGCACCATGGTAGTACGGTGGTTAATGTGAAGCTATTACAACTTGAGACATTGAAGTTAGGAGATCAATTTCAATGTCATCTGTAAGGAGTTTGTACATCCTCTCTGTGAAATGCATGGGTTTTCCCCCATGTGCTCCAGCTACCTCCTTCAGTCCAAAGACAAACCTGTTAGTAGGTTAATTGGCCATTATAAATTGTCCAGTGATTAGGATAGGGTTAAATTGGGGTTTGCTGGTCAGTGTGCTTCAAGAGAATGCACCAGACTATTTTCCACATTGTTTAGAGATGTAGTTAGCTGTGGGGCACAGGTCTTCAATCTGTCTGGTGCTGTAGCCTTTGCTACATCCAGTGCTCTCAGCTGTTTATTGGAGTGAACCGAATTGGCTGGAATTTTACCTTTATAGTGGTGGGTGACTTCAGTGGAATCCTGCCAGTTGGGCAAATGCTGGTTTGGAAGATGATTGATTTTTTTAAAATGACACAATTTGACAGAGAGAGTGGTGGGGGTGTGGACCATGCTGCCAGGGGTGGTGGTAGAGGAATACACTAGGGGCATTTAGATAGGCACGTGGATGCAAGAAACATGGAGAGCTATGTGGTTAGATTGATCTTTGAGTAGTTTTTAAAAGTTAGCACAATGCTGTGGGCTGAAAGGCCTGTACTGTGCTGTAATTTTCCACATTTTAATGTTCTAATGCCAGGTAATGCTTGTAACAGAAAAACTCTACTTCAAAATCTAATGCCCCTATAAACACATCTTCTGTTGACAGGTACCCACTCAGCTGCCTCCTGTGAATCGACCACATGGCGACAGTGTTGAGGCAAGGGCACCATTTCAGGTGGTGGGTCTCCAACAAGTCTGGCAAGAAGAGGGCTTGGCTTTATATGCCTGTGTGGTACCGAAGTGTCAGAGCCTTGATCAGAGCAAGCCCACATACAGCAAGAGTTGGATAAATACGGTCAGTAGTGATCTTCTCCTGAGTCTCTCTATGCCTCTTCCTAGCCTGTGCTAACTTAATATTAGATATACAGACTGAAAAATCTTTGTAGCATGTGATGTGTTTTCAATCTTGCAGTGAACTGCATAGTCCTGCGCCCTATTTTCTTCTTGTTAGGATCTTGAAATTCTCATTTTTAAGCTGCTTGTGGATGAAAATGACTGTTGTTATGTTGTATAAGCAAGAGTCACATATAGGTCAGGAGTGTGGGAGGGGTGTACTTGTGTGAAACATGAACTAGTGTGAACAAACTGCTGAAGGAGCTCAGAAGGGGTCAAGCAGAATCTACAGAGGGGAATCACTAGTCAATGTTTCAGGCTGAGACCCTTCCTCAGGATTGGAAAGGGAAGAGGAAGATGCCAGAATAAAATATGGGGGAGGGGAAAGAGGACAAGCTAGAAGGTGATAGGGGAAGCCAGGTGAGTAGGAAAGATAAACGACCAGAGAGGAAGGAATCTGATAGGTGAAGAGAGTGGACCTTAGAAGAAAGGGAAGAAGGAGAGGAACCAGGTGGAGATGAAAGCTTGTCTTATGAAGAAGGTTTGATGCCTCTGGGCCTGTATTCACTAGAATTCAGAAGAATGAGGGGTGACCTCATTGAAAACTATTGAATATGGAAAGGCCTTCATAGAGTGGATGTGGAGGGGATGTTTGTGGGATTCTAAGACCAGATAACACAGCTAAAATACAGGAGTGTCATTTTAGAATGGAGATGAGGAGGAATTTCTTTAGCCAGAGAGTGATGAATCTGTGGAATTCATTGCCATAGGCAGCTGTGAAAGCCAATCATTGGGTATATTTAAGAGAGAGGTTGATGGATTCTTGATTAGTCATGGCATGAAGGGATACAGGAAGGAGACAGGAAATTGGGGCTGAGTGGGAAAATGATCAGCCATGAAGAAATGGCAGAGCAGGCGCAATGGGCCAAATGGCCTGATTCAGCTCCTATGTCTATGGTCTTATGGTCTTATTTTAGGCAGGTGAGTAGAAGAGGTAAAAAACCAGTGGGGAATTGAAGAAAAGAGAAGGGGAGGGACAAAAATTTACCGGAAGAAGAAATCAAAGTTCATGCCATCAGATTAGAAGCTAACTATACGGAATATGAGGTGTTGCTCTTCCACCCAGAGTGTGGCCTCATTTTAGCAAACGAAGAGGCCATGGACCAACATGTTGGGACAGGAATAGGGATAGGAATTAATTGTGAACGGTATCTGTGTATGCCATTGGGATGTGGACAGTTGTGTTCAATACTGAGGAGTGTGTTCAAAAGTTGTATGCAACACGTGAATGTAAGCAGGCATTCTGCATGGTGTAAGGGAAGTGTTATAGAGTATATGTGCTTTCTAACCACCTATACCATCTATAGACAGTGGTGTAAACTTAGCACCACATGAAATATGCAGGACCCTCTATACTCTGTGTGCAGGGTCTTTGTCTCATTGACAATTAAGACATTATTTATTTAGAGATACAATGCGGAATAGGCCCTTCTATCCCTCGAGCCGCATTGCCCAGCAGCACCTGACAACCACAACTTAACCCTAGACTAACTGGGAGGAAACCCACACGTTCCTTGGTGAGGATGTACAAACTCCATAGAGAGGATACCAGCATTGAACTCTGAACCTCCATGCACCGAGCTGCGATAGCATTGCACTAACCACTATGTCACCATGGTCCCCACTGTGATCCAGCTTCAGTCCTTTAACTGTCTCTGCTATGTGTTCATCCTGCTTGGTCCTATTAGACTAAACATCACACCAAGGCACTTGCTGTAACTACGAGAAAACTGTTGCAACGGTAGGATTTTTCGTGGCTATCTGCTGTTCCAGTATCCCGTCTCTGTAATTTGCAGGTGAAGGAGAAATTGCGAGAAACATCCATCTTCTACCAGCTCGTTGTGGACTTTTTATCCCAGACATCCCTGAGGGAAGTAATCTGGTGGAGCAAAGAGCTGAATGATACTCTTCAAGGTCACAAGTTCCCTCCATGGGTCTGCCTTCCTGCAACTCACCTCAACTCCATGATTTCTGTCGAGCCTGACTCCAAGGTGAGCATGATCAATCTGTGTGGAATGGACATGTCCAGTGAATGGATGTGGGGAAACACTGTTCAGGGAACATGATTGCAAACTGGACTTGTCTTTTTCATCTCTTGATCTTTACACAGGATGTTCCGAGGATATTTGAAGCTGAGTTTGGGTTTTTCTGGCAGACATTGGAGACAGAGGAATGTTGTTGTTGGACTTCCACTGAAGATGTGGTGTGGTGTGTGCAGGAGCCTGAGGTAGGAGAGCTAATCGCTATCTACAGCCACAATCGGTTCTAAGGTTAAAGAAGGGCTGAAAGAATAAAGACCAGATGTTGGAAATGTTGGCCATATTCACATTGTGTGAGGAATAATATTAAACCTGTATGTCCCACAAACAATATCAGTAACCCAACACCTGCTTGGGAAAACCAGGAGACAGGTTTACAAATGTTTTCTTTCTTTAATGAACCAGGCCCACCATCGAAACAGTGGCAAAATTATATTGAATTCAAGTTTATTGTCATCTGACTGTATATACAGTGCCAATAAAAAGTATTCACCCCCGCCCCCAGAAGTTTTTGTTTTATTGTTTTACAACGTTGAATCACAATGGATTAAAATTGGCTGTTTTGACGCTGATCAACAGAAAAATCTCTTCCGTATCAAAGTGAAAATTAATCTAAATTGATTACAAATATAAAACACAAAATAACTGATTGCATAAGTATTCACTCTCTTTAATACGGCACACCAAATCATCACTGGTGCAGTCAATTGGTTTTAGAAGTCATATAATTAGTTAAATGGAGATCAGTTTTGGAAACGTGTGTACTCAAGGTGTTTCATAGAACATAGAACATAGAAAACCTACAGCACAATACAGGCCCTTTGGCCCACAAAGCTGTGCCGAACATGTCCTTACCTGAGAAATTACCTAGGGTTACCCATAGCCCTCTATTTTTCTGAGCTCCCTATACCTATCCAGGAGTCTCTTAAAAGACCCTATTGTATTCACCTCCACCACCGTTGTTGGCAGCCCATTCCATGCACTTACCACTCTCTGTGTAAAAAAACTTAACCCTGATATCTCCTCTGTACCTTCTTCCAAGCACCTTAAAACTGTGCCCTCTCATGCTAGTTATTTCAGCCCTCTGACTATCCACACGATCAATGCCCCTCATCATCTTATACATCTAATGATTCAATTGATTGTAGTAAAAATACACCTGTATCTGGAAGGTCCAACTGCAGGTGGGTCAGTATCCTGTGAAAAACTATACCGTGAAATCAAAAGAACACTCCAAGCAACTCTGCAAAAAGGTTATTGAAAAGCAGAAGTCAGGAGATGGATACAAGAAAATTTCCAGGTCTCTGAATATCTCTTTGAGTACTGCTAAGTCAATCATCAAGAAATTGAAAGAATATGGCACAGCTGTAAATCTGCCTAGAGCAGGTCATTCTCAAAAATTGAGTGACCATGCAAGAAGGGGACTAGTGAAGGAAGCCAGTAAGAGACCTATGACAACTCTGGAGGAGTTACAAGCTTCAGTGGCTGAGATGGGAGAGACTGTGCATACAATAATTATTGCCCGGGTGCTTCACAAGTCACAGCTTTATGGGAGAGTGGCAAAGGAAAAGCCACTGTTGAAAAAACTCACATGAAATCTTGGCTGAAGTTTGGCAGAAGGCATGTGGGAGAGTCCAAAGTCAGCTGGAAGAAGGTTCAATGGTCTGATGAAACCAAAATTGAGCTTTTTGGCCAAGAGACTGTTTTGGCATAAGCCAAATACCACACATTATCAAAAACACACCATACTTACCATGTAGCATGGTGGTGGCTGCATCATGCTGTGGGGATGCTTCACTGCAGCAGGCCCTGGAAGGCTTGTGAAGGTAGAGGGTAAAATGAATGCAGCAAAATACGGGAAGATCCTGATGCAGTCTGCAAGAGAACTGGGTGAAGATTTGTTTTCCAGCAAGACAATGAC
Source organism: Hemitrygon akajei (assembly GCF_048418815.1). Taxonomy (NCBI): domain Eukaryota; kingdom Metazoa; phylum Chordata; class Chondrichthyes; order Myliobatiformes; family Dasyatidae; genus Hemitrygon; species Hemitrygon akajei. The sequence continues at coordinate 2,254,624 of NC_133134.1, forward strand.
CCCAAGCATTAAGCCAAAGCTACACACGTATGGCTTAAAAAAAACAAAGTTAATGTCCTGGAGTGGCCAAGTCAGAGTCCAAACATCAATCCAATTGAGAATTTATGGCTGGACTTAAAAAAGGCTGTCCACTCATGATCTCCAGGCAATCTGACAAAGCTGGAGCAGTTTTGTAGAGTAGAATGGGGGGAAATTGCAGTGCCCAGATGAGCAAAGTTTATAGTGACCTATCCACAGAGAATCAAAGCTATAATTGCTGCTAACAGGTCTTCTACTAAAAACTGACTTGAAAGGGGTGAGTAATTATGCAATCAATTATTTTGTGTTTGATAATTGGAATACGGTTAGACCAATTTGTAGAAATTTGTTTTTACCTTGATACGGAAGATTCTTTTCTGTTGATCAATGTCAGAAAAGCCAAATTAAATCCGCTGTGACTCAATGTTGTAAAACAATAAAACATGAAAACTTCCAAGGGGACAAATACTTTTTATAGGCACTATATATCCATCCAAGCGAAACAATGTTCCTCGAGACTACAGTGCACCCACAAAACATTTATCACACACAGCACAGAAAACAAAACATTACTATAAATAAGTTAACAAAATATAATTCTAAAATGCATTTAAATGGTAAATAGTAAACAGTACAGTAAACAGGTCATTGTCCTAGTGATAACACCTCAGTGGCTGCAGGATATTCGTTAGTCTCACAGTTTGAGGGAAGAAGTTGTTACACAGTCTGGCAGTCCTAGTCCTGATGTTTCTGTACCTCCTTCCTGACAGTAGTGGGTCAAATAGATTGTGGGATAGGTGGTGGCGATCTTCAACAATGCTTCAGGTCCTTCATCTGCTATGCTCCCAGTAAATGTCACAAATAGGGGCAAGGAGACCCTGAATATCCTCTCAACAGTTCTTACTGTCCTCCAGTAAGATGCCTTCCAGCTTCCGTACCACACAATGGTGCAGCCAGACAGGACACTCTTGATGGTGCTCCTGTAGAAAGTTGTTAGAATTGGGGCGGGGAGCTTTGCACACCCCAATGTCCTCAAAGTGTAGACACTGCTGTGGCTTCTTGACTAATGAGCAGGTATTGTGGATCCAGGTTAGATCATCCAGGCAGAAGAACCCAATTATAATTTTTTTTCTCTGTGTCTGAAGAATGAGATATTAATTCGTTGTGAATCAAAGGAGAATGAATTGATTTGTGCCAATGTCACTCTTTCAGGTCACCATGGCCCTAGTTTTTGAGAATTTATTCAGTAATCCTGTCGCCCTTCACCACACACTGCAGCTGACCTTTGGCTCTGGTATGGATATCTGTGGACTTCGCCTACTTTACCCTTCACCACTTCTCCTGGCAGAGAGTGCAGGTAAAACTAATGCAAAGCTAAACATGAACAGTAGCAACCTCTTTGTTAGAATCCAATCCCTGACAAGCAGAGCTTCATGGCAGTTTTCTCAGAGTTGGACAGTTGACATCAGAGGCGCGTAAAAAGAGCTAGTTTTCAATCAGGATGGCGATCGATATTTTAAAGGCAGAGCTTCGTGGAAGTTTCATCCTCTTCAGAATTCCTTCAGAATTAGGTTTAATATCACTGCCATATGCTGTGGAATTTGTTGTTTTGCAGTAGCAGCACATTATAGTACTTAATAATAAAATTACAAATTACAATAAGATATATTGTCCTGTCAAAAATCTGATGGTGGATGTTGGATTGGAGGGCATAGAACCATGGAACCATAGAACATTACAGCACAGTACAGGCCCTTCAGCCCTCCATGTTGTGCCGACCCATATAATCCTTTAAAAAAGTACTAAACCACACTACCCCATAACCCTCTATTTTTCTTTCATCCATGTGCCTGTCCAAGAGGTTCTTAAATATCCCTAATGTTTTAGCCTCCACCACCATCCCTGGCAAGTCATTCCAGGCACTCACAATCCTCTGTGTAAAAAAACTTACCACTGATATCTCCCCTAAACTTCCCTCCCTTAATTTTGTACATATGCCCTCTGGTGTTTGCTATTGGTGCCCTGGGAAACAGGTACTGACTATCCACCCTATCTATGCCTCTCATAATCTTGTAGACCTCTATAAGTCCCCTCTCTTTCTTTTCTCCAAAGAGAAAAGTCCCAGCTCTGCTAACCTTGCTTCATATAACTTGTTCTCCAAACCAGGCAACATCCTGGTAAATCTCCTCTGCGTCCTCTCCATAGCTTCCACATCCTTCCTATAATGAGGTGACCAGAATTGAACACAATGCTCTTAAGTGCGGTCTCACCAGATATTTGTAGAGTTGCAACATGACCTCTCTACTCTTGAACTCAATCCCCTGTTAATGAAGCCTAGCATCCCATAGGCCTTCTTAACTACCCTATCAACCTGTGCAACGACCTTGAGGGATGTATGGATTTGAACCCCAAGGTCCCTTTGTTCATCCACACTCTTAAGTAATTGACCATTAATCCTGTACTCAGTCTTCTGGTTTGTCCATCCAAAATGCATCACCTCACACTTATCTGGAAATCTTTTACATTACAGCCTGATATGAGTTGTGGAAATAAACAGTCAACATTTCTGGCCAAGATCCTTCATCTGGACTGGAGAGGAAGGGGAAGAAAGATTCTGGCTTCTTCCCCTTTCCTTTCCAGTCCTGATGGGGGAACTTGGCCAGAGATATCAACTGTTAGTTCATTTCCATTGATATTTTCTAACCTGCTGAGTTATTCCAACATTTTGTGTGTGTTGCTATGGAGTTCCAGAATTTACAAATCTCTTGTGTTTCTAATCTGAATTGTGTTCTCTCTGTTTGTAGGAAAGCTTCCTTCTACTTACAATCCTGATGGTAATACCACTCCCAGATCTGTGTTGGCACTGGCACTGAGAGGTGTGAATGCTGGTACACTGTGGACAGACATCGTTGGGCCATCTGACCCCCAGCTGGCCATTGTGACAGACCGTCACTCCATCAATGCTCATTACTGCAAGCATCGTGATGAGCCACTCCTCTACTCTCCCCACCAGGAGAGCCGCATCCAGTGGGAGCTGTGTGTGTGGTTTGGTGGAAGGGTTCCTGAAAATGGGATTGTACAAGTTGGCATTCAGAATCCAGCCAAGAAGAGCAGCTTGAGTTCCAGGTGTGTATCACATTGATGGTGGCAAGAGGAGATCCTACTGAGGTTCTACCACAGTGTAGCATTCCCTCAAAATCATACATAATCTTGCTACTTTTCATTATGTGCTCAGTTCAGAATCTGAAGCAGGTTTATTATCACTGTCCTTTAGGATGTGAAGTTTGTTGTTCTGGGGTGGCAGTACAGTATAAAAACATAAAATTACCACAAATTACAAAATAGAAAGTACAAAAAAACAAATGAGGTCGTGTTTATGGGCCATTCAGAAATCTGATGGTGGAGGGAAAGAAGTTGTTCCTAAATCATTGAGTGTGGGTCTTCAACTTCCTGTATTTCCTCCCTGATGGTGGTACCAAAAAGAGGGAATGTCCTGGATGAAGAGGGTCTTTAATGATGGATGTCACCTTCTTGCAGTACCTCCTCTTGAAGATGTCCTCAGTGCTGGAGGTTTGTGCCTGTGATGGAGATAGCTGAGTCTGCAACACCTTGCAGCCCTTTGTGATCCTGCGCATTGGACGCTCCATATCAGGCTATGACACACATTCAGAATACTCTCCACTGTACATCTATAGAACTTCTTAAGTCTTCATTAAAGAAATTTGCAAGAGTCTTCTATAGATGTGTGGTGCCTGTAGCAGTCCTGAAGATTTGATCTTTGGAGACAGGTAAAAGTGTAACTAACCGTGCCAGAAGTTATGGTAGGGTGCTCCGGTAGCATAGCAATTTGCACAACGGTATTACAGTTTGGGGCATCGGAGATCAGAGTTCAATTCTGGTGTCCTCTGTAAGGAAGTTTGTACATTCCTTCCCCTGTGTGCGTGGATTTTCTCCTGATGCTTCTGTTTCCTCCCACAGTCAAAAGACATACTGATTAGTGGGATAATTAGTCATTGTAAATTGTCCTGTGATTAGGCTAGGTAAAATAGATGAGTTGCTGGGCAGTGCAGCTCAATGGGCCAGAAGAGCTCATTCCTTACTGTATCTCTAAATAGATAGACAGACAGACAGACAGACAAATAAATTAAGTCATTGGGAATACTTTTATTCTATCAATATGATGATCTATATGATAGAATTGTTAAGGAACAGAATGCCATTCATTTATCACGTCCATGCCAGTATCAACCAGAAAATCTTATCACTTCCGCTGTGGCCCTTTCTCTGGTCCCTTAGAAATGTTGCCACTTCTTCTAGAAGGCCATTATGGAACCTACAATACCTCCACCACAATTCATTCCTAATTTCAACCCTCATTGTTCTATTGGATCTCCATTTATGTTTCACTTCCTTAAAGAAAACCATCTTTGTAACTATACTTCCTCATACTAGAAGCATAATTGTCATAAATATTTTCTATCCCCTTCCTGATGCCTTCATATCCCTTTTATAGTGAGGCAATCAGAAATGAGCACAGTTCTTCATTTGAGACCAGGTCAGTACTTTGTAAAAGTTCTGCATGATTTCATTGCTATTAATATTTATCCTGCTATCAATCAAATCCAGAATTTCAATGACGTACACCCATATGTACACCCAAGTTTCCCTACATCTGCTTGTAGGTCATTATTTTATATTACCTGTCCTCTTTTTCCCACAAAATGCATCACCTTGCATTTCTCCTTATTCTACTGTCTACGTAAACAATCACGGGAGAGCAAGCGAAATTAGTCCGACTCTCGCCTCCATACCTAACACTTGGGTCAGTGCCGGTGTTTAAATTGTCCAAGCATTTGGTATGGTCGCGTTCTAGGACCTGGATGCTTGGGCCACTCTGCCTGAAATCATTCTCAATCTCACCAAATCGACTCAGCACTTGGAACGATCCAACCTCGCACTCAGGTTAAGTAGAAGGGCATTGAATCTCTTCCGCATCAACGCCTTTCCAAATCGCTCACTCCATTTACAGTAACAATCCAAACTCTGGCTGTGAACACATTGCACCTTGCAATCCCCCAGCACATCTCATCCCCTGAACCAGCCTCGCCTCCACCTACCTCCTTACTGTCTGCAGCGATAGTTCATCACAATATGCTGCAGTTTATCACAGTTAATAATTCTGCAAAGCTTCAAGTCATCTGCAAATTTAGAAATTGTGGTTTGTACCTCCAAGACTAGTTCATTAATACTGATGACAAAAAAAAGCACCAATTCATAGGGATCAACACCATTTATCATTCTCTAGTCTGAAGAACAACCGTTAAGGAATCCAAAACTGAAATATAGTGAGAGTGGGTTGCCTGACCCTTTAAGCCTACCCCACATTCATTACAATCATGGCTGATCTGCCTCTGGCCTCATCTCTAACACCAGTCCTAAGCCCTCATTTTCCCCGATCTGTGAAACAGTTAGCTGATCCTCAAAGCTGGTGCTCGCTCAACATTCCTCCCAGGTGCTCGCTCAATAGAAGAACAAGATGACCAGAACTCAGGGACTTGGGCTATATGTTTTTTTTCTCTTTTTGACTGTTATGTTTTTCTGAATTCATAACCATCTGTGCTGTTAGTACTATGTGCTGTTGGTTAGTTAGTTAGTAGAGTTAGTCAGTTAGAGCTTTATTATCACTGCTGAGGACCATGAGATTGCAGAGCTACTCCACTCAGTGCAAAACAACAGACTGGCCATTCAATCACTAAAATAACAATGAGTAAATTTAAAATAATGTCTGAGTTATTTAGAATGTCACCTAAGTTCCAACTGAATTAAAAACAAATTTCCATATCTTGTAGTTACATCTGTGTGCTGTTGGTAATGTGTTTTTCCACCTCTGCTCTAGAGGAACCCTGTTCCTATATTCATGTATGATTAAATGATAATTAAATTTCAAACTTATACTTGAATTTTAAGAACCTCCAATGACCTAGATTCCAAGGTCCTCTCTATTCACTATTGTGTGTACCAAACTTCTATTCACAGATCAAATGCTCCTCGGTGTACCGATCTCAGAGAGACCTGCCAACCACCTGCTACACTTGTGGCAACTGTTAAAGGTAATTGTTCTGGAACCCACCACACAGGTAGCAAACATCAGTATTACAAGTAACTAACTCCCAGATATGATGCTGTGGGTTTTGGTGCACTAATTTCTGGATGGCTACAGCCTTGAGTTGCTAAGAACATTAAAACCATAACACATATGAGCAGAATTAGGCCATTCAGCCCATTGACTGCTCTACCACTCGGTCATGGCTGATTTATTTTCCCTCTCAACCCCATCTTTCTGCCTTCTCCCCATTCATGTTGTGCTGTCAGGTTTGCTGCACTGTGTCCATTCTCATGGTAACTGGCTGTTTCCCCTCTAAATTCAGCACCACATTGTCTCACCTCTATTTCCTCTTTCAATGACTTGTGCACCCTTACCACCCATCACATTGCCTTTGTCAAGCCTGTGTTGGCATTGGCTGCACTGGTCTCCATGTCAAGGTCTGTTCATTGAGTAAATCCTGACTTTCAGAGTTAATATTAGTGTCTTTTTGAGAATTCTGATCAACATTTTCCTTTCTTTCACATCCTTCTACCAAGATCCTATCTTTTCATCTCTGTTCTTGCTGTGTGATCATAATTCACTTCACGTGCTTCATAATGGAACTCTGGACTGCATCCATGTGATCCGTGAGTCTTTGTACAAGTTCCAACTACTTCTGTCTCAATTCACAGAGCTCCTTCTGTTGGCTGCATATCATAGATAGCAACTCCTCCTGTTGCTTTGTGTTCAACTGCTGCTGTTGTTTTGACCTTGGGGTCTTTATGGTCTCCCAATCGTCCTTTTTATTTTTCCTCTTCAACTTCGGAGAGGATCGTGGAGGTATTTTTGATTTCCAGTCTTCAACTGGAAGTTGATAAGAGACAGAGTTTGAACCAAAGCTGCATGCTGTGGAAGCAAGACTGGCAACCTCTTCATCATGATCACACTGTTTAGTATTGGCATCCTGACTGTCGTGCTGCTGCAGCTGGTATGGATGTCTATGGAAAATGGAGTTCTTGTGCTTCTCTTGCATAACCTTTCTGGAGCTCTCAGAGGTGCTGTTACAAGTTTCTCGAGTTACCTCAGGTAAGCATCTGAGCCCCTCAAAGACATCTGCATACTCTTCTGTGAGTATTGGGTGGTCACCTTTGGCCTGTGAAGCCATTACAAAATCTCTTTCCACCAGGTTGAACTTTTCACATGTACTCAGTCCTAATATTGGCTGTACTCTCTTTTCCACAGTCAGTAGCTGTGCCTTTAGGTGCTGCCCCTTGTGCTTGAAGGTCTCTATATAGCCCCATTTACTGGTATGTTCTCTCCAGTATAGCCTGGCACTTTTAACTTCATCGAGTAAATCTTGCTCCTCATTTTGAGAATATTGTAATCATCCATGGATAACAGATACACTGGGCTCTGGTGTCAAGCTCATTCACAGTCATAGGAACAATCAATTCTGTTTTACCAGCACCAGCGGTCTGTAGAGAGTCACAAAAACTTCCTCCATTTCCTCAGCAACTGAGTGCACTTTTCTCTTGGTAGCCTCAGCTTTGCAGCACTTTGTGAAATGATTCTTCTTCCCACAATTATTGCAGGATTTTCCATAAGCAGGACATGTTTTTGGGATGTGCCTACCTCCAAGTTTGCTGTTTGAGCCTACCTCTTTGCTATGCTGTTGCTTTGGGAAAAACCTTGTGCTCTGCCCCTCTGTTTTCACAGCAAGCACTATTGTTTCTGCTTTGTTGCAGCTCCTTAGCATATGATCGTGTGATCTCTGCTGCCCTACACATATCCACAGCCATTTCCAGCATCAGATCTTTTTCACAGAGCCCATTATTTGAAACTCTGCAAACAATTTTGTCTATAACTAATGAATCTCTCGCATCTCCAAACTCACAGGACTTACTCAGTGTGTGAGCCATTACTCAGCTAACTATTGGTTAAAGCTAACACTTTGTTTCTGGTCATAGGAAAATAACATAATTCTTTTAAATGTGATGTTTTTACTTGGGACAAGATACTCTTCAAATTTTATCATCAGAGTGTCCAATGTCAAGGCAGTCTCATCAATTTGAAAGCTGTTATAGATGTCCAAAGCATCTTCACCAATTACATGTAGAAAGGTAGACGCTTTCGATTTTTCCTCTGCTCACCACTAAATATATATTGAATTGCTGTTTGAAATGTTCCCAGCTATCAGATGCATTGATAGTAAACTGCATAGGTGCAGGAGGACTTAACTTATCCATGACCAAATTTTGGAGCTCTCTCACCTGAATCTCTCTTGATGAATTTGCTGAACAATGGCACCTTCAGGATATAGTGTGCACTCTGGCTGGCAGCTTCTCTCCATCAGAACCTAGCATCTCTCAATCACTCACAGTACATTTAGTCTCCATGTTTACTCCCCACGCCGACTTCTAACACCATTTTATGTTTGTTCTTAATAAAGACACAGCATGCGTAAAAACTAACGCATCTATTTATTTACAGGATACTCCAATCATGGCTTCAGTTCAACCTGAGGGCATGCAGCCGTCTCACCAACATCACTTCTGGCTCTGGGTGAACTGCCCGCATTGCCCACTGGAAAATGAAATTCTTTTATTGTGTATACATAATAACACACCCACCAGTGTCATAGAGTCTGCTTAGTCTCACTGATCCACGCATGGATTATAGCCTTCCAAACCTCTCTTAAATATTGCATCCATAACTTCCAGTAGCCACTCATTTCACACTCCCACCACCCTCTGACTGAAGAAGTTCCCCTTAAATATTTCATCTTTCACCCTTAACTTATGACCTCTATTTCTAATCTCTCTAACCTCGGTTAAAAACGGTTGCTTGCTTTTACCCTATCTATGTCCTCATTATTTTTTATACTTCTGTCAAATCTCTCCTCATTCTTGAATACTCCAAGGAATAAGGTCCTGATCTGTTCAGTCTTCCCCTATAGCTCTCCTAATATATTTTCCCTATATCTTTGGTAGTTTAGTGATTAGCATGAAGTTATTACAGTTCAGGGCATTCCTGAGTTCAGAGTTCAATTCCAGCATCACAAAAAAAGTCCATCTTTACAATGAAAACTACTTTTTCAATGGATTTTACATGGAATGATGAACCAAATTGTCCTATTCCATTGTGTCTAGTAAAAAACAAGCACAGGTTTCACACGCTTGGCCTATACTAGAGACCGATTATGTAATTTAGTTAGGAAGTTTTTCTCAAAGGCTTGTATAGCCCTGTGACTCAGGCTTTGGCTTATGGTTTTTTAGTAACTTTTATTATTCAACATGGTCAACAAACATTCATGTTGAAAATAGCATTAATTAAAATCAATTTATAACTTTTATTTAAATTAAATCTACCGAGCCTACCTTTAGAAAAATAAATCCCATTTTGGCTTAAGCCAGTTATTTAACAGAAATTTATTATGTTTGCATTATGAGTTTATAAAATTTATTAAACAGAAAGAAAGATGGAGCTTAGAAAAATAGAGGGCTATGGGTAACCTAGGTAATTTCTAACGTAAGTACATGTTCAGTACAGCATTGTGGGCTGAAGGGCCTGTATTGTGCTGTAGGTGTCCTAAGTTTCAATGTTTCTATCATCTGTGAGGAGTTTGTACCACAAACCAGGTGGGTTTCCTCTGGGTGCTCTAGTTCCTTCCCACAGTCCAAACACATATGGTTTACTATGTTAATGGATCATTGTAAATTGTCCTGTGATTAGGCTAGGGTTAAATCGGGGGTTGCTGGGTATGTGGCTCATTGGGCCGGAAGGGCCTGTTCCGTGCTGTGTTTCTAAATAAATAACTAACTAACTCAGGTCCTCGAGTCCTGATAACATCATTGTAAATTTTCTGTGCTGATCCCTGGTCTCAGTCTGGCGATGAGTTTGTTTGGAGTTATAGTATTGAGGACAATAGCACACAGGTTACAGCCTCCAGTTTAAACAGTGTCCACTCTTCCTACTTTAAAGAAGACATTTAATTTTTCACTTTTCTTTGCATCCCAGCTGACTTATTTCTACTGGTGTCTCCTGTTGTGCCTACACGTTTCTACGGAGATATAATATCCGTGTGTGTCAGGCGAGGATTCATTCTGCAGGGACTTCAACGCCTTCGCCTGTCTCTAAAGCAAGCTGAGAGCTTGGGGATTGCAAGTGATCAGGTAAAACCCTCTGGAAGAAGGTCGGGGTTATAGCGCAATCGTGTGATGTGTTGATACAGGATCGGGGATAAGACTATGGCAAGCAACTGGTAGAGGTCACAGCAAGTAGATACAGTACATGTTGTTCCAGAGAGGGAGGAGAGGATCTAAGTTACCTGAGGGGTAGCATTGTATCAGAGCAGTTAGAGTAACACTTTTACAGCACCAGCGATTGGGGTTGAATTCCTGCCACTGTTTGTAAGGAGCATACACAGAGTGCTGGAGGAACTCAGCAGGTTGGGCAGCATCTATGGAAATGAATAAGCAGTCAGTGCTTAGGGCTGAGATCCTTCATCAGAACTCAGCCAAAACATTAATTCCTTTCCATTGATACTGCCTGACCTGCTGAGATTTTCTAGCTTTTTGTGTGCATTGCTCTGGATTTCCAACATCTGTAGAATCTCTTGTGTTTATGATTTTCTGCCTGTAAGGCACTTGTAAGTTCCCCTCATGACCATATGGGTTCTCACCAACAACTTGTAAAACCACAATATAGAATTATTCAAGATTACAAGCTTGAAAAGTTGCTTTAAAAATCTTTGTGGTTTCTATTGACATGATAGGATAGAAATTTTGGCAAACGTAGACCATAAAACATAGGAGCATAACTGAGCCACTCGACCCATCAAGACTGCTTCATCATTGCATCGTGGCTGACTTATTGTCCCTCCCAACCCCATTCTCTATTCTAAATAGATGTCCCTCTCTATTTGGAGGCTGTGCCTTCTGGTCCTAGACTCCCCTAGTATAGGAGGCATCCTCTCCACTTCAGCTCTCTCTAGGCCTTTCAATGAGATCTGCCCTCATTGTTCTAAACTCCAGCAAGTACAGGCCCAGAGCCAACAAACATTCCTCATATGTTAACCTTTTCATTCCTGGGATCATTCTCATGATATAGGTTCACCAGAAGTTGAATGGTTTTCTTGCTGCTCTATTCTGACTTCCCACCCTCACTGGTACACCCAGATGGCTGGTGTATGACATTGAGGGAAGGTGCCACATGAGAAGGAATAATGTAACAGACTACACAAAAGTGTACTTGTGCCTGCAGAGGGTGAGTGCTTGCATGGTGGAAGACTATGCATTTTTTAAGGGAAAGTTTAACAAACATTCAAACACTTTATAATTCTAAAGTTGAGGCCTCACTAGTGCAAAGGATTTGAAATGGAACCTGAGTGATAGGAGATGGTCATTAAGGTGAGAGTGTAGGGTAATGTATCACACAGAAAATGCTGGATGAACTCGGCAAGTCACACAGCATCCGTGGAGAGGACAATCAGGAAGAGTCTCAGCCTGAAACATTGGCTGTTTATTCTCTCCATAGATGCTGCCTGATCTGCAGAGTTCCTCCAGCAATTTTTGTATGCATTATTCTGGTTTTCCAGCATCGGCAGAATCTCTTGTGTTTAGTGTAATGTAGTTTGGCTGGTAGTTCCATAAGGTTGTCATATCCAGGGGTTGGGGGGGGGGGGCGTAGGTTTAGTAGGGATAATCTCCAATTCACTCTTAAATGCTCCCAATGGTGTGTGTCTCAAATAGCCTCTGTAAACTCAAGCTCTTGGTCTTCACATACGGCTTAGCTACTAAGCCCCAAAGAACCATTTCTACTGACAGGAGAAGGAGCAAAGGTGGGTTACTGATGCCTTAAAGCCAATCACTTCAGACACATGGGGTTTGTCAGTCGTGATTGGCAGTTTATCTAGGAAAAGGAAGATGTGGATCTCAAACCTCCACTGCCTTATAACTATACCCACTCATGAGGAAGGCTTCAGGAGTAAACCCTGAGGAAAAGTATGGAGCTAGAATCCCTAAGGCAGTCTTTCATTGAGTTCAATGCTGGCTGCTAACTCCTGCAATGCCTCTGGTGCCAAACTGTATTGGCCTCTGCTGTTCCTTTGGATTTAACAGCTGCATGGAGAGGGGGAGCCTGCTGCGTGGTCTCCATATTTTACTGCTTTGCCTTGCCTAGCAGTTTGCATACACATAGGCAGCTAGGATGCAACATCCATGGTCAACCCCAACCAATAGAGGGCCTCAGTGAATATTGAATGGACAGTGGAATGCTGGATAAATATACCAGCATGCATCAGAATTGAGACTTCACTAGGGCACAGGGTTTGAGATGGAGTGGCCAGTGAGGTGTGTCGGGTAATGTAATCTGTCAGATGATAAAGTACTGAATAGACTGTAGAATGCTGGATGCATCAGAATAACTCAGGAAATTCCCATTGTCATTGCAGATCCCAGTGTTCTGTCAAACAGGTTGGTTTGGAGCCCTGAACTCTCAGCTGTCTGCTGCTGGCCCTTCCACTGCTCAGCTGCCCTACCCTTGCTTTCTGATGCATGTGAGGAAAGAAAATGCAAGTCAGCAGATTGCAAGCTTATTGACAGGTACAATGCTCAAAATATTTCACCAATTGTTATGTTGGAAAACTGTTGTTTGAGGTTTTCTGTCACTACAAGTTCAAGTTCATGTTTAATTGTCATTCTGCAATACACATGAATACAGCCAAACAAAACAGAATTCATCTGAGGCCAAGGAGCAAAACACATATAGTACATATAATTATGATATATAAAAATAATAACATTGCCTAAGAACCTAAGTGCCATGGCCTGTAGATTGATGGGCTGTTGTCCTGAGCCGCATTTCCACAAGAACAGCACGCAGCAGTTCTTCATCTCACACAAGTGAAGCCACAGACGAGCACAATCCAGCTTGTCATACCACTGAGTAAACACTGGAGGGCAGCACTGATAGGAGGGGCCAGCCCCAATTTATCTACGTTTGTGGATTAGTCAGCATACTAATGGCTATTCATGTTCTGACAGTCCCCGGGTTACGTACGAGTTCCGTTCCTGAGTCTGTCTTTAAGTCGGATTTGTACGTAAGTCGAAACAAGTACATCCGTTATTATTTAGTGTCAGTTAGTCAAACGTTTGTCTTAGTATATAGTATATATTTTACCTTTCTATGCATATAAAACATTTAAGAAATGTATGTATTCCAATAATTAAACCACTGCGTTGCTTAGTAATAATTGTAGCTTTCATCGCGGCAGGGCCTTTCATATGCTCCATTATTCTCACTTTATCTGTTATCCTTTAAAATTGTTCCGATCGTTGACTGACTGTAGCCTAATGCTTTTCCAATGACAGATGGCGTTTCACCTCTTTCCAAACGCTTTATTATTTCCACTTTATTTTCAATCGTGATCGCTTCCCATCACTGCGGGTGGCGGGTCCCAAGCTGCGCCGGCTACAGAGGTCTGCTGGGTCCTAAGGACCACCACACTGAGACAGGCTAAATGGGACAAGTGGGGGCTGTGCTGGGTTTGGGTATTTGATCCTCCACAATATTCCGCGTGGGAATTTAAACTGGAGGTGGCAGTTTTTTTTTTTACGAGGTCGAGTTGCGAGCTCGACATCAACCCGGCATGGATGGTACGGGATTCACTGGATCGACATCAACCCGGCACGGGAGCGGTCTTCACTGAATCTAACTCAGGAACTTCCGTTCTTGAGCCCGGCACTGATCTCACTGCGCCACCAGCCAACTGGAATGGGGGGGGCAGGTTCAGGGTGAATCTTACTAAGAAATATTTAAGCCAAATACAAAATTAAACACTCAACACAGTGTCAACAGCAACGATTTAAAATGGTGGATGGTGTCGCGATACGACTTAAAATGGCGGATGGCGTTCTCCTTCTTCGGTTCATAAGTACGAGTTGTCCGTAAGTCGGACGTTTGTAACTCGGAGACTACCCGTATCAAACTTCATTCTACATTGTACTCACTTTATGCTTCTATCCTACATAGGGTTGGTGAGCGAGCTGGCTGAAGAGGGGCTCACTGAAGATGTGCGCAGCAGACTTCCCCCAGATCCTGAATTTGAGATTCTATCCTGTTTCCATGTGACTCCCTACACCAATCAAGCACTGCAGGGTTTAGGTATGGTTTTGTAATGGACGGTAAGTAGGAAAGCCACTGGTGAGGGGTGCCTGTAGTCGTGGTCTGCTTCAGTATCAATGGCTTAATTTTATTTATTTAGAGACACAGTGCGGAGCAAGCCCTTCAGGCCCAACAAGCTGCACCACCCAGCAACCCACCGATTTGACCCTTGCCTAATCACAAAGCAATTTAAAATCACCAGTTAATCCATTAACCAGTACATCTTTGGACTGTGGGAGGAAACTGGAGCACATGGAAGAAACCCACACACCCAGAGGAAACCCATGCAGTCTTGGGAGAGAACATAAAAACTCTTTACATACAGCGGTGGAATTGAACTCCAAACTTCGGAACATCCCGAGCATCATACTAACCACTACACTACCGTGTCTTGTAGTTGGTTTTGAAGTTTGTGTTGTAGAATGCTTCTCTGCTTCATGCCAAAACTGTAAGCAGCATATTTGTTTTCTTTTAAAACAATATGGTTTATATTAATAATTTGCTTTCTGGTTGTGTGTAGGAGGAGTTTTCAGTGCCGTGCCCCAAGCTTCCAGACTGGCTCTGGATGAGCTGTATAAATACAGCATCGTGTCCAACCCTGAACTCGAGCAAGTTGTTGTTCTCACATTAACGGGGCACAGTGCTGTGAAAACTGCTGGGAGCTGCCTGCGAAACCTCCTGCGTCCTGTCTCAAACAAAATTGGTAAATTGCTTTGTTTTTGTCACAGTTACTAAATAACGGTGAAAAACCTATCTTGCATATTGTTCATCCAGATGCATTTGTTGTAAGATTGCATTAAGGTAAACAATTACCTCATGATGCCTCAGAAAGGTGGCATCCATCACTGAGGATCCCCATCTTCTAGAATGTTCCCTCTTCTCACCATCAATGAGGAGGTACAGGGTCCTGTCGACACATACTCAACATTTCAGGAACAACTTCTTCCCTCCACGATCACTTTTCTGAATGGACATGAACCCATGAACAGTATTATTTCTCTCTCTTTTTGCACTACTTAATTATTTTTTTTATGTAATTTATAGTTTTTATTGTTATGCATCCATTGTACTGCTACCACAAAGCAACACATTTCATGACTTAGTCAGTAATATTAAACCAGATTCTGATTCTGATTCAGTCACCCAATTGCAGAATGAAGTGTTTGAGACAGAGTGCAGAGCAGGTAGACAATGAGGTGCAAGGGCCTTGATGGAGTAGGTTGTGAGGTCAGGGGTCCATCTTACCATACGAGGGAACTATTCAATAGTCTTATAACATGGGTTAGAAGCTGCCCTTGAGCTTGCTGGTAGGTGCTTCCACCAGGGTAGTTACTGCACAACTCCTAATGGAAGGAGGCTTACCCCACTTCAGAGCCTTCAATATGAAGAATTGCCCGAAGAGTTTCAAAAAATAATGTAAAGAAGATTGATGTTTGTCTCAGAAAGCTGAAGTTTTCACACACAGGCTGGTGGAACAAGCTGCCAGAGGAAGTGATGGAGATGGGTACAATTGCAACATTAAAAAAGACATTTTAATCATTAAAAGACCATTGAGGACATCTTCAATGCCACCATCAAGAAGGTGGCATTGATCATGAAGAATTCCCAACACCTGGGATATGCCATCACTACTGCCATCAGGGTGGAGGTACAAGAGCCTGAAGTCACACACTCAATGTTTTAGAAACAGTTTCTTCCCCTCTGCCATCAGCTTTCTGAATGGTCCATGAACACTACCTCACCAATCCTCTTTTGCACTAGTTATTTATTTGGATTGTAACTTACAATAAATTGTTATACTGCACTGTACTGTTACCACAAAACAATAAATTTCATTAATTATGTCAGTGACAATAAACCTGATTCTGATTCTGACATGTATATGGATAGGAAAGTTTAGAGGGATTTGGGTCAAATACAGGCAAATGGGACTCAGTCTAGAAGGAACTTGGTTGGCATGAGCGAGACAGGTTAAGGTCCCACCTCAATGCTGTATGACTGTGACTCCAAATGGGAGAGGTGAACAATGACTAGTTCCAACAGATGCCTCTAAAAAAAGGAGCATGGTCTTTGGTAATTAGTTCCACAGAGCAGAGCAAGAGAATGCCAGTCAGAACATGCTGTGTTTCTAAATAAAGAACATCTTGGTACTTGTGAAGGAGTGCTGTCAGTCCAAGGGATGGAAAATACTGGATTGTACAGTTTGGAGAGGGCATTGATGGGTTGATGCAGCTATTTGAGGAATTTAAAGAACCATCATCTAGGACCCCCACTATCTCTCCTCACTGCTGCCATCAGGAAGAAGGTCTCAGGACCCACACACCAGGTTCAGGGGCAATAGAGTCAATGAAAGACCAGCCCAAGAGGATAGACAAACAACCAGCAAACTGTGTCAGCAGGCTCTTGAACCTTCACTCAATTGCTATCACTGAACTGTTTCCACAACCTATGGGCTCACTTTCAAGGACTCTTCATCTCATGTTCTTGATATTTATTATTATTATTACTAATATATATATTTTTTCTTTTGTATTTGCACAGTGTCTTGTCTTTTACACATTGGTTGTTTGTCCATCGTGTTGGATGCAGACCTTCATTAATTCTATTGTGTTTCTTGGATTTACTGTCTATGGCTGCAAGAAAACTAATCTCAGGGTTCAATCCATTCATGCATATGTACTTCAATAATAAATTTACTTTGAACTTCAAGATAAGGAAAAAGTGTTAAAATAAAAACACATGCCTTTAACCTGTCATTCCTTTCTCAGGTGACAGTAAGGAGAATGGAAACTTTGAGCTCCTGGGGTTGAAATGGCTGCCACATCTGAGCCGAAACCAGGCCAAGGAATTAACCCCCTACGAGGTAGGCGACCGACATTGGCAGGAAAGCATTGACTGCCTGGTATCCAGCCCTGCACTCGTATGTGTGCTCCGCCGTGTGGACGCCTTCAATGCCTTGGCTGAGATCCTCAATGTTAGACAGCTTAAGGGAGGCATGGACAACCTAGAGAAGGTGATGTCACCAACCCCAGAGCTGGCCTTCAGACAAGCTGCTCTGTTCTTCACTAACAAGGAACTGATATCAGGTACAGTGCACAGATCAACAGTCAGCAGCATGTTCCCCAGTCATCAGGAACATCTTCCGTTTTGGCTCACTGATGCAAAAAATTGTAGACCAGCTATGAAATTACCTTTGGAATCTTTTCTTAGTTGTGTTCGCAGAGGTGACAACAGTTGTGCAGTGTTAAGGGTTAACTTAAATACAGAACTGAAGGTGTTATATTTGAATGCACGTAGTATACGGAGTAAGGTAGATTATCTCGGAGCGCAGTTAGAGATTGGCATGTTGTGGGAATCTCTTGAGTTCATAGTTGTGAGCTTAATATCCAAGGATACACCTTGTATTGGAAGAACAAGCAAGTAGGCAGAGATGATGGGGTGGCTCTGTTGGTTAAAAATTGAAATCAAATCCTTAGAAAGAGGTGACATAGGATCAGAAAATGTAGAATCCTTATGGGTAGAGTTGAGAAACTGCAAGGGTAAAAAGACCATGATGGGAATTATATACAAGCTTACAAATACTAGTTAGGATGTGGGCTGCAAATTACAATGGGAGATAGAAAAGGCAAGTCAAAAGGGTAATGTTACAACAGTCAAGGGGAATTTCAATATGCAGGTAGATTGTTAAAATCAGGTTGGCCCTGGATTGCAAGAGAGAGAATTTGTACAATGTGTAAAAGATGGGTTTTTAGAGCAGCTTGTGGTTGAGCCCACGCAGGTAAAGGCAATTCTGGATTGGGTTTTGATTAATGAACCAGATTTGATTAGGGAGCTTAAGGTAAAGGAGCCCTTAGGAGGCAGTGATCATAACATGATAGAATTCATCCCGCAGTTTGAGAGGGAGAAGATAAAGTCAGATGTATCAGTATTACAGTGGAGTAAAGAAAATTACGGAAGAGCTGGCCAGAGTTGAAAGCAAGGGGACACTAGCATAGATGATGGCAGAACAGCAATAGTTGGTGTTTCTGGGGGCAATATAGATAGATGTATCCCAAAGATGGAGTATTCTAAAGGGAGGATGAGGAAACAGTGGCTGACAAGGGAAATCAAAGACAAAATAAAAGCAAAAGAGAGGACATATAATATAGCAAAAATTAGTCGGAAGTTAGTGGATAGTAAGCTTGTAAAAATGCAACAGAAGGCAACTAAAAAAGCCACAAGAAGAAAAGAAGATGAAACATGAAGGTAAGCTAGCAAATAATATAAAAGATAATACCAAATTATTCTTTCAGATATATAAATAATAAAAGAGAGATGAAAGTAGATATTGGACTACTGGAGAATGACACTAGAGAGGGGGCAAAGACTTTTACTCCTCATGTATGTAAAGGATGTAAGAAATAAAGTCAATTAAATTAAATTCAAGTGAATGTAGCGATGTGCTACACACAGCGCTGAAATAACGACACGCAGTCGAGTCGGTAAGTCGTTTCAAGACTAGTTTATTCAAACTTCGCGGCGCTGGCATTTAATCCCTAGCGCCCGCCCTCTCCGGGCGGAAATGACGTCGGGTGCATTACCAAAGTCTCCCCCCACCTTTTAACTCCACTCCTCATCTTTCTTTCTCCAGTCTTGCTGAAGGGTCTTGGACCAAAACATTGATTGTACAGTCAGCCCTCCTTATTCGCGGATTCCACATACGCGGATTCAACCAACCGCGGATCGGGAAAACCCAGAAGTTCTCTCTCCAGCACTTGTTGTTTGAGCATGTACAGACTAATTTTTCTTGTCATTATTCCCTAAACAATACAGTATAACAACTATTTACATAGCATTTACATTGTATTAGGTACTATAAGTAATCTAGAAATGACTTAAAAGTACAGGCAGTCCCCGGGTTATGAATGAGTTCCATTCCTGAGTCCGTCTTTAAGTCAGATTTGAATTCGGAACAGGTACATTCGGTATTATTTAGCGTCAGTTAGTCAAATGTTTTTCTTAGTATATAGTGCATATTTTACCTTTCTATGCATATAAAACACTTAAGAAACATACATATTTCAATATTTAAACCACTGCATTGCTTGTAGCTTTCAATAAATCAATGATACTTGTAGCTTTCAATAAATCAATGATACTTGTAGCTTTCATCGGGGCAGGGCCTTTCACATGCTCCATTAAAATTGTTACGATCGTTGACCGACTGTAGCCTAACACTTTACCAACGACCGATGGCGTTTCACCTCTTTCCAATCATTTTATTACTTCCACTTTATTTTCAATTGTGATCATGATTATTTTTGTGAACAGAAACAATGCGGATTCAGAGCTGCAGCGCCAGGTCCTAATGTCCACCGCACTGAACATGTTAAATAAGATCCGGGGTTCCACTGGGTCCTAAAGACCACCGCACTGAGCCAGGTTAAATAAGGGACTTGAGCATCTGCGTTTTTTGGTATCCGCGGGGGATCTCAGAACCAGTCCCCCGTGGATAAGGAGGGCCGACTGTACTCTTTTTCATAGATGCTGCCTGGCCTGCTGAGTTCCTCCAGCATTTTGTGTGGGTAACTTGGGAGAAAATTTGTTTTCCAGCAAGACAATGACACCAAGCATAAAGCCAAAGCTACACAGGAATGGCTTAAAAACAACAAAGTTAATGTTAATGTGACTAAGTCAGAGTCCAGTACTCAATCTAATTGAGAATTTGGCTGGACTTGAAAAGGGCAGTTCACTCACAACCCCCATGTAATAAGACAGAGCTTGAAAAATTGCAGTGTCCAATGTGTAAAGCTGGTAGAGGCCTATCCACACAGACTCAAGGGTGTAATTATTGCCCAAGGTGCTTCTAATAAATACTGACTTGAAGGGGGTGAATACTTATGCTATTAATTATTTCTTGCTTTGTGCTTGTAATCAATTTAGATCATTTTGTAGAGATCTGTTTTCACTTAGACACAAGACAGTCTTTTTCTGTTGATCAGTGTCAAAAAAGCTAAATTAAATCCACTGTGATTCAATGTTATAAAACAATAAAACATGAAAACTTCCGGGGGAGGGTAATAATTTTTATAAGCAGTATATATAGCCAGGGTGCCTAATACCTTTGCACAGTAATCTATCTACTAAATGTTTATCAATATTAATAAAAACGTAAAAAATCAATAATAATACTCACAGATATTGTATCGAAAGGACAGGCAAGTAGGCCAAGTGGGTGGGGTAGCTCCATTAGTAAAAGATTACAGGGTAAATCAAATTATTAAAAAGAGGTAGCATAGAATCAGAAGGTGTAGAATTGTGGGAAAGCTAAGAAACTGGAAGGGTGAAAAGATCACGTTGGAAGTTATATATGCAGGCTTCCAAAGTAGAAAAGATGTGGTCTACAAATTATAACAGGAAATAGAAAATGCATGTCAAAAGGGCAATTTACAATAATCAAGGGGAATTTCAATATGCAAGTAGATTGGGACAATTAGGTTGATGCTGGATCCCAAGAGGGGGAATTTGTAAAGTGCCTACAAAGTGGCTTTTTAGAGCAGCTTGTGGTTGAGCCCACTAGGGGATCAGCTATTCTGGATTGGGTGTTAAGGGGACAGCGGTCATAATATGATAAAATTCACCCTGGAATTTGAGAAGGAGAGGCTAAAGTCAGATGTATCAGTATTACAGTGGAGTAAAGGGAATTACAGAGTCATGAGAGAGGAGCTAGCAAAGTTGATTGGAAGGGGTCACTAGAAGGGATGATGGCAAAGCAGCAATGCCTGGAATTTCTGGGAGCAAATCGGGAGGCACGGGATAGATGAAGAAGTATTCCAAAGGAAAGATGACACAACTGTGGCTCACAAGTGAAGTCAAAGCTAAACAGAGGGCATATAGTAGAGCAAAAATTGGTGGGAATTTTGAGGATTTGGAAGCTTTTAAAGACCAACAGAAGACAACTAAAAAAGTCATAAAGAAGGAAAAAATGGAATACGAAGGTAAGCTAACCAATAATATTGAAGAGGATACCAGAAGTTTCTTTAGATATATGAAGAGTAGAAAAGAAGGGAGAGTGGATATTGGACCACTGGAAAATGATACTGAAGAGGTAGTAGAACATAGAAAACCTATAGCACAATACAGGCCCTTCAGCCCACAATGCTGTGCTGAACATGTACTCACTGTAGAAATTACCTAGGGTTACCCATAGCCTTCTATTTTCCTAAGCTCCATGTACCTATCCAAGAGACTCTTAAAAGACCCTATCGTATCCACCTCCACCACCATCGCCGGCAGCTCATTCCATGCAGTCACCACTCTCTGCATTAAAAAAAACCCCTGAAATCTCCTCTGTACCTACTACCAAGCACCTTAAAACTGTGTCCTCAGCCCTGGGAAAAAGCCTCTGACTATCCACACGATCAATGCCTCTCATCATCTTTCCACCTCTATCAGGTCACCTCTCATCCTCCATCGCTCCAAGGAGAGAAGGCCAAGTTCACTCAACCTATTCTCATAAGGCATGCTCCCCAATCCAGGCAACATCCTGGTAAATCTCCTCTGCACCCTTTCTATAGCTTCCACATCCTTCCTGTAGTGAGGTGACCAGAACTGAGCACAGTACTCAGTGGGGTCTAACTGTAACATTACCTCTCAGCTCTTGAACTTGAGCCCACAGTTGATGAAGGCCAGTACACCGTATGCCTTTTTAATCACACAGTCAACCTACACAGCAACTTTGAGTGTCCTATGGACTCAGACCCCAAAATCCGTCTGATCCTCCACACTGCCAAGAGTCTTACCATTAATACTATATTCTGACATCATATTTGACCTACCAAAGTGAACCACCTCACACTTATCTGGGTTGAACTCCATCTGCCACTTCTCAGCCCAGTTTTGCATCCTATTGATATCCCGCTGTAACGTCTGACAGCCCTCAACACTATCCACAACAACCCCAACCCCAATCAGCAAATTTACTAACCCATCCCTCCACTTCCTCATCCAGGTTATAGGGGACAAAGAATTGGCAGACAATCTGTATAAGTATTTTGTATCAGTCTTCACTGTGGAAGACACCAGCAGTATGCCAGACTTTGGAGAGTGTCACGGGCCTGAAGTGTGTTAAGTTGTCATCACTTGGGAGAAAGTTCTTGGGAAACTGAAAGGTCTGAAGATAAATAAGTCACCTGGACCAGATGGTTTACACCCAGGGGTTTGAAGAGGTGGCTGAAGAGATTGTGGAGTTATTAGTAATGATCTTTCAAGAATCAATGGATTCTGGCATAGTTCCAGAGAACTGGAAGATTGCAAATGTCACTCCGATCTTCAGTAAGGGAGAGAGGCAGAAGAAAGGAAATTATCGGCTAGTTAGTCTGGCCTCAGTGGTTGGGAAGATGTTGCAGTCTATTGTTAAGGATGTGGTTTCAGGGTACTTGGATATACATGTTAAAATAGGCCAAAGTCAGCATGCTTTCCTTAAAGGAAAATCTTGCCTGAGAAATCTGTTGGAATTCTTTGAGGAAATAACAGGCAGGATGGATGAAGAAGAGTCAGTGGACGTTGTTTACTTCATTTTCAGAAGGCCTTTGACAAGGTACTGCACATGGGGCTGCATATCAAAGTAAGAGCCCATAGTATTACAGGAAAGGTACTGGCATGGATAAAAGATTCGCCTGTTGGCAGATCTGTTCAAAACTGTTTGAATTATTTGAAGAAATAACAAGTAGGATAGATAAAGGAGAATTGGTGGATGTCGTGTACTTGGATTTTCAGAGGACCTGCGACAAGGTGCCGCACATGAGGCTACTTTGTAAGTGAAGAGCCTGAGATTATAGGAAAGATACTAGCAATGGCTGATTGTCAGGAAGCAAAGAGTGGGAATAAAGGGAGCCTTTTCTGATTGGTTGCCGGTGACTAGTGGTGTTCCAAGGGGATCTGTGTTGGGACCACTTCTTTTTACGTTATATGTCAATGATTTGGATGGCAGAATTAATGGTTTTGTGGCCAAGTTTATAGAAGATACAAAGATAGGTGAAGAACAGGTAGTTTGAAGAAGTAGAGAGGCTAAATGTGCAAAGAAATGGCAGATGGAGTATTGTATCGGAAAGTATATGGTCATGCACTTTAGCAGAAGAAATAAAAGCGTGGCCTATGTTCTAAGTGGAGAGAAAATACAAATATCTGAGGTGTATAGGGTCTTGGGAGTCCTCGTGTAGGATTCCCTGGAAGTTAATTTACAGGTTGAGTTAGTGGCGAGGAAGGTAAATGCAATGTTAGTATTCACTTTGAGAGGACTAGAATATAAAAATAAGGGTGTATTGCTGAGGCTTTATCAGACACTGGCGAGTACTTGGAGTATTGTGAGCATTATTGGATGCATTTTTCAAGAAGGGATGTGCTGTTCAAAAGAGGTTTACGAAAATTGTTCCAGGATTGAATGGCTTGTAATATGATGACCATTTGATGACTATGGGTCTGTACTAACTGGCATTCAGAAAAATTAGGTGGAATCTCATTAAGACCTATAGAATGTTGAAAGGCCTCAAAAGAATGAATGTAGAGAGGATATTTCTTATGATGGGAGAGTCTAAGACCAAAGGACACAGCCTCAGAATAGAAGGATGTACATTTAGAACGGAGATGAGGGGGAATTTCTTTAGCCAATGAGTAGTGAGCACATCATCAAGTTCGCTGATGACACGACCGTGGTGGGTCTCATCAGCAAGAACGACGAGTCAGCATACAGAGAAGAGGTGCAGCGGCTAAAGGACTGGTGCAGAGCCAACAACGTGTCTCTGAATGTGAACAAAACAAAAGTGATGGTTGTTGACTTTAGGAGAGCATGGAGCAACCACTCCCAGCTGAACATCGACGGCTCCTCGGTAGAGATCGTAAAGAGCACCAAATTTCTTGGTGTTCATCTGGCAGAGAATCTCACCTAGTCCCTCAACACCAGCTCCATAGCAAAGAAAGCCCAGCAGCATCTCTACTTTCTGCAAAGGTTGAGAAAAGTCCACCTCCCACCCCCCATCCTCACCACATTCTACAGGGGTTGTATTGAGAGCATCCTGAGCAGCTACATCACTGCCTGGTTCAGAAATTGCACCATCTCGGATTGCAAGACCCTGCAGCGGATAGTGAGGTCAGCTGAGAAGATCATCGGGGTCTCTCTTCCCGCCATTACAGACATTTACAACACACGCTGCATCCACAAAGCAAACAGCATAATGAAGGACCCCACGCACCCCTCATACAAACTTTTCTCCCTCCTACCACCTGGGAAAAGGCACTGAAGCATTCGGGCTCTCACGACCAGACTATGTAACAGTTTCTTCCCACAAGCCATCAGACTCCTCAATACCCAGAGCCTAGATTGACACCAACTGACTGCCCTCTACTGTACCTATTATCTTTATTGCACTGCCTATTATTTATTGTACTGCCTGCACTGTTTTGTGCACTTTATGCAGTCCTGTGTAGGTGTGGTGAACTACATATACCAGAGTGGCTTGCTCCCAACAGACCCCTGCTGACTGCTCCTGTGGCTCCTCCCACAAACCCCTGTATAAAGGCGAATGAGGCCTGAGGCCGGCCCTCATTCTCCAGGATGTTGTGTTGTTCATTCTTCCAGTCAATAAAAGCCGATATCTCACTTCTTACGTCTCAGAGTGAGTTATTGATGGTGCATCAATTTTATTGACTGGAAGTTTTTAAGCATGGAAACCATTTTACGTCCAGAAAGATTGGATCTGGACCCCCAGGACCCTGAAGTGGCTCTTGCCTTTGAACACTGGCTTGCATGCTTCCAATCATACTTGGAGGAGGTTAGTGCAACTGACCCTGCTGTTAGGCACAGGATTCTCCTCTCGCGAGTCACCCCAAAAGTTTATTCCTTCATCAGGGACCTCTCAACCTATGACGGGGCTCTGGCCGCCCTCAAACGACAGGACCTGCGGCCGGTGAACACCGTCTATGCAAGACATCGTTTGGCTACCAGACGGCAGCGGCCTGCGGAATTGTGCGCCGAATTTCTCCGAGCCCTACAGACACTCGTGCGGACTTGTGAATGCCGCTACCCTCAATCAGGAAGGCAGGCCAGTAGCATTCTTTTCTCGTACCCTTCAAGGCTCTGAACTTCGGCACTCCGCGGTGGAGAAAGAAGCCCTGGCCATTGTGGAAGCTGTTCGGCACTGGAGGCACTATCTCGCCGGCAACAGGTTCACCTTGCTGACCGACCAGCGCTCGGTTGCGTTCCTGTTCACCAACCAACAGCGGGGCAAAATCAAAAATGATAAACTTTTGCGGTGGAGAATGGAACTCTCCACCTACAACTATGATATCCTGTACCGGCCTGGCAGACTCAATGAGCCCCCTGATGCCCTATCCCGGGGAACGTGTGCTAGCGCACAGCTCGACCAGCTGTATGCCCTTCATGCACATCTTTGCCATCCGGGGGTTACCCGATTTTACCATTTCGTTAAAGCCTGGAACCTGCCGTACTCCCTGGAAGACATCAGGACGATGACCAGGGACTGCCAAATCTGCGCTGAGTGCAAACCGCACTTCTACCGTCCTGACACGGCGCAACTTGTCAAGGCCACCCGCCCTTTTGAGCGACTGAGTGTTGACTTTAAGGGCCCCCTTCCCTCCACCGACCGCAATGTCTATTTTCTCAGTATTATTGACGAGTACCCGCGGTTCCCCTTTGCCATTCCCTGCCCCAACACCTCTACCACGTCCGTCATAAAAGCCCTGCGCCAGCTCTTCACTCTGTTCGGATATCCCTGCTATATCCACAGTGATAGAGGATCCTCCTTTATGAGTGACGAGCTGCGCCAGTACCTGCTGGCTAGGGGCATTGCTACTAGTCGGACCACGAGTTACAAATCCCCGGGGGAATGGACAGGTGGAGAGGGAGAATGCCACGGTGTGGAAGGCCACACTTTTAGCCCTTAAGTCAAAAGGGTTGCCGGTCTCTTGATGGCAGGAGGTCCTCCCTGAGGCTCTCCACTCTATCCGCTCCCTGTTATGTACGTCCACCAATGCCACCCCTCACGAACGCCTATTCTCTTTTCCCAGGAAGTCTGTCACTGGGACCACCCTACCAGTTTGGCTGACGTCCCCGGGGCCAGTGCTGCTACGAAAACATGTGAGGAGTAATAAATACTCCCCGCTGGTAGAGAAGGTTCACCTTCTGCATGCTAACCCCCAGTATGCCTACGTGGTCTTGCCTGATGGGCAGGAGGACACGGTCTCTGTCCGCAACCTGGCGCCCGCAGGAGCAGCAGACCACTACCCCGAACACTCCACGGTAACTATGAACCCTGTACCCGAGGTGACACCGCGCACAGCGTGCCCAGCACAGACTCCTCACGACACTCATGTACCAGACACCTCGTACGCGTATAATCAGGATGCCTCGCACACACGTGAGGGATCACTGACACCTCCAGTTAGGCCAGAACCAGCACAACCTCCGTCCCCTGAGCTATCACCACCTCCGGCACCTGTGCAATCACAGCCG
The DNA here is from genome assembly GCF_048418815.1 of Hemitrygon akajei. Classification (NCBI taxonomy): domain Eukaryota; kingdom Metazoa; phylum Chordata; class Chondrichthyes; order Myliobatiformes; family Dasyatidae; genus Hemitrygon; species Hemitrygon akajei. The sequence goes on from NC_133134.1 coordinate 2,281,398, forward strand.
GAACTACGCAGATCGCAGCGACAGATTCGACCACCTGATAGACTTAACCTGTAAATATACTTGTAAGAAACTTCGCCACCTGGGGACTCTTTTCCAACAAAGGGGGGGGGGGTGAATGTGGTGAACTACATATACCAGAGTGGCTTGCTCCCAACAGACCCTTGCTGACTGCTCCTGTGGCTCCTCCCACAAACCCCTGTATAAAGGCGAATGAGGCCTGAGGCCGGCCCTCATTCTCCAGGATGTTGTGTTGTTCATTCTTCCAGTCAATAAAAGCCGATATCTCACTTCTTACGTCTCAGAGTGAGTTATTGATGGTGCATCAGTAGGTCTGTAGTCTAGTGTAGTTTTTGTGTTGTTTTATGTAGTTTCACTGTAGTTTTTGTATTGTTTTATGTAACACCATGGTCCTGAAAAACGTTGTCTCATTTTTACTGTGTACTGTACCAGCAGTTATGGTCGAAATGACAATAAAAAGTGATTTGACTTGACTAGTGAATCTGTGGAATTCATTGCCACAGGTAGCTGTGGAGGCGAAGTCATTGAGTATATTTAAAACAGAGCTGATAGATTCTTGATTAGTCAGGACACAAAGGGATACAGGGGGAAGGCAGGAGATTGGAGCTGAGAGGGAAATGGAACAGCCATGATGAAACGGCAGAGCTAAGTCAATGGGCCCAATGGCCTAATTCTGCTCCTATACATATCTTATGGTCTTATATTGCAGTACTATGCAAAAGTTTAGGTTCATGTATGTGTCTAAGACCTTTGCACATAACTGTACTTCAGTTGATATTTTCCGTGTGTACAAAACCCAGACAGAGAGTCAAGAATGTCGGTTCGTGGATGTTGAAGTACACTGGTGTTGGTTGTTGAGGGTTCATGATGCAGTAATTGTGGTGAACTACATATACCTGTCTGGACACGCCCCCCCGCTGACTGCTCCTGTGGCTCCTCCCACAGACCCCGGTATAAAGGCGATTGGGGCCTGAGCCCTGCCCTCAGTCTCCAGGATGTAGTATGGTGGTCAATTGCTGCTTGTTCTTTCTTCCAGTCAATAAAAGCCAATATCTCGCCTCATGTCTCGGAGAGTTATTGATGGTGCATCAGTAATAGAAGAGCTCATAGTGGATTGGATGATATACCCACCCACTGTATTGCTAATGCATAAATGACATTCAACATTGTGCTCTTCCCAGATCCGAGTGCACGGCCTCTCCTGAAGTACCTGTCTCCCTCTCTGAGGTCGGGGATCTCTGTGGCTGGTAAGTATAACCACCATGGGCTAGAGGCTTGATAACAGGAATTATCGCTGGCGAATAGAACAGATGCATATCACTGACTGTGCCTTAAAATGCCCGCATCACTGCTGGAATACCTCACCAATTTATTCAGAGTGAACATCTCACTGGCACCACTACTCATTTACACATTCCTCCCACAGTACAAAGACTTATGGGTTAGTTGGTGGAGGATGAACATGTGGCTGAGGATCTGGTGTAGGAGGCAGGGTTTCAGATGTCAGGATCATTGGGAACTCTTCTGGGGCAGGTGGGACCTGTACAAGAGAGACGGGTTACACTTGAACTACAAGGGGACCAATATCCTTGCAGGGAGGTTTGTTAGTGCTATTGCGGGGGGGGCGGGGGGGGGGGGGGTTTAAACTAGATATGCAGGGGGATGGGAACCAGAGTGACAGAGCAGATAGTGGAGCGGGGGTGAAAATAAGTGATGTTAAAGGTTCATGCAAAGTCACAAATAGAAGGCTTGTGTGTGGTGGTAATAACCTTCTGAGGTGTGTCTATTTCAATTGCGAGGAGTACTGTGGGGAAGGCTGACGAGCTGAGGGCCTGGATTGACACATGGAATTACGACATTATAGCCATTAGTGAAACTTGGCTACAGGAGGGGCAGGACCGGCAGCTCAATGTTCCAGGGTTCCAATGTTTCAGACGTGATAGAGACAGATGGATGAAGGGTGGGGGGGGCTGACATTGCTAGTCAGGGAAAATGTTACAGCACTGCCCAGGCAGGACAGATTAGAGGGCTTGTCTACTGAGGTCATATGGGTGGAGCTGAGAAACAGGAAAGGTATGACCACATTAATGGAGTTGTATTATAGACCACCCAATAGTCGGCGAGAATTAGAGGAGCAAATCTGCAGAGAGATAGCAGACAACTGCAGGAAACATAAAGTTGTGATAGTAGAGCATTTTAATTTTCCACATATTGATTGGGACTCCCATACTGTTAATGGTCTAGATGGGTTAGAATTTGTAAAATGTGTTCAGGAAAGTTTTCTAAATCAATATATAGAGGTACCGACTAGAGGGGATGCAATATTAGATCTCTTGTTAGGCAGATGGAGTTCAATCCAGACATGGCAGATGGAGTTCAATCTGGATAAGTGTGAGGTGATGCATTTTGGAACGACAAACCAGAAGACTGAGTACAGGATTAATGGTCAGTTACTTAAGAGTGTGGATGAACAAAGGGACTTTGGGGTTCAAATCCATACATCCCTCAAGGTCGCTGCACAGGTTGATAGGGTAGCTAAGAAGGCCTATGGGATGCTAGGCTTCATTAACAGGGGGATTGAGTTCAAGAGTAGAGAGATCATGTTGCAACTCTACAAATCTCTGGTGAGACCGCACTTAGAGTATTGTGTTCAGTTCTGGTCACCTCATTATAGGAAGGATGTGGAAGCTATGGAGAGGGTGCAGAGGAGATTTACCAGGATGTTGCCTGGATTGGAGAACAAGTCATATGAAGCAAGGTTAGCAGAGCTGGGACTTTTCTCTTTGGAGCGTAGAAGAATGAGAGGGGACTTATAGAGGTCTACAAGATTATGAGAGGCATAGATAGGGTGGATAGTCAGTACCTGTTTCCCAGGGCATCAATAGCAAACACCAGAGGGCATATGTACAAAATTAAGGGAGGGAAGTTTAGGGGAGACATCAGGGCTAAGTTTTTTACACAGAGGGTTGTGAGTGCCTAGAATGACTTGCCAGGGATGGTGGTGGAGGCTAAAACATTAGGGGTTTCGTTGCCATTTTTGTTGTTATTTGCGTTTCTTGGTTCTTATTTGTTCAGGGAGTAGGGAAGGAAGGAGTACAAGCCAGCAAGTGGTAGGCGAAACCCGGGGATGGGGAGGGAGGGGTGAAGTGAGAATCTGAGAGGGGATAGGTGGAGAAGGTAAAGGTCCGATAGGAGAGAAGAGTGGACCATGGAGGAAAGGGAAGCAGGAGGGGCACCAGATGGGCAGGGGTAAGAGTTGAGCCAGAATGGGAAATTGAAAAAGAGAGGAGGATAAGGGTGAAATCGCTGGAGGTTAAAAAAATCAATGTTCATGCCATCAGAGACGAAGCAGAGGGAACATGAGGTGTTGCATCTGCCATGCTAGTCACGTACCATCCTGTCCTGGAAACATAAAAAACCTACAGTGCAATACAGGCCCTTTGGCCCACAATGCTGTACCAAACACGTACTTACTTTAGAAATTGCCTCGAGTTACCCATAGCCCTCAGGGAGTAGATCGATTAAGTTTTATTCTAATTTCAATGGTACATTGACAGATAAATACAGATGGCTAAGGACAAGGTAAAATTCATTTCTTTTAATATCAATGGGCTATTAAATCCAATCAAACATAAGAGAATTTTATCCAATTTGGAACAATTTGATTCATACTGGGAAAAATGGTTTAACTACATAATACCTCATAGGCCTGATTTTATTCTCACAAATCAATGAATCTGTTGTAAAAAAAAAGATCACCCCCTACGGCCCGAAACGTCGTTATTACCTCCTCCCATAGATGCTGTCTGGCCTGCTGAGTTCTGCCAGCATTTCGTGTTTTTTTATTTCTTTTCTTTTGCTTGTTTTTTCTTTCCACTCTTTTCTATAAGTGTATACCTCAGATAAATACTTTGTGGAGATTTGTGATATACATGTACAATGTCTGAAATACATCTTATGGAAATGTTTGTTTGATGATGAACTTCAATAAAAAAATAAATTACAAAAAAAACATTAGGGGTATTTAAGAGCCTAATTTAAGGGGTATTTAAGGACAGGCACATGGATGAAAGAAAAATGGAGGGTTATGGGGTAGTGTGGGTTTAGTACTTTTTTTTAGGGATTATGTGGGTCGGCACAACATGGAGGGCTGAAGGGCCTGTACTGTGCTGTAGTGTTCTGTGGTTCTATGAAAACAAGTTAGGACAGGTGATGGAAGTGTGTGTAAGGGAACACTTTGGTTCCAGTGATCATAACACCATTAGTTTCAACTTGATCATGGATAAAGATAGATCTGGTCCTTGGGTTGATGTTCTAAACTGGAAAAAAGCTGAATTTGAAGAAATGAGAAACGATCTAAAAGTGTGGATTGAGACAGGTTGTTCTCTGGCAAGGATGTGATTGGTAAGTGGGAGGCCTTCAAAGGAGAAATATTAAGAGTGCAGAGTTTGTATGTTCCTGTCAGGATTAAAGGCAAAGTGAATAAGGATAAGGGACCTTGGTTCTCTAGGGATATTGGAACTCTGATAAAGAAGAAGAGAGAGATGTATGACGTGTATAGGAAACAGGGAGAGGAGAATAAAAAGTGCAAAAAAATACTTAAGAAAGAAATCAGAAGGGCTAAACGAAGACATGAGGTTGCTTTGGCAGTCAAGGTGAAAGATAATCCAAAGAGCTTCTACAGGTATATTAAGAGCAAAAGGATAGTAAAGGATAAAATTGGTTCTCTTGAAAATCAGAGTGGTCGGCTATGCATGGAACCAAAAGAAATGGGGGAGATATTAAATGGTTTTTTTGTGTATGTATTTGCTAAGGAAACTGGCATGGAGTCAATGGAAATAATGCAAACCAGTAGTGAGGTCATGGAACCTATACAGATTGAAGAGGAGGAGGTGCCTGCTATCTTGTAGCAAATCAGAGTAGATAAATCCCCAGGACCTGACAATCCCTAGGACCTTGAAGGAGACTAGTGTTGAAATTGCAGGGGCCCTGGCAGATATACTTAAATTGTCGGTATCTACGGGTGAGGTGCCAGAGGATTGCTGGATAGCTCATGTTGTTCCATTGTTTAAAAAAGGCTCTAAAAGTAATCCGGGAAACTATAGGCCGGTAAGTTTGACATCGGTAATAGGTAAATTATTGGAAGGAGTACTAAGAGATAGGATCTACAAGTCTTTGGATAGACAGGGACTTATTAGGGAGAGTCAACATGGTTTTGTGCATGGTAACAAATGTTTAACAAATCTATTAGAGTTTTCTGAGGAGGTTACCAAGAAAGTAGATGAAGGGAAGGCAGTGGATGTTGTCTACATGGACTTCAGTAAGTGCTTTGACAAGGTCCCGCATGGGAGGTTAGTTAGGAAGATTCAGTTGCTAGGTATACATGGTGAGGTAGTAAATTGGATTAGACATTAGCTCAATGGGAGAAGTCAGCGTGTGATAGTGGAGGATTGCTTCTCTGAGTGGAGACCTGTGACTAGTGGTGTACCACAGGGATCAGTGCTGGGTCCATTGTTATTTGTCATCTATATCAATGATTTGGATGATAATGTGGTAAATTAGATCAGCAAGTTTGCTAATGATACAAAGACTGGAGGTGTAGTGGACAGTGAGGAAGGTTTGCAAAGCTTGCAGAGGGATTTGGACCAGCTGGAGAAATGGGCTGACAAATGGCAGATGGAGTTTAATACAGACAAGTGTGAGGTATTGCACTTTGGAAGGACAAAACAAGATAGAACGTACAAGGTAAATGAGAGGGCACTGAGGAGTGCAGTAGAACAGAGAGACCTGGGAATACAGATACATAATTCCCTAAAAGTGGCGTCACAGGTAGATAGGGTAGTAAAGAGAGCTTTTGGTACATTGGCCTTTATAAATCAAAGTATTGTGTATAAGAGTTGGAATGTTATGGTGAGGGTGTATAAGGCATTGGTGAGATCAAATTTGGAGTATTGTGTGCAGTTTTGGTCACCTAATTACAGGAAAGATATTAATAAGGTTGAAAGAGTGCAGAGAAGGTTTACAAGGATGTTGCCGGGACTTGAGAAACTGAGTTACAGAGAAAGGTTGAATAGGTTTATTCCCTGGAGCGTAGGAGAATGAGGGGTGATTTGATAGAGGTGTATAAAATTATGATGGGCATAGATAGAATGATGAAAAAAACCAGAGGACATGGGTTAAGGGTGAAGGGGGAAAAGTTTAAAGGGAACATTGGGGGGGGGCTTCTTCAAGCAGAGAGTGGTGGGAGTGTGGAATGAGCTGCCAGATGAAGTGGTAAATGCGGGCTCACTTTTAACATTTAAGAAATACTTGGACAGGTACATGGATGAGAGGTGTATGGAGGGATATGGTCCAGGTACAGGTCAGTGGGACAAGGCAGAAAAATGGTTCGGCACAGCCAAGAAGGGCCAAAAGGCCTGTTTCTGTGCTGTAATGTTCTATCGTTAGTTAGTCACACAGGTGTAATTGGGTGGCTTTCAGGCTTGTTGGGCCTGTTACTGTACTCTATCTCTAAATAAATAAGAGAGCAGTGTCTGCAGCCCCTGTGTGTCCAGCAGACCTATCACTGTCCTGCATTCTGTTTCAGGTACTGAAACACAAACTGACAACATGGAATCCATCTTCAGCTTCATGCTTCTTGGTAAGTGCCGAGTGTTTATATTTTTTGCTTTCATATTCGACACACCATTCAATTCACGTGCACAGATAAGAAATAGTAACAGTGGACCATATTGCTGTAAGGTCATAGTTGATCTGATCTTGACTCTACTTCCAGCTTCTGGCCTGTTCTCCATAACCCTTGCCCCTTACGGTCCACACATCTGGTTCTCATTCTGGGACTATTCACTGACACAGATTGCACAGCTTTCTAGAGTAAAGAACTACAATGGTTCACGATGATTCAAGAGAAATTCCTCCTTTACCCCATGAGGTGAAATGTCCTCTCCATCTTTACCCTGTCAGCTTCTTCAAAATAATAAATTAATACGATCACCTCTCATAGCATTATAGAGCACAGATACAGCCCTTCAGCCCAATCTTATTCTTCTAATAAATGTAGTGGGACAATGAGCTATCTATCCTGAGAATCAACCTGGTGAATCTTCTTTGGATTATATCTAGTGCAAGTAATTCCCTTCCTGAACAAATTTACCTATTCTATGAGCAATCTAATCCTTCCCTCCCACATGGTCCTCCATTTTTCTATCATCACAGTGCCTATCTAAGAGTTTCTTAAATGTTCCTAACATATCTGCCTCTACCACCATCCCCTGCAGGATATTCCATGCACCCACCACTCTGTATAAAATAAAAACTACCTTTGCCTTCCCCTTTATGTTTTTTCCAATTACCTTAAAGCTATGCCCCCTATTCTACACTATCTCTACCTCTCACAATTGTATAGACTTCCATCAGGTCTCCCCCTCAGCTTCCAATGTTCCAGAGAAAACAACCCAAATTTTTCCAATCTCTCCTTATAGCTAAAATTCTCCAGTCATCCTGATCAATATCTTCTGCACCCTGTCCACAGTCTTCACATCCTTCCTGTACTTGGTGACTCGAATTGCACACAACACTCCATGCATGAGTCAAACTTTTATACAGATGCAACATGACCTCCTGACTTTTGTACACAATGCAGTGCACAGACTTTAACACTATCTCTACTTGAGTTACCAACTTCAGGGAACTTGTGTACCAAACTCTTGTCTATCCAAGACCAACTTCAACTTCTCAGCTCATGAGGTGCCACAACTGTATTTGGTTACATGTCCATGATTGTGTTCCATTTTGGTGCAGGACCCCAGCCTCTGTTAACGTTGCTGGTTATCAAACCCTCCACGTGGCAAAGTCATCTCCCCAAGATACTCCGTAGACTTGATCTAGAGCACTTCTGTGTTGTTGGTTTGAAACTTGTCACCTTGGATGTGGAAAAAGCTTCACTCCTCACTCCGTGTAGTGTTCAGCAGGTACATTTAGCTGAGAGAAATTACTTTTGTGATGGCCTGATTGATAGAAACCTCTGGAGCTTCCCAATGGAATTGCTCCATTTGACCCAACGATGTGGTACAGACTCCTGAAACCATCAGCCAATGCAGCAGAGCAACAAGCATTCTGCTGGAAGATTAGCTCAAGCAGCATTTGTGGGGGAATGGAATGGTTGATGGATTGAAACCTCGCATCGCTCCAGATTCTAGTATCTGCAGCCTTTGTGTCTCCACCCGTAAAGGAATGGATCCAGTACATTCAGCCCTCAGTTGTTCCCTTGAATGTATTTTTTGAGATACAGCACAGAATAGGCCCTTCTGGCCCTATGTTCAATCTTGGTTGTGATGTCTGTCAGTCAACTTACCAATGATGAGGTAATGATGGGGTGTCATGTCGCCTAATGTGGGGGAGATTCTCAAAACTGTGATTTGTAAAGCCACAACCACTGTTCTATTCTCTGTGTCTTTGCATTTTTGTATGTCTGTATCAGCAAACCCAGATTTATATATTTAGTTATTTAGAGACACAGCATGGAATAGGCACTAATGGCCCAATGAGCCGCACCAACCAAAAACCCCTGACCATCTCAAGCTCCTACCCCTCAAGCTGCAATAGTATCGCGCTAACTACTACGCTGCCATAATGCCCTTTGAAGAGATGTTGGGAGATTCTGCTGCCCATCTCCACTCATCAGAACATGCTGCCTTCCCAGAGTCTTCCCCAGGCTTTTGGCATTTTGTGGTTCTTCTTGATGCCTCAGATCCTCTCGCTGACCTTCCACACTTCATTCCTGCTCCTATTTTCTGACAGGTGTGTCGGGTGAGTGATGGTAGTTTGGGGTTGGGGGTGGCTCTCGGGTGAACTGTGCTCAACAGTTGCTGGTACTTATTTATCACAGGCAGTAAAATGGTTCCTCCAACCCTTCCTGTTTTCTGCCGATGAGGTGTGAGTACTGGGCAAGTCAATGATTTCCTATTATTGGATGGGATCTTCCATGTCCTTTGGACTGAAGAGCTGTAGACCAGTCTTGATGAAGGGTCTCAGCCTGAAACATGGACTGTTTACTCTTTTCCATAGATGCTGCCTGGCCTGCTGAGTTCCTCCAACATTTTGAGTTTGTTGCTTGGATTTCAGCATCTGCAGATCTGCCCTTGTTTGTGATCAGAATCAAGTTTAATATTACTGGCATATGTAGTGAAATTTGTTTTGCGGCAGCAGTACATTACAAAATGTAATAATAAAACTATAAATTACAGTAAGAAATATGTATATACATTACTTATTTAACATATATATAAATTAAATAAGTAATGCAAAAAATAGTGAGGTAGTGTTCATGGGTTCATTGTATGGGTTGGTAGGTTAGTTGATCTCATGGGTGTAATTGGGTTGTGTGGGCTTATTATACACTAACAGATAATTAGTATATAATACCTGTCGGTTGGTTGGAATTTCAAGCCTGTAAACTGATCATGCAGAATATTATGATGACTGCTCCATGGCTCAATAATATCACCTGCTGGCTGCTGTTTCAGAATCAGAATCCATTAAGATATAGGAGCAGAATTAGACCATTTCATCGTGGCTGATCTAATTTTACTCCTGCCTTCCCCTGTATATCCCTTCATACCCTGACCAATCAAGAATCTATCAACCTCTGCCTTAAATATACATAAAAACTTGGCCTCCACAGCTGTATGTGGCAATGAATTCCACAGATTCAACATTCTCTGGCTAAAGAAATTCCTCCTCAGCTGCATTCTAAAAGTGCCCCTCTAATCTGAGCCTGTGTCAGATAAGGGACCCAAACCTGCTCACAGTACTCCAAGTGAGGCCTCACCATTACAGCCTTACTTTTATATTCGAGTCCTCTTCAAATAAATGCTAACATTGTATTTGCATTCCTCACCACAGACTCAACCTGCAAATTAACTTTTAGGAAATCCTGCACAAGGACTCCCAAGTCCCTTTGTACTTCAGTTTTTTGTATTTTCTCTCTATTTAGAAAGCAGTCATCCTTTTAATTTCTTCCACCAAAGTGCATGACCATACACTTCCCAACACTGTATTCCATCTGCCATTTCTTTGCCTATTCTTCTAATCTAAGTCCTTCTGTAGCCTCTCCACTTCCTCAAAACTACCTGGCCCTCCACCTATCTTCATATCGTCTGCAAACTTTTCGACAAAGGCATCAATTCCATCATCCAAATCATTGGTATGTAACGCACAAAGAATTTGTCCCAACACACACCCCTGTGGAAAACACCACTAGTTACCGGCAGCCAGTCAGAAAAGTCTCCCTTTATTTCCACTATTTGCTTCCTGCCAATCAGCCACAACTTTGTCTATGCTAAAATCTTCCTTGTAATATCATTAGCTTGTAGCTTATTAAGCAGCCTCATCAACCGATTCTCTTTTGTCTATCCTGCTTGTTATTTCTTCAAAGAATTCCAACAGATCTGTCATGCAAGAATTTCCCTTGAGGAAACCATGCTGACTAAGGCCTATTTTATCATGTGCCTCCAAGTACCCTGACACCTCATCCTTAATAATTGACTCCAACATCTTCCCAACCACTGAGATCAGAATAACCCACCTATACTGTAGTTTCTTCTGCCTCTCTCTCTACTCAAAGTCTTTTCCTTCTGCTAACCTGCAGGTCACCCTTGGGCATGGTGTAGCACCTGCTTAGCAACCCGATCAGAGTCATGTGAAGCCAAGTTAGCAGGTGAAGGATGGTTATATGAGCAGCTAGTGTACATCAGAAGTCCTGGTTATGCGACCACTGATGCCAGGCAGTCAATCTCTGAAGGGTATTGATAATGGCAGGGGTCGCCCATCTTGTAAAAACATTGCCCAGAAGAAGGCAATGGCAACCCACTTAAGTAGAAAAAAACAATGTAAGTTCCAATTAGAAATATAATAGCACAAAAAGAGTAACAAAATATTGAGGTAATGTTCATGGACCATTCAGAAATCTGATTTTGGAAGTGAAGTAGCTGTTCTTAAAATGTTGAGTGTGTGTCTTCAGGCTCCTGTACCTCCTCCGTGATGGTAGTAATGAGAAGAGGGCACGTCCAAGATTGTGAGGGTCCATAATGATGAATGCCACGTTCTTGAGGCATTTCCTTTTGAAGGTGTCCTTGAAGGTGGGGAGGCTAGTGCTCATGATGGAGGTAGCAGAGATAACACCCCTCTGCATGTTTTTCCAATCCTGTACGTTGAAGCCTCCATATCAGGCAGTGATGCAACAGTCAGAATGCTCTGCACAGTACATCTGTGTATATTTGCTTCACAAAAGTGGAGGATGATATGGGAGGGATGGGGTAGGTTGAAAGGTTGGCACAACATTGTAAACCAAAGAGTCTGTACCCTGCTGTGCTGTTCTATATTCTTTGGTGATATACCAAATCTCTTCAAATTCCTGATGAAATATAGGCACTATCCATTGTTCAATACAAGGTTAATGATCAGCTATAAAAGGCAATTGGACAAGTACATGGATAGCAATGGTTGAGAGGAATATTGGCCAAAAGTCCGCAGGTGGGACTGGATCAGATGGGGATCTTGGTTGGCATGGACCAGTTAGGCTGAAGGGTCTGTTTCTACAACTCTACAACTCTAACTGAACTGTGTTTCCTTCAGGACCCAGTCCTGGTGAAGTCCAGCATTGACTCCCTCATCTCTGGTCCTTTGGTCATTCTGTGTCTCCAGCGAGATAATGCAGTGAAAAAACTGCTCGACTTGCTCGGCCCTGAAGATCCTCAAGAGGCCAGGAGCCTGGACCAGTTCCTTTGGCGAGGTCACTGGGGTACAGATTTGCTCCACAATGGTTTCTATGGTAAGTCACTGGTTTACCATGAACATGTGAGGTGAGAGTTGGCTAAGATGAATTGGATAACATGACATCAGCAGTGAATTTGAAAGTGCGTCAGCAGTGATAATATTTAAGGAGTACAGGGGTGAACGATAAAAAAAATTAAATCCCATCTACCACAGACATAGCAGGGGTGACTCTACTGTGGCCAATACAGATACCATTAGATCAGAGGTTTGCAACTTGGGGTCCATGGACGCTTTGGATAATGGTGGGGTGCATGGCATTAAAAAGGTTGGGAACACCTGCACTACTTCTATATGACCGTAAGAGCAGAATTAGGCCATCTGGCCCATCGAGTCTGCTCCACCGTTCAATCATGGCTGATCCTTCTTTCTTTAATCTCCTCCTCAACTCCAGTTCCCGGCCTTCTCTCCATAACCTTTGATGCCATGTCCAATCAAGAACCTATCAATCTCTGCCTTAAGTACACCTAACAATCTGGCCTCCACAGCTGCATGTGGCAACAAATTCCACAAGTACACCACTCTTTGGTTAAAGAAATTTCTCCACATCTCTGGTTTGAAAGGGTGCCCCTCTATCCTGAAGCTGTGCACTCTTGTCCTAGACTCTCCCACCATTGGAAACATCCTTTCCACATCTATCTAGGCCTTTCAACATTCAAAAGGTTTCAATGAGATCCCCCCCCCCCCACCTCATCCTGAACTCCAGCGAGTACAGACCCAGAGCTGTTAAATTTCCTCGTATAACCCTTTCATTCCTGAAGTAATCCATGTGTACCTCCTCTGGACCCTCTCCAATGCCAGCACATTTTTTCTAAGATGAAGGGCCCAAAACTGTTGACAAATACTCAAGGTAAGGCCTCACCAGTGCCTTGTAAAGCCTCAGCATTACATCCTTGCTCTTATATTCTAAAACTCTTGAAATGAATGCTAACATTGCATTTGCCTTCCTCACCACCAACACAACCTGCAAGTTAACTTTCAGGGTGTTCTGCACAAGGACTCCCAAGTCCCTCTGCAACTCAGATTTTCTCCCTGTTTAGAAAACAGTCCACATATTTATTTCGACTTCCAAAGTGCATGAACATGCATTTTCCAACATTGTATTTCATTTCCCACACTGGCTGGTGGTGCAGTGACATCAGGTCCAGACTCCGGAGCGAAGGTTCCCGAGTTCAAATCCAGTCGGGCCACTCCCGGACATGCTTTCTATCCCTGCCGGGTTGAGTGTTGAACTCGCAACTCGGCCTCGTAAAAAAAGCCTGCACTGTAAGAAGGACGTGGGAGACCACTCACAGAATCTTTCTTCCAAGACAACCACTTGAAAAAAAAGTGGTTGCAGAGGCTCTGGCAGAGTATGGCACCCAAAAAAAATTCATTTCCCACTTTCTTGCCCATTCTCCTAATCTGTCCAAGTCCTTCTACATCCTGTTTCCTCATCACTACCTGCCCCTCCACCTATCTTCCTATCATCTGCAAACTTGGTAACAAAGCCATCTATTTCATCATCTAAATCATTTATATACAGCACAAAAAGAAGTGATCTCAACACCGACCCCTGCGGAACATCACTAGTCACTGGCAGCCAATCAGAAAAGGATCCTCACTGTGTCCCACCAATCAACCAATGTTCTAACCGTGCCGGTAACTTTCCTGTAATACCATGGGCTCTTAACTTGGTAATCAGCCTCATGTGTGGCACCTTGTAAAAAGCCTTCTGAAAGTCCAAATATACAATATCCACTGCATCCCCTTTGTCTATCCTTATAATCTCCTCAAAGAATTCCAACAGGTTTGTCAGGCAAGATTTTCCCTGAAGGAAACCATGCTCCTAGTTCCAAGGAGGAAACACATTAAAGAAGTAGCCTTTTCTCACATGGTCCACTCTCCTCTCCTATCAGATTCCATCTTCTTCAGTCCTTCACCTTTTCCACCTATCACGTTCCAGCTTCTTAAAGGGCGAACCAGCATCAATGGGGGGAGGTGGCTGAAAGAACGGATGATGTGACAGGGCTCTCTTGCAGAGTCTCAACATTCCTTTCTCCCACAGATGCTACTTGAACCACCAAGTTCCTCAAATAGATTATTTTTGTTGCAGATTCCATATCTGCAGTCTCTTTTGTCTCCATGTTGTAATGCAGCCATTTTGTGCAGTTTAATTTCCTTTTCCAAAGAAAGGATTTTGTTGCAATTGAGGGAGTGCAGCAGAGGGTCACAGATTGGTCCAGACCGGACCCTTAGGTGATAAGACAGACCTGTGAGGGACTCCAGAAGGACAAAGCTCATCTTCACTGGAGTTCTGAATAGTGAGAGACTATGTTTAAAACCATAAGCCCTCGTGGTATTGGACAGATTGGATGCAGGATAGATGTTCCAGTGACTGCTAGTCCAGAAACAGGAATCGTGGCCGAAGCATATGACTAGGCTATTTAGCAATGAGTTTAAGAGTGGAATTCTCTACCACAGAAGACAGCTGAGGTTGAATCATTAAATAATAATTCAAGAAGCATTTAGATCTTGCCGAAACAACTATAGAGGTGAAGGGAGATGGGGAGAAAGCAAGACTGGGAAATAAATTTGGATCATCATTAAAATTGATCAAAGGGCTTTCTCCAATTCCTGTCTCCTGGAAAACCTGGAATAGCAGGTTGTCTTGTGAAGGGACGTTGCACAGTTGGGCAGTTTATGGGACCTTGAGGGGTCTGGACCAACGGATGTGTAGAGGATATTTCTTGTCAGAGAATTCAGAACTAAAATAATGGGTTGTCCATTTAACACTGAGATGAGGTGAAATTGTTATTTTTATTTATTTAGTGAAACTGCAGAAGAGAGCCCTCTGGCCCAATGAGCCACACTGTCTGGGAAGCCATCTATTTCACCCTAGCCTAATCACAAGACAAATTACAATGACCAATTAACCAACTAACTGGTATGTCTTTGGACTGTGGGAGGAAACTGGAGCACCCAGAGGAAACCCATGCATTCACAAGGAAGAACATACGAACTCCTTACAGACAGCATCGCAATTGAACTCTGAACGCCAATGTCCTGAGCAGCAATAGTGTCGCACTAACTACTAAGCTATCATGCCACCCTAAATTATTTTTCTCTTAGATGGTTGTGAGCCTTTGGGTGTCTCTTGCTCCGAGGGCAATGGAAGGAGGGTTGTTGAATATTCTGAAGGATCTGTTAGCTACTTGCTAAACCAAAATGTGAAAAATGCGGCTGTGAAGTTACAGAGGAATTAGCCAAGGTTTTGTTGAACACACCCTACTCCTACTCCTAACACACACCTGCCTCTCTGTTCTACAGCTTCCTCATCCTTTGGAAATGCAGTCCGCGATGTGAAGGCATTTTTCCCTGAAGGACTTTGTTGTGAGGAATCAGAACTGATGAAAGCTGAGAAGGTAAATGCAGACATTTCTCTACACAAGTCCATTGTGTAACATTAGACCCCTGTACTGTGCTGCCTGTAACTCCATACTGTCACTGATGGAACTGATCTGTGTACATTGTTCTAAGCTTGTAAGGTGGATCGGAAATATTTATGTTCACATTCCCATGTTCTGGCTGCTGTGTAGCATCCTATCACTTTGGCGGAGGAGCATTTGATCTGAATGATGCTTGTGTGAGTGTGCCATGCCCTCACCCACATCTGCACCATTCAGTGGTTGTAGTAAATACAGCCCCCCCACCCCTGCACCTGGCAGGGCAGAAACATGAGGAAGCTAGCTGAAACCATTTATGGGCATAGTCCTCACACCATCAAGGACAAATTCAAAAGGCAGTGCCTCAAGAAAATGACATCCATCATTAAGGATCCTCACTATCTGGAACATGCCCTCTTCTCATTACTACTATCAGGGAAGAGGTTAAGGAACCTGAAGTCACACACTCAAGGATTCAGGAACAGCTTCTTCCCCTCTGCCATCAGATTTCTGAATGAACAATGAACCCATGAAAAATAACTCATTATTCCTGTTTTGCAATATTTATTACTGCAACATAGCTTTTCTCATGTCTTTGCACTTTACTGCTGCCACAAAACAACAAATTTCACAACACATGTCAGTGATATTAAACCTGATTCTGATCCCAATTGAGATGCAGATTCAGATACATTTATTTGTCTTATATGCATCAAAGAACACAGTGAAATCTCGTTCTCTGTTCTTATTTGTTCATTCCTCATCTGCTAGGGTATAATAGTTCAGTGAGAGTGTTTTGTACTGTGTGTGGGATGTGGAAAGTCTGGGAGACCTCTAGTCTCCCAGATAAACACATCTGCACCAGGTTCACTGAGCTGCAGCTCCTGAGAGAACATATTAAGGAACTGGAGCTGCAGCTAGATGACATTCTACTCATACGGGAGAATGAGGAAGTGATAGACAGGGGCTACAGGGAGGTAGTCACCCCTAGATTGCAGGAGACAGGTAACTGGGTGACTGTCAGGAGAAGGAAGGGAAATGCACAGCTTGTGGGGAGTACACTAGTAGCTGTTCCCCTCAATAATAAATATACAACTTTAGATACTATTGAGGGGGGACAATCTACCAGGGGGAACCACAGTGACTGAGACTCTGGCACCGAGTCTGGTGCTGTGGCTCAGAAGAGCAGAGAGGTGAAGAGGACTGCAATGATGATAGGAGGTTCCATAGTCAGACGACAGAGGTGAGGTTCTGTGGTCATGATAGAGACACCCGAATAGTATGTTGCCTCTCTAGTGCCAGGATTAGGGATGTCTCTGATCCGGTTCATGGCATCCTCAAGGGCAAGAGTGAGCAGTCTGAAGTCTTGGTACATATTGGCATCAATGACATAAGTAGACAAGGTGAGGAAGTCCTGAAGAGAGATTTTAGGGAGCTAAGTAGAAAGTTGAGAAACAGGACCTCCAGGGTAGTAATTACTGAATTGTTGTCTGTGCCATGTACTAGTGAGGGTAAGAATAGGATGGTTTGGCAGGTGAATATGTGGCTAAGGAACTGGTGCAGGGGGCAGGGATCTCTTTTAGAGAAAGTACAACTTGTACAAAAGGGATGGGTTACACTTGAAGCCAAGGGTCCAACATTTTTGTGGGCAGGTTAGCTAGCGTTCTTTGGGTAGGTTTCAACTGATTTGGCAGGGGGATGGGAACTGGAGTGATAGTGCAGAAGATGAAATAGTTTACAACCAGAGGCAATGTGTAGTGAGACTCCTCGCAAGGAGAGGCTGATGATAGGGCTGATAGTCAACAGAATGAGCTGCAATGTAAAAGGCGGACAAAATCGAAAAGGATGAAAACAGGATGGAAGCTGTTATATTTGACTGTGCAGATTATATGGAATAAGGTAGATGAACTTGTAACATAGTTACAGATTGGTACATATGATGTTGTCAGCTTCACTGAATAATGGCTGAAAGTGATTATAGCTTAATGTCCAAGGATGCACATTGTATTGAAAGGACAGGCAGGAAGGCAGAGGGTGTGCCGTTGCTCTGTTGGTAAAAAATTAAATGAAATCATTAGAAAGAGGTGACATAGGGTTGGAAGGTGTTGAATCATTGCAGATAGAGCTAAGGAACTGCAGGTAGATTGGGAAAGTCAGGTTGGTGCTGAATTCTAGTATGCCTACAAAATGGCTTTTTAGACCAGCTCATGGTTGAACCCCTTAGGGGATCAGCTATTCTGGATTGGGTGCTGTGCAAAGAACCGGAATTAATTAGCGAGCTTAAGGTATAAGAACCCTGAGGGAAAAGTGATCATAACGTGATCGAATTCACCCTGAAATTTGAGAAGGAGAAGGTAAAGTCAGTTAAGACCATAAGATATAGGAGCAGAATTAGGCCATTCAGCCTATCGAGTCTGCTCTGCCATTTCATCCTGCTGATCTCGGATCCCACGCAACCCCATACATCTGCCTTCTCACCATATCCTTTGATGCCCTGACCTATCAGGAAACTATCAACTTCTGCCTTAAATATACCCACAGACTTGGCCTCCACCACAGGTTCCACAGATTCACCACTCTCTGGCTAAAAAAAGTTCCTCCTTACCTCTGTTCTGAAAGGTCGCCCCTCAAATTTGAGGCTGTGCCCTCTAGTTCTGGATGCCCCCAGCACAGAAAACATCACATCCACCCTATCTAATCCTTTCAGCGTTCAGTAGGTTTCAGTGAGATCCCTCCGCATTCTTCTAAATTCCAATGAGTACAGGCCCAAAGCTGAATGTTAACCCCATTCATTCCCAGAATCATCCTTGTGAACCTCTTCTGGACTCTCTCCAATGACAACACATCCTTTTTGAGATATGGGGCCCAAAACTGTTGACAATACTTCAAGTGCAGCTTGACTAGTGTCTTATAAAGCCTCAGCATTATCTCCTTTCTTTTATATTCTATTCCCCTTGAAATAAATGCCAACATTGCATTTGCCTCCTTTACCACAGATTCAACCTGTAAACTAACCTACTGGGAGTCTTGCATGAGTCCCTCTGCACTTCTGATGTTTGAACCTTCTCCCCATTCAGATAATAGTCCGCACTATTGTTCCTTTTACCAAAATATATGATCATACATTTCCCAACACTGTATTCCATCTGCCCTTTTTGCCATTCTTCGAATTTGTCTGTCCTGCTGAAATCGCATTGCTTCCTCAGCATTACCTACCCCTCCACCGATCTTGGTACCATCCAGAAACTTTGCAACGAAGCCATCAATTGCATTATCCAAATCATTGACAAACAATGTGAAAAGTAGCAGTCCCAATACTGACCCCTGAGGAACACAACTAGGCACTGACAGACAACCAGAAGAGGCCACCTTTATTCCCATTCACTGCCTCCTGCCTGTCAGCCATTCCTCTATCCAGGCCAGTATCTTTCCTGTAACCCCATAGGATTTTATCTTGTTAAGCAGCCTCATATGCGGCACCTTATCAAATGCCTTCTCGAAATCCAAGTAAATGACATCCACTGCCTTTCATTTGTCTACTGTGCTTGATACTTCCTCAAAGAGCTCTTAACAGATTTGTCAGGTAAGATTTCCCTTTACAGAAGCCATACAGATTTTGACTTATTTTATCACTAAGCACTCTGAAACCTCATCCATAATAATAGACTCCAGCACTTTCCCAACCACTGAGGTTAGACTAACTGGTCTATAAGTTCCTTTCTTTTGTCTTCCTCCCTTCCTAAAGAGTGGAATGATATTTACAATTTTGCAGTACTCCGGGACCATGCCAAAATCAAGTTATTCTTGAAAGATCATGACCAATGCCTCTGTTATTTCTTCAGCAACCTCTCTCAGGACTCTGGGATGTAGTCCATCTGGTCCTGGTGACTTATCCACCTGTATGATAACCGATGACTATGTACATTTAAATACAGCACCTTCAATTCTGTATTCTTCATCCTTTTTGAATTTTGTCTCTGGGTACAATTTAACTATATGCTCTGTCTGCATTTGTATATAATCATTGGCTTGTCCTTACTTACGTTCATGTTTCATCCATCATCGACTTATAAACCTGCTGGCTCATCCTCAGCTCTATCAGACTAGTTTCCATCCTCCTGCCATATTAGTTTAAACCACTCCCAACAGTTCTAGTAAACCTGCCTGCAAAAATATTGGCCCCCTCATATATTCAAGTGCAACCTGTCCCTTTTGTACAGGTTACACCTGCCCCAGAGAGGTCACAATTATCCAGAAATCTGAATCCCTGTCCCCTGCTCCAATTCTTCATGAACTTATCTGCCACCTGATTCTATTCGTATCCGCACTGCCGCGTGGCACAGGCTGCAATTTCAAGATTACTACCCTTGAGGTCCTGCTTCTCAGCTTCCTTCCTAACTCCCTATATTCTTTTTTCAGGATCTCCTCCCTTTTTCTTCATACGTCTTTGGTACCAATATGTACTACAGCTTCTGGCCTCCCCTTTCAGGAGATTGTGGATGCGTTCAGAAACATCACCGACCCCGGCACCTGGGAGGCAAACTACCATCCGTATTTCCTTTTTGCATCCAGAGGGTCACCTATCAGTCCCTCTAAATATAGAGTCACCTATTACTGCTTCCATCCTCTTCATTTCCCTACCCTTCTGAGCCACAGAACGGCCGCAGAGGTGCTCTCCACTCTCCTTTCCCTCTCCTGATAGTAACTCATTTATCTGTCTCCTGCTGCTTTGGGGTGACTACCTGCCTGTAGCTCCTGTCTATCACTGCTTCACTTTCTTCATCAAGCCGAAGGTCATCGAGCTGCAGCTCAATGTACCTGGTACAGATGTGGCCATCAGAGAGGCTAGAAATCTCCTGGAAATACCACATCTAACACACACCACAGAACACTGGCTATGTAGACATACCCACTATTCTCTCAAGAACTAATTCAGAAAAAAAGAAATAATAAAAAAGGAATGAATTTACCTACTTACCTTGCCTCCTCCTGTTCTTGCCGAAGCCCTGTTGAGCCAAAGCCTTACTATTCTGATTCAGACTACTCTGACAATGACATCTCCCGTGATGACCACTCTGATAGGCGATATTCCTCTTTTATAGAGACTGTTTTTAAAGCTCTTTGCCCGACCTGCACGGGAATGCTTCTGTTGTGTATGTGCAGTACTCCAATCAACAGCGATGTATCAGTATTACACTGGATTAAAGGAAATTGCAGAGGCATGAAAGAGGAGTTGGCCAGAATGGGTTGGAAAAGAACACTGGCAGGGATGACAGCAGAACAGAAATGGCTGGAATTTCTGGAAGCAATTCAGAAGGCACAGGATATATACATCTCAAAGAGGAATAATTATTCCAAAGGCAAGATGACATAACTATGGCTAACAAGAGAAGTCAAAACCAACAGAAAAACCAAAGAGAAGAGCAAAAATTAGTGGGAAGTTAAAGGATTGGGAAGCAATTGAAAGCAACTAAAAAGTCATTAAGAAGGTACCTTATTTTACCTTCTTAATATGACAGTAAGTTAGCCAAAATATTAAAGAGGATACCAAAAGCTTCTTCAGATAAATAAAGTGAGAGAGGCAGAAAGAAGGAAATTATAGGCCAGTTTTCTGACCTCACTGGTTGGGAAGATGTTGGAGTCGATTGTTAAGGATGTGTTTTCGGGGTACTTGGAGGCACATGATAAAACAAGCAAGGGAAAATCTTGCCTGACAAATCTGTTGGAATTCTTTGAGAAATAACAAGCAGGATAGACAAAGGAGAATCAGCTGAAGTTGTGTATTTGGATCTTCAAAAGGTGCCACACATGAGGCTGCTTTGCAAGCTACAAGCCCATGCTATTACAGGAAAGATTCTAGCAGGGATAAAGCAGCAGCTGATTGGCAGGAGGCAATGAGTGGGAATAAAGGGAGCCTTTTCTAGTTGGCTGCCAGTAACTAGTGGTGTTCCACAGGGGTCTGTGTTGGGATTGAAGCTCAGGAGAATGGGCAAAGAAGTGGCAGATGGAATGCAGTGTCAGGAAGCATGTGGCCATGCACTTCGGTAGAAGAAATGAAAGGGTCGACTATTTTCTAAATGGAGAGAAAATACAAAAAAACTGAGGTAAAAAGGGACTTTGGAGTCCCTGTGCAGGATTCCCTAAAGGTTGCTTTGCAGGTTGAGTTTGTAGTGAGGAAAGCAAATGCAGTGTAAGCATTCACTTCAAGTGCACTAGAATATAAAAGCAAGGATATAATGTTGAGGCTTTATAAAGTACTTGTGAGAATGTGCTGAAATTGGAGAGGGTTCAAAGCAGAAAATTATTCCAGTATTGAATGGCTTGACATATGAAGAGCGTTTGATGGCTCTGGGCCTGTATTCACTAGAATTCAGAAGATTGAGTGGTGATCTCATTGAAACCTACTGGATGTTGAAAGGCCTCAATATAGTGGATGTGGAGAGTATGTTTCTTATGGTGGGAGAGTTTCGGACCAGAAGACACAGCCTCAGAATAGAGGGCCATCTTTTTAGAATGGAGATGAGGATGAGTTTATTTAGCCAGAGAGTGGTGAATCTGTGGAATTCTTTGCCACAGACAGCTGTGGAGACCAAATCTTTACATATATTTAAGGCAGAGGTTGATAGATTCTCAATTGGTCAGGGCATGAAGGGATACAGGGAGAAGGCAGGAGATTGGGGCTGAGAGGGAAAATGGATCCGCCAAGATGGAATGGTGAAGCAGATTCTGCTCCTGTATCTTATGGTCTTTTGGTTTGTGTTAACAAGTAACACATCTAGGGATGTGCTGGGGGCAGCCCGCAAGTGTTGCCATATAGTACGTCCACAATGTTCAGCAGAACAACACAGAACACAACAAAACCTAGCAACAACAAATCAAGCCCCATTCCCTCCTCCCCACCCTCTCACATGGACAGTCCTCCAGGCCTCCTGTCATAAACACAAACACAGATAAGGTGAATTCTGTCTCTCAGAGTTCAGTCTATCTCAAAGGGCAGAAGAAATGAGAGTCTTTGAATATTTTGAATGCAGAGGAGGATAGACTGTTGATAAGTGAGGGGGTGAAAGGTTACAGTGGGTAGGAGAGAATATGGAGCTGAGATAACAATCTGTGACACTGGGAAGTGAGCATTAACTCCTGCTTCTGATTGTCACCTTTCTCGTGGCAGTGCATTCATCACAACCCCAATGTGTTTTCAGTTAATCAATCTCTCTGGTATACTGGCATTCAACAGCTTTGTTTATTAACAGTCTCCATAAAAAGCTTCCACAAACCAGCCTGAGTCTGTCTCCCCTGCCACTTTTCTCTGCTCGTGACAGTTGACTGAGGCACAGAGAAACTTGAGGTGTCAGTGTCCACAATGGGGATTGGTGGCCGTCCTGCTTATTCATAATTGGGGCTTGAATTACACTGGGGACCTCTTTATGACTGCACAGATTCGATGGTCATTTTCCACATAAGTTTTCACTGAATGTAATTGTTGTGTGGCTTGTAACCGTTGTACTATAGTATCAGTAAAACTACGTCTCATCAGTGGGACCACAAGGTCAACCTGTACACACAGGGCAACACAAATGTAGTGAAACATCCCACACAGGGTAATCTCACATCGAACGTCTGATGGAATAGTAGAGAAAATGTCAGAAATCTTGGTCAAAGTTGGAAGTTTTCAGAAATGGCATAGAGTCCTAGAGTATTGACAGGCCCTTCAGTCCATTAATTCATGCCAAACTATTAATCTGCCTAATCCCATCAACCTGCACCCAGACCATAGCCCTCCATACCTCTTCTATCCATGTACCTATCCAAACTTCTCTCAAATATTGAAGTCAAAATCACATCCACCACTTGCGTTGGCAGCTCATCCCTCTGAGTAAAGACATTCCCCCTCAGTTTCCCATTAAACATTTCACCTTTCACCCTTAACCTATGACCTTTAGTTCTCGACACACCCAACCTCAGTGGAAACGCTTGCTTGCATTTACCCTATTTATACTCATAATTTTGTATATCTGGATCATCTCTCCCCTTGTTCTCCTATGCTCTAGGAAAAAAGTCCTAACTTGCTCAGCCTTTCCCTATAACCCAGGTCCTCAAGTCCCAGCAACAACTTTAAAAGTTTTCAGCACTCTTTCAATCTTATTGATATCTTTCCTGTAGATAGGTGACCAGAACTGGACACAATACTCCAAATTACGCTTCCAACATCTTATACAACTTCAATATGGAGGAGAATGAGAAGGAGAGGATTTGGTGGGGGAGGGGGGGGGGGGGTGTCCAAAACCTAAGGCCATGACACCTGAAGTCACAGCAGCAATAAAGAAGCCCAGAGGTCTGGAGGTGTGTAGGATGCTGCTGTTACAGCATTGCAGAAAGTTACAAAGAAGAGGCAACACGAGAGAATCTGCAGATGCTGGAAATAAATAAAAACACAAAATCCTGGCAGAACTCAGCAGGCCAGACAGCATCTATGGGAGGAGGTAGTGACGACGTTTCGGGCCAAAACCCTTCATCAGAAACCCTCCTGATGACGGGTTTCGGCCCGAAACGTCGTCACTACCTCCTCCCATAGATGCTGTCTGGCCTGCTGAGTTCTGCCAGCATTTTGTGCTTTTAGTTACAAAGAAGAGGTTTCTTTGGGTGAGAGTGCTGGTCCGTTAACTCTGCCTGATTTTGATTCACAGATTGGCAGTTGTGTAAGAGACTGGTTCATCAGCTTGGAGTTCCCACCGAGACGCAAGTTGGTCAATTCCTTAGCCTTCTGTCACTTGGATTCTAGAGCACCCAGCCGGAGCTCACAACAAGGTACCTTTGACAAACTGTCCAGAAGCTGAATGAGCACCAGCTCGAGCCTTCCAGCTGGAGACTGCACACTCATTACTCACTATCTGGACTTCAAGTTATGATGCTGTGTTCACTGCCCTATCCTCCAACCATTCATGTCAGTACCACTGCTGAGAGTACCAACCCAGTCACTACTGCTGCCCACCTCTTTTACTGCAGACCATGCTCTTTTCTCACTGCTGCCATCAGGTAGAAAGTACAGGAGCCTCAGGACTCGCACCACCAGGAACAGTTACTACCCCTCGACCATTAGGCTCTTGAACAAAGAGGATAACTACTGCATTGATTCTTTTTCTGGTGCTCCAACAACCAATGATCTCATTTCAAGAACTCTTTATCTTGTTATTTCATACTCTCATTATTTATTACTATTTATATTTGCATTTGCAGTTTGTTGTCTTCTATGCTCTATTTGATCTTTCATTGATCCTGATTACAGTTACAATTCTATAGATTTGCTGAGTATGCCCACAGGAAAAACAATCCCAAGGTTGTATGTGGTTACATTTATGTATGTATTCTGATAGTAAGTTTTACTTTGAACCTTGAACGCTGAACTCAGTAAAAGTCCCACCCAGCACCTCAGGTTCAGAGTCAACATTGCTTATTGATGCTCTGACCTGCTTCTTGTGATGCCGCCAGTGAGATTGGGCTTGTAGTGCCAGGCTCTTTCCTGGGCCCATGTGTGTACCATGACTGTGTGGGTTTCCTCTCAGTGCTCTGATTTCCTCCCACATCTCAAAGGCATACAGATGTACATCATAAAAAAAAAGTGAGTGGGGCCTGTCACAACTTGTTCGTGGAGCCAGAGATTGCAGAGTGAGTTGGAGACAGTTTCTTGTGGTGGTTTTAAAAAGCACTTGGGGCCTGTTGGGACTTGTCTGCAGAGCAGGAGATCACTTTGGTTAATAGTAATTTAGCAATGGCCAATAAAAAGCAACGAAGTGTAAGCACAGCGTCCATTGTGTGAGTAGGCTGTGCTAAAGTGGTCAGATTTTGGCTCAACAAACTTTGATGAGAACAAACGTGGGCTAGAACTTAATTTAGACAAGTCAGAGGTATAACAAGTATAGGTTGGTAGAATCCGCCCCGTGTGAGATGTGGGACATCAGAGTACTTAACATTGTACCTTGATGACTAAATCTACTGGAAGTGCACCCAACTTCAGCTCCTGTCTAACAAGGTTAAGGAATTAAACCCAGAGCTGGATCCAGGAGGCTGAAAACCACAGTGATGAGTCATAGTCATAGAAAAGTACAGCATAGAAAAACAGGGCATTAAGTCCATGATGAACTTTTAAGCTGCCTACTCCCATCAACCTGCATACCCCTACCATCCATGTACCTATTCAGACTTCTCTTAAACGTTGAAATTGAGCTTGCATACACTACTTGTGCTGGCAGCTTTTTCCACACTGTTATGACCCTCTGACTGAAGAAGTTTTCCTTCATGTTCCCCTTAAACTTTTCACCTTTTAACTTAACCCATGACCTCTCATTGTAGTCTCACCTAACCTCAGTGGAAAAAGTCTGCTTGCACTTACCCTATCTATACTCCTCATCATTTTGTATACCTCTATCAAACCTTTTCTCAATCTTCTACATTTCAAAGAATAAAGTCCTAGCTTATTCAATCTTTCCTTATAAATGAAGTCCTCCAGAACCAACAACATTCTTGGTAAATTTTCTCTGCTCTCTTTCAACCTTATTTACATCTTTCCTGTAGGTAGGTGACCAAAACTGCACACAATACTCCAAATTAGACTTCACCAACACCTTATGCAACTTCAACATAACATTGCAACTGCTGTGCTCAGTACTTTGATTGATAAAGGCCAATGTGCCAAAAGCTTTCTTTAGAACCTGATCCACCTGTGACACCACCTGCAATGAACTTATGGACCTGTGCTCCCAGATCCCTTTGTTCTATAAGACTATAAGTTATAGGAGCAGAAGGAGGCCACTCGGCCCATCAAGTCTGCTCTGCCATTCAATTGTGGGCTGATCCAATTCATCCAGTCATTCCCCACTCCCTTGCCTTCTCCCCATACCCTTTGATGCCCTGGCTTATCAAGAACCTAGCTATCTCTGCCTTAAGTGCACCCAATAACTTAGCCTCCACAGCTGCATGTGGCAACAAATTCCACAGATTTACCACCCTCTGACTAAAGTAATTTCTCTGCATCTTTTTTCTAAATAGATGTCCTTCAATCCTGAAGTCATGCCCTCTTGTCCTAGACTCCCCTACCATGGGAAATAACTTTGCCATATCTAATCTGTTCAGGCCTTTTAACAATCAGAATGTTTTTATGAGATCCTCCCTCATTCTCCTGAACTCAAGGGAATACAGTCCAAGAGCTGCCAGACATTCTACTGCACTCCTCAGTGCCCTACCATTCACTGTGTAAGACATAGCTTGGTTGGCCCTACCAAAGTGCAAAACCTTGCACTTGTCTGCATTAAATTCCATCTGCTATTGTTAACCCATTTTTCCAGCTGGTCCAGATCCCAATGCAAGCCATGATAGCCTTCCTTGCTGTCCACTACATCCCCAATCTTCGTGTCATCCACAAATTTGCTGATCCAGTTAACAATATTATCATCCAGATTGTTGATACAGATGACAAACAGCAAAGGACCCAGCACTTAAAAAGCAAAAATCGCATAGGTCACTAGATTCTAAAAGGACAATGAGTATAAGGGCACGTTATCTAAATGCCCATAGTATTGGAAACAAGGTCAGTGAACTTGTGGCACAGATCAGTACCAAGGCATTTGATTTAGTGGCCATTACAGAAACCTGGTTGCAAAGTGGAGATGACTAGGAATTAAATATCCAAGGGTATCGGGTAATACGGAAAGATAGGCAGGAAGGCAGAGGAAATGGGGTGGTGCTCTTGATTAGGGATGAGATCAGGGCGATTGTGAGAGACGATATAAGATCTATGGAGCAGAATGCTGAGTCCATCTGGGTAGAGATTAAGAATAGTAAAGGGAAAAAAATCACTGGTGGGTGCTGTCTATTGGCCACCGAATAAAAATATTGCAGCGGCAGAGGCGATTAACCAGGAAATAACTGAGGCTTGTAAGAACGGAATGGCAGTTGTCATGGGGGATTTTAACTTCCACATAGATTGGGTGAATCAGGTTGATCAAGGCAGTCTTGAGGAGGACTTCATAGAATGCATCCGTGATGGCTTTCTTGAGCAGCATGTTAGTGAACCTTCAAGGGAAAATGCCACCTTAGATCTAGTCCTGTGCAATGAGACAGGTAAGATTAACGATCTTGTAGTCCTCTTGGAAAGAGTGATCATTGTATAATTGAATTTCGCATTCAGATGGAGGATGAAATAGATCTAAACCCAGTGTATTATGCTTGAACAAGGGAGACTACAACAGGATGAGGGAGGAGTTGACCAATGTGGATTGGGAGCACAGGCTAATTGGTAGGACAGTTGAGGAACAGTGGAATACTTTCAAAGAGGTTTCACAGTGCTCAACAAAAGTATATTCCAGTCAAAAGTAAGGGCAGTAGGTGTGGGAAGAGCCAGCCTTGGATAACTAAGGAAATAAAAGATAGTATCAAATTAAAAGCTCATGTGTACAAAGTCACAGAGTAGTGGGAGACTGGAGGATTGGGAAAACTTTAAAGAGCAACAGAGAACAACTAAACAAGAAATAAGGAAAAGGAAGATAGAGTATGAAAGTAAATTAGCACAAAATATAAAATCAGATAGCAAAAGTTTTTATAAATATATAAAGCGGAAGAGGGTGGCTAAAGTCAATGTAGGTCCCCTGGAAAACAAAAAGGGGAAATTGATAATGGGTGATAAGGAAATGGCTGAGGCATTGAACGACTATTTTGTGTCGGTCTTCACGGTGGAGGACACATCTAATATGCCAAAGAAGGATGTTATGGGCGAAATGGGAGGTGAGGACCTCGATAAAATCACTGTCACTAAAGAGATAGTGATGAGCAAACTAGAGGGCCTGAAGGTAGATAAGTCCCCTGGTCCTGATGGGATGCATCCCAGGGTGCTGAAGGAATTGGCAGAGGTTATAGTAGATGCGTGTTGGTAAT
Organism: Hemitrygon akajei; assembly: GCF_048418815.1. NCBI lineage: Eukaryota > Metazoa > Chordata > Chondrichthyes > Myliobatiformes > Dasyatidae > Hemitrygon > Hemitrygon akajei. The sequence goes on from NC_133134.1 coordinate 2,309,597, forward strand.
CATTTATCAAAACTCTCTAGACTCTGGGCAGGTCCCGGTGAATTGGAAGACAGCGAATGTCACGCCACTTTTTTTAAAAGCATGTAGGCAAAAGACGGGCAACTATAGACCAGTTAGCTTAACATCTGTAGTCAGGAAAATGCTTGAAGCTGTCACTAAGGAAGAAATAGCAAAACATTTAGAAAGGAGTGGTTCCATTAGACGGACGCAGCATGGATTCAGAAAAGGCAGGTCCTGTTTGACAAACTTACTGGAGTCCTTTGAGGACATAATGAGTGCAGTGGATAGAGGGGAACAGGTGGATGTTGTATACTTAGATTTTTAGAAAGCGTTCGATAAGGTTCCGCACAAGAAACTTATAAATAAGATATGGATGCATGGAGTTGGAGGAAATGTATTGGCATGGATAGTGGATTGGTTAACGGATAGAAGGCAGAGAGTTGGTATAAATGGGTGTTTCTCCAGTTGGCAGTCAGTGGTGAGTGGGGTGTCACAGGGGTCGGTGCTGGGCCCGCAGCTGTTTACCATTTACATTGATGATTTGGAAGAGGGGACTGAGTGTAGCGTAGCAAAATTTGATGATGACGCTAAACTGAGTGGAAAAGCAAATTGTACAGAGGATGTGGAGAGTCTGCAGAGGGATATAGATAGGTAAAGTGAGTGGGCCAAGGTCTGGCAGATGGAATACAATGTTGGTAAAAGCGAGATCATCCACTTTGGAAGGAATGATAGAAGAGCAGATTATTATTTAAATGGTAAAAGATCGCAGCATGCTGTTGTGCAGAGGGACTTGGGAATGCTTGTTCATGAATCGCAAAAAGTTGGCTTGCAGATACAAAAGGTTATTAAGAAGGCATGGGGGATTTCAATATGCAGATAGATTGGGGAAATCAGGTTGGTGATGATTCCTAAGAGAGGGAATTTGTACAAGACTTCTTTTGAGAGCAGCTTATGGTGGAGCCCAATAAGGGAAAGTCAGTTCTGGATTGGGTGTTGTGTAGTGAACCAGATTTGATTAGAGAGCTTAAGGTATCTTAGAGATAGCGATCATAACATGATAGAATTCACCCTGCAGTTTGAAAGACAGAAGATGAAGTCAGATGTATCAGTATTACAGTGGAGTAAAGGGAATTACAGAGGCATGAGAGAGGAGCTCATTAAAGTTGATTAGAAGGGGACACTAGCAGGGATGGTGGCAGAACAGTAATGGCTGGAGTTTCTGGGGTCAATTCAGAGGCCGGATAGGTATATCTCAAAGATGAAGAATTATTCTAAAGGGAGGATGAGGCAACCATGGCTGACAAGGGAAGACAAAGACAGCATAAAAGCAAAACAGTGGGCAGATATTAGAGCAAAAATTAGTGGGAAGTATGAGGATTGGGAAGCTTTTAAAAACCATCAGAAGGCAACTAAAAAGCCATAAGGAGAAAAAAAATGAATGTGAAGGTAAGCTAGCCTTATAAAATAATATAAAAGGATACCAAAAGTTTTTAAGAAAAAGTTTTAAAAGCCTGGCCTGCTGCATTCCACCAGCATTTTGTGTGTGTTACCAAAAGTTTTTTCAGATACGAGGTTAGCAGGAAGAAGATCCGCCATTTTGCAGCGCATGGAGTAAGACGCGTTTTATAGCGGCTCTACTTTTCTTTATATTTTACATCCCACTGACAGATTCCTTTTAAGTTTGATGATTTATTACTTCTGCTGAAGGATTTACAATTTAATTACAATGGACGGAAGTCGATCTGGTATTGAATTGAGAAGCGGCAAGACTTTTCCTGAAATGGAGCAAACTGAACAAATAAAGAAATCGGAGGAACCTGTTACTTAAGCAGGAATATTTTCTTCAATACAAGATATGAAGTTTGAATTTGGATCGCTCAATACTAAGATTGATAAGTTGACGGATACCAACGGGAAGCTTGAAAAATCTATCTTTAATGTCCAAGAATCTCTGAAGAATTTAGACTTTCAATTTCAGATGCTTAAGCAGACTACAAATCGAATTGAGAACGAACATGAACAATTTAGGCAAACTATTAAAGAACAAGGAGTGAAGATGTCTTCGATGGAAAAGAAAATTAAGTTCTTTAACTTAAAGAACTTAAAATTAACTATCTTTTAGATAGTTCCTCGGTGGTGATCTGTTAAAGTTCTTCTCAGATATGCTGTACTCACTAAGCTACCCCCTTTACTTGATAGAGCCCATAGAGTTCCAAGATTTCGGCGTTCATCTCAATTGCATCCTCGGCCAATCGTACTTTGTTTGCATTATTATACAACCAAAGAAGCCATACTTTGAGAGGCCAGAAGAAAGTGAAAGATGATCTTCAAGTCAACAGAGATTCGTATAGTCAAAGATTTTCCTCCTGAGATTTTTGTTGAAAGAAGGAAATAACGGGAAGTCATGAGCGAGATGTATAAGCTAAATTTACATCCATCTCTTAAAGTATCCAGCACGGCTGATAATCTTTCCTGCAGAGTCTCAGTCACAGAGAATCTACTCCCCCCAGGAAGGATGGGAGTACATTAAAAATCTTAAAGTTAAGCCGATTACTGAATAGGTAATTCTAATGTATGAGATGTTTATAGATGCCCTGAGTAAAGTCTATTCTATGCTTTTTGAATCTCTGGTATGGGATTTGGCTGATTAATTTTTTTTACTCATTAATAATTAGTATATACTTATAATTGTTTTGTAGGGAATTCTTACAGTATTGTACTATAGAGGTCCATATAGGACTTGTCATGAACTATTCTTTTTATTTTTTTGTTTGTTTCAACATTAATATAGTTTTAGGTTGGTTATATATATATTCATTTATTTTTTTGTATGACTTGTAAGTTTCTTTTTGAAAGAAAGAACTTCAGTTGTAATATTTGCTTGGATTTACTTTCCTTTGAATATGTGATTAATATACTTTAGATGAATTTAAGATGGCAGTCACCAGTTATGTTTTTATTACTGTTAGACATAACATTGCTGTATTTGAAATTTGTTTGTCCCTTTTATTATGGCTAAATTGGATGGGATTAATATTTTAATTTTAATATACGTAGCTGCAAAATGGAGGATAGGGTCAAGGGTCTCAAGTTTAGCATGCAACCAGCCTATTGGTTGCTGCTTTTCCGGCTTTGTGGGGAGGGGTGCTATTAGAATAGGTTTTCTTTCTCGATTGGGTGGTTCTTTTGATGGACATTTGTTTTGCAAATATGTCATTCCTTCTAGTCATATCTGTACCTTTTGGATTAATCTGCGCTTGCGCAATAGTTTTCTTTATAAAATATTAAATTAAATTTTAAACATGGATGTTAATAAAATTAATATAATCTCTTGGAATCTGAACAGTGTGAATAATTCTATTAAGTGTAAAAAGATTTTTAAGAAATTAAAAAATTAAAAACACTTAATCCAGATGTTATTTTTGCGCAAGAAAATAATATATGGAGACAGGAGGAGGACGGGTTTTTCAAATTTTGGAAAGGACCTTTATTTCATTCTTTATCGACTAATAAAGTTAGAGGGGTATCTATTTTTCTTAACTCTAAAATCCCTTTTGTACATTTTAATACTATTACTGATTCGATTGGAAGATATTTAATTGTTACTGGTTTATTATGCGATCAAAAGGTAGCTTTGGTGTGTGTATACGCACCTAATGTAGACAGTCCTGAATTTTTTAAGAAGCTTTTTTCTGAGCTACCAAATTTGAATGAGTATAAGTTGATCATGGGCGGTGACTTTGATTGTTGTCTGAACCCGGTGATTGACAGGCCATCAACCAATCCGTCGCTTCCTAATAAAGCAGCGGCTTGTATTAATTCTTTTCTACTAGAATATGGCCTGGTCGATATCTGGAGATATAAACACCCTAACGACAAAGATTTTTCTTTTTTTTCCACACGTTCATCATAAATACTGTAGAATTGATTACTTTTTTCTAGACACACGTTTGTTACACTCCGTTGTTGAGTGTGCATATGACATCATTGCGTTGTCGGATCACGCGCCGTTGAAATTAACTTTGAAGCTTTCTGATAGCTTTTTGAAAATGTCACAGTGGAGATTGAATCCTGTATTGTTACAGGATCCAGATTTTGTTAGTTTTATTAAAGAGCAAATTTCTATATTCTTTGAATTTAATACAACTGAAGGGATGTCAAACTTGGTTATATGGGACATGATGAAATCTTTTCATGGGGACAGATAGTTTCATACTCAGCAGCTTTAAGAAAGAAAACTAAAGCAGAACTGTCAGTGCTTACTAATAAAATTAGAGAGATAGATAAAGTGTATTCAGTAAAACCTACTGAAGACCTGTATAAAGAAAGGGTCGAACTTCAATGACAATATGATTTGCTTCTGACCTTTCCCATTGAACAGCAAATTTTTAAATCTAAAAGTCTATTTTATATACATGGAGATAAGTCAGGTAAACTTTTGGCTGCTCGGTTAAAGGCTGGTATGGTTAGAAGACAAATTTTAAAAATACATAGACCAGATAGAACTGAAACTTCAGATCCTTATGAAATTAATAAGATATTTATGGATTTTTACTCTAAGCTTTATAATCTGAATTCTCTGACAATACTATTATTATGAATAGATTTTTGCAAAAATTAAATATACCCAAAATTTTGACTCAAGATGTTGATATATTAGATGCACCTATTAAACAAGAGGAGATAGCTAAAGCTATATCCTCTATGCAATTAGGGAAAGCTCCGGGACCAGATGGTTATACGGTGGAATTTTACAACTTTCCATGAAATGCTTATACCACATCTTCATCAAACTTTTACTGATTCTATATCCTTTGGGAATCTTCCAAAAACTTTTTATGAGGCATTAATTTCATTGATTCCTAAAAAAGGAAAAGATTTATCGGAATGTGCATCCTATAGACCTATCTCTTTACCGAATGTAGATTTTAAAATTCTCTCTAAGATTCTAGCCAATAGACTTCAGAATATTTTGCCTACTGTTATCTCAAATGATCAAACTGGATTTATTAAAAATAGGTACTCACATTTTAATATTCAAAGACTGTTAAATATTATTTATTCCCCCTCAGTTAAAGAATCTGAATGTATGGTGTCGCTGGATGCAGAGAAAGTTTTTGATAGGGTGGAGTGGCCTTATCTGTTTCAGGTTTTGAAGAGGTTTAATTTCAGTCCGGGATTTATTTCCTGGATTAAACTGATTTATCAAGCTCCACCCAGTGGCTGCGATTATAACTAATAATCAAAAGTCTCCTTATTTTAGATTATATAGAGGAATCCATTAGGGCTGTCCTCTCAGTCCTTTATCATTTAATTTGGTTTTAGAACCACTTGCTATCACTCTTAGGGATTCTAATTCTGTGCAGGGTATTAAGAGAGGGGATAAATTACATAAGGTTTCATTATATGCGGATGATTTATTAGTTTAAATTTCAGACTCTAGGAAATCTATTCCTTTTATGTTATCTATATTTATGGAATTTAGTATTTTCTCTGGATATAAACTCAACTTACATAAAAGTGAACTATTTCCTATTAATAATTATTCTGATTATTATGGTCAAATACCTTTTATTATTGCTAAGAACTATTTTACTTACCTTGGTATTAAAATTATTAAAAATTTTAAAGACTAATTGAATATACTCAACAAGCGCTTTCTAAATGGTCGCTTATGTCAATGTCATTAATTGGTCGAATAAATGCTATAAAAATGTTTATTTTACCAAAATTTTTATATACATTTCAAGCAGTTCCATCTCTTGTTCCAAAAATATTTTTCGATAAAATAGATTCCATGATCTTGTCTTACATTTGGAATAATAAAAGCTCCAGAGTGAATAAATTTTTATTGCAAAAATCAAAAAAAGATGGAGGACTGGTGCTACCAAACTTTAGATTTTATTATTGGGCAATTAATTTTCGTTATATCACCTTTTGGATTCATGCTATAGATAACCAGGATTGCCCATCATGGTTACATTTGGAGGAGAATTCGGTAAGGGGGTTTTCTTTAGCTTCTTTACTAGGAGCTCCCCTTCCTTTTTCGTTCTCCAAGATGGGTAGACAAGGTCTTAGTCCTAATGTTAAACATACTTTAAAAATTTGCTTTCAGTTTCGTAGATTTTTTGAATTAAATAACTTTGTACTCTCTAGTAATATCTATTCTAACTTTTTCTTTAACCATCAACTCTGGATAAGGCTTTTTTAATATGGAAAACTAAGGGAATAAAAACTTTTTTAGATTTGTTTTCAGAGGATTGTTTAATGTCTTTTTCGCAGTTAATGGATAAATATGATATATCTAGTGCACATTTTTTTAGATATTTACAAGTTAGGAATTTTTAATGTGATTTTTTTTTACCGAACTATCCATTGGCATATTCACCAAATTTGGTTTATGCTATTTTTCAGTTTAAACCATTTCAAAAACTATTAACAGCTATTATATATAAACAGTTAATGAATGCACATATGACGCTTAATGATAAGGTTAAACGTACTTGGGAAATAGAACTTCAACATTCACCTTCAGATAATCAATGGAGTAAAATTTATTATCTAGTTAATAATTCATCTATCTGTGCACGTCACTCCCTAATTCATAGAACATAGAACATAGAATAGTACAGCACATTACAGGCCCTTTGGCCCACAATGTTGTGCTGACCCTCAATCCCTGCCTCACATATAACCCCCCACCTTAAATTCCTCCATATACCTGTCTAATAGTCTCTTAAACTTAACTAGTGTGTCCACCTCCACCACTGACTCAGGCAGTGCATTCCACACACCAACCACTCTCTGAGTGAAAAACCTTCATCTAATATCCCCCTTGAACTTCCCTCCCCTTACCCTAAAGCCATGTCCTCTTGTACTGAGCAGTGGCGCTCTGGGGAAGAGGCGCTGGCTGTTCACTCTCTATTCCTCTTAATATCTTGTACACCTCTATTATGTCTCCTCTCATCCTCCTTCTCTCCAAAGAGTAAAGCCCTAGCTCCCTTAATCTCTGATCATAATCCATACTCTCTAAACCAGGCAGCATCCTGTTAAATCTCCTCTGTACCCTTTCCAATGCTTCCACATCCTTCCTATAGTGAGGCGACCAGAACTGGACACAGTACTCCAAGTGTGGCCTAACTAGAGTTTTATAGAGCTGCATCATTACATCGCGTCTCTTAAACTCTATCCCTCGACTTATGAAAGCTAACACCCCATAAGCTTTCTTAAATACCCTATCTACCTGTGAGGCAACTTTCAGGGATCTGTGGACATGTACCCCCAGATCCCTCTGTTCCTCCACACTACCAAGTATCCTGTCATTTGCTTTGTACTCTGCCTTGGAGTTTGTCCTTCCAAAGTCCACCACCTCACACTTCTCTGGATTGAACTCCATCTGCCACTGCTCAGCCCACTTCTGCATCCTATCAATGTCTCTCTGCAATCTTAAGCAATCCTCTACACTATCTACACCACTACCAACCTTTGTGTCGTCTGCAAACTTGCCAACCTACCCTTCTACCCCCACATCCAGGTCATTAATAAAAATCACAAAAAGTAGAGGTCCCAGAACAGATCCTTGTGGGACACCACTAGTCACAACCCTCCAATCTGAATGTACTCCCTCCACCACAACCCTCTGCCTTCTGCAGGCAAGCCAATTCTGAATCCACCTGGCCAAACTTCCCTGGATCCCATGCCTTCTGACTTTCTGAATAAGCCTACCGTGTGGAACCTTGTCAAATGCCTTACTAAAATCCATGTAGATCACATCCACTGCACTACCCTCATCTATATGCTTGGTCACCTCCTCAAAGAACTCAATCAGGCTTCAATTTAAGATAGTACACAGGGCCCATTTGTCAAAAGATAAATTAGCACATATTTTTTCTAATATAAGCCCTACCTGTGACAGATGCAATGCTGACGTGGCTACTCTAACTTATATGTTTTGGTCCTGTGTAAAGTTAAATAATTTTTGGAGGGATGTGTTTAGAATATTATCAAAAGTTATAGGTGTGGACTTACAACCCAATTCACTTACGGCAATCTTTGGGATTATTCCAGAGGAAACAGGTAGAGTTTCTGCTTCCACTCAACATGTGAGAGCCTTTTCAACTTTACTGGCTAGGAGAGCTATCTTGTTATACTGGAAAGATTCTAATCCACCTACTGTTTTTAACTGACTTTCCTCCATTATGTCCTGTTTAAGCTTGGAGAAAATTAGAAGCTGGACGTTTGACACATCTTTTAACTTTGAGCAAGTTTGGCAATCCTTTATTCAATATTTTTATATGATTTAATCTTTTTCTCTCTCTTTTTTAAAGGAAATTGTTTTTTCTTTCTTTTTTTTTGTTCCCCCTTATTAGCGAAGGTTTCGGAGATGACTAGAAGGATGTTTTCTTTTTTTCTAATTTTATCCTCAAATGGACTGCCCAATCTTTCTTTCTTTTTGCTTTAGGTTAGTTTAGCGGGGTTTTTTTTCTCCTTATTAATAAAATTTCCAATCTTTTTCTTTCTCTTTACGATTTGCCAAGAGGAGTTGTGGTTTCTTGTTTATAGAACCATAGAACACTACAGCACAGTACAGGCCCTTCAGCCCTCTATGTTGTGCCGACCCATATAATCCTTTAAAAAAAAGTACTAAACCCACACTACCCCATAACCCTCCATTTTTCTTTCATCCATGTGCCTGTCCAAGAGGCTCTTAAATACCCCTAATGTTTTAGCCTCCACCACCATCCCTGGCAAGTCATTCCAGGCACTCACAACCCTCTGTGTAAAAAAACTTACCCCTGATGTCTCCCCTAAACTTCCCTCCCTTAATTTTGTACATATGCCCTCAGGTGTTTGCTATTGGTGCCCTGGGAAACAGGTACTGACTATCCACCCTATCTATGCCTCTCATAATCTTGTAGACCTCTATAAGTCCCCTCTCATTCTTCTATGCTCCAAAGAGAAAAGCCCCAGCTCTGCTAACCTTGCTTCATATGATTTGTTCTCCAAACCAGGCAACATCCTGGTAAATCTCCTCTGCACGCTCTCCATAGCTTCCACATCCTTCCTATAATGAGGTGACCAGAATTGAACACAATACTCTTAAGTGCAGTCTCACCAGAGATTTGTAGAGTTGCAACATGACCTCTCTACTCTTGAACTCAATCCCCCTGTTAATGAAGCCTAGCATCCCATAGGCCTTCTTAACTACCCTATCAACCTGTGCAGTGACCTTGAGGGATGTATGGATTTGAACCCCAAGGTCCCTTTGTTCATCCACACTCCTAAGTAACTGACCATTAATCCTGTACTCAGTCTTCTGGTTTGTCCTTCCAAAATGCATCACCTCACACTTGTCCGGATTGAGGCATATACAATAGCTTAGTATTATATTCAATTGATATTGACAGTATATATTCTTTTGTTGTTTCTACATTTTTTGTATTATGTATTTGCTAAAACTTCTCCTCTGATTTGTATCTTTTGTTGGAAAATTAATAAAAAAAGATTGAAAATGAAAAATGAAGGTTAGCAGGAAGAAGCTTAAGAATGAAATTAGAGCTAGAAGAGGCCATGAGAAGGCCTTGGTGAGCAGAAGTAAGGAAAACCCTAAGGCATTCTACAAGTATGCGAAGAGCAAGAGGATAAGACATGAGAGAATAGGACCAATCAAGCGTGACAGTGAAAAAGTGTGTATGGAACCAGAGGAGATAGTAGAGATACTTAGAAACATAGAAATCCCACAGACAATACAGGCCCTTCAGCCCACAATGCTGTGCCGAACGTGTACTTACTTTAGAAATTACCTAGAATTACCCATAGCCCTCTATTCTTCTAAGCTCCATGTACCTATCCAGGAGTCTCTTAAAAGACCCTATTGTACCCACCTCCTCCACCGTCGCTGGCAGTCCATTCCACTCACTCACCACTCTCTGCGTAAAAAAATTTACACCTGACATCTCCTCTGTACCTACTTCCAAGCACCTTAAACCAGTGCCCTCTCATGTTAGCCATTTCAGCCCTGGGGAAAAAAACCTCTGTACTCCAAGTGGGGTCTAACCAGGGTCCTATATAGCTGTAACATTACCTCTCAGCTCTTAAACTCAATCCCATGGTTGATGAAGGCCAATGCACTGTATGCCTTCTTAATCACAGAGTCAACCTGTGCAACAGCTTTGAGTGTCCTCTGCATTGGCCTTCATCAACCGTGGCCTGGGGTACTGCACTTAGTTCTGGTCACCTCACTGCAGGAAGGATGTGGAAACTATAGAAATGTACAGAGGAGATTTACAAGGATGTTGCCTGGATTGGGGAGCATGCCTTATGAGAATAGGTTGAGTGAACTCGGTCTTTTCTCCTTGGATCAACGGAGGATGAGAGGTGACCTGATAGAGGTGTATAAGATGATGAGAGGCATTGATCGTGTGGATAGTCAGAGACTTTTTCCCAGGGCTGAAATGGCTAACAGGGCTGCCAGTGACAATGGTGGAGGCGGATAAAATAGGGTCTTTTAAGAGACTCCAGGATAGGTACATGGAGCTTAGGAAAATAGAGGGCTATGGGCAACCCTAGGTAATTTCTAAAGTAAGTACATGTTCGGCACAGCATTGTGTATTGAAGGGCCTGTATTGTGCTGTAGGTTTTCTATGTTTCTATGTACAGTATAAAGAATAAAAGAGAGATGAGGGTGGCTATAGGACCACTGGAAACTTAGTAAGTATATTGTGCAAGTCTTCACTTTTGAAGACACTAGCAATATGCCAGAAATTCAAGAGTGCCGGGCAGCAGAATTGTGTGAAGTTACTATTACTAGGGAAAAGGTTCTTGGGAAACTGAAAAGTCTGAAGGTAGATAAGCCACCTGGACCAGTTGATATACATCCCAGGGTTCTGAAAGAGGTGGCTGAAGAGATTGTGGAGGCATTAGTAATAATCTTTCAAGAATCAATAGATTCCTGAATGGTTCTGGAAGACTGGAAAATTGCAAATGTCACTCCACTCTTTAAGAAGGGAGGGAAGCAGAAGAAAGGAAACTATAGGCCAGATTGAATGGTTTGTCATATGAAGAGCATTTGTGGCTCTGGGCCTGTATTCACTAGAATTCTGAAGAATGAGGGGTGACCTCATTTAAACCTATCGAATGGTGAAAGACCTTGATAGAGTGGATGTGCAGAGGATGTTTCCTATAGCTGGAGAGTCTTAACACCAGAGAACACAGTCTCAAAATAGAGGGACGTCCTTTTAGAACAGTGATGGGAAGGAATTTCTTTCGCCAGAGAGAGGTGACTCTGTAGAATTCTTTGCCACAGGCAGCTGTGGAGGCCAAATCTTTATGTATATTTAAGGCAAAGGTTGAAAGATTCTTGATTGGTCAGGGCATGAAGGGACACAGAAAGAAGGCAGGAGATTGGTGCTGAGTGGAAAATTGGATCAGCCATGATGACATGGTGGAGCAGACTTGATGGGCCAAATGGCCTAATTCTGCTCCTATATCTTCTGGTCTTATGGCTGAGTGGCCTAATTCTGTTTCTATATTTGATAGTTTTGTGGGCATGCTGTGATGGTCCCAGAATCATGGCGACTCTTGCAGGCTCAGGCTATTGGTTGTTGACACAAACATTGCATTTTAATGTACATGTGACAAATAAAGCAAATCATTCATCTTTATATTGTGATATTTCTAATCCGGGTCTCAGCTATTGGAAGCTGGAACATTACTCCTGAAGTGAATTTTATTTTCCTGCCAGTTGTGTCGGGTTTAAGCACTGATCTTCTCTCTCCTCCTCTACCTGACAGGAGTACTGTTGTCCCGAGCTCTCTGCCAGACCATGTGTCTGCTGTTAGCTGCTCCCCTCATCTGTAGCTGCCACCACCCAGCCTACATTGAGGTGCTGGACCAGCTGGCCAGCTGTGGCTTCCAGGTCACCGGGGCAAGGATGAGCATCCTTAACCAGATACAGGCTCAGCACGTGGCAAAGCTCATCACCGTTGTCAATATCTCAGCCACAGTAAGCCTCTCTTATGTTCTACTAGAGACATTTTATATTCTAAATGTTAGAGTTCAGGAAACTGTAGGCAGTGCACAGGGTCTGTGGGAGGGTAGGCCCCTGCTCTAAAGGTGCACTCAGACACGTGGGCAGCTCACTACTCAGCCTCCTGGTGTACTTTGCTCTTTCTAGAAGGTGTAACCTTGCTTTTTTTCAAATTCATCCTCATTGCCTTTTCTTGTACTTTTATTTCTTGATCTTGTGTTAGTTACTCTAGTTGGCTTTTCTCAATTTGCATGGTATTGTTAAGTGCTTGTCACTGTTTTGAGAGTGCACTCAGCTCCAAGTTGTAAGTAGAGGGAAGTCCATTCTTGGCCAGGAGACTTGTATTAAGTGGAACAGACAATTTGTCTGATACGTTAATTACTGTTGACCCAGAAAAGTTTACCTGTGTATTGGGGATGTGTAGGGTAGGTTGTGCTGCTGGGTCACTGTTTAATTCCACATACCTATAACTCTTATCTCCCTCTAGTGTGCTCTGCTCACAAGCGGCCCCTGTCTGATCCTGGCTCTGGAGAGGGACAATGGTGTCTGCTGCTTTGATCCACTGCTGAAAAGGTAAGGAAAGCTGTCACATCTTTAGCTGCATTGTAGCCTTTAGTTCCTCTACATAAGGATGAAGAGATAGGGAGAGACTGTACTTGGAAACAGGCCTTTTGGCCCAACTAATCCATGCTGACTTGTGTTACCCAATAAACTAGTCCCATCTGCCCACATTTGGCCCACATCCCTCTAAAACTCTCCCATCCATGTAATTATCTAGATACCTTTTAAATGTTGTTAATGTGCCATCTATTTCTGGCATCTCATTCCAAATACACATGACCCTTTTAAATCTCTCGCCTCTGATCTTAAACCCACGTTTTCTTGTTTTTTGCAATCGCTCCCTGGGAAAACACCTGTGCACCCTCCCTATCTAAGCTCTTTTTGATCTTGTATACCTCTATTAAGTCACCCCTCAATCTGCTATGTTCCAGGGTATAAAGTCCTAGTCACATGACTTTTCCTTATAAGTGGAGAGAAATGGAAACTGCAGCAGAGTTAATGAGATAGTTGAATGGCACACTAGTTGTGTCTCTCGGTACAAGGCTGCCTGATGTGCCGGGCTCTCACTGAATATTGTTTTAATCCAGAAATGTCGATACCTCTGGGTGTGACTGGTGGCACTCTGCCTGCAGAGATAGTGCCTAGAACTCTGCTATTGCTGTGTCCTTCTGCCTCACTCCAGAATTACGGGGCTCCCAAATGATTTTCCCTCAGTCCCAAACAAGACAGACTAATGAGATTACAAGCCTCCCCCAGTGAATGATCAGAACTCACAAAATGTAACTGTCCACAGCAAAATAATGCCAATGTATCCATTATCCAAGGCAGCCCCTTCTAATCCATCCCTTCCTCCTTCAAAACCCAGACTCTCAAGAAAGAAATGTAGCCGTTTAACTCAATAACTGAAACATAGCAGTTTAACTCAATAACTGAAATGTAGCCGTTTAACTCAATAACTGAAACGTAGCAGTTTAACTCAATAACTGAAATGTAGCCGTTTAACTCAATAACTGAAACGTAGCAGTTTAACTCAATAACTGAAATGTAGCCGTTTAACTCAATAACTGAAACGTAGCAGTTTAACTCAATAACTGAAATGTAGCAGTTTAACTCAATAACTGAAACGTAGCCGTTTAACTCAATAACTGAAATGTAGCCGTTTAACTCAATAACTGAAACGTGGCAGTTTAACTCAATAACTGAAACGTAGCAATCACAAGTTGGATGCCTTGTGTTTCAGCCTTGAGTGGGAAAAACTGAACCTTCAGGACTGTCTGCGGCATTTCATCTATCCCAGGACTGAGTCACAGGCAAGTAGTCAACTCCATACAAACACACATGCACATAGACTTTCCAATGTGCCTCTGCTTCATTTATGGAACCACTGACTGTGGTTGTGTCTTGTGTCTCACCCACACAGGGAGTTTTTCAATTATGACATTAATATTAAACTGAATGAATCAAAGGAAAAAAAATTAACTCACTGAAATCAGCCATGATGGTGGAGCAGAATGAGGCCATTATATCATGGCTGATTTATTATTCCTCTCAAAACATTCTCCTACCTTTGCCCCATAACCTTTGATGCCCTGACTAATCAAGAAACTTTCAATCTCTGCTTTAGATATACCCAAAGACTTAGCCTCCACGATTGTGGCAATGAATTCCACAGATTCACCACCATCTGGCTAAAGAAATTCCTCCTCAACTCTGTTCTAAAGGGACATAGAAACATAGAAAACCTACAGCACAATACAGGCCCTTCGGCCCACAAAGTTGTGCCGACATGTTCCTACCTTAGAAATTACTAGGATTACCCATAGCCCTCTATTTTTCTAAGCTCCATGTACCTATCCAAAAGTCTCTTAAAAGACCTTATCATATCCGCCTCCACCACCGTTGCCGGCAGCCCATTCTACGCACTCACCACTCTGAGTAAAAACCTTACTCTTGACATCTCCTCTGTATCTACTCCCCAGCACCTTAAACCTGTGTCCTCTTGTGGTGATCATTTCGGCCCTGTGAAAAAGCCTCTGACTATCCACACGATCAATGCCTCTCATCACCTTGTACACCTCTATCAGGTCACCTCTCATCCTCCGTTGCTCCAAGGTGAAAAGGCTGAGTTCGCTCAACCTATTCTCATAAGGCATGCTCCCCAATCCAGGCAATATCCTTGTAAATCTCTTCTGCATCCTTTCTATGGCTTCCACATATTTCCTGACGTCCCTCTATTCTGAGGCTGTGCCCTCTGGCACTATCGAATATTGAATACTGGTAGTCATGGAGAAAACGTACAAACTCTGCACAGGGAACACTCAGGTTCAGAATTGACCCTGGGATCCGGGAACGGTGAGGTAACAGCAGTAACTGCCGTGCCACCTTTCCACTAAGGTCTGCTGTAGACTGAGAACGGGCTATTTTAGAATTTTATTAAATTTCCCTGGTAAACCAATAGTAGCTACATCTGTTACACAACATTTGATGTAAAGCACAGCTTATTTTAATGTCCAGCTTCCTTGAACAGAATATAGCCAAATGAGCTCCAGGAAACCTCCCCACCCCGCGAGAAGCAGAGATCACTGTTGTAACTCAGCCTCTGGGTTAATGAATGAATGGTCACCAGTCACTGTGTTTTCTGTTAACCAGGTGGATCAGTTACTCAGCTGCCTGTTTGAGACCCTTGCTCCCTGCAGTATTCACCGGATTGTGCCCCAAGACTCTGGGCTCTGCAGGGGCAACACTTCTGACTGCCGTGGCTCCAGTCCCTGACCCCACAAGAGGGCAACCAGGAGGATCAACGTTAAATCCCCTATCTCAGATTTCTCATTGTTTGAATTTATTTCCCCTCCCTATATTTATTATTCTGTAATAGGTCTCTAACCAAGCAGCAAAAGAGCTTCGACAGTAACTTGTCAACATTTCGTTGGGTATGCTCACATTCACTGACGCTGCTTTTCTCTCAGCTGGTATCTGATCACCAAGCTCCTGAAGTAATGCACACCCTTCTCCCTCCTTGCTGGCATGGCGAGCTCAAACAGTTCCCCCGGGTAATAACTGATGAATGAGTATATCGAGTAAACACACAGACTGTGGATCTCCAGCTACCTGTGGTTTCTATATGGATGGTATTCAATTCGACTTCTCCAAGGCAGAGACAGGAATCCAGTCAACAGCTCTAACATCTTCAAGGAAATGTCAGAATGACAGGATCACAAACCTCATCGTTCCACTTATGGACAATGGACTTTCCTCATTTAGCTCAATTCAAGGAACAGCCAAAACTAAACTGCCTGAGTGCTGGCCAGCACAAGTCTCACTGGGGTGAGAGTTTGTATTTGGTACAAAGAGTCACTGCATCGGTGGACGGTGTGACACAGCTGGAGGTACCACAGTATACAGCAGCCTTGTAACGCTGGAGCACCGTCCACAACTCAGTATGGCTCATGAACTTCCATTTGTATTGTACAAAGCTTATTGTGTGTTAGATTTAATATCTTACAACTAGAGCCCCAACTAAAACATACATGTTACTGTCACCTTATCTATAAGTTACATATGTGGGTGTGAGTGATTCGCTGCCTTGTGGAAAATAAACTCTGGCACTTTGCTTATAAAGTGTGAGCTCATTCTGTTCCGACTGAGGTGTGACATTTGGTCAAATCCTTGGGATGAGTGAAGTACAAAAACTCAAACCGATTAGTGTCCCAGTCACTGAGCACTGGAATATTATTTTTAATAGTTGCTTTTGAAATCATTGATAAATATAAGCATTTATGCTGTAAATAACATATCTACAAATGGAACACAAGTTCCCTCAGTCTATGAAATGACTCAATTATGTACAAGTGGAACACGAGTTCCCATCGGTGTGTCAACCGACTCCCACAACGGTTCCACATCTTCATGCAGTAACTGATGGTGAAGCCACAGGTCATCATTGTGTGCATTTCCTTCCTCAGATCAGAGTCAGGGGTCACCACTATTATGCTCCCAGAGAATTCAGGTGTCAGGAGTCGCCACTGTCCACACCATCTCCCACTGCCCTCAGGGTCATGGGTCACCACTGCCCACACCAGCTCCCACTGAGTTCGAGGTCACGGGCCACCACCATCCGCACTGTCTCTCACTGACCTCGGGGTCAGGGAACACCATTCCTTTTCCCCCGGCCTCAGGGTCAGTGGAGGTGGACAACATACCAGAAGATGGATTGTGCTGAATCGTACAGGGCCCGCACTGTGCCGCTTTGCCAGCCTGGCTTGGCTCAGATCTCAACAATGCAGTGAGGGGACTTGCTTCTGATCTCAGCAGCGATGACCTTCGCTCCAGATTCACCAATCTTGTTGCCCTGGAGACTGTGAGAAAGAGCAAATGGAATGAGCTGTCACAACATTATGTTCTTTGGTTACTGGGCTGGACTGAGGGAGGAGCAGTAAGCTGAGCCCGAGACTCAAAATCAATTGGAGCCCATAACACTGTCTGTGTGAAGTTTACACGCGCTCTGGGTTTCCCCTGGGAAAGAGACAATGTGAAGGTGAAGGGTAGCATGGGGGGGGGTGGAGTTACTGTGAGTAGTTTTGGACCCTTTATGTACTGGCATTGGAGAGGGTCCAGAGGAGGTTCATGAGAATGATCCCAGGAATGAAAGAGCCAACATATCAGGAGCATCTGATGGCTCTGAGCCGGTTCTCACTGGAGTTTAGAAGAACGAGAGGGGAATTTCATTGAAACCTACTGAAAAAGCAAAAAAGGCTGAGATAGAATGGATGTGGAGATGATGCTTCCACAGTGGGGGAGTCTAGGACCAGAGGACACAGCCTCAGAATAGAGGGACATCCATTTAGAACAGAGATGAGGAGGAATTTCTTTTGCCAGAGAGTGGTGAATCTGTGGAATTTTTTTGCCACAAATTGTTGTAGAGGCCAAGTCATTGAGTATATTTAAAGTAGAGGTTCATAGGTTCATGATTAGTCAGGGTGTCAAAGGTTATGGGAGAGAAGGGTTTAAGTGGGATATTAAATCATGATAGAACAATAGAACTGACTCAATAGGCGAAATGGCCCTTTTCTACTCATTTGTTTTATGGTTATTTGGTCTTCTGAATGAAGAATGGAATTAACATGGGTGCTTGATGGTTGGTACATTCTCTGACATTAGCCTCAGACTAACGGATAGGTGAAAGAGTGAGTACACCCAGCTCATGGCCCAGGCTGCTCTTTCTGCTGCCAGAGTGGGTGTGGGGTGAGCTTCTGACAGGGATATGGTGATCCTCCCAGCAGACAGCTGACAGAGTCCTGTCCTTTTCAACTCTGCATAGAAAGCTGAGGTCACCAGGGCTTCTTTACCCTCTGTAGTTCGCAGTGGGGGAACAGACCAAGTGTGAAGCAAGTCAGAACATGGAACATGGAGACACTTACTTGATGTGGGCAAGACTGGGGTTATACTTCAAAGCAATTGCAATGCACATCGCCCCATCCAGACCCAACGAGTTCTCCTGAAGGCTACAAGGCAACAGATGCAAGAGTCAACAATAGAGCATAGACAGATTAATTTGTCAAATGCACCCTGTTTGTATGAAGTTCCCAGAGTAACCGGTGTACATGGTAATAATAAGAACATAGAATATTCCAGCACAGTACAGCCTCTTTGGCCCATGACTTGTGACAATCTTTAAACCTGCACAACCTCTTCCCTTCCATTGTTCTATCAACCATGTGCCAATCTAAGAGACTCTGAAATGTCCCTAATGAATCTGCCTTTACCACCACCCACCACTCTGACATCCCCCTATACTTCCTCCTATCACCTAAAATAATGTCCCCTCGTATTAGCCATGTCTACCCTGGGAAAAGACTGACTGTCCACTTGGTCCATGCTTCTTATCACCTTGTATGCCTTAATAAGGTTACCTCTCATCCTCCTTTGCTTCAAAGAGAAACACACTACTTCACTCAACCCATGCTCTCCAATCCAGGCAGCATCCTGGCAAATCTCTGCACCCTCTAAAGGTTCCACAACATTCCTATAATGAAGTTCAAAGTAAACTTATTATCAAAGTACACATATTTCACCATATACACCCCTGAGATTCATTTCCTTGTGAGCATACTCAACAAATCCATAATAGAATAACAACCATAATAGAATCAGTGAAAGACCGCACCAACATGGGCATTGGACCAGTGATGTGACAACCAGAATTGAACACATTACTCCAAGTGTGGTCTAGCCAGAGCTGGAACATCATCTTATGACTCTTGAACTCGATTCCTCTATTAATAAAAGCTAACACACCATAAACCTTAATGACCTTCTCCACTTGCCCAGCAGCTTTGAGGGATCTATGGACATGGGCCCAAAGATCCCTCCATTCCTTCACTCTGCTAAGAAACCTGAATAAATGTAACAGCAGCAGAATGGTGCAAAGATTAATTGAGAATTTCAAATAGATATCAACCATCTCAGAGTCTGGATTTGGACTTGGATTTCCTGCTTTACGTGGCCTGAGTGGAAAGGACAAGGCGAATGAAACATTTCCATCATTGACCAACAGTACTTCCGTCTCGAATCCTGGGAGCACTCACCATCTCATCAGCAAAGACCCTCTAAGCCCAACACATCTAGACACTGACACAGGTCTGTGCACTTTCAGCACTGAGTGAGGGACCTGTCCACTGCACTATCTGGTTCAGGTCTCACTGAGGTATCAAATGAGAGACTGGTTTGTGGCCTCTTGTCATTCAGTGAATTCCTCAGTAATAAAAGAAGTTCTCTGATGTTGTTCAGAGAAGGAAACTGCCAACTTTGCCAATTGGTCTCTTTTACCTTCATCATAGAGTACTACAGCACAGGAACAGGCCCTTTAGCCCATCTAGTCAATACATAACCATTATTCTCCTTAGTCCCATCTACCTGCACCCGGACAATAGCCCTCCAAACCCATCCCATCCATGTACTTACCCTAGCTTCTCTTACATGTTGACATCAAACCCACATCCACGATTTATACTGGCAGCTTGTTCCACACTCTGTGGAAAAGTTCCTCCTCAAGTTCCCCTTAAATATTTCACCTTTCAGTGAGCACTTCTCTCAGGTACAGAACTACAACTTACTCATCTCTCAGTTAGCATGATCTGCAGAGAAGTCAGACACTGCCTGCTCCACTGGAACTGATTCTAGTCCAAACCTTGGAGCTCTGTGGAACACACCAAGTTTCTATAAGGTCCCATTTAGTTAAACCACAGTGACCCTGAATGCAAGTGAAACTGGGTAAAGAAAAGGACACATACTTGAGAGTCTGGAGGCTGTTGTTGACTTTCAGACCCGCAGCAATTGCCTTCACCCCAGCCACGCCTACAGCATTCCCTCGGAGACTGGAACAAACCAAAGGACATTAAGCTCTCAGGAACATGCCTACACACGCATGAGCACAGAACATGCTCCCATAACTCGAGATGTCTTGGATTTTAATATCTGGTATAAATGTATAGAAACTTGATTGGAAAGTTAGATGTAGAGAAAGTTAAGAACTAAAAGTGATAGGCTTGCTGTTGAGCAGAGATACTGCCTGCCTGACAAATGAGGTGCATTTGATGGTTCTAGACCTATACTCATTGAGAAGTACAGCACAGAAACTGGCCCTTCGACCCATCTAGTCCATGCTGAAACCATTTAAACTGTCTACTCCCATCGTCCTGCACCAAGGCCATGTACCTATCCAAACTTCTCTTAAATGTTGAAATTGCCTTGCCTGCACCACTTGTGCTGGCAGCTCATTCCACGTGCTCATGACCCTCTGAGTGAAGAAGTTTCCCCTCATGTTCCCTTAAACCTTTTACCTTTCATCCTTAACCCCTGACCTCTAGTTGTTGTCCTATCCAACCTCAGTAGAAAAAGTCTGCTTGTATTTATCTATGCCCCTCATGATTTTGTATACCTCTATCAAATCTCCACTCAGTTTTTATATTCTAAAGAATACAGTCCTAACCTATTCAATGTTCCTTCATAACTCAGGTCTTCTTCAGACCTGGCAACATCCTTGTAAATTTTCTCTGTACTCTTTCAACTTTGTTTACATCTTTCCTATAGCTAAGTGACCAAAACTACACGCAATACTCCAAGTTAAGCCTCACCAACGTCTTCAACATAACATCCCATCTCCTGTACTCAATACATTGATTTATGAAGGCCACACGTACAACACGCTGGAGGAACTCAGCAGGTCGGGCAGCATCCGTGGAAACGAGCAGTCAACGTTTTGGACCAAGACCCTTCGTCAGGACTGAAGAAGGAGGGGGCAGGGGCCCTATAAAGAAGGTGGGGGGAGGGTGGGAAGGAGAAGGCTGGTAGGTGCCAGGTGAAAAACCAGTAAGGGGTGGGGGAGGGGAAGCAGGGAGGGGATAGGCAGGAAAGGTGAAGAAGAATTTAAGGGGAAAGCACTATGGATAGTAGGAGGCGGAACCATGAGGGAGGTGATAGGCAGCTGGAGGAGGAGGCAGAGGGAAACTGGGATGGGGGAAGGGAGGGGAGGGAATTACTGGAATTTGGAGAATTCAATGTTCATGCCAAGGGGCTGGAGACTACCCAGATGGTATATGAAGTGTTGCTCCTCCAACCTGAGTTTGGCCTCATCATGGCAGTAGAGGAGGCCGTGTATGGACATAACCGAATGGGATTGTGAAGCAGAACTGAAGTGGGTGGCATTAGTCTCCATTACTGGTTTTTCACCTGGCACCTACCAGCCTTCTCCTTCCCACCCTCCCCCCACCTTCTTTGTAGGGCCCCTGCCCTCTCCCTCTTCAGTCCTGACGAAGGGTCTCAGCCCGAAACATTGACTGTTCATTTCCACCGATGCTGCCTGACCAGAGTTCCTCCAGCGTTTTGCTTTGACCCCCAGCATCTGCAGAGTATTTTGTGTTTTGGATTTATGAAGGTCAATGTGCCAAAAGCTCTCTTTACAACCCTATCTGCCTGTGACACCACTTTCAATGGATTATGATGTGTATTCCCAGATCCCTTTATTCTACCACACTCCTTAGTGCCCTACCATTCACTGTATAAGACCTATTCTGGTTGGTCCTAACAAAGTGTAAAACCTCGCACTTCACTGCATTAAATTCCATCTGTCATTTTTCCAGCTGATGCAGATCACCCTGCAAACCATGATAGACTTCCTCATTGTCCACTACATCCCCAATCCTGGTGTCAATCGCAAATTTGCTGATCCAGTTAACCACATCATCCAGATTATTGATATAAATGACAAACAACAATGAACCCAGCACTGATCCCTGTGGCACTCCACTAGTCACAGGCCTCCAGTCAGAGAGGCAACCCTCTACTACCACTCTCCGGCATGTGCCAGAAAGCCATTGTCTAATTGTGAATGCTGAGTAACTGAACCTTCTTGCCGGCCTCCCATGCGGGACCTTGTCAAATGACTTACTAAAGTCCATGTAGACAACATCCACTGCCTTGCCTTCCTCCACTTTCCTGGTAACTTCCTCGAACAACTCTGTAAGATTGGAAGACATAATCTACCATGCATAAAGCCATGCTGACTGTCCTTAATCAGTCCATGTCTATCCAAATACTTACTTATCCAGCCCCTTAGAATAACTTCCAGTAACTTTCTACAACTAATGTTAGACTCACCAACCTATAATTTCCTGGTTTATGTCCTGGTTTAGAGCCTTTTTTTAAACAGTGAAACAACATTCGCTATCTGCCAATCCTCTGGTACCTCCCCTGTTGCTAAGGATGATTTAAATATCTCATCTAGGGCCCCTTAGGGTCTGAAAGAACACCTTGTCAGGCCCTGGGGATTTATCCACCCCGATTTGCCTCAGGGTAGCATACACCTCCTCCGCTGTAATCTGTATAGGGTCTATGAAGTTGATGCTGCTTTACTTCACTTCCATAGACTCTGTGTCCATCTCCCAAGTAAATACAGAGGCAAAGAAGTCATTTACGATCTCCCCCATCTATTTTGGCTCCACACACGGATTGCCATTCTGGTCTTCCAGAGGACCTTTGCAATCCCTTTGGACTTAACATGACTGTAGAATCCCTTAGGATTCTCCTTCACCTTGTCTGCTAGGACAACTTCATGCCTTCTTTTAGCCTTCCTGATTTCTTTCATAAGTGTTCCTCTGCATTTCTTATATTCCATAAGCACCTCATCTGTTCAAGCTTGTCTATATGTGCTATGTCTTCTTTTTCTCCCTCTTAACCAGGGCCTCAATATCTCTTGAAAGCCAAGGTTCCCTAAAATTGCTAGAGTTTTGAAGAATGAGGGTGGGATCTCATTCAAACCTATCAGAATATTGAAAAGCCTGGATAGAGTGGACATGGAGAGATGTTTCCAATAGTGGGAGGGAGAGTCCAGGTCCAGAGGGCACAGCCTCAGAATAGAAAGAGGTCCCTTTAAAACAGAGATGAGGAGGAAGTTCTTTAGCCAGAAGGTTGTGAATCTGTGGAATTTTTTTTGCCGGAGACAGCTGTGGAGGTCAAGTTATTGGGTATATTTAAAGCAGAGTTTGGTCAGTTCTTGATTATTCAGGGCATCAAAAGTTACAGAAAGAAGGCAGGAGAATGGGGTTGAGAGGGATAATAAATCAGCCAGGGTGGAATGGAATGGCAGAACAGACAATGGGCTGAATAGCCTAGTTCTGCTTCTCTGTCTTGTGGTCTGACCTGCTGGGTTCCTCCAGCATTTTGTGTGTGTTGCTGTTCTGAGGACCTAGAAACATCACCAAGGCTCAGGGTCAACCCCCACTGAGGTTCTCCCAACTTCCCTGTCTCTTGGGCATTAAACACTCATGTATGCAGAGATAGATTAACAGGAATGTACTCACTCCAATGTGGTCAGGCTTCTGTTCACTGCGAGGGCTTCGGCCAAGGCCTTGGCACCTCGTTCACCCACGGACGTTCCCTGTAGGCTGGAGCAAAGGAACCAGTCAACAACAACACAGCTTCATATTCCAACACACAAGGACAGCTCCACAAACAGAAATCAACAAGTTATACCAGCATTTACACCAACAACTAACATGGAAGGGATCAGAGTCAGCATAAAAGGAGGCATCAAGTCTGTGGAGGCTCCTGAACAACACCTCTGTGTTATTCCCCAGCTTGTTTCCATAGGACAGGAACTTACTCCTCTCAAAATTCCATAAAACTCTCTTTTGGACCAGTGTGTGGAGTTTTGTCTTTTATCTAGGAATGGAGAGAGTGTAGTGTAAGGTCACTACAGATCAATACTTGGCCCAGCATGGCTGTAACATGAAGGGAGCTTTTATAACTGTTTATATTCATACATCTAAAAGAAAGAGAGAGGACTACATTGAGATTTATAAACTGCTAGGACTGGACAGATGTTCCAGTGGGTGGGAAGCCCAGAACCAAAAGTCAGAACTGAGGACTGGGTGAAGAGAAAGTTCTTCCAACAGGAAGTAAATCTGTGGACTGATCATTAACTGTATTTAATGAGTTAGATATCGCAGAGGAGAAAGCAAACGCTGAAGTTAGGTAATCAGTCCTGATCACATTGAATGCTGGAACAGACTCAAAGTGGCCTCTTCCTGCTCCTCATTTCCAGATTCCTGGTAAGGAGGAAGCTATTCAAAAATCACTCTGGTCATTTCTCTATGAAAGTCTGGAGGGAGGAGTGTATCGAGCTGCAGTGATCAGGAACCTTGCCTGAATGCAGATTCAGTATTCACTTATTGAGGAAACAGTATTATAGAGCTGTGGAAAGGAGCAGGGGTGGCAACTAGGAAGAATAAAGGCCCAAGGTGCTGGAGAACACTTCTGCCTTCTGTTCCTTCCAATTTGGACATAGTCCTGGCTTGGAAATGTCGCAATTATCTTTTAATTCAACAAGATGTTATCTGACTAAAACATGCAAAATCTGTGCTGAACTTTGAAAGGTAGACATCAGGTGTTTCATGATTTGTCTGGAATGAGGGGTTAGTCATTCAGGACAGAGATGAGGAGAGGTTTGTGGGTGAAGTTTAGGAATTCTTTACCCAAGGGCTGTGGAGGGTCTGTGCATTAGGGGTAGGGAGAGGGTTGTCTCTAATGAAAACAGATTGTTCCACGTTTGAATATTAAAGTTATTAAGGGTATGAAGGTGTGTCAGAGCTGGCACTGAGGTGGAAGAAAAAAGATTAAAGTTTAAATATTAGCTTTATTTCTCACATGTACACTGCAACACTCAGTGAAATGTGTCTGTTTGTGTCAATGACGTGCAGGGGTGGGAGCCCACAAGTGTCGTCACACTTTCAGCACCAACGTAGTGTGCCCACATCTCCCAGCACCCTAACCCAAACTTCTTTGGAATGTGGGAGGATACCCACGTGGTCACATGGAAAATGTATGAACTCCTTACAGACAGAAATGGGAATTGAACCTCGAACACTGGTGCATAAGGCTTTACACTAATGGCTATGTTATCATTTAGTTACTGAATTTGAGAGTGACCACAAAGGAACAACTTTTTCTGTTTCTGTTTCTTCTGACCTGATATTCTTCTACCATTGCTCAAAGTGAACAAACTACAGAAACTTACTAGAGGGAGGTCAGCACCGAGTTATATTTCAGTGCAGCCGAGAGTGCGATGATTCCTTCATCTCCAATGCTGTTTTCCTGGAGACTGGAAGGTAAATAAGCCCATGTGATTAACATGCTATCCTCAGCAGGGACATCAGTAATACAACATTACAGGGCACAGACCACAACTCTAATGCTGCTGTTCCAGTAATCCTGGAACCCCTTCCTTCCTCACTGATATTTCAGGTCACGTAGAGTTAAAGCTCGGAAACCTGCCCTTCTGCCCATCGAGCCTCTGCTAACCATCACCCATTTATGTCAATCATACATTAATCCCACATTTTTAATTGTTCTGCAGAATCTACCCCTCGCCCACACACAATAGCCACTTAACATGCAGGTTTCAAGATATGGGAGGAAACCAGAGCACCCAGGAGAAACGCACATGGTCAATTCCCACCCATCCCCTGCCCTCTGGTCTCGAGTCCTCGGCACCTCTGGCAATACTGATTCTTGATGAAAAACAGATTATTGTGTTTGTGGAATCTTGCTGAACATAGACCATGCTGTGTTTCCCACATTGCCCCAGAGACGACTCCGTTCAACAGCAGGCAGGGGTCTGAGGTACAGACTGTGAGAAGAGCAATAAGACAGCGAGCCTTACCTCCTGAGATTAACTTTTGCAAAGGCTCTGAGCTTGGTCTCACTGGCGTTCAACTAGTGGAGAGTGATAAGGACAGGAAGAACAGGAGGAGGGGAGGAGAAAGGCTCTGAGCTCAGTCTCACTGGATTTCAGATGTGGACAGTCATAAGGAGAGGGAGAATAGGAGAAGGAGAGGGGACTTACTCAAGGCTGGTGAGACTACTGTTACATACCCTGTGGGTATCTTGTGACTGTCTTATGATCATGACGTAATTGAGTATTTTGTGAGCATGATGTAATTGTCTTGTGATGGTGGGGTGGTGTAATTTTCCTGCCAGTGTGAGGTCACATGATGTAATTTTCCCACTGGTGTGTGGTCACATGATGCAATGTTCCAACAGGTATATAAGGGAGCCCCCTGCTGTGATGCAGTTAGTTTGGGGTAGTTCGTTAGTTAGTTTTGCTGTGTATTCATCTCATGACGCAGTTTCGTTTTTAAAGTGGAGTTTTTACTTTCTATTGTAAGGAGCAAAAACCATTGTGCTGGCAGTTTCGCCAATTGCTGCCAGTTCTGGTTTGTTGCATCTTTGATTTATCTTTACAGTTGAGTTGGAGAGTGAAGACTTTACCAAAGTACGGGAACCCAAAGGATTGAGTAAAGTCAGCGTCATTCGGTGGTTCTGTAAAGGATCAACCTTATTGAATCTTCGTCCAGGATTGATGACCCGCATCTGAGAGAACCCCTGCAAGATCAGGAAGGTTTGTGCAGTGTTCACCTTCCAGCAGCAAAAAGGTCAGTTCCTTTAAGCCATTTTATTTCCTTCATGGTGAATCCTTTGGACAAGGCATCGCTCGACTGTGATCAGCAGATTCATCATTTTCTTCTGAGAAATTGTTGTTGCAGTAAAGTCTCTCCTTACAGACTGTATAAATCACCTAGACTTTCGAATTTACCACTTTATGACTGTGTTCGAATTTACCACTTTAAGAACTATCACAGAGTTTGGCTGTTTGTTAAGTTGCCATATAGCAGTTAACTTCTGGTTAAGTTAGTCGTTTGTTTACTTTTCACTTTTGTTGAGCAAAGTTTAATAAATGTTTGTATTTGTTTATAAAACCTGACTCAATTCAATATTCATTGTTGCCGGCCACATAACACTACAGTTGGATTGTTGTACACAAGCTAAAGGCTCTGACCTCGGTCTCACTGCAGTTCAGCTGTGGACAAAGGTAAGGAGGGGGAGAGGGGACTTACTCAAGGCTGGTGATGCTGTGGTTCGAACGTAGTGCATGAGCTAAAGCTTTGGCAGATTCTGGACTGATGAAATTCCACTGAAGGCTGAAAGAGAATGTGAACAGACATTGAACCTCATCAGCCTCTCACAGGCAAACTGCACATCTAGTTCCATGGGTACACAAGAAAGCAGTATAAACCATTTCCACCATTATAAGCCTAACCTTATGATACCTGCCTGGTCAAGGCTCTCAGACTAGCCTCCATCTGCAGGGTTGGAAAGTCTCCATTGCAGATGCCACGCTGGGCTGAGTTTGCAACGTAAACAATGGCAAACCCCTGGAGATGGCACATCTAGCAGACCCACAACCAAAATGCCCTTTCTCCAGCAGCTTCCCAGTATGAAGGGTTTATGGCACAGGGGAACAGATAAAAAATGAGAAGATGTGGTGGAGGTGGGAGGGGCTAGAGAGTTGTCCAGTTCAGAAACAGGCCCTTCAGTTGAGCACCCACCAAAAATGGAATGTCCCCGAGGTCCTGTCTCCATTCCCATTCTGACATGTCGGTTAGCAGTCTCCTCTTTTGCCAAAATGAGCCCACACTCAGGGTGGAGGAGCAACACCTCCTATTCCATCTGGGTAGCCTCCAACCTGATGGAATGAACATCGATTTCTCCTTCTAGTACAAAAATTCTCTCTCACTTCTCTCTTCATCAATTTTCTACTTTGACCTCCAACCTCTCCTCCTCACCTGCCTATCACTTCCCCCCTGATTCCTGTCCTCCTTCCCTTTCTTCCATGGTTCACTCTCCTCTCCTATCAGATTCCTTCTTCTCCACCCCTTTACATTTCCCACCTGCCTAGCTTCACCCATCACCTTCCCAAACATCACCAAATCCCACCCTCCCCCGTTTCATGGAACAGTGGCCTAGCCAGTGATGGGACAAACACAAGCCTGGACTCGTCAGTTAGGGTCTGGTCCAGTGATCCAGACAGACAGAGACAGAGAGACAGAGAGACACACACACACACACACACACACACACACACACCCCACTCACACACACACACACACCCCCCACTCTCACACACACACACACACACACACACAGGTTCATGACTTACTGCAGAGAAGTGAGGGTCTGGTTCTCCTGAACAGCAGAGGCGATGGCTTCTGTCCCTTCATCGTGTAACAGATTTGCTGTTAAACTGAAACCAGGAAACAGAGAACACTGACACTGGGAGCAGCATCTACTGTGGAGAGGCAGCTTTGACCCTTCCTGCCATTTCGGAAGGGAGCTTGAACACAGAATTTATCCCCTTTGTGTTATTTACATTTGATGAGATATGAAGGATGGAGCAGGATTGCTCTCTCAAAGGTATTCGGGACAGTGTCAGAAAATAATGAGTCCTGGAGCTGGAACAGCCTGGAACCACACACTTCAGCCCAACTCATCCATAATGACTGAGGTGCCTTCTCCAGCTAGTCCCATTTGCTTATGTTTTGCCCTCTAAACTTGCCGCCAATGTCACAAAACAAAATATCTCATGTAAAATAAGTCAGTGCTATTAAACCTGATTCTGAACTTTCCTGTCCAAATACCTTTTAAGTGTTGTAATTGTACCCAGCTCTACCTCTTCCTCTGACAGCTCATTCCATATACCAACCTCCTCCTGAGAAAATCTTGCTCCTCAGGTTCCTCTCTCACCTCCAACTTTGCCGTCTAGTTTTAAACTCCCTTACCTGTGAAAAGGTGACCATCCCCCTTTACCTAAGCCCCTCATGATTGTACTTTCTATTTAGAGATACAGACTGCACCACTCAATTAAACTCATCTGACCAATTAACCTACTAACCCATTCATCTTTGGAATGTGGGAGGAAACCTGAGCACCTGGGGGAAACCCACACGGTCACGGGGAGAATGTACAAACTCCTAAAAGACAATGGTGAGAATTGAACCCAGGTTGCTGATGCTAACTGCTACACACTATGCTGCCCTAAACATCTACAAAGTCTCCTCAGTCTTCCCCACTCCAGGGATAACAATCCCAACCTATCCAGCTTCTCCTTAGAACTCAACCCCTCCAGTTCTGGTAATGTCCCTGGTGAATCTTTTCTGCCGCTTCTCCAGCTTAATCATATCTACAGTAACCAGAACTGCAGACAACACAGACAACAAAATGTTCACTGCCATTCTTCTCAACACAGAATCCAATTATTCCCAATTAACTGGTGCAAGACCTGACCAGTCCTGGATATGTCAATTGTGATAACACACAGGTCATATTTGTGATTTTAAAAGCCTCTCGTTCTACAAATACACAGATGGAACTGGATCCCCGAAGATCATTCTTTACAGATGTGAGAGAGAAGATTGGCTGTCAGACTTACTCCAAGCTCCTCAGCACCTTGTTTGCACGTAGTGCATTTGCAATTTCCCTGGCTCCATTCAGGCCGATGGAATTCTCTCGCAGACTGGAAATGGAAAGACAGTTTACTAACACAAAATATCATTCCTGTCTCTCTTCACCCTCTTAGAGTTACACGGTCCATTTAGTCTGAGCACCATGAAGCACCTGTCTGCCACAGTCTGACACTAATCCCATTTCATTCTCCCCTCATCCCCATTGACCCTCCCCATCGGCCATCCCCATTGACCCTCCCCTCATCCCCATCGACCCTCCCCTCATCCCCATCGACCCTCCCCATCGACCCTCCCCTCATCCCCATCGACCCTCCCCATCGGCCATCCCCATCGACCCTCCCCTCATCCCCATCGGCCATCCCCTCATCCCCATCGACCATCCCCACATCCCCATCGACCATCCCCATCGACCCTCCCCTCATCCCCATCGACCATCCCCACATCCCCATCGGCCATCCCCATCGACCCTCCCCTCATCCCCATCGACCATCCCCACATCCCCATCGGCCATCCCCATCGACCCTCCCCTCATCCCCATCGACCATCCCCATCGGCCATCCCCACATCCCCATCGACCCTCCCCATCGGCCATCCCCATCGACCATCCCCACATCCCCATCGACCCTCCCCATCGGCCATCCCCATCGACCCTCCCCACATCCCCATCGACCCTCCCCATCGGCCATCCCCATCGACCCTCCCCACATCCCCATCGACCATCCCCATCGGCCATCCCCATCGACCCTCCCCACATCCCCATCGACCCTCCCCACATCCCCATCGACCCTCCCCATCGGCCATCCCCACATCCCCATCGGCCATCCCCATCGACCCTCCCCTCATCCCCATCGACCATCCCCACATCCCCATCGACCACCCCCATTGACCATCCCCACATCCCCATCGACCATCCCCATCGACCATCCCCACATCCCCATCGACCCTCCCCATCGGCCATCCCATCGACCATCCCCACATCCCCATCGACCATCCCCATCGACCCTCCCCATCGGCCATCCCCACATCCCCATCGGCCATCCCCACATCCCCATCGACCCTCCCCATCGGCCATCCCCACATCCCCATCGGCCATCCCCACATCCCCATCGACCCTCCCCATCGACCCTCCCCTCATCCCCATCGACCATCCCCACATCCCCATCGACCCTCCCCATCGGCCATCCCCACATCCCCATCGGCCATCCCCATCGACCCTCCCCTCATCCCCATCGACCATCCCCACATCCCCATCGACCCTCCCCATCGGCCATCCCCATCGACCATCCCCACATCCCCATCGACCATCCCCATCGGCCATCCCCATCGACCCTCCCCACATCCCCATCGACCCTCCCCATCGGCCATCCCCACATCCCCATCGGCCATCCCCATCGACCCTCCCCTCATCCCCATCGACCATCCCCACATCCCCATCGACCCTCCCCATCGGCCATCCCCACATCCCCATCGACCATCCCCATCGACCCTCCCCTCATCCCCATCGACCATCCCCACATCCCCATCGACCCTCCCCATCGGCCATCCCCACATCCCCATCGGCCATCCCCATCGACCCTCCCCTCATCCCCATCGACCCTCCCCATTGACCATCCCCACATCCCCATCGACCATCCCCACATCCCCATCCCCTCATCCCCATCGACCCTCCCCATCTACCATCCCCACATCCCCATCCCCTCATCCCCATCGACCCTCCCCACATCCCCATCCCCTCATCCCCATTGACCCTCCCCATCGACCATCCCCACATCCCCATCCCCTCATCCCCATCGACCATCCCCATCGACCCTCCCCATCGGCCCTCCCCACATCCCCATCGACCCTCCCCATCGGCCATCCCCATCGACCCTCCCCATCGGCCATCCCCATCGACCATCCCCACATCCCCATCGACCCTCCCCATCGACCATCCCCACATCCCCATCGGCCATCCCCATCGACCCTCCCCTCATCCCCATCGACCCTCCCCATTGGCCATTCCCATCGACCATCCCCACATCCCCATCGACCCTCCCCTCATCCCCATCGGCCATCCCCATCGGCCATCCCCATCGACCCTCTCCATCGGCCATCCCCATCGACCATCCCCACATCCCCATCGACCCTCCCCATCGACCATCCCCATCGACCATCCCCTCATCCCCATCGACCCTCCCCTCATCCCCATCGACCATCCCCACATCCCCATCGACCCTCCCCATCGGCCATCCTCATCGACCCTCCCCTCATCCCCATCGACCATCCCCATCGACCCTCCCCTCATCCCCATCGACCCTCCCCATCGGCCATCCCCATCGACCATCCCCACATCCCCATCGACCCTCCCCTCATCCCCATCGACCATCCCCTCATCCCCATCGACCCTCCCCTCATCCCCATCGACCCTCCCCATCGGCCATCCCCACATCCCCACTGCAAACAGTGCTGACACTAGGAAGGGGAGGAGGGAAGAGAAGAGAGCAGTAGTGATAGGGGATTCTATAGTCCGGGGGGCAGATAGGAGATTTTGTGGGGAGATCAGGAGTCTCGGATGGTATATTGCTTCCCTGGTGCCGGGGTCCGGGAGATCTCAGATCGGGTGCAGGTTATTCTCGAGAGGGAGGACAAGAACCCAGATGTTGTGGTCCATGTAGGGACCAACGACGTTGGTAGGATGAGTGGGGGGGTCCTGTGTAGTGAGTTCAGGGAGTTAGGTGCGAAGCTGAAGGGCAGGACCTCCAGGGTAACAATCTCAGGATTGCTACCTGTGCCACGTGCGAGTGAGGCAAGGAACAGGAGGATTATACAGATTTATACGTGGCTGAGAGGATGGTGCAGGAGGGAGGGCTTCAGGTTCTTAGATAATTGGGCTTTGTTCCAGGGAAGGTAGGATCTGTTCCGAAGGGACGGTTTACACCTGAACTGGAGCGGTACTAACATTCTTGCAGGAAAGTTTGCTAGTGCTTCTCAGGGGGTTTAAACTAAATTTGCAGGGGGCAGGATCCAGAATGTGAGAGAGGATAGCAAGAGGAAGAATAAAGGACAGGTGGGGACTACACGGTTCCAGAATATTAAGTGTGTAGTAGAGAAAGGTGAGGCGGAACAAGTGATAAGGAGGACACATGTACAGAGGGATGGTCTGACGGAACATGGAGTTAAATGTGCAGAAAGTATAAGTAAATTTAGGAAGGACAACAAAATTCAAGGGGCGTATAGCCCGATGGGAGTTTGGGGAGCTGGGTAAAGCACAATAGGCAGCAATTTAAACAGAGAGAGGAGAAATGGGCTAAAAATTCTATATCTGAATGCACGAAGTGTCAGAAATAAGGCAGATGAGCTTGAAGCTCAGGTACGAATGGGTAACTATGATGTTGTTGGGATAACGGAGACATGGCTGCAGGGAGATCAGACCTGGGAAATGAATGTACAAGGGGATACGTGCTATCGTAGGGACAGAAATATGGGTAGAGTGGGTGGGGTGGCCCTGTTGGTGAGGAATGAGATTCAGTCCTTTGCAAAGGGGGACATAGGATCAGGAGAAGTAGAGTCTGTGTGGATAGAACTGAGGAACAGTAAGGGCAAAAAGACCCTAATGGGTGTTGTCTACAGGTCACCAAACAGTAGCATGGATATTGGGTGCAAGTTGAATAGGGAGTTAACATTGGCATGTGACAAAGGTAATGTCGCAGTAGTTATGGGGGATTTCAACATGCAGGTGAACTGGGAGAATCAATTTGGTGCTGGACCCCAGGATAGGGAGTTTGTAGAGTGCCTACGGGATGCATTCTTGGAACAGCTTGTACGAGAGCCAACCAGGGACAAGGCTATTCTGGATTTAGTGTTGTGTAATGAACAGGATTTGATAAGCGATCTTGCAGTAAAGGAGCCATTAGGAGGTAGTGACCATAATATGATAAATTTTTATCTGCAATTTGAGAAGGATAAGGGCAGATCGGAGGTGTCAGTGTTGCAGTTGAACAAAGGAGACTATGGAGCCATGAGGGAGGAGCTGGCCAAAGTTAACTGGACAGATATCCTAGCAGAAAAGACAGTGGAACAGCAATGGCAGGTATTCTTGGGAATAATGCACAAGGTGCAAAATCAGTTCATCCCCCGGAGAAGGAAGGATTCAAAGGGGGGAAAGGGGCCACAGTGGTTGACAAAGGAAGTCAGAGATTGCATAGCATTAAAAAAAAAGGTATGACAGAGCTAAGGTGAGTGGGAAGACAGATGATTGGGAAATTTTTAAGGAACAACAGAACTTAACTAAAAAGGCAATACGGGGAGAAAAAATGAGGTACGAACGCAAGCTAGCCAGGAATATAAAGGAGGATAGCAAAAGCTTTTTTAGGTATGTGAAGAGAAAGAAGATCGTTAAGAACAATGTTGGGCCCTTGAAGAATGAATTGGGTGAAATTGTTATGGAAAACAGAGAAATGGCAGAAGAATTTAATAAGTACTTTAGATCTGTCTTCACTAGGGAAGACACAGGCAATCTCCCAGATGTATGGATGGGCCAAGGACATAGGGTAACAGAGGAAATGAAACAGATTGACATTAGGAAGGAAACAGTGATAAGTAGACTGATGGGACTGAAGGCTGACAAATCCTCAGGTCCAGATGGTCTGCATCCTAAGGTACTAAAGGAGGTGACTCTGGAAATTGCGGATGCATTGTTAATCATTTTCCAATGTTCCTTAGATTCAGGATCAGTTCCTGAGGATTGGAGAATGGCTAATGTTATCCCACTTTTTAAGAAAGGAGGGAGGGAGAAAACAGAGAACTATCGTCCTGTCAGCCTAACATCAGTAGTGGGGAAGATGCTAGAGTCCATTATTAAAGATGAAATAGTGGCATATCTAGATAGCAGTGATAGGATTGGGCCGAGCCAGCATGGATTTAACAAGGGCAAATCATGCTTGACTAATCTATTGGAGTTTTTCGAGGATGTAACCAGGAAGTTAGACAAGGGAGATCCAGTGGATGTAGTGTACCTCGATTTTCAGAAGGCATTTGATAAGGTCCCACATAGGAGATTGGTGGGTAAAATCAGAGCTCATGACATTGGGGGGAAGATATTGACATGGATAGAAAACTGGTTGGCAGATAGAAAGCAAAGGGTAGCGGTGAATGGGTGTTTCTCGGAATGGCAGGTGGTGACTAGTGGGGTGCCACAGGGCTCGGTATTGGGACCACAGCTGTTTACAATTTACATCAACGATTTAGATGAAGGCATTGAGAATAACATCAGCAAGTTTGCTGATGATACTAAGCTGGGTGGCAGTGTGACATGTGATGAGGATGTTAGGAGAATTCAGGGTGACTTGGATAGGCTGGGTGAGTGGGCAGATACTTGGCAGATGACGTTTAATGTGAATAAGTGAGGTTATCCACTTTGGGAGTAAGAACAGGAAGGCAGATTATTATCTGAACGGTGTAAAGTTAGGTAAGGGAGAAATACAAAGAGATCTTGGAGTCCTTGTTCATCAGTCACTGAAGGTGAATGAGCAAGTGCAGCAGGCAGTGAAGAAGCCTAATGGAATGCTGGCCTTTATTACAAAGGGAATTAAGTACAAGAGCAAGGAAATCCTTTTGCATTTGTACAGAGCCCTGGTGAGACCACACCTGGAGTATTGTGTACAGTTTTGGTCTCCAGGGTTAAGGAAGGACATCCTGGCTGTAGAGGAAGTGCAGCGTAGATTCACAAGGTTAATTCCTAGGATGTCCAGACTGTCTTACGCAGAGAGGTTAGAGAGACTGGGCTTGTATACGCTGGAATTAAGGAGATTGAGAGGGGATCTGATAGCAACATATAAGATTATTAAGGGATTGGACAAGATAGAGGCAGGAAATATGTTCCAGATGCTGGGAGAGTCCAGTACCAGAGGGCATGGTTTGAGAATAAGGGGTAGGTCATTTAGGACAGAGTTAAGGAAAAACTTCTCCCAGAGAGTTGTGGGGGTCTGGAATGCACTGCCTTGGAAGATAGTGGAGGCCAATTCTCTGGATGCTTTCAAGAAGGAGCTAGATAGGTATCTTATGGATAGGGGAATCAAGGGATATGGGGTCAAGGCAGGAACCTGGTATTGATAGTAGATTATCAACCATGATCTCAGAATGGCGGTGCAGGCTCGAAGGGCCGAATGGTCTACTTCTGCACCTATTGTCTATTGTCTATTGACAGGGAGATTTACCATGGCTGACTAACCCATCCTTGAGATGTGGAGAAGGGAGAACATTCAAATTTCACACGGGCAGTGGAGAGCGGGATTGAACCCGGATCTCTGGAACTGTGAGACATTGGTGCTATCCACCGTACCATCAGCTTAGTTAACATGGAACTCTGTTGCCCTAACAAACCTGAATAAGGGCATCTGACAGCAGAGATAATCTGCTTGGATGAAATATTAACTCCTCCTTTTTGCCTGTGTCTCTCTGGCTGACCTGCAGAGAATTCCATCATTTTCTGTTATCCCAGATTTATGGCATCTGTGTTTTTTGGCCTCCTTTGCTCAAGAACAGAGTTAAGGAATATTACAGAGATGCAACTCTGAGTCTGTGTATCATGCACTCTGATCTTTTACTCCCAGCAACATTTACACAAAGGATTTTCATAAGGCATGGAGGGTTTACAATGCATTGGTCAGTCCTCACTTGGAGTACTGTGAACAGTTTTGTGTCCCTTATCTAGGAGAAGATGTGCTGGCATTGCAGAGGCCAGAGAAGGTTCACAAGAATGATTCCAGACCAGAAATGAAAGAGTTATTGTATGAGGAGTGTTTGAAGCCTCTGGGCCTGTACTCACTGGCATTTACAAGAATGAAGGGGGATCTCACTTCAATCTATCGAATATTGAAAGGACTAGATAGAGTGGATATGGAGAGGATGTTTCCAATAGTGGGAGAGTGTAGGACCAGAGGCACAGCCTCAGAAAAGAAGGAAGTCCCTTCAGGACAGAGATGAGAAGGAATTTCATTAGCCAGAGGATTGTGAATCTGTGCAATTCATTGCCACAGATGGCTGTGGAGGCCATCGAGTATATTTAATGCAGAGGTTGGTAGGTTCTTCATTAGTCAGGGTGTCAAAGGCAATGGGGAGAAGACAGGAGAATGAAGTTGAGGAGGATAATAAATCAGCCATGATTCTCTTCCTTTGTAGCATATTGTTATTGTATGCTTAATTTTGTACTGTATTAATGTTCCTCATTGGGATTTGGGGTTTTTAATTTGTAAAATGTTTTGAAAAACTAATTAAAAAACTAATTTAAAAAAATCAGCCATGATAATAATGGCAGAGCAGACTTGATGGGATGAATGGCCTAATTCTGTTCCTATATCTTATGGATTCTGTCAGCACTCCTCATTCACTCAGTGACAGTCAACAACAGGTCACTCTTCTGCCCAGAGCCCATTGAGAAAGGGGACAGGGATCCCCAGATCAGGCCTCGCATCTGTAGAATTACCTCAGGTCGATGAGGCCTTCATTGAGCTTGAGGGCTGCTGTCAATGCAGTCGCACCATTGTTACTGATGGAATTACTCTGGAGGCTGGAGGAAGGAAAATACACAAGTCAGAGTCAATCAGTGAGAATGTGAACTCCATATGGTCTGTATTACACACACAGCAATCAATGCACATGACCTATGGACAATTCCCACAGGTAACAGACCGTTTCTCCTCATTCACAGCTCTAAGCAACAAGCAGTCTAACACTGAGACAGGTTGTGAGGCAGAGAGGCAAGAGTAGAAGGAATAAATATGTCTACTATTTTTTTAATTGAGAAGAGAATTCAACGGGACTTGGGAGTCTGTGCAGGATTTCCTAAAGGTTAACTTGCAGGTTGAGTCGGTGGTGAGTAAGGCAAATGCAATGTTAACATTCATGTCAAGAGGAATAGAATATAAGAGCAGGGATGTGATGCCACGGCTTTATAATGCACTGGTCAGATGGCACTCGGAGTATTATGAGCAGTTTTGGGCCCTTTATCCATGAAAGGATATGCTGGCATTGGAGAGGGCCCAGAGAAAGTTCACAAAAATTAATCTGGAAATGAAAGGGTTAATATTTGAGGAGCGTTTGATGGCTCTGGACCTGTACTCACTGAGGTTTAGAAGACTGAAACCCATTGAATATCAAAACAGCCTGGATGTGGAGAGGATATATAGGACCAAAGAGCACAGCCCCACTTTAGAACAGAGATGAGGAGGAATTCCTTTAGCCAGAAGGTGGTGAATCTGTGGAAAGCTGTCGAGGCTAAGTCATTGGGTATATTTAAAGCAAAGTTTGGTAGGTTCTTGAGTAGGGTATCGAAGGTTACAGGGAAAAGTCAGAAATGGATCCAAAATAACTTAACAGGGCATATGAACAGTAAAGGGGTTGAAAGACCAGAAGGTATAGGAGCAGAATTAGGCCATTTGGCCCATCAAATTTGTTCCACCATTCCATCATGGCTGATCCATTTTTCCTCTCAGCCCCAATCTCCTGCCTTCTCCCCAAATCCCCTCATACCCTGACCAATCAAGAATCTATCAACCATTGCTTTAAATATACATAAACACTTGGCCTCCACAAATGACTGTGGTAACAAATTCCATTAATTTGCCACTCTCTGGCTGAAGAAATGCTTCCTCATGTCCGTTCTAAATGGATGTCCCTCTATTCTGAGGTCGTGTCTTCTGGTCTTAGACTCTCCCACCATAGCAAACATCCTCTCCACATCCACTCTATCAAGGCCTTTCACCATTCAATAGGTTTTAATGAGTTCACCCCTCATTCTTCTGAATTCTAGTGAATACAGGCCCAGAGACATCAAATGCTCTTCATATGACAAACCATTCAACACTGGAATCATTTCATGAATCTCCTTTGAAACCTCTCCAGTTTCATCATATTCTTTCTAAGATAAGGGACACAAAACTGCTCACAATACTCCAAGTGAGGCCTCACTGGTGTTTTATTTAGTGTATTAGAGTCACATTACCTCCTTGCTTTTATATTCTAGTTTTCCTGAAATGAATGCTAACATTGCATTTGCCTTCCTCACCATAGACTGCACAAGACTCCCAAGTCCCTTTGCGACTCCGATCTTTGCATCTTATCTCCATTTAGAAAAGAGTTAACCCTTTCATTTCTTCTACCAAACTGCATGACAATACAATTCCTGACACTCCATCTGCCAATTCTTTGCCCATTCTTCTAACCAGTCTAAGTCCTTCTGATGCCTCTCTACTTCCTCAAAACCACCTGTCCCTCCACCCATCTTCTTATCATCTGCATATTTTGCAACAAAGCCATCAATTCCATCATCCAAACCATTGACATTTAACATAAAAAGAATCAGTCCCAACGCAGACCCCTGTGGATCACCATGAGTCACCGGCAGCCAACTGGAAAGGCCCCCTTTATTTCTACTCTTTGCCTCCTGCAAATCGGCCACTGCTTTATCCATGCTAGAATCTTTCCTGTAATGCCATGGGCTTGTAGCTTGTTAAGCAGCCTCATCTGTGGCACCTTGTCAAAGGCCTTCTGAAAATCACACCCTTAACTATCAACTCCAACATCTTCCCAACCACTGAGGTCAGACTAACTGGCCTATAATTTCCTTCCTTCTGCCTCTCTCCCTTCTTGAAGTGAGGAGTGACATTTCCAATTTTCCAGTCTTCGGAATTACTCCAGAACCTAGTGATTCTTGAAAGATCATTACTTATGCCTCCACAGTCTCTTCAGCCACCTCTTTCAGAACTGGTGTACACCATCTGGTTCAGGTGGGAGGTGTAGTTGCCTGAGGGGGACCTACTGCACCCATTTGAAACTTCTTGTCTAACTTCCCATATGGGATCTTGTCAAGTGCCTTGCTAAAGTTCATGTAGACAACATCCACTGCCTTGTCTTCATCTATGTTTCTGGTAACATCTTCAAAAAACTCTATAAGATTGGTTTGATATGACCTACCATGCACAAAGCCATGCCAACTATCCCTAATCAGTCCATGTCTACCCAAATACTTATACCTAGTCCTATGGAATACCTTCCAATATCTTTTCCACTGCTGATGTCAGGCTCACTGGCCAATAATTTCCTGAGTTTATTCTTAGAGCCCTTCTTAAACAGTGGAACATAAGCTATCCTTCCATCTTCCAGTACCTCATCGGTCCCTAAGGAAGATTTATTATGTCTGCTTGGGCCCCAGCCGTTTCAGCACACTTCCCACAGGGTCCAAGGGAACACCTTGTCAGGCCCTGGGGATTTATCCACCCTTATTCACCTCAGGGCAGCAAACATCTCCTCCTTTGTAATCTGTATAGGGTTCATGATTTCAAAGCTGCTTTGCCTCACTTCTGTAGACTGTGTCCAACTCCTGAGTAAATACAAATGCGAAAAATCTATTTAAGATATCCCCCATTCCACAAATGGGTTATCATTCTGGTCTTCCAGAGAACCAATTTTGCCCCTTGTAATCCTTTTGCTCTCAACATATCAGTGGAATCCCTTACCCTCACCTTGTCTTCTAGGGCAACCACATGCCTTCTTTTAACCCTCCTGATTTATTTCTTGTGTTCTCTTGCATTTCTTATACTCCATAAACACCTCATTTGTTCCTACCTGCCTATACCTGCTATGCTCCTCCTTTTTTCCTCTTCACCAGGGTCTGAATACCTCTTGTAAACTAAGGCTCCCTAGACCTGTTATTGTTACCTTTTATTCTGACAGGCACATACAAGCTTCGTACTCTCAAAAATTCACTTTTGGAGGCCTCCCACTTAGCAAGGACATCTTTGTCAGAAAACATCCTGTCCCAATCCACACTTGCCACATCTCTCCTGATACCATTAAAGTCGGCCTCTTTCCATGGTGAACTATTCCAGATAATTGGCTGTAGCTGGTTCCCTACCCTCACACTGCCCCACTCCTGATGCCCCATTCACATGGTAGTGGACCAGGCCTGGTGCTGGGGAAGGACCAGGGAACCTCCCCTCCACCCTGTCCCACTCACACTGGGGTGGACCAGGCCCCGTGCTGGGGAAGGACCAGGGAACCTCCCCTCCACCCTGTCCCACTCACACTGGGGTGGACCAGGCCTGGTGCTGGGGAACCTCCCCTCCACCCTGCCCCACTCACACTGGGGTGGACCAGGCCCCGTGCTGGGGAACCTCCCCTCCACCCTGTCCCACTCACACTGGGGTGGACCAGGCCCAGTGCTGAGGAACCTCCCCTCCAGCCTGCCCAACTCACACTGGGGTGGACCAGGCCTGGTGCTGGGGAAGGACCAGGGAACCTCCCCTCCACCCTGTCCCACTCACACTGGGGTGGACCAGGCCCGGTGCTGGGGAACCTCCCCTCCACCCTGCCCCACTCACACTGGGGTGGACCAGGCCCCGTGCTGGGGAACCTCCCCTCCACCCTGCCCCACTCACACTGGGGTGGACTTGGCCCGGTGCTGGGGAACCTCCCCTCCACCCTGCCCCACTCACACTGGGGTGGACCAGGCCCGGTGCTGGGGAAGGACCAGGGAACCTCCCCTCCACCCTGTCCCACTCACACTGGGGTGGACCAGGCCCGGTGCTGGGGAACCTCCCTTCCACCCTGCCCCACTCACACTGGGATGGACTTGGCCCGGTGCTGGGGAACCTCCCCTCCACCCTGCCCCACTCACACTGGGGTGGACCAGGCCCGGTGCTGGGGAACCTCCCTTCCACCCTGCCCCACTCACACTGGGGTGGACCAGGCCCCGTGCTGGGGAACCTCCCCTCCACCCTGCCCCACTCACACTGGGGTGGACCAGGCCCGGTGCTGGGGAACCTCTCCTCCACCCTGCCCCACTCACACTGGGGTGGACCAGGCCCCGTGCTGGGGAACCTCCCCTCCACCCTGCCCCACTCACACTGGGGTGGACTTGGCCCGGTGCTGGGGAACCTCCCCTCCACCCTGCCCCACTCACACTGGGGTGGACCAGGCCCGGTGCTGGGGAACCTCCCCTCCACCCTGCCCCACTCACACTGGGGTGGACCAGGCCCCGTGCTGGGGAACCTCCCCTCCACCCTGCCCCACTCACACTGGGGTGGACCAGGCCCGGTGCTGGGGAACCTCCCCTCTACCCTGCCCCACTCACACTGGGGTGGACCAGGCCCCGTGCTGGGGAACCTCCCCTCCACCCTGCCCCACTCACACTGGGGTGGACTTGGCCCGGTGCTGGGGAACCTCCCCTCCACCCTGCCCCACTCACACTGGGGTGGACCAGGCCTGGTGCTGGGGAAGGACCAGGGAACCTCCCCTCCACCCTGTCCCACTCACACTGGAGTGGACCAGGCCCGGTGCTGGGGAACCTCCCCTCCACCCTGCCCAACTCACACTGGGGTGGACCAGGCCTGGTGCTGGGGAAGGACCAGGGAACCTCCCCTCCACCCTGTCCCACTCACACTGGGGTGGACCAGGCCTGGTGCTGGGGAACCTCCCTTCCACCCTGCCCCACTCACACTGGGATGGACTTGGCCCGGTGCTGGGGAACCTCCCCTCCACCCTGCCCCACTCACACTGGGGTGGACCAGGCCCGGTGCTGGGGAACCTCCCCTCCACCCTGCCCCACTCACACTGGGGTGGACCAGGCCCGGTGCTGGGGAACCTCCCCTCCACCCTGCCCCACTCACACTGGGGTGGACCAGGCCCCGTGCTGGGGAACCTCCCCTCCACCCTGCCCCACTCACACTGGGGTGGACTTGGCCCGGTGCTGGGGAACCTCCCCTCCACCCTGCCCCACTCACACTGGGGTGGACCAGGCCTGGTGCTGGGGAAGGACCAGGGAACCTCCCCTCCACCCTGTCCCACTCACACTGGAGTGGACCAGGCCCGGTGCTGGGGAACCTCCCCTCCACCCTGCCCAACTCACACTGGGGTGGACCAGGCCTGGTGCTGGGGAAGGACCAGGGAACCTCCCCTCCACCCTGTCCCACTCACACTGGGGTGGACCAGGCCCGGTGCTGGGGAACCTCCCTTCCACCCTGCCCCACTCACACTGGGATGGACTTGGCCCGGTGCTGGGGAACCTCCCTTCCACCCTGCCCCACTCACACTGGGGTGGACCAGGCCCGGTGCTGGGGAACCTTCCTTCCACCCTGCCCCACTCACACTGTGGTGGACCAGGCCCGGTGCTGGGGAACCTTCCTTCCACCCTGCCCCACTCACACTGGGGTGGACCAGGCCCCGTGCTGGGGAACCTTCCTTCCACCCTGCCCCACTCACACTGGGGTGGACCAGGCCCGGTGCTGGGGAACCTCCCCTCCACCCTGCCCCACTCACACTGGGGTGGACCAGGACCGGTGCTGGGGAACCTCCCCTCCACCCTGCACCACTCACACTGGGGTGGACTAGGCCCGGTGCTGGGGAAACTCCCATCCACCCTGCCCCACTCACACTGGGGTGGACCAGGCCCGGTACTGGGGAACCTCCCCTCCACCCTGCCCCACTCACACTGGGGTGGACCAGGCCCCGTGCTGGGGAACTCCCCTCCACCCTGCCCCACTCACACTGGGGTGGACCAGGCCTGGTGCTGGGGAAGGACCAGGGAACCTCCCCTCCACCCTGCCCCACTCACACTGGGGTGGACCAGGCCCGGTGCTGGGGAACCTCCCCTCCACCCTGCCCCACTCACACTGGGGTGCACCAGGCCCCGTGCTGGGGAACCTCCCCTCCACCCTGCCCCACTCACACTGGGGTGCACCAGGCCCGGTGCTGGGGAACCTCCCCTCCACCCTGCCCCACTCACACTGGGGTGCACCAGGCCCGGTGCTGGGGAACCTCCCCTCCACCCTGCCCCACTCACACTGGGGTGGACCAGGCCCGGTGCTGGGGAACCTCCCTTCCACCCTGCCCCACTCACACTGGGGTGGACCAGGCCCGGTGCTGGGGAACCTTCCTTCCACCCTGCCCCACTCACACTGTGGTGGACCAGGCCCGGTGCTGGG
Organism: Hemitrygon akajei; assembly: GCF_048418815.1. Taxonomy (NCBI): domain Eukaryota; kingdom Metazoa; phylum Chordata; class Chondrichthyes; order Myliobatiformes; family Dasyatidae; genus Hemitrygon; species Hemitrygon akajei. Next base: position 2,353,000 of record NC_133134.1, read on the forward strand.
GAACCTTCCTTCCACCCTGCCCCACTCACACTGGGGTGGACCAGGCCCCGTGCTGGGGAACCTTCCTTCCACCCTGCCCCACTCACACTGGGGTGGACCAGGCCCGGTGCTGGGGAACCTCCCCTCCACCCTGCCCCACTCACACTGGGGTGGACCAGGACCGGTGCTGGGGAACCTCCCCTCCACCCTGCCCCACTCACACTGGGGTGGACTAGGCCCGGTGCTGGGGAACCTCCCATCCACCCTGCCCCACTCACACTGGGGTGGACCTGGCCCAGTGCTGGGGAACCTCCCCTCCACCCTGCCCCACTCACACTGGGGTGGACCAGGCCCGGTACTGGGGAACCTCCCCTCCACCCTGCCCCACTCACACTGGGGTGGACCAGGCCCCGTGCTGGGGAAGGACCAGGGAACCTCCCCTCCACCCTGCCCCACTCACACTGGGGTGGACCAGGCCCGGTGCTGGGGAACCTCCCCTCCACCCTGCCCCACTCACACTGGGGTGCACCAGGCCCCGTGCTGGGGAACCTCCCCTCCACCCTGCCCCACTCACACTGGGGTGGACCAGGCCCGGTGCTGGGGAACCTCCCCTCCACCCTGCCCCACTCACACTGGGGTGGACCAGGACCGGTGCTGGGGAACCTCCCCTCCACCCTGCCCCACTCCCACTGGGGTGGACCAGGCCCGGTGCTGGGGAACCTCCCCTCCACCCTGCCCCACTCACACTGGGGTGGACCAGTCCCGGTGCTGGGGAACCTCCCCTCCACCCTGCCCCACTCACACTGGGGTGGACCAGGCCCGGTGCTGGGGAACCTCCCCTCCACCCTGCCCCACTCACACTGGGAAGGACCAGGGAACCCTCCCCTTCACTATACCATCCCCCTGAAGCTGGTCCTAGGATAAACAACATCTCTCAAGAACCAGATTATTTGAACGATGGATGCTGATAGAGGATGTGTCCAGGCACTTACTTTAGGGTGGCAAGACTTCTGTTTACTTTCAAGGCTTCAGCTATTGCACTCGCTCCAATATCACCAATACAGTTACTGGACAGGCTGAAAAACAGGGCACAGAACAGGTATCAAATCACACCCTGGCTCAGGTAGTACATACCTAGAGGGGATGATGGTGATTGGGTGGTGAAGTGCAGAGGCTGATGGTGATTGGGCAATGAAGATGTAGTGTGGATGGGATTGGTTGGTGAGTTGGAGTGGCTGATGGTGATTGGGTGGTGAGATGGAGGGGCTGATGGTGGTTGAGTGATGAGAACAAGGGTTTGATGGTGATAGGGTGATGCAGAGGAAGACTGATTGTGATTGGGTGCTGAGATGAAGAGTCTGATGTGATTGGGTGATGAGGCAGTGAATAGGCAGTGAGGGGTCAAGGGTAGGTTAACTAGAGTAGGAAATATTTCAGCATCTGTTGAACTAACAGTGAGATCCTGACCCTTTGCTGGGACTCACTTTAGCTCCTTTAGGCTCCCGTTACGTTTCAAGGCATTTGCGATCCGTTTTGCTCCTTCATGGTTGATGGAATTCTTCTGAAGGCTGAAAAGAGAGACAGGATCTGTGATTCACTCCTGGGTTCAGGTGTTTTCAGCAATTGTTGGAGGAGGGTTGCCTCCTGCTGTCTCTGTGGGTAAGGGGCTCCCATTGCGCTGCCAGGGAGAGACTTTGATGATTTAGACCCAGGGAGGACCAGGAATATATTTCCAAGCCAGGATGCGGGTGACCTGCGGATGTGTGAAGGAGGGGAAGACACTTGTGTGTCCCAAAGGGCTTCACAGCCAAACCTGATCTGCTGGGTCACAGTGAGTAAAACAGCAGTGGCTCAATTTCCCTTTAGTGCCTGGGCTATGTGACCAAACTCTGGTCAGATTTATTTCTCTCATGTACATCGAACCATACAGTGAAATGTGTCATTTGAATTTACAACCAACACTCCTAAAGATGTGCTGGGGGCAGCCCACAAATGTTGCCACACATTCCAGTACGTTCTCCCTGTGACCGTGTGGGTTTCCTCTGGGTGCTCCAGGTTCTTCCCACAGTCCAAAGGTGTACAGGTTGGATGTACGTGGGTGTAACTGGGTGCTGCAGGCTCGTTGGGCTGGAAAGGACTGTTACCCTGCTGTATCTCTGAATCAAAATAAAATTTAGAGATACCCGATGGGCTGAATGGCCTAATTCTGATCCTGTGTTTTATGGTCTTGTGGACCCCCGTCAGGACAGTCCTCCCTGATGCCCAACTGCCCAGATCTAGCTATCCGAGCCCTGGAGCAGTAGGAGTGATGAGATTCACTCTCTGTTCATCAGGAATCTGGGACCCACCAGATCCCAGCCTCACTCTGTGGCCAAGTGACTGGTGGCAGGTTATGGTGGGTCAAGGAGGGAGGGGTTGCTGATATTCAGTATCGCCCTCTGAGGACCAGATTCACCACCACCACCAGAAGAACCACAGGTCAGGGCCAGTTCATGCAAGGAAGTCAAAGTCAAAGTAAATTTATTACCCTTACAGAAATATAAAGAAATACAATAGAATTTATGAAAAACAACCAACTTCTGACAAACAACCAATGTACACAATACAATGTACACAAGAAGACAAATAATGCAAATAAAAATTAAATAATACTGAAAACAGGAATTATAGAATCCTTGCAAGTGAAGTCTGGATTGTGGAATCATTTTAGTGTTCTGATTCAGTAAGCTCTGGTTGAAGGGTAATAACTGTTCCTGAGCCTGGTGGTGTGAGACCTGAGGCTCCTGTACCTTCTGTTCGATGGTAGTAGTGAGAAGAGAGCATGACTTGGATGGAGGAGCTCCTTGATGATGGACGCTGCTTCCTTGTGGCAGCGCTCCTTGTAGATGCGCTCAATGGTGGGGAGGGCTTTGCCTGTGATAGACTGGACTGCATCCATCACTTCCTGTATACTTTTCCATTTCTGGGCACTGGTGTTTCCATACCAGGCTGTGATGCAACCAGTCAATATACTCTCCATCGTGCATCTAAAACAATTTATCAAAGCTTTAGTTGACATGCCAAATCTGTGCAAACTTCTAAGGGAGTAGAGATGCTGCTGTGCCTTCTTTGTCATGGCACTTACGTGCTTGTCCCTGGACAGATCCTCTCATTTGGAAATGCCAAAGAATTTTAAATTACTGTGCTGAAAGTTGAGGGTAAATTGTGGGATCCAGGAGATGGCCAATGAATGGAAGACTTACTTCAGAATGGTCAGCTTCCGATTGACGTGAAGCGCCTCAGCTATGAACTTCGCTCCATCTTCACCAACAAAATTATTCTGAAGGCTGCAGGGAGAAAAAGGTGCACGTTAGTAGTGTGAGTGTGGCAGTTGATGGACTACCCTTCTGATCCAAGTGCAACCAGACTGGCCAGGTCAGGTATTATCCATAGGCAGGTCGGGAGAAACAGAGTCAGGGCTTTCTGGTCAAGGAGTTTGTCAAAAAAGCTGAAAGAAGGAGATGATGGAGGGTACAGAGAGAATGGGGAACATCTGTAATAGAGCTAGGGTGTCAAAGTGGAAGCAGAAGAGTCATAGAACACTACAGCACTGAAACAGGCCCTTCAGCCCATCTTATTCATGCTGAACTTGTATTCCGCCTAGTCCCACTGACCCGTACCTGGTCCATAGTCCTGTCTATCCCTCCCATCCATGTACTTATCCAAGCATCAGCTGAATGTTGAGCCCACGTTCACCACTTAGATTGGCAGCTCATTCCACACTCTCATCACCCTCCGAATGAAAGTGGAGGTGAGGTTCTTGATTAGTCAGGGCGTCAAAGGTTACGGGGAGAAAGCAGGAGAATGGGGTTGAGAGGGTTAATAAATCAGCCATGATGGAATGGCAGAGCAGACTTAATGGGACAATTTGCTCCTTATGTCCTATGGTCTATCTATACCCCTCATAATTTTGTGTATCTATCAAATCTCCCCTCTTTCTCCTACACTCCAAAGATTAAAGTCCTAAACTATTCTACTTTTTCTATCATGCAGTCCTGACAACATTCTTATAAATGTTCTTTGCATTCTTTCAATCTTACTGATTGCTTAACACTGTATATTTCCGGTCTACCACCATAAGAGGTGTGGTGCAAACCTTTAGTTGTTCTTTCAGTTGATCAGATATTGCATATCCGGCTCAGTTCTATTCAAACCACACATGATGTGAGAGGCAGACAGCACAACCACCACAGGAAGCTGCACAAACTGAGCAGAGAAGTCAGTCCTTCTTCTTTCCCTCCTCACCAACCCCCTTCCTCCTCTTACACTTCACCCTCCCCTCCCTGTCCATAGACTCACTCACTTGAGGAAGGTCAGGCCCTGGTTGATCTTCAAGGCATCAGCAAGTGCCTTGGCTCCTTTGGGTCCGATGGAGTTGCTCCTCAGGCTGTGGGGAAACAGTGAGTGGATGAAACATGGTGAAAGGAGAGGGAAACAGCTGAACACATTCAGTAGTGAGTACTTACTCCAAAGCAGACAGGGTACGGTTCACCATCAGTGACCGAGCAATTGCCTTCGCCCCCGGGTTGCTGATCAGGTTTTCAGCCAAGCTGCTCAAAAAACATCCAAAGACCAGGTTAGAGTAACCCCATGGGTACCCTGCACATCACAGACAAGCCACACACTCCTAGCACAGTGCCAGTGCTACCGCACCCCAGATCTTGTGACCAATGCCAATCCCATCTCATGCTTGTGACCACTGTTATCCGATCCAATACCCAGTACCACTCCAGTCCTTGTGCCCTCTGCTATTCCAGCCAGTGCCAGTGCCTTCACATCTTCCCAGCCAGTGTAAATGCCACCTGCCATCCCAGCCAAGGCCAGTGCCTGTGCATGCCCTCTGCTATCCACGGCCAGTGCTAATGCCATCCTTACCACTGTCATTCCATCATCAATGCCCTACTATTTGAACCCAGTACCAACATCCACCAATCCAGTGGCCATGCCAACTCCAATTCAGTGCCAATGCCCACTGCCATCTGATCACTGCAGGAAGGGTTGGTTCCGATGAGTTAAGTACAGCATAATGTAGTCCAGATTTGTAGGAAATTAGCAACTTCTGCAATCCCAGAGTATTACTGGGAAGGTCTGACGATTCTAATTCTGTGTTTAAGATATTTCAATTGCACTTTTTATTTCTACTGACTTTGTTGCCTCACTTTGTAGACTGTAGTGAGCTATACCCAGCCTTGCCTGCTGGGTAGTAATGGCTGGGGTGCTGGGTACAACAGCAATGACTGAGAGTGCCCCAGGGGAAGGTGTTCAGAGGTAGACGTACCTGATCTTGCTGATTTGACAGTCCTTTGCACTTAGCAGGCTCCCCAGTAAATCCATCACATTGTCTTTGAACTGGTTATTCTCCAACCTTTAAGAAATGAATTAAATCTGTGTTACACTGAGCCACTGCACCGTCAAGACAGCAGCGAATCAGATGCTCAGAGATCTACCATTCCTTTACTGAGAACTTAAATATAATTATTGCCAAAGCTCATACCCAAAAGCTTTACTGAAGTCCCTGTAGATTACACCAACCTCATTATTCTTATTGATGAACTGACTCGTCTCCTGAAAACATTCAATCAGGTTAGGCAGACGGGATTCCCCTCAATAAAATTACGTTGACGATCCATAAGCCAACAAGACAGGAGCTCTTTGTCCCATCGAGTTTGCTCCACTATTCAGTCATGGCTGATTTATTTTCTCTCTCAACCCCATTCTCCTGCCTTCTTCCCATGATGTTTGACACCTTTACTAATCAAGAACCCATCAACCTCCACTTTAAATGTACTCAATGACTTGGCCATCCACAGCCATCAGTGACAATAAATTCCACAGATTCACCACAGTTTAGCTAAATAAATTCCTCCTTATCTCTGTTCTGAAAGGATGCCCCTCTATTCTGAGGCTGTGTCCTCTAGTCTTAGACTCTCCCACCACAGGAATCATCTTCTCCACATCCACTCTATCCAGGCCTTCCACCATTCAATAGGTTTCAATGATACCTTTCAATTCCAGTGAATACAGTCGCAGAGCCATCAAACACTCTTCATAAGACAAGCTGTTCAATCCTAGAATCATTTTCGTGAACCTCCTTCCAACCCTCTCCATTTGAGCACATTTATTCTAAGATAAGAGGTCCAAACTTGCTCACAATTCTCCATGAAGCCTCACCAGTGCTCTATAAAGTCTCAACATTACATCCTTACATTTATATTCTAGTGCTCTGGAAATGAATGCTAACATTGCATTCACCTCCCTCACCACAGATGCAACCTGCAAGTTAACCTTTAGGGATTCCTGCACAAGGACTCCCAAGTCCCTTTGCAGCTCCATTTTTTGTATTTTCTCTCCACTTAGAAATTAGTCAACCCTTTAATTTCTTCTGATAAAGTGCATGACCATACACTTCCCGACACTGTATTCCATCTGCCATTTCTTTGCCCACTCTCCTAATCTGTCTACGTCCTTCTGTAGTCTTTCTACTTCCTCAAAACTACCTGCCTCTCACCCTATCTGCATATGATCTGCAAACTGTGCAACAAAGCCATCAATTCCATCATCCAAATCATTCACATATAACATAAGAAGAATCGGTCCCAACACAGACTCCTGTGAAACACCTCTAGTCACTGGCAGCCAGTCAGAAACGGTTCCCTTTATTCCCACTTTTTGCCTCCTGACAATCAGCCACTGCTTTATCCATACTCCAATCCTTCCTGTGCCTCATGTAAGGCATCTTGTCAAAGGCCTTCTGGAAATCCAAATACACAACATCAACCAATTCTCCTTTGTCTATCCTGTTTGTTACTTCTTCAAAGGATTCTTAACAGATTAGTCTGGCAAGACTTTCCCTTGGGAAATCATGCTGACTACAGCCTATTTTATCATGTGCCTCCAAATACTCTGAGATCTCATCCTTAATAATTGACTCCAACATCTTCCCAACCACTGAGATCAGACTAACTGACCTATAATTTATTTTCTTCTGCTTCTTTCCCTTCTTGAAGAGTGGAGTGACATTTGCGGTTTTCCAGTCTTCCGGAACCATTCCACAATCTAATGATACTTGAAAGATCATTACTGATGCCTCCACAATCTTTTCAGTACCTCTTTCAGAACTCTGGGGTGTACACCATCTGGTCCAGGTGACTTATCTACCTTCAGAACTTACTTATGGTAACTTCACACACTCAATGTCCCCTAGTGTCTTCCACAGTGAAAACTGATGCAAAATATTTATTCAGTTTGTGTGCCATTTCATTGTCCCCCATTACTACCTCTCCAGTATCGATTTTCAGCAGTCCAAAATCCGCTCTCGCTTCTCTTTTACACCTATATGTATCTGAAGAAACTTTTAAAACCCTCGTTAATATTATTGTCTAGCTTACTTTCATATTCCATCTTTACCTTCTTAATGATTTTTAAATTGCCTTCTGTTGCTTTTAAAAGCTTCCCAATCCCCTAACTTCCCATTAATATTTGCTCTGTTATATGCCCTATCACTATGGTTCTCATCCTCCTGCCAAATTAGTTTAAACACTCCACAAAAGTTCTAGCAAACTTGCCCACAAGGACATTGGTTCTCCTGAGGTTCAGATGTAACCTGTCCCTTTTGTGCAGGTCATACCTTCCACAGAAGTGATCCCAATGATCCAGAAATCTGAACTTCTGCCCTCCACACCAGTCCCTCAGCCACACATTTATCTATCAAAAGCTCCTATTCGTGCCCTCATTAGTGTGTGGCACAGTCAGCAAACCAGAAACTACCCTGGCAGTTCTGCTTTTCAGCTTCCTACCTAGTTCCCTACAATCTCTCTTCAAGACGTCCTTGCCTTTCCTATCTATGTCATTGGAGCCACTATGTACCGAGACCTCTGGCTGCTCACCCTCCCTTTTTAGAAAACTGTGCACCTGATCCTAACGTCAGGGAGACAACACACCATCCGGATGTCCACAGAATCTCATCTCTATTCCTTTAACTATGGAATCTCCTGTCACTACAGCAGTCCTCTTTACCTTTCTTTTCTGAGCCACAGAGCGAAACTCAATCCAATAGCCCAAGTTGCTGTGGCTACCCCCGGTAGATTGTCCTTCTCAATAGTATCTAAAACAGTTTACTTATTATTGAGAGGGATATCCACTGGGTACTCTGTACTGACTGCCCATTTCCTTTCCTTTTCCTGACAGTCACCCAGTTGCCTGTCTCCTGCAACCTAGGGGTGACTACCTCCCTGTAGCTCCTGTCCATCACCTCCTCATTCTCCCAAATGAGTCAAAGGTTATTGAGCTGCAGCTCCAGTTCCTTAACACGTTCTCTGAGGAGCTGCAGCTCAGTGCAGCTGGTGCAGGTGTAATTATCTGGGAGACTGTGGGACTCACAGAATTCCCACATCTTACACAACGGACATAACACCATCCCTGGAGTCATTCTCATGGCACTAACTGTCCCCTAACACATGAGGAATGAAAAACAAAGAAAAAGAAGAAGAAGACATTTAACCAGATAGTTACAGACTATTATGTGTAATTCTGGTCACTTTCCTACAGGAAAAATATCAATAAAATTGAAAAAGTATAGAGGAAATTTACAAGGATGTTGCTGGAACTTAAGGACCTGAATTATCGGGAAATGCTGAAGAGGTTAGGACCTTATTCCCTGGAGTGTAGAAGAATGAGGTGAGATTTGATAGAGGTATACAAAATTGTGAGTGGTATAGAGGGGGTAAATGCAAGCAGGCCTTTCCTTCGAGGTTGGTGAGACCAGAATTAGAGGTCATATATTCAGAGTGAAATGTGAAATATTTAAGTGGAATCTGAGATGGAACTTCTTCCTCAGAAGGTGATGAGGGTGTGGAACGAGCTGTCAGTACAAGTGGTGCACGCAGGTTTAATTTCAACATTGAAGAGAAGTTTGGATAAGTATATAACAATTACAGCACAGAAACAGGCCATCTCAGCCCTTCTAGTCCATGCCAACACTTACACTCACCTAGTCCCACTGGCCCGCACTCAGCCCATAACCCTCCATTCCTTTCCTGTCCATATACCTATCCAATTTTACTTTAAATGACAATACCGAACCTGCCTCTACCACTTCTACTGGAAGCTCATTCCACACAGCTACACTCTCTGAGTAAAGAAATTTCCCCTTGTGTTACCGTTAAACTTTTGCCCCCTAACTCTCAAATCATGTCCTCTTGTTTGAATCTCCCCTACTCTCAATGGAAAAAGCCTATCCACGTCAACTCTATCTATCCCCCTCATTATTTTAAATACCTCTATCAAGTCCCCTCTCAACCTTCTACGTTCCAAAGAATAAAGACCTAACTTGTTCAACCTTTCCCTGTAACTTAGGTGCTGAAACCCAGGTAACATTCTAGTAAATCTTCTCTGTAATTTCTTTATTTTGTTGATATCTTTCCTACAATTCGGTGACCAGAACTGTACACAATATTCCAAATTCGGCCTTACCAATGCCTTGTACAATTTTAACATTACATCCCAACTCCTATACTCAATACTCTGATTTATAAAGGCCAGCATACCAAAAGCTTTCTTCACCACCCTATCCACATGAGATTCCACCTTCAGGGAACTATGCACCATTATTCCTAGATCACTCTGTTCTACTGCATTCTTTAATGCCCTACCATTTACCATGAATGTCCTATTTTGATTAGTCCTACCAAAATGTAGCACCTCACACTTAACAGCATTAAACTCCATCTGCCATCGCTCAGCCCACTCTTCTAACTGGCCTAAATCTCTCTGCAAGCTTTGAAAACCTACTTCATTATCCACAACGCCACCTACCTTAGTATCATCTGCATACTTACTAATCCAATTTACCACCGTATCATCCAGATCATTAATGTATATGACAAACAACATTGGACCCAGTACAGATCCCTGAGGCACACCACTAGTCACCGGCCTCCAACCTGACAAACAGTTATCCACCACTACTTTCTGGCATCTCCCATCTAGCCACTGTTGAATCCATTTTACTACTTCCATATTAATACCTAACGATTGAACCTTCCTAACTAACCTTCCGTGTGGAACCTTGTTAAAGGCCTTACTGAAGTCCATATAGACAATATCCACTGCTTTACCCTCGTCAACTTTCCTCGTAACCTCTTCAAAAAATTCAATAAGATTTGTCAAACATGACCTTCCACGCACAAATCCATGCTGACTGTTCCTAATCAGACCCTGTCTATCCAGATAATTGTATATACCATCTCTAAGAATACTTTCTATTAATTTACCCACCACTGACGTCAAACATACAGGCTGATAATTGCGAGGTTTACTCTTAGAACCCTTTTTAAACAATGGAACTACATGAGCAATACGCCAATCCTCCGACACCATCCCCGTTTCTAATGACATTTGAAATATTTCTATCAGAGCCCCTGCTATTTCTACACCAACTTCCCTCAAGGTCCTAGGGAATATCCTGTCAAGACCTGGAGACTTATCCACTTTTATATTCCTTAAAAGCGCCAGTACTTCCTCCTCTTTAATTGTCGTAGTTTCCATAACTTCCCTACTTGTTTCCCTTACCTTACACAATTCAATATCCTTCTCCTTAGTGAATACCGAAGAAAAGAAATTGTTCAAAATCTCCCCCATCTCTTTTGGCTCCACACATAGTTGTCCACTCTGTTTCTCTAAGGGACCAATTTTATCCCTCACTATTCTTTTGCTATTAATATAACTGTAGAAACCCTTTGGATTTATTTTCACCTTACTTACCAAAGCAACCTCGTATCTTCTTTTAGCTTTTCTAATTTCTTTCTTAAGATTCTTTTTACATTCTTTATATTCCTTGAGCACCTCATTTACTCCATGCTGCCTATATTTATTGTAGATCTCCCTCTTTTTCCGAACCAAGTTTCCAATAACCTTGAAAACCATGACGCTCTCAAACTTTCAACCTTTCCTTTCAACCTAACAGGAACATAAAGATTCTGTACCCTCAAAATTTCACCTTTAAGTGGCCTCCATTTCTCTATTACATCCTTCCCATAAAACAAATTGTCCCAATCCACTCCTTCTAAATCCTTTTGCATCTCCTCAAAGTTAGCCTTTCTCCAAACAAAAATCTCAACCCTGGTTCCAGTCCTATCCTTCTCCATAATTATATTGAAGCTAATGGTATTGCGATCACTGGACCAGAAGTGCTCCCCAACACATACGTCCATCAGCTGACCTATCTCATTCCCTGACAGAAGATCCAACACTGCCCCTTCTCTAGTTGGTACCTCTATGTATTGCATGGATGGGGGGGGGGGTGCTCTGGAGGGCTATGGTCCAGTTGCAGCTCAATAGGATTAGACAGAATATATTTGACACGGATTAGCTGGTCCAAACATTCTGTTTCTGTGCTGTAGTTCTTTATGACTATGATTCTGAGTGAAGAAGCTCCCTCTCATATCCTCCCTAAGTATCTACCAAATCAGCAATCTGTAATCTTGCTGGATGCTGCCTGGGTTGTCTCATCTATCTGCTTTGGACCAGTCAGAGTTGAAAGACACAAATATATCGGCTGGGGTGGACAGAACCATGAAACAATTTTGGTTGTTGGTTGTAGCCCTGTACAATGACCAGTAAGAAGGTGACCCAAGTTGGTTAGGTGACCTTGAGCCAATGGGGTGGAGATCCAACAGTTCAACTGATGAAGAACACTTTAAGGGTCAGGAGCTCCAAATACGCAGGGGCGATAACTCTCCAGTAACCAGAGACCGACCATCGCGGATAAGGAGGACCCCACGGACACGTGGAGATCGGGACCATGAGGAAAATCTGGCCAGCATAGACTCCTTTCCTGGGTAATATCTTTTTTCTTCATAAACTTTTCATGGAGGGTCAGGGATTCTAGTGGTAGAGCACACAGGGAGTTAGCTTGTGAACCCCATGTACTTTCTAGTTGTGAAGATGATAAGTTACTTGTCGGTAAATACAGATTCTCTGTGCCTCACTGATCATTATTACAAGGGGTGATTCTTGTAACAATTGGTTAGGCAGGACAGCCACACACAAAGCCATGTTGACTATTCCTAATCAGCCCCTGTCTATCCAAATACTTATATATCTGGTCTCTTGGAATACCTTCTAATAACTGTCCACTACTGATGTCAGGCTCACCAGCCTATAAATTCCTGCTTTATTCTTAGAGCCTTTCTTAAACAACAGAACAACATTAGCTATATTCCAATCCTCCAGCACCTCAAGGACAATTTAAATATCCCTGCAAGGACTCCTTCAATTTCAGCACTAGCGTCCCACAGGAAGGGAATACCTTATCAGGCGCTGGGGGTTTATCCACCCTAATTTGCCTCAAGACTGCAAACACCCCATCTCTTTTGGCTGCAAGCATAGATTACCACTCTGATGCTCCAGGGGCAATTTTGACCCTTGCTATTCTTTTGCTCTTAATATAACTATAGACATTTTTTGGATTTTTCTTCACCTTGCAAGAGCAACCTCATGCCTTTTTTTTAGCCCTCCTGGTTTCCCTCGAGTGCATCTCTTATACTCTTCAAATGCCTCGTTTGTTCCTTGCGGCCTCTACCGGCAGTGCACTGCCACCTTTTTCTTAATCCAGGCCTCAATACCTCTCATAACCAAGGTTCCGTAAGCCTGTTATCTGTGATCAGTGAGTACCTGGAACGCACGGCCTGAGAAAGTGGTTGAAGCTGACAAAATGGAAGAAGTGTCTGGATGAGCACACGAATAGCTCAGGCAAGATTTTATACCCCAAGTGCTGGAAGATGGGATTAATACCATGAATAGAGTACCCATGAATCAGCATGGATTGATTGGGCTGAATGGCCTGTTTGGACCTTAAGACATAGAAGCAGAAGTAAGCAATTCGGCCCATTGAGTCTGCTCTGCCATTCCATCATGGTTGATTTATTTTCCATCCCAACCCCATTCTCCTGCCTTCTCCCTATAACCTTTGACGACCTTACTATCCCGGAACCTATCAACCTCTGCTTTAATTATACCCAATGACTTGGCCTCCACAGCTGTCTTTGGCAATAAAGTCCACAGATTCCATGCTCCATCAATCTACAAGCCATGGTATTCAGGGACTTGGGATACATTACCTTTTACGGTTATGCAACCGTATGTAGTTTTTATTAATGTAATCCTACAATGCATATAAAAAGTATTCAATCCCCTCCCTTGGGTGAATACTGTTTTACAACATTGAATCACAGTGGAGTTAATCTGTGTTTTTTGACACTGATCAACTGAAAAAGACTCTTTTGTGTTAAAGTGAAAACAAATCTCTACATAGTGATCTAAATTAATTTCAAATATAAAGCACAAAATAATTGATTGCATAAGTATTCACCTCTTTAATATGACACACTAAATCATCACTGGTACAGCCAATTGGTTTTAGAAGTCACATAATTAGTTAAATGGAGATCATCGTGTGCAGTCACTCCAAGCAACTCCATTAAAAGGTTAATGAAAAGCACAAGTCAGGAGATGGATGCAAGAAAATTTCCAAGTTGCTGAATATCCGTTGAAGGACAGTTAAGCCAATCATCAAGAAATGGAAAGAATATGGCACAGCTGTAAATCTGCCTAGATCAGGCCATCCTCAAAAACTGAGTGACTTTGCAAGAGAAAGACCTATGACAACTCTGGAGGAGTGACAAGCTTCAGTGGCTGAGATGGGAGAGACTGCAGCTATTGCTTGGGTGCTTCAACAATTGCAGCTTTTTGGGAGAGTGGCAAAGAGAAAGCCATTGTTGGAAAAAAAACTCTCAAGAAATTTTGGTTAGAGTTTGCCAGAAGGCACGTGGGAGACTCTGAAGTCAGCTGGAAGAAGTTTCTATGGTTTGATGAAACCAAAATTTGAGCTTTTTGGTCATCAGGCTAAATGCTATGTTTGGTGTAAACCAAACACTGAACATCAGCAAAAACACACCATCCCTACCGTGAAGCATGGTGGTGGCTGCATCATGCTGTGGGGATGCTTCACTGCAGCAGGCTCAGGAAGGCCTGAAGGTAGAAGGTAAAATGAAGGCAGCAAAATACGGTGAAATCCTGGAGGGAAACCTGATGCAATCTACCAGTCTGCGACAGAACTGTGATGTGGGAGAAGATTGTTTTTCAAACAAAACAATGACCCCAGCATAAAGCCAAAGCTACACAGGAATGGCTTAAAAACAAGAAAATAATGTCCTGGAGTGGCCAATTCAGAGTCATGACCTCAACCCAATTGGGAATTTGTGGCTGGACTTGAAAAGGGCTGTTCACTCATGATCCCCATGCAAACTGGGAGAGTTTGGGCAGTTTTGTAAAGAAGAATAGGGAAAAATTGCAGTGTCCAGATGTGCAAAGCTGATAGAGACCTAACCACACAGACTCAAGGCTGTAATTGCTGGCAAAGGTGCATCTACTAAATACTGACTTGAAGGGGTGAGTAATTATGCAATCAATTATTTTGTGTTTAATAATTCTAAGAAATTTAGACCAATTTGTAGAAATTTGTTTTTGCTTCAACAGGAAAGAGTCTTTTCTGTTGTTCACTGTTAAAAAAGGCAAATTAAATCCACTGTGATTCAATGTTGTAAAACAATAAAATATGAAAACTTCCAAGGGGTGAATACTTTTTATTGGCATTCTATGTGCAAAATATGAAGTGTGCTACGTTTTGCACTTTGACCCGGAGGAACCTTGTTTCGTTTGGCTGTTTTCATGTGTATGGTTGAACGACAATTGCATTTGAACTTGAACTCTGGCTAAAGAAATACCTCCTCATCTCTGCTCTAAAGATACACCCTTGTATATTGAGGCTGTGCTCTCTGGTCCTGGACTCTCCCACTATCGCATGCACCATCTCCACGTCCACTCGCTTTGCTGTACCACTCTGATACCAAAACCAGAAGAGTGGGGTTTTGTTTAGAAAAGATACTGAAAATGTTTAAATGAGGTGTATAAAATTATCAGAAACCTGGATAGGTGACAGAAAAGGCTGATTTCCCTTTGCAGAAAGAGTAGCATCTTGGGACACAGATGTAATTCAGTCAGTAGGAAGAGGAGAACAAAAGACAGGGATTATTTTTCACCCAGTGGATAATAGAATATGGAACCATAAGATATGGAGCAGATAAGGTAGCAAAAGTGAGTGGAAAGTTGGATGATTGGGAAACTTTTAAAATCCAACAAAAAGCAACTAAAAAGCTATAAGAAGGGAAAAGATGAAATATGAGGGCAGACTAGCCAATAATATAAAGCAGGATACCAAAAGTTTTTTTCAGTTATATAAAGAATAAAAGGGAGGTGAGAGTTGATATTGGACCACTGGAAAATGATGCTGGTGAGGTAGTAATGGGGGACAAAGAAATGGCAGATGAACTTAATGGGTACTTTGCATCTGTCTTCACTGTGGAAGACACTAGCAGTGGGCCAGAGGTCCGTGAGTGTCAGGGAGCAGGAGTGAAAGCCATTGCTATTACAAAGGAAAAAGTGCTAGGTAAACTCTGAGGTCTTGAGGTGGATAAGTCACCTAGGACAGATGGACTACATCCCAGAGTCCTGAGAGAAGTTGCTGTAGAGATTAAGGATGCATTGGTCATGATCTTACAAGAATCACTTGATTCTGGCATGGTCCCGGAGGACTGGAAGATTGCAAATGTCACTCCACTCTTTAAGAAGGGAGGAAGGCAAAAGAAAGGAAATTTTAGGCCAGTTAGCCTAACCTCAGTGGTTGGGAAAGTGTTGGAGTCTATTGTAACCCAAAGAGGTAATGTTAGAAAGTTCCACTTGTGGAGGGATGAAAACGAGGTTTACTGAATTTTAAAAAAAATTAGAATGAGGGGGGAGCTATGTGAGAATGACGTGTGGCTGACTCAGGCGGGAAAGCGAGAGAAACGCAGCAAACTATTAAAGATATAAACAGTTAAAAGTGGAATTAGTAGTGAGGATCTCTA
Organism: Hemitrygon akajei; assembly: GCF_048418815.1. Classification (NCBI taxonomy): domain Eukaryota; kingdom Metazoa; phylum Chordata; class Chondrichthyes; order Myliobatiformes; family Dasyatidae; genus Hemitrygon; species Hemitrygon akajei. The sequence goes on from NC_133134.1 coordinate 2,368,980, forward strand.
CCCTACTTCTTGAAAATCTCAGGGTGAAACCCTGGAGGAAAGACAGTAGCAATTAAAAAATCTATTGGAGCTACGGCTACAACAGATAACAGCTGTAACGAGACAATATCGACAGAGACAAGTGTCCAAGATCTCTACTGTGTAACCGAGAATTAGTTCTGTTAAATTACTATGGGATTTTGGTCAGGCTTTTTGTTGTGTAAGTTATGTCAATTGACTTTCCATGGATGATCAACTATTTCACCCAATGAAACAAGAAACAAAATGGTGATCCAAGATCGAATAACCTGCTCAGGAATGAAATATTTAAGGATTTAATATGGTTGGATATACAAGTTTATTTTATTCGAAGGATCTGAATTTGATTTTCTGCAAGATCTGATTATTTTTTCAAAGACCTTAAGTTTCCGAATGAGATTTACTTTGTTTAAAAGTTGTGATGTTGAAGAATTGTTTTGAAATGAGTTAAGCTGTGTGTGTGTGTGTGTATATAAATTTTAATATTTGAATTTGTAGACATACTGCCTGGAACTGAAACCGAAGTTAACTATAGTACTTACGAATAGGATTTCAATTAATTTTCAAACTAACTAGGGATAAATAAAAAGGAAAGGTTAGTCTGTAAACCTTTAAATGGGGAATAACACTATAGTGAATTAGTTAAAGAAATTGGAGTAATTAAGGTTATTCTAATGAATCTCACTGATTCTAACTAAAAAGGAATTTGCCTTTGAGAGTTAGGGGGCAAAAGTTTAAGGGTAGTATGAGGGGGAATTTCTTTACTCAGAGAGTGGTAGCTGTGTGGAACGAGCTTCCAGTAGAAGTGGTAGAGGCAGGTTCAGTATTGTCATTTAAAGTAAAATTGGATAGGTATATGGACAGGAAAGGAATGGAGGGTTATGGGCTGAGTGCGGGCCAGTGGGACTAGGTGAGTGTAAGCGTCGGCATGGACTAGAAGGCCTGTTTCTGTGCTGTAATTGTTATATGGTTATATTGTTTTGTTTGATATCTGAGATTTGGAACCTAAACAGAATGTCAGAATTTTGATTTGTTCTTACTCATGTAAATATTTTGTATGTACTAATTTTAATAAACAAAACTTGCCTCCAGAATTGTGTATTTTCTATTCACTACCTCCTTCCGATATCTGGAGCTTCTAATGGCCTACTAGCCTACTAGGTGTAGTCATTTGATTTTCTCATAAGGAGTGCAGCAACCAGTCACGTGAGATAAGACCGGTGCTACACAGGTGTTACACTATTATTAAAGATGAGGTTCTGGGGTACTTGGAGACTAATGATAAAGTAAGTCAAAGTCAGCAAGGTTTCTGTAAAGAGAAATCGTGCCTAACAGATCTGTTAGTTTTCTTCGAGGTAGTAACCAGCAGGGTGGACAAAGGAAAAACAGTGGATGTTATTTACTTGGATTTTCAGAAGATATTTGATACGGTGCCGCACATGAGGCTGCTTAACAAGTTAAAATCTTATGGGGTTACAGGAAAGATACTACCACGGATAGAGGAATGGCTGACTGCCAGGAGGCAGCGAGTGGGAGTAAAGGGGGTCTTTTCTGGTTGGCTGCTGGTGACTAGTGGTGTTCCTCAGGGATCAGTATTGGGACCACAACTTTTCACATTGTTTGTCAATGATTTAGACAATGAAGATGACAGCTTTGTGACAAAGCTTCTGGATGATACAAAGATAGGTGGAGGGGTTGGTAGTGCTGAGAAAGTAATGCAATTGCAGCAAGACTTAAACAAATTGAAAGAATGGCAAAAAAAAAGTGGCAGATGGAATAGAGTGTTGGGAAATGTATGATAATGCATTTTGGTAAAAAGAACAATAGTGCAGACTATTATGGGGAGAAGGTTCAAACATCAGAGGTGCAGAGGGACTAAGGAGTCCTCATGCAAGACTCTCAGGTTAATTTACAGGTTGAGACTGTGGTAAAGAAGACAAATACAATGTTGGCATTTATTTCAAGGGGAATAGAATGTAAAGTCAAGGAGATAATGCTGAGGCTTTAAATGACACTAGTCGGGCTGCAGACTTGATGGGCTGAATGGCCCAATTCTGCTCCTGTATGATCTCTTCGGCAACCTCTTTCAGAACTCTGGGATGTACACCATCTGATCCAGGTAACTTGTCTACCTTCAGACCTTTCAGCTTCCCAAGAACCTTCTCTCTCCATGAACAACTGCCATGGCAGCATAGCAGATAGTGTGACACTTTTCCAGAGTTCGGAGTGTAATCCCGGCGACCTCTGAAAGTAGAGTCTGTATGACCTCCCCGTAGAATACATGGTTTTCCATGGCTGCTCGTTTCCTTTAACAATCCAGTGACTACCAGGTAGGCTAATCGGTGATTATATATTATCCCATGATGGGTTAGGGTTAACTAGGGTTATGTGGTTGCTGGAGCAGTGTGACTCAAAGGGCAGAGAGGCCAACTCCACGTCAGATAAAAAACAAAAACAAAACTGGAGAGGCACAAAGCCTTCTCCCCACCACTTGTATAGAGGGTGGAATTAATAAGTTCAATCGTTCATGAAAATCAAAAATATCACAAATGCTGACATACAAAATGCCAGAAACACTCAGCAGGTCTGGTTGCATTTACGGAAAGAGAAACAGAGTTAATGTTTCAGACTCCAGTGTCTTCATTTGATGGCCTGAAATGCTAGCTCTGTTCCCCTCTTCACAGATGCTGGCCGACTTGCTGACCATTTTCTATTTTGTTTTATTAGAGATGCAGCATGGTAGCAGGTCCCTCCACTTCTCCTCATGTGATCAATTAGCTTACTAACCCCTATCTTTGGAAGCCAAAGCGTTCATGGGATGGAGGTACAAACTCCGATGGACAGTGGAGGGAATCGAAGCCAGGGTGCTGATGCTGTAATAGCGTTAGGCTAACCACCACGCTACTATGCCGACTCCCGCCCCCCCCCCCCCCGATCTTTATTAACCTAAGTACTTCCAGAGGCTGGTTAACCATTAAAATGTATGGTACTGTGCAAAAGTCTTGTGCGCCTAAGGACACCGCACTGTTGTAATTTTATGTATTACACTGTACTGCTGCTGCAAAATAACATGATAAACGTGATCCTGACACAGGTCTCTATTGTGCACTAAGAATGAGAATGGGGCAGGGAGAGGGGAATCATGGTTGAGAAAAGGGTAATGGAGAGGGGAAGGAGTGAGAAACACTCTGTAATGATCAATAACCCAATTGTTCGTAACCTTGCCAGGAGTCTTAGGGCTGGGTGTTTCTGCATCCTCACCATCACCCGACCCTAGCACTCCTCTGCCACCTGTCCCACACCAACTCCCCCACCCCCACGCCTGTTACTCTCCACTCTCACCATTCCCAACATCCTTTCTTCCCACCAGATTTACAAACTTGCTCTCGACTCCACGTTGACAAATACAGTACTGTGCAAAAGTCTAGGCATTCTAGCTATATATATGTGCCTAAGACTTTTGCACAGTACTGTAGGAGTAGAATTAGGCCATTAAGCCCATTGAATCGGCTCCACCATTCCATCAAGGCTGATTTATTTTCCCTCTCAATCCCTTTTTCCTACCTTCTCCTGTGAACCTTTGATGCCCTGTCTAATCAAGACCCTATCAACCTCTGCTTTAAATATACCCAGGACTTGGCTTCCACAGCCATCTGTGGCAATGAATTCCACAGATTCACCACCCTCTGGCTAAAGAAATTCCTTCTCACCTCTGTTCTAAATGGACATCCCTCTATTCTGAGGCTGTGTCCTCAGAATCTTGGCTCTCCCATGATAGGAAGCATCCTCTTCACATCCATTTTATTGAGGCCTCTCAATATTCGGTAGCTTTCAATGAGATTTCCCCCACCCCATTCTTCTAAACACCACTGAGCACAGGCCCAGAGCCATCAAACACTCCTCATTCCTAGGATGATTCTCATGAATCTCATCTGGGCCCTCTCCAATGCTAGCACAACTTTTCAAAACTCCTCCACATACTCCAGATGCGGTCTGATCAATGCCTTATACAGGCTCAGCAAAGGGCCGGTACCTGAGGTTGTGGCAGTACAGAAGGCGGGGGAGCAGGCTCTTGAAGATGTTGTAGCTGAGGCAGTTGGAGAGGTTGGTCTCTTCCATACACTCCTCGGACACCTGCAGGAGGTAGGCCAGAGCGGAGCAGTTGATAGGGGTCAACCTCCCAGCCAGACTGCCGGTTCGCAGGGCGTCTGCCACCCCTTTGGCGATGTCTGTGTGCTGCAGCTCGTGCAGGCAGTGCATGATGTTGACCGTCCGCGAGGAGATGACGTAGTCCGTATTGAGGCAGCCCTGAAGGTGGTGGGCCACGGGGTTCCGGTAGCTGTTGTGCTCGTCCCTTGTCAGGAGCAGGCCCTGCAGCAGCCGGTTCACCTCAGGAGAGAGAAGCCCAGAGAGGAACCGTATAAAAACATCTAGGTGGCCATCCTCTGACTGCAGTGACTTACTGACAGCATTCTTAAAGTGATTGTGGAAGCCAATCTTGGGCCAGGACATGGCACTCTCGGTAAATAGATCAAATATGGCCCTTTTAGAGGCAGTGTAATAATAGATGGCAGCCAGGTACTCCTGCACAGTAATGTGTGTGAAATAGTAAACTGTGCAGATACTCGATTCATCCTTGACAAAGATCTTACTGCACAAGCCTCCCTGTAGTGATGAAAGGTCAATACCATGGGCCTTTATGTCCTGCTCGTAGAAAACAAACTTGCGCTTAACTAACCCACAAAATGCCAGCCTGCTCAGGTTGGCAATCAGTTTCTTGTTGTTGCAAAAGGCTTGCTCAATCTTCAGTGCCTCCTGTTCCTTTTCCTGCCAATCCCCATTGAGAATCATTTTGAAGAAATGGGTGTAGATTTCTGTCATGGTCTGGGGGAAGTTGCCGGCTTTCTGTCCATCGTTACTTGTTCTGAGGTAGTAGGCGAGAGATAGGCCAATCATTAGACAAAAGGAAGGCACGGAGCACAATATGTTCAGTGACTTATGGGCCTTTATGTGTGAAAAGACCTCCGTGGCCACCGCTTTTTCTTCAAACAGCGTTTCCAAGAAGTCTTCCATCTCCACTTCTTCGAAGCCCCTGAGTTCCGTCATCCTGTCTACAAGACCTGCTGGGATTTGGCTTGCTGCGGTTGGGCGTGAGGTGATCCAGACTGTTGCCTGAGAAAAGATGTTGCCTCGTATTATGTTGGTGATTAAGTTGTCGATTTGGATGTCCTTCTTTGGGTCGACACAGATCTGTGAATTTGAGAACTCCAGTGGGTATTTGAACTCATCCAAACCATCAAAGACCAGCACCACCTTTGCTGACCCATTCAGAATGTGGTTGGCTTCAGCAATGTGGGGAAAGGTCAACTTGACCAGCTTTTCTGCAGATATCCTCTCAAAGGAGTTCAGCTCCCGAAACATGAAGGGAAGTATAAAAGTGACGTCTTTGTACAACTCCCCCTTCAACCATTTGTACACGAGGATTTTTACCAAAGTGCTCTTCCCAATTCCAGCCACTCCAACTGTCACTGAGATCCGTGGTGGCATACTAACTTTCGATGAGGGCAGGAAGAGCCTGTCCAGTGGGGTGTGTCTCGAGCTGTTCTTCACACCTCTGGTGGCTTCTGTTTGCATGACGTCATGTTCCTTCTGCTGGATGTCCGTCAGCCCATCGATTAGCAAGAGGTTAGTGAGTCGTTCCAGGGATGGCTGCTCGCACATGGTACTGAGGTCATGGCCACTGCCAAACTTACTCTGTAGAACTTCCATGTGCTTCTGTATCATTGGTTCTTTAAACAAGAGCAAAAGAGATTGGAATGAAGATCAAACAACACAGTGAAATAAGGAAGTACAGTTTTTCCAGATGTTAGATCCTGGTATCACATGCACAAAATGCTGGAGAAACTCAGCAGGTCAAGCAGTATCTAAGGAAATGACAAGAGACCTGAATCTAAGGAGACCTTTCTTCATGATCTCAGCCCAAAACGTTGACTGTTTATTCATTTCCATAGATGCTGCCTGACCTGCTGAGCTCCTCCAGCATTTTGTGTGTGTTACTCTGGACTTCCAGCATCTGCAGAATCTCTTGTTTTTTAATTCAAAGGATCAGAAGTCAAGAATGAGGTATAAAACTTGTTGCTTACTGCTGTGTTATTGTGTTTCGAGAACAAAGAATGGACATAAAAGAAGGACCAAGAACAAAGAAATCATGATTGTCCTCTACAAAAACTATCTCCAACTGAAAAGATTCCCTTGAAGAGAAAATCCTACAAAATATTATGGATGAAGCCCTGCCCACCATTGAGCACAACTACATAGAGTACTGTCCCAGGAAAGCAGCATCCATCATCGAATCGATATGGGTAGAGCTGTATAACACTAAGGGGCAGAAAACGCTGGTGGGAGTTGTGTACAGGCCACCTAACAGTAGTAGTGAGGTTGGGGATGGCATTAAACAGGAAATTAGAAATGCATGCAATAAAGGAACAGTAGTTATAATGGGTGACTTCGATCTACATATAGATTGGGTGAAACAAATTGGTAAAGGTGCTGAGAAAGAGGGTTTCTTGGAATGTATGCGGGATGGTTTTCTGTACCAACATGTCGAGGAATCAACTAGAGAGCAGGCCATTCTAGATTGGGTATTGAGCAATGAGGAAGGGTTAGTTAGCAATCTTGTCGTGAGAGGCCCCTTGGGTAAGAGAGACCATAATATGGTGGGATTCTTCATTAAGATGGAGAGTGACATAATTAATTCAGAAACAAAGGTTCTGAACTTAAAGAAGGGTAACTTTGAAGGTATGAGACGTGAATTAGCTAAGGTAGACTGGCAAATGATACTTAAAGGGTTGACGGTGGATGGCAAAAAAATAAACCAGGGAAGGTAGTGCACCCATGGCTGACAGAGGAAATTAGGGATAGTATCAAGTCCAAAGAAGAAACATATAAATTAGCAAAAACAATGCGGCACACCTGAGGACTGGGAGAAATTCAGAGACCAGCAGAGGAGGACAAAGGGCTTAATTAGGAAAGGGAAAAAAGATTATGAGAGAAAGCTGGCAGGGAACATAAAAACTGACTGTAAAAGCTTTTATAGATATGTGAAAAGAAAAAGATTGGTCAAGACAAATGTAGGTCCCTTACAGTCAGAAACAGGTGAATTGATCATAGGGAACAAGGACATGGCAGACCAATTGAATAACTACTTTGGTTCTGTCTTCACTAAGGAGGACATAAATAATAGACAATAGACAATAGGTGCAGAAGTAGACCATTCGGCCCTTCGAGCCTGCACCGCCATTCTGAGATCATGGCTGATCATCTACTATCAATACCCGGTTCCTGCCTTGTCCCCATATCCCTTGATTCCCCTATCCATAAGATACCTATCTAGCTCCTTCTTGAAAGCATCCAGAGAATTGGCCTCCACTGCCTTCCGAGGCAGTGCATTCCAGACCCCCACAACTCTCTGGGAGAAGTTTTTCCTTAACTCTGTCCTAAATGACCTACCCCTTATTCTCAAACCATGCCCCCTGGTATTGGACTCTCCCAGCATCTGGAACATATTTCCTGCCTCTATCTTGTCCAATCCCCTTAATAATCTTATATGTTGCAATCAGATCCCCTCTCAATCTCCTTAATTCCAGCGTGTACAAGCCCAGTCTCTCTAACCTCTCTGTGTAAGACAGTCCGGACATCCCAGGAATTAACCTCGTGAATCTACGCTGCATTTCCTCTACAGCCAGGATGTCCTTCCTTAACCCTGGAGACCAAAACTGTACACAATACTCCAGGTGTGGTCTCACCAGGGCCCTGTACAAATGCAAAAGGATTTCCTTGCTCTTGTACCCAATTCCCTTTGTAATAAAGGCCAACATTCCATTAGCCTTCTTCACTGCCTGCTGCACTTGCTCATTCACCTTCAGTGACTGATGAACAATGACCCCTAGATCTCTTTGTATTTCGCCCTTACCTAACTCTACACCATTCAGATAATAATTTGCCTTCCTGTTCTTACTCCCAAAGTGGATAACCTCACACTTATTCACATTAAACACCATCTGCCAAGTATCTGCCCACTCACTCAGCCTATCCAAGTCACCCTGAATTCTCCTAACATCCTCATCACATGTCACACTGCCACCCAGCTTAGTATCATCAGCAAACTTGCTGATGTTATTCTCAATGCCTTCATCTAAATCGTTGATGTAAATCGTAAACAACTGTGGTCCCAATACCGAGCCCTGTGGCACCCCACTAGTCACCACCTGCCATTCCGAGAAACACCCATTCACCGCTACCCTTTGCTTTCTATCTGCCAACCAGTTTTCTATCCATGTCAATATCTTCCCCCCCAATGCCATGAGCTCTGATTTTACCCACCAATCTCCTATGTGGGACCTTATCAAATGCCTTCTGAAAATCGAGGTACACTACATCCACTGGATCTCCCTTGTCTAACTTCCTGATTACATCCTCGAAAAACTCCAATAGATTAGTCAAGCATGATTTACCCTTGGTAAATCCATGCTGGCTCGGCCCAATCCTATCACTGCTATCTAGATATGCCACTATTTCATCCTTAATAATGGACTCTAGCATCTTCCCCACTACTGATGTTAGGCTGACAGGATGATAGTTCTCTGTTTTCTCCCTCCCTCCTTTCTTAAAAAGTGGGAAAACATTAGCCATTCTCCAATCCTCAGGAACTGATCCTGAATCTAAGGAACATTGGAAAATGATTAACAATGCATCCACAATTTCCAGGGCCACCTCCTTTAATAATCAGACCATCTGCACCTGGGGATTTGTCAACCTTCAGTTCCATCAGTCTACTCATCACTGTTTCCTTCCTAATGTCAATCTGTTTCATTTCCTCTGTTACCCTATGTCCTTGGCCCATCCATACATCTGGGAGATTGCTTGTGTCTTCCCTAGTGAAAACAGATCTAAAATACTCATTAAATTCTTCTGCCATTTCTCTGTTTCCCATAACAATTTCACCCAATTCATTCTTCAAGGGCCCAACATTGTTCTTAACTATCTTCTTTCTCTTCACATACCTAAGAAAGCTTTTGCTATCCTCCTTTATATTCCTGGCTAGCTTGTGTTCGTACCTCATTTTTTCTCCCCGTATTGCCTTTTTAGTTAAGTTCTGTTGTTCCTTAAAAATTTCCCAATCATCTGTCCTCCCACTCACTTTAGCTCTGTCATACTTCCTTTTTTTTTAATGCTATGCAATCTCTGACTTCCTTTGTCAACCACTGTGGCCCCTTTCACCCCTTTGAATCCTTCTTTTTCCGGGGGATGAACTGATTTTGCACCTTGTGCATTATTCCCAAGAATACCTGCCATTGCTGTTCCACTGTCTTTTCTGCTAGGATATCCGTCCAGTTAACTTTCGCCAGCTCCTCCCTCATGGCTCCATAGTCTCCCCTGTTCAACTGCAACACTGACACCTCCGATCTGCCCTTATCCTTCTCAAATTGCAGATAAAAACTTATCATATTATGGTCATCTTCCGGAAATAGTAGGGGACCGAGGGTCTAGTGAGATGGAGGAACTGAGGGAAATACATGTTAGTAGGGAAGTGGTGTTAGGTAAATTGAAGGGATTAAAGGCATATAAATCCCCAGGGCCAGATGGTCTGCATCCCAGAGTGTTTAAGGAAGTAGCCCAAGAAATAGTGGATGCATTAGTGATAATTTTTCAAAACTTCTTAGATTCTGGATTAGTTCCTGAGATTGGAGGGTGACTAATGTAACCCCACTTTTTAAAAAAGGAGGGAGAGAAAAACCGGGGAATTATAGACTGGTTAGTCTGACATTGGTGGTGGGGAAAATGCTAGATTCGGTTATCAAAGATATGATAACAGCACATTTGGAAAGAGGTGAAATCATCGGACAAAGTCAGCATGGATTTATGAAAGGAAAATCATGTCTGACGAATCTTATAGAATTTTTTGAAGATGTAACTAGTAGAGTGGATAGGGGAGAGCCAGTGGATGTGGTATATTTAGATTTTCAAAAGGCTTTTGACAAGGTCACACACAGGAGATTAGAGTGCAAACTTAAAGCACACGGTATTGGGGGTATGGTATTGATGTGGATAGAGAATTGGTTGGCAGACAGGAAGCAAAGAGTGGGAGTAAACGGGACCTTTTCAGAATGGCAGGCAGTGACTAGTGGGGTACCGCAAGGCTCAGTGCTGGGACCCCAGTTGTTTACAATATATATTAATGATTTAGACGAGGGAATTAAATGCAGCATCTCCAAGTTTGCGGATGACACGAAGCTAGGCGGCGGTGTTAGCTGTGAGGAGGATGCTAAGAGGATGCAGGGTGACTTGGATAGGTTAGGTGAGTGGGCAAATTCATGGCAGATGCAATTTAATGTGGATAAATGTGAGGTTATCCACTTTGGTTGCAAGAACAGGAAAAAAGATTATTTATCTGAACGGTGGCCAATTAGGAAAAGGGGAGGTGCAACGAGACCTGGGTGTCATTGTACACCAGTCATTGAAGGTGGGCATGCAGGTACAGCAGGCGGTGAAAAAGGCAAATGGTATGTTGGCATTCATAGCAAAAGAATTTGAGTACAGGAGCAGGGAGGTTCTACTGCAGTTGTACAAGGCCTTGGTGAGACCGCACCTAGAATATTGTGTGCAGTTTTGGTCCCCTAATCTGAGGAAAGACATTCTTGCCATAGAGGGAGTACAGAGAAGGTTTACCAGATTGGTTCCTGGGCTGGCAGGACTTTCATATGAAGAAAGACTGGATCGACTAGGCTTATACTCACTGGAATTTAGAAGATTGAGGGTGGATCTTATTGAAACGTATAAAATTCTAAAGGGATTGCACAGGCTAGATGCAGGAAGATTGTTTCCGATGTTGGGGAAGTCCAGAACGAGGGGTCACAGTTTAAGGATAGAGGGTCCTTTTAGGACCAAGATGAGAAAAACTTCACACAGAGAGTGGTGAATCTGTGGAATTCTCTGCCACAGGAAACAGTTGAGGCCGGTTCATTGGCTATACTTAAGAGGAAGTTAGATATGGCCCTTGTGGCTAAAGGGATCAGGGGATATGGAGAGAAAGCAGGTACAGGGTTCTGAGTTGGATGATCAGCCATGATCATACTGAATGGCGGTGCAGGCTCGAAATGCCGAATGGCCTACTCCTGCACCTATTTTCTACGTTTCTGTTTCTATCAAGGACTCCCATCACCCTAGCCAGGCTCTCTTCTCACTGCTGCCATCAGGTAGGAAGTACAGGAGCCTCATGACCCACACATTAGGTTCAGAAAGTTATTACCCCAAAACCATCAGGCTCCTGACCCAGAGTGGATAACTTCACTCAACTTCATTCACCCCATCGCTGAAATGTTCCCACAACCTATGGATCTTTTTCAAGGACTCTTCATCTCATCTTCTTGATATTTATTGCTTATTTATTTACTCATTTGTATTTGCTCAGTTTGTGGTCTTTGACATTTTGGTTGTTTGTCCATCCTATTGGGTGTGGTCTTTCATTGACTCGATCATGTTTCTTGGATTTACTGTGAATACCCACAAAGAAATGAATGTCAGGGTTGTATGTAGTGACATACGTACTTTGATAATAAATTTGCTTTGAACTTTCCAATGTTCCATTAATAACAATTAACCTATAGAACAGCCAATACAAGTGTGTTGATGCCTACTGCAGGAAAACTGAGAAGCTTCTGGAAAAATGCAGAAGCAACCATACAATTATGAGAAAACTCACTAAACAATTACTTGCACATATGATAATATAAAGGTACAAGTAGGCAGAGAAAAGTTAAACTACGAGAAAAATAACAATTCCACACCCTAATCCAACACATGCAAGGGGCTAGTCATTTCTAAAACAAGGTATGTAGAATTTTATACAGCATCAAAGCAGGCCCTTTGGCCTATCTTGCCCATGCTGGCCAAGATGCCCCATCCAAGCTAGTCCCATTTATCAATGTTTGGCCCAAAACCTCCTAAACCTTTCCAAGCCTTGTAACCTGCCCAACTGTACTTTAAACAAATCGTTCCTCTGGCAGCTGATTCCACATATAGTGCGTGTTAATCTGAACTTTCTGTGTCGCTGTGCAAGATCCTGAGCTGGCAGCTCTTCCCTGGAGCAGTCTGCTCCATGACATGAATGGGGAGAGCAAACATCTCTCTGTAACATGAATGGGGAGAGCAAACATCTCTCTGTGACATGAATGGGGAGAGCAAACATCTCTCTGTAACATGAATGGGGAGAGTAAACATCTCTCTGTAACATGAATGGGGAGAGCAAACATCTCTCTGTGACATGAATGGGGAGAGCAAACATCTCTCTGTGACATGAATGGGGAGAGCAAACATCTCTCTATAACATGAATGGGGAGAGCAAACATCTCTCTGTAACATGAATGGGGAGAGCAAACATCTCTCTGTGACATGAATGGGGAGAGCAAACATCTCTCTGTGACATGAATGGGGAGAGCAAACATCTCTCTGTGACATGAATGGGGAGAGCAAACATCTCTCTATAACATGAATGGGGAGAGCAAACATCTCTCTGTAACATGAATGGGGAGAGCAAACATCTCTCTGTGACATGAATGGGGAGAGCAAACATCTCTCTGTAACATGAATGGGGAGAGCAAACAGCTCTCTGTAACATGAATGGGGAGAGCAAACATCTCTCTGTAACATGAATGGGGAGAGCTAACATCTCTCTGTGACATGAATGGGGAGAGCAAACATCTCTCTATAACATGAATGGGGAGAGCAAACATCTCTCTGTAACATGAATGGGGAGAGCAAACATCTCTCTGTAACATGAATGGGGAGAGCTAACATCTCTCTGTGACATGAATGGGGAGAGCAAACATCTCTCTATAACATGAATGGGGAGAGCAAACATCTCTCTATAACATTAACATCTCTCTGTAACATGAATGGGGAGAGCAAACATCTCTCTGTAACATTAACATCTCTCTGTAACATGAATGGGGAGAGCAAACATCTCTCTGTAACATGAACATCTCTCTGTGACATGAATGGGGAGAGCAAACATCTCTCTGTGACATGAATGGGGAGAGCAAACATCTCTCTGTAACATGAATGGGGAGAGCAAACATCTCTCTGTGACATGAATGGGGAGAGCAAACATCTCTCTATAACATGAATGGGGAGAGCAAACATCTCTCTGTAACATGAATGGGGAGAGCAAACATCTCTCTGTGACATGAATGGGGAGAGCAAACATCTCTCTGTAACATGAACATCTCTCTGTGACATGAATGGGGAGAGCAAACATTTCTCTATAACATGAATGGGGAGAGCAAACATCTCTCTGTAACATGAATGGGGAGAGCAAACATCTCTCTGTGACATGAATGGGGAGAGCAAATATCTCTCTGTGACATGAACATCTCTCTGTGACATGAATGGGGAGAGCAAACATCTCTCTGTGACATGAATGGGGAGAGCAAACATCTCTCTATAACATGAATGGGGAGAGCAAACATCTCTCTGTGACATGAATGGGGAGAGCAAACATCTCTCTATAACATGAATGGGGAGAGCAAACATCTCTCTGTAACATGAATGGGGAGAGCAAACATCTCTCTGTAACATGAATGGGGAGAGCAAACATCTCTCTGTGACATGAATGGGGAGAGCAAACATCTCTCTATAACATGAATGGGGAGAGCAAACATCTCTCTGTGACATGAATGGGGAGAGCAAACATCTCTCTATAACATGAATGGGGAGAGCAAACATCTCTCTATAACATGAATGGGGAGAGCAAACATCTCTCTGTGACATGAATGGGGAGAGCAAACATCTCTCTGTAACATGAATGGGGAGAGCAAACATCTCTCTGTGACATGAATGGGGAGAGCAAACATCTCTCTGTAACATGAACATCTCTCTGTAACATGAATGGGGAGAGCAAACATCTCTGTGACATGAATGGGGAGAGCAAACATCTCTCTGTGACATGAACATCTCTCTGTGACATGAATGGGGAGAGCAAACATCTCTCTGTAACATGAATGGGGAGAGCAAACATCTCTCTGTGACATGAATGGGGAGAGCAAACATCTCTCTATAACATGAATGGGGAGAGCAGACATCTCTCTGTAACATGAATGGGGAGAGCAAACATCTCTCTGTGACATGAATGGGGAGAGCAAACATCTCTCTGTAACATGAACATCTCTCTGTGACATGAATGGGGAGAGCAAACATTTCTCTATAACATGAATGGGGAGAGCAAACATCTCTCTGTAACATGAATGGGGAGAGCAAACATCTCTCTGTGACATGAATGGGGAGAGCAAACATCTCTCTGTGACATGAACATCTCTCTGTGACATGAATGGGGAGAGCAAACATCTCTCTGTGACATGAATGGGGAGAGCAAACATCTCTCTGTAACATGAATGGGGAGAGCAAACATCTCTGTAACATGAATGGGGAGAGCAAAGATCTCTCTGTGACATGAATGGGGAGAGCAAACATCTCTCTGTAACATGAATGGGGAGAGCAAACATCTCTCTGTGACATGAACATCTCTCTGTGACATGAATGGGGAGAGCTAACATCTCTCTGTGACATGAATGGGGAGAGCAAACATCTCTCTGTAACATGAATGGGGAGAGCAAACATCTCTCTGTAACATGAATGGGGAGAGCAAACATCTCTCTGTAACATGAACATCTCTCTGTGACATGAATGGGGAGAGCAAACATCTCTCTGTGACATGAATGGGGAGAGCAAACATCTCTCTGTGACATGAATGGGGAGAGCAAACATCTCTCTGTGACATGAATGGGGAGAGCAAACATCTCTCTGTAACATGAATGGGGAGAGCAAACATCTCTCTGTGACATGAATGGGGAGAGCAAACATCTCTCTGTGACATGAACATCTCTCTGTGACATGAACATCTCTCTGTGACATGAATGGGGAGAGCAAAGTTCTCTCTGTGACATGAATGGGGAGAGCAAACATCTCTCTGTAACATGAATGGGGAGAGCAAACATCTCTCTGTAACATGAATGGGGAGAGCAAACATCTCTCTGTGACATGAATGGGGAGAGCAAACATCTCTCTGTGACATGAATGGGGAGAACAAACATCTCTCTGTGACATGAATGGGGAGAGCAAACATCTCTCTGTAACATGAATGGGGAGAGCAAACATCTCTCTGTGACATGAACATCTCTCTGTGACATGAATGGGGAGAGCAAACATCTCTCTGTGACATGAATGGGGAGAGCAAACTTCTCTCTGTAACATGAATGGGGAGAGCAAACATCTCTCTGTAACATGAATGGGGAGAGCAAACATCTCTCTGTGACATGAACATCTCTCTGTAACATGAATGGGGAGAACAAACATCTCTCTCTGTAACATGAATGGGGAGAGCAAACATCTCTCTGTAACATGAATGGCGAGAGTAAAGATCTATCCTGGGCCCAACATGTTGATGAAATTACACAGGAATGACAGCAGTTATATTTCAGTAGGAGTTTGAGGGGACTTTGTATATCACTGCAAACACTCATGGATTTCTACAGCTGACCCCTGGAGAGCATTCTAACTGTTTACATCCCATACCATCTGGTTGCGGGGGGGGGGGGGGGGTGGAGGCATTGCACAGGATCAGAAAAGGCTGCTTAAAGTCGTAAACTCAGTTAGCTCCAGCATGGACACTAACCTCTTGGTGATTTCTTTATGCACTGTCTATTTACTTTAATTTTTATATATATTTCTTATTGCTATTTATAATAAACAACAAATTTCATGACACATGCCAGTGATTTAGGAGACCTGAGGAAGTGGGAATGAACAGTTTGCATGAAACAAAACCTAGCGGCCCAGTCAGCAGCAGGTGCAGCACAGGGAGGAGTAAACAGAAGCACAGAAAGGGACAAGCAGAGCGGCCATTGTTGGGAGTGGGCTGGTGGTGAGACAGAGTGTCAGGCTTTGGCTCCAGGTAAGTTGTCCGGGTAAGTTTCTGTTAGTTTCCTTTCTTTCTTACTGTGTCTGGGGTACTTAATGTAGTTTAAATGGCCATTGTGTGTTCTTCATGCCGGATATTGGAGTCTTTGAAAACCTTGTGAGGGATCTGAACCAGCAGCTGGTTGACCTTTGACTTGTTCAGGAGAGTGAGGATATCATTGATTGGAGTTACAGTGAAGTGGTCACCCCTAAGTTGCCTCCTGGAATATAGTGTTGGGAAATGTATGATAATGCATTTTGGCAAAAGGAACAATGGTGCAGACTATTGTCTAAATGGGGAGAAGGTTCAAACATCAGAGGTGCAGAGGGACTTGGGAGTCCTCGTGCAGGGCTCCCAGAAGGTTAATTAACAGGTTGAGTCTGTGCTAAAGAAGGCAAATGCAATGTTGGCCTTTATTTAAAGGGAAATAGAATATAAAAGCTGAGGCTTTATAAGACACTAGTCAGGCTACACTTGGAGTATTGTCAACAGTTTTGGGCTCCATATCTCAGAAAGGATGTGCTGTCATTGGAGAGAGTCCAGAGGAGGTTCACGAGGATGATTCTGGGTGCAAAGGGGTTCACATATGAGGAACATTTGGCAGCTTTGGGCCTGTACTCACTGGAATTTAGAAGAATGCGGGGAGATCTCATTGAAACCTACCGAATGTTGAAAGGACTAGATGGGGTGGACGTGGAGAGGATGTTACCTATGGTGTGGGTATCCAGAACTAGAGGGCACAGCCTTAAAATTGAGGGGTGACTCTTTAGAACAGAGGTAAGGAGGATTCTTTTTAGCCAGAGAGTAGTAAATCTGTGGAATTTCAGGATGCATATTGTATACATTTCTCTGACATTAAATGTACAGTACCTATTGAAACATAGACTGCGATGGAGGCCAAGTCTATAGGTATATTTAAAGTGGAAGTTGATAGTTTCCTGATTGGTCAGAGCATCTAAGGATATGGTGAGAAAGCAGGTGTATGGGGTTGAGTGGGATCTAGGATCAGCCTGGTGAAGTGGCAGAGCAGACTCAATGGGCTGAATGGCCCAATTCTGCTCCTATGTCTTATGGTCTTATGGCACTGTGTATGGGTCTGTGGTGCAGAAGGGAAAGAGGGAGAAGAGGGGATCAGTAATGATAGGGGACTCAATAGTCAGAGGAACAGACAGGAGATCCTGTAGATGTGAATGGGGCACTCAGATGGCATGCTGCCTCCCAGCTACCAGGGTCAGGGATGTCTCAGGTCATGCCCACAGCAGTTTGGAGAGGGAGGGAGAGCAGCCAGGTGTCTTGGTACATATTAGTACCAATGACATAGGACTGAAAAGCAAAGAAGTCCTGAAGAGAGAATTTAGAGAGCTAGGTAGAAAGCTGAAAAGCAGGACCTCCCAGATAGTAATTTCTGGATTGCTGCCTGTGCCAGTGAGGGTAGAAACAGAGTGGTTTTGCAGATAAATGCATGGCTGAGAAACTGATACAAGGGGCAGGGCTTCAGGTTCTTGGATCATTGGGATCCTTTCTGGGGGAGGTATGACCTGTACAAAAGGGACGGATTACACCTGAACCCGACGGGGACCAATATTCTCATGGGCAGGTTCATTAGAGCTGTTGGAGTGGAAATTGGGTTGGTAATGGATCTCAAGAGAGTGAGTTTGTTGAATGCCTACGAGATAGATTTATAGAGCATTGAGCCTACTAGGGGATCAGCTATACTGGATTGGGTGTTATGTAATGAACCAGAGGAGATTAGGGAGCTTAAGGTTAAAGAACTCTCAGCAGGCAGTGATCACAATATGACTGAATTCAACTTGAAATTTGATAGGGAGAAAGTAAAGTCTTATGTAGCAGTATTTCAGTGGAGTAAAGGAAATTACAGTGGTATGGGAGAGGAGTTGGCCTAAGTAAATTGGAAGGAGATGCTGGCAAGGGAGACAGCAGAGCAGCAATGGTGTGAGTTTCTGGGGAAAATGAGGAAGATGCAGGATAGATGCATTCCAAAAATGAAGAAATACTCAAATAGCAAAATAGTACAACTGTGGCTGTCATAGGAGGTCAAAGCAAACGTAAAAGCAAAAGAGAGGGCATACAACGAAGCAAAATTTAGTGGAGGATTGGGAAGCTTTTAAAACTCTACATAGAGCAACTAAAAGAATCATTAGGAGGGGAAAGATGAAATCTAAAAGCAAGCTGGCAAACAATATCAAAGTGGATAGAAAAAGCTTTTTTCAAACATGTAAAAAAAAAGAGATGAGAATGGATATAGGACCACTAGAAAATGAGACCAGAGAAATAATAATGGGTGACAAGGAGATGGCAGATGAACTAAATGTGTATTTTGCATCAGTCTTCACTGTAGAAGGCACTAGCAGTGTGCCAGATGTTGAATGTGTGAGGGAATGAAGTGAGTGCAGTTACTATTACAAGAGACAAGGTGCTCAAAAAGCTGAAAGACCTAAGGATACACAAATCACCCAGACCAGATGAATTGCACCCTAGGGTTCTGAAAGAGGTAGCAGTAGAGATTGTGCAGGCATTAGAAATGATCTTTCAATAATCATTGGACTCTGGCATGGTTCTGGAGGACTGTAAAATTGCAAATGTCTCTCCACCCTTTAAGAAAGGAGGAAGGCAGCAGAAAGGAAACTATAGACCAGTTAGTCTGACCTCAGTGGTTGGAAAGATGTTAGAGTCAATTGTTAAGGATGAGGTGACGGAGTACTTGGTGACACAGGACAAGATAGTACAAAGTCAGCATGGTTTCCTTCAGGGAAAATCCTGCCTGATGAACTTGTTGGAATTCTTTGAGGAAATAAGTAGAATGGATAAAAGGATGCAATGGGTGTTGTATATTTGGACTTTCAAATGGCCTTTGACAAGATACCACACATGAGGCTGTTTACCAAGTTAAGAGTCCATGGTATTACAGGAACATTATTAGCAATGTTAGAGCATTGGCTGATTGGTAGGAGGCAGCGAGGGGGAATAAAAGGATTATTTTCTGGTTGGCTGCCAGTGCTAGTGGTGATCCACAGGGGTCGGTGTTGGGACTGCTTCTTTTTATGTTGTATATCAATGATTTAGATGATGAATAAATGGCTTTGTTGCCAAGTTTGGTGGAAAAAGGTTGGTGGAGGAGCAAGTGGTTTTGAGGAAACAGAAATGGCTGCAGAAGGACTTTGGCGGATTAGCAGAATGGGCAAGAAAGTGGCAAATGAAATACAATGTTGGAACATGCATGTTCATGCACTTTGGTAGTAGAAATAAATGTGCAGACTATTTTTTAAATGGTGAGAAAATCTAGAATTCTGAGATGCAAAGGAACTTGGAAGTCCTTGTGCAGAACTCCCTAAAAGTTAACTAGTAAGTTGAATAAGTGGTGAGGAAGGCAAATGCCATGTTAACATTCATTTTAAGAGGTCTAGAATATAAGAGCGAGGATGTGATGCTGAAGCTTTATAAGGCACTGGTGAGGCCTCATCTTGAGTGTTGTGAACAGTTTTGGGCTCTTGATTGGCCACAGCATCAAAGGTTATGGGGAGAAGACTGGGGAGTGGGGCTGAGGAGCAGGAAAAATAAGGATCAGCCATGATTGAACAGTGCAAAACCCTCGATGGGCCAAATGGCCTAATTCTGCTTCTATATGTTGTGGTCTTGTAAAAACAGCTTACCGTAGACTGTAACTAAAAGGTAGAGCTGGGAGTTAGTGGTCTCTATAAAAGTCTGCAAAGACTCGGATGCTGCATTTCCTTTCCCAGCAAGGACATCGATCACAGCCTTCGTTTTGTCTGTTGGGCCTGTCAGTTCCTGAATTTGATTGACTTCCTCAGTGCTCATCAGGTCCTGCCTCTTCATGTAGCGGATTATCGATTCCAGAAAGGGCCCATTTATGGATTTAACCAGGTACTTCCGATATCTGTTGATCCAAATACCTAGGATGCACACAAGTCACAAGAGGGACTGAAAATCCAAATGCAAGTTCCACCCTCCAAATAAAGTTCAACATTGTTAACTATAACTATTTGTATTGCTGTTACTATGGAAAAACACCCCAAGGCCATTCAGAGGTGTGTTTCATACAAACTGTGGGATCAAGCCACATGAAGATGTTGGGGCAGTGATGCACCATCAATAACTCTCGGAGACGTGAGGCGAGATATCGGCTTTTATTGGCTGGAAGAAAGAACAAGCAGCAAGTGACCACCACACTACATCCTGGAGACTGAGGCCGGGGCTCAGGCCCCAATCGCCTTTATACCGGGGTCTGTGGGAGGAGCCACAGTCAGTGGGAGGAGCCACAGGAGCAGTCAGCAGGGGGGGGCGTGTCCAGACAGGTATATGTAGTTCACCACAGGCAGCTGGTAAAAGTTTGAAAAAACAGACACCAGATTCTGAAGTTCAGAATCAGAATCAGGTTTATTATCACTGGCATGTGATGTGACATTTGTTAGCTTAGCAGCAGCAGTTCAATGCAATGCATAATCTAGCAGAGAAAAAAAAACAAATAAAATAATAAGAAATAAGTAAATCAATTACATATATTGAATAGGTTTTAAAAATGTGCAAAAACAGAAATACTGTATATTAAAAAAAAGTGTCCAAAGATTCAATGTCCATTTAGGAATTAGATGGCAGAGGGGAAGAAGCTGTTCCTGAATCGCTGAGTGTGTGCCTTCAGGCTTCTGTACCTCCTACCTGATGGAATTTGGAGCAAAAGACAGAACGCTGGAGGAATTGAGCAGATATGGAAGCAACTGAACATAGAACAGTACAACAATGTTTTGTTCTATACAGGTCATCTGGCCCACAATGTTGTGCCGACCTCTTAACCTACTCTGTTCAATCAAACCCTTCCCTCCCCAATAGCCCTCTATTTTTCTTTCTACCTGCCTGTCTGTAGAGGTAAATGGACAGTTGATGTTTTGCATCTGGACTGAACGATGAAGGAATGATAAAGAGGTGATGAGAGAGTGAGCAAGGTGGGAAGGGCTGGGGGTTTTCTAGAGCAGAGAGCCCAGTACATCTGCCAGTGGTGTAGCAGTTAACTCAGAGCAGAGCCAGCGGTCAGAGCAAGAGCAGCTTAGAGATCTTGGAGTATGGGAAGTCTAGAGGAGATTGGAGAGGAAGGAACATGTCAAACAGCCAAAGCTGGTACTGAGTCTATTAAAGGCATTTCATGAACTAGGACTTATTTGGCTATGATAGAAGGAATTTCACCTTAAAGTCTGTCAACAACAAACCCCAGGGATGAAAGTCAGTTATGTGACACGCACAATATTTAATCTGCTTTTATTGTGTGTGAACAAGAAGTGGAGATCAGGACACCTCAGTTCTGTGCCCTCAAAGCTCAGAGGACTAATTGCAGACTACTCTGGCTCTCAGTTTGTGTCAATGTTCATTCCAACTAATGCTTCAGTGGGAATCCCTCTCTCCTCTCAAAAACTATTCCTTGCACTTGAGAAAGGCACATCCAAGGACCACAGGTTGGAAATCCTGGGGTTAGATTGATCTTGGAGTAGATTAAAAGGTTGGCTTAACATCATGGGCTGAAGGGCCTTACTGTGCTGTACTGTTCTATGTTCTGTGTTTTTCACAGGAAGTGTTACCTGACATCAGCCTTTTATTGATTTCACTTCAATTCTTCCTCTACAACCACAGCCACATCCTCTAGTCATAGAGTTTACAGCACGGAAACAGGCTACTTAACCCATTGTGTCTATGCCACCTCACACCCACTTAGCTGCATTAATTTGATAAGACCATAAGGCATAGGAGCAGAATTGGGCCATTCAGCCCATTGAATTTGCTCCACCATCATGGCTGATTTATTTTCCCTCCCAATTCCATTCTCCTGCCTTCTCCCTGTAACCTTTGATATCCTGACTAATCAAAAACCTGTCAACCTCCACTTTAAATATAACCAATAACTTGGCCTCCACAGCCGTCTCTGGCAATGAATTGCACAGATTCACCACACTCTGGCTAAAGGAATTCCCCATTATCTCTGTTCTAAAAGCTCATCCTTCTGTTCTGAGGCTGTGACCTCTTGGTCTGAGGCTCCTCCATGAAAGTTAACTACAGGCCCCCAAACAGTAGCGTGGATATAGGGTGCAAGTTGAATCAAGAGTTAAAATTAGCATGTCGCAAAGGTAATGCTACGGTTGTTATGGCGATTTCAACATGCAGGTAGACTGGGAAAATCAGGCTGGTACTGGACCCCAAGAAAGGGAGTTTGTGGAGTGCCTCCGAGATGGATTCTTAGAGCAACTTGTACCGGAGCTTACCAGGGAGAAGGCAATTCTGGATTTAGTGTTGTGTAATGAACCGGATTTGATAAGGGAACTCGAGGTAAAGGAGCTATTAGGAGATAGTGACCATAATATGACAAGTTTTAATCTACAATCTGAGAGGGAGAAGGGAAAATCAGAAGTGTCAGTATTACAGTTGAACAAAGGGGACTATGAAGCCATGAGGGAGGAGCTGGCCAAAGTTGACTGGAAAGATACCCTAGCAGGGATGACAGTGGAACAACAATGGCAGGTATTTCTGGGAATAATACAGAAGGTGCAGGATCAGTTCATTCCAAAAAGGAAGAAAGATTCTAAGGGGAGTAAGGGTGACCATGGCTGACAAGGGAAGTCACGGACAGTATAAAAATAAAAGAGAAGTATAACATAGCAAAGATGAGCAGGAAGCCAGAGGATTGGGAAATTTAAAGAGCAACAGAAGATAACTAAAAAGGCAATATGGGGAGAAAAGATGAAGCATGGAAGTAAGCTGGCCAAGAATATAAAGGAGGATAGTAAAAGCTTCTTTAGGTATGTGAAGAAGAAAAGATTAGTTAAGACAAAAGTTGGGCCCTTGAAGACAGAAACGGGTGAATTTATTATGGGGAACAAGGAAATGGCAGACGAGTTGACAGGTACTTTGGATCTGTCTTCACTAGGGAAGAGACAAACAATCTCCCAGATGTAATAGTGGCCAGAGAACCTAGGGTAATGGAGGAACTGAAGGAAATTTACATTAGGCAGAAAATGGTGATGGGTAGACTGATGGGACTGAAGGATAATAAATCCCCAGGGCCTGATGGTCTGCATCCCAGGGTACTTAAGGAGGTGGCTCTAGAAATCGTGGATGCATTGGTAATCATTTTCCAATGTTTTATAGATTCAGGATCAGTTCCTGTAGATTGGAGGATAGCTAAAGTTATCCCACTTTTTAAGAAAGGAGGGAGAGAGAAAACAGGGAATTATAGACCAGTTAGCCTGACATCAGTGGTGGGGAAGATGCTGGAGTCAATTATAAAAGATGAAATAGTGGCACATTTGGATAGCAGTAACAGGATCGGTTCGAGTCAGCACGGATTTACAAAGGGGAAATCATGCTTGACTAATCTTCTGGAATTTGTTGAGGATGTAGCTATGAAAATAGACAAGGGAGAGCCAGTGGATGTAGGGTACCTGGACTTTCAGAAAGCCTTTGATAAGGTCCCACATAGGAGATTAGTGGGCAAAATTAGAGCACATAGTATTGGGGGTATGGTATTGATATGGATAGAGAATTGGTTGGCAGACAGGAAGCAAAGAGTGGGAGTAAACGGGACCTTTTCAGAATGGCAGGCAGTGACTAGTGGGGTACCGCAAGGCTCAGTGCTGGGACCCCAGTTGTTTACAATATATATTAATGATTTAGACGAGGGAATTAAATGCGGCATCTCCAAGTTTGCGGATGACATGAAGCTGGGCGGCGGTGTTAGCTGTGAGGAGGATGCTAAGAGGATGCAGGGTGACTTAGATAGGTTAGGTGAGTGGGCAAATTCATGGCAGATGCAATTTAATGTGGATAAATGTGAGGTTATCCACCTTGGTTGCAAGAACAGGAAAAAAGATTATTTATCTGAACGGTAGCCGATTAGGAAAAGGGGAGGTGCAACAAGACCTGGGTGTCATTTGTACACCAGTCATTGAAAGTGGGCATGCAGGTACATAGGCGGTGAAAAAGGCAAATGGTATGTTGGCATTCATAGCAAAAGGATTCGAGTACAGGAGCAGGGAGGTTCTACTGCAGTTGTACAAGGCCTTGGTGAGACCGCACCTAGAGTATTGTGTGCAGTTTTGGTCCCCTAATCTGAGGAAAGACATTCTTGCCATAGAGGGAGTACAAAGAAGGTTCACCAGATTGATTCCTGGGATGGCAGGATTTTCATATGAAGAAAGACTGGATCGACTAGGCTTATACTCACTGGAATTTAGAAGATTGAGGGGGGATCTTATTGAAACGTATAAAATTCTAAAGGGATTGGACAGGCTAGATGCAGGAAGATTGTTTCCGATGTTGGGGAAGTCCAGAACGAGGGGTCACAGTTTAAGGATAAAGGGGAAGCCTTTTAGGACCGAGATGAGGAAAAACTTCACACAGAGAGTGGTGAATCTGTGGAATTCTCTGCCACAGGAAACAGTTGAGGCCGGTTCATTGGCTATATTTAAGAGAAAGTTAGATATGGTCCTTGTGGCTAAAGGGATCAGGGGGTATGGAGAGAAAGCAGGTACAGGGTTCTGAGTCGGATGATCAGCCATGATCATACTGAGTGGCGGTGCAGGCTCAAAGGGCTGAATTGCCTACTCCTGCACCTATTTTAGACAATAGACAATAGGTGCAGAAGTAGACCATTTGGCCCTTTGAGCCTGCACCACCATTCTGAGATCATGGCTGATCATCTACTATCAATACCGGTTCCTGCCTTGTCCCCATATCCCTTGATTCCCCTATCCATAAGATACCTATCTAGCTCCTTCTTGAAAGCATCCAGAGAATTGGCCTCCACTACCTTCTGAGGCAGTGCATTCCAGACCCCCACAACTCTCTGGGAGAAGAAGTTTTTCCTTAACTCTGTCCTAAATGACCTACCCCTTATTCTCAAACCATGCCCTCTGGTACTGGACTCTCCCAGCATCTGGAACATATTTCCTGCCTCTATCTTGTCTAATCCCTTAATAATCTTATATGTTTCAATCAGATCCCCTCTCAATCTCCTTAATTCCAGCGTGTACAAGCCCAGTCTCTCTAACCTCTCTGCATAAGACAGTCCAGACATCCCAGGAATTAACCTCGTGAATCTACGCTGCATTTCCTCTACAGCCAGGATGTCCTTCCTTAACCCTAGAGACCAAAACTGTACACAATACTCCAGGTGTGGTCTCACCAGGGCTCTGTACAAATGCAAGAGTATTTCCTTGCTCTTGTACTTAATTCCCTTTGTAATAAAGGCCAACATTCCATTAGCCTTCTTCACTGCCTGCTGCACTTGCTCATTCGCCTTCAGTGACTGATGAACAAGGACTCCTAGATCTCTTTGTATTTCTCCCTTACCTAACTCTACACCATTCAGATAAAAATCTGCCTTCATGTTCTTACTCCCAAAGTGGATAACCTCACACTTATTCACATTAAACGTCATCTGCCAAGTATCTGCCCACTCACTCAGCCTATCCAAGTCACCCTGAATTCTCCTAACATCCTCATCACATGTCACACTGCCACCCAGCTTAGTATCATCAGCAAATTTGCTGATGTTATTCTCAATGCCTTCATCTAAATCGTTGACATAAATTGTAAACAGCTGTGGTCCCAATACCGAGCCCTGTGGCACCCCACTAGTCACCACCTGCCATTCTGAGAAACACCCGTTCACCGCTACCCTTTGCTTTCTATCTGCCAACCAGTTTTCTATCCATGTCAATGTCTTCCCCCCGATGCCCTGAGCTCTGATTTTACCCACCAATCTCCTATGTGGGACCTTATCAAATGCCTTCTGAAAATCGAGGTACACTACATCCACTGGATCTCCCTTGTCTAACTTCCTGGTTACATCCTCGAAAAACTCCAACAGATTAGTCAAACATGATTTACCCTTGGTAAATCCATGCTGGCTCGGCCCAATCCTATCACTGCTATCTAGATATGCCACTATTTCATCCTTAATAATGGACTCTAGCATCTTCACCACCACTGATGTCAGGCTGACAGGTCGATAGTTCTCTGTTTTCTCCCTCCCTCCTCTCTTAAAAAGTGGGATAACATTAGCCATCCTCCAATCCTCAGGAACTGATCCTGAATCTAAGGAACATTGGAAAATGATTACCAATGCATCTGCAATTTCCAGGGCCACCTCCTTTAGTACCCTAGGATGCAGACCATCTGGACCTGGGGATTTGTCAGCCTTCAGTCCCATTAGTCTACTCATCACCGTTTCCTTCCTAATGTCAATCTGTTTCATTTCCTCTGTTACCCTATGTCCTTGGCCCATCCATACATCTGGGAGATTGCTTGTGTCTTCCTTAATGAAAACAGATCTAAAGTACTCATTAAATTCTTTTGCCATTTCTCTGTTTCCCATAACAATTTCACCCAATTCATTCTTCAAGGGCCCAATAGTGTTCTTAACTATCTTCTTTCTCTTCACATACCTAAAGAAGCTTTTGCTATCTTCCTTTATATTCCTGGCTAGCTTGCGTTCGTACCTCATTTTTTCTCCCCGTATTGCCTTTTTAGTTAAGTTCTGTTGTTCCTTAAAAACTTCCCAATCATCTGTCCTCCCACTCACCTTAGCTCTGTCATACTTCCTTTTTTTAAATGCTATGCAATCTCTGACTTCCTTTGTCAACCACTGTGGCCCCTTTCCCCCCTTTGAATCCTTCCTTCTCCGGGGGATGAACTGATTTTGCACCTTGTACAATATTCCCAAGAATACCTGCCATTGCTGTTCCACTGTCTTTTCTGCTAGGATATCCGTCCAGTCAACTTTGGCCAGCTCCTCCCTCATGGCTCCATAGTTTCCCCTGTTCAACTGCAACACTGACACCTCCGAGCTGCCCTTATCCTTCTCAAATTGCAGATAAAAACTTATCATATTATGATCACTACCTCCTAATGGCTCCTTTACTGCAAGATCGCTTATCAAATCCTGTTCATTACATAACACTAAATCCAGAATAGTCTTGTCCCTGGTCAGCTCTCGTACAAGCTGTTCCAAGAATGCATCCCGTAGGCACTCTACAAACTCCCTATCCTGTGGTCCAGCACCAACCTGATTCTCCCAGTTCACCTGCATGTTGAAATCCCCCATAACTACTGCGACATTACCTTTGCTACATGCCAATGTTAACTCCCTATTCAACTTGCACCCAATATCCATGCTACTGTTTGGTGGCTTATAGACAACACCCATTTGGGTCCTTTTGCCCTTACTGTTCCTCAGTTCTATCCACACAGACTCTACTTCTCCTGACCCTATGTCCCCCCTTGCAAAAGACTGAATCTCATTCCTCACCAACAGGGCCACCCCACCCCCTCTGCCCACATTTCTGTCCCTACGATAGCACGTATACCCTTGTACATTCATTTCCCAGGTCTGATCTCCCTGCAGCCATGTCTCCGTTATCCCAACAACATCATAGTTACCCATTCGCACCTGAGCTTCAAGCTCACCCGCCTTATTTCTGACACTTCGTGCATTCAGATATAGAATTTTTAGCCCATTTCTCCTCTCTCTGTTTGAATCGCTGCCTATTGTGCTTAACCCAGCTCCCCAAACTCCCATCGGGCTATACGCCCCTAGAATTTTGTTGTCCTTCCTAAATTTACTTATTCTTTCAACACAGTTAACTTCATGTTCTGTCAGACCATCCCTCTGTACATGTGTCCTCCTTATCATTTGTTCCGCCTCACCTTTCTCTACCACACACTTAATATTCCGGAACCGTGTAGTCCCCACCTGTCCTTTATTCTTCCTCTCGCTATCCTCTCTCACATTCTCTATTTTCTATGTTTCTATGTGAGGAGGATGTTATGAGAATGCACGGTGACTTGGACAGGTTGGGAATGTGGATAAATGTGAGCTTATCCACTGGTGGCAAGAACAGGAAGGCAGATTACTATCTGAATGGTGTCAAGTTAGGAAAAGGGGAAGTACAACGAGATCTAGGTGTCCTTGTTCATCAGTAACTTAAAGTAAGCATGCAGGTACAGCAGGCAGTGAAGAAAGCTAATGGCATGTTGGCCTTCATAACAAGGGTAGTTGAATATAGGAGCAAAGAGGTCCTTCTGCAGTTGTACGGGGCCCTGGTGAGACCACACCTGGAGTATTGTGTGCAGTTTTGGTTTCTAAATTTGAGGAAGGACATTCTTGCTATTGACGGAGTGCAGCGTAGGTTGATGAGGTTAATTCCTGAGATGGCAGGACTGTCATATGTTGAAAGATTGGAGCAACTGGGATTTTATACACTGGAAATTTAGAAGGATGAGAGGGGATCTGATTGAAACATATAAGATTATTAAGGGATTGGACACGCTAGAGGCAGGAAACATGTTCCTGATGTTGGGTAAGTCCAGAACCAGAGGCCACAGTTTAAGAATAAGGGTAGGCCATTTAGAACGGAGTTGAGGAAAAACTTTTTCACCCAGAGAGTTGTGGATCTGTGGAATGCTCTGCCTCAGAAGGCAGTGGAGGCTAATTCTCTGGATCCTTTCAAGAAAGAGTTAGATAGAGCTCTTAAAGATAGCAGAGTCAAGGGATATGGGGAGAAGGCAGGCATGGGGTATTGATTGTGGATGATCAGCCATGATCACAGTGAATGGTGGTGCTGGCTCAAAGGGCCAAATGGCCTACTCCTGCACCTATTGTCCATTGTCTATTGAAAGGAAATATCCTCTCCACATCCACTCTATCTGGGCCTTTCAATATTGCATGGGTTTTGTTGAGATCCCCCTCTCATTCTTCTAAATGAGGAATAACGAGTCGATATTTCAGGCCAAGGCTACTTATCAGGTCTCAGCCTGAAATGTTGACTGTTTACTCATTTCCATAGATGCTGCCTGACCTGCTGAGTTCCTCCAGCATTTTGTGTGAGTTATTATTCTCCAGCATCTGCAGAATCTCTGTTTATATTTTACACAGTCAGGCCGTTTTCCCCAACATCAAACATTACAGTACATGCTTTAGTAAACAAAAAGTATACTGCAGATGCTATGGTCAAATCAACACATACAAACAAGCTGGATGAACTCAGCAGGTTGGGCAGCATCCATTGAGAGTCCTGACAAAGGGTCTCGGCCCGAAACGTTGACTACTCATTTCAACGGATGTTGCCCAACCTGCTGAGTTCATCCAGCTTGTTTGTCTGTTTTGAGAGTACATGCTTTTAAGGTCGCGGGGTGTAGTTTAAAGACAATGTAAGGGGGTAGGCTTTTTATTAAGAGCATGATAAATCAAAGCAAGAGGCTGAGAGTGAAGGAGTAAAGGCATCTCGGAGAGAAGTCTTTTTTTTACACTGCTCAGGGAAAAGAGGCTGGACTGCGCAAGCGCGTGATGTAGAGCGCCAAAGGTTTAAAAAAAAGACCACCATATACAGCGGGTAGCGGAGTGAGAAGGAGCAGAGTGGGACAGCTTTGGCTCAACAGGCTTCAGCGTGAACAGGCAGGGGCAAGGGTAGGTTCCGGTAAGTTTTGTTTTGTTTGTTTGGAGTAGAGAGAATGCTAGGCAGGATGTTGGAATGCTCCTTTTGCAGGATGTGGGAAGTCCGGCAAACCTCTGGTGTCCCTGACCACGACACCTGCAAGAAATGCATCCAGCTGCAGCTCTTAATAAACCGCATTAGGGAACTGGAGCAGGAGCTGGATGACCTCCGGATCATTCGGGAGAATGAGGAGTTTATAGATAGTAGCTTCAGGGAGGTAGCTACACCAAAGGAGCAGGGCACAGGTAATTGGGTTACGTTCAGGCGAGGGAAGGGGAAAGGGCAGGCAGAGCAGGGTTCCCCTGTGGCCATTCCCCTCAACAATAAGTATACCGATTTGGATACTGTTGAGGGGGATGATTTACCTGAGACAAGCTGCAGGCAGCTGGATCTCTGGCACTGAGTCTGGTTCTACAGTGCAGAGGGGAGGGTGGAAGAAGAGGAGAGCAGTAGTGATAGAGGACTCCATAGAGGTACAGACAGGAGGTTCTGTGGTCATGACAGAGACTCCCAGATGGTTTGTTGACTCCCAGATGCCAGGGTCAGGGATGTCTCTGATTGCGTAATCAGCATTCTGAAGTGGGAGGGTGATCAGCCAGATGTCATGGTACACATCGGTACAAATGACGTAGGAAGAAAGGGTGAGGAGGTCCTGAAGAGTGAGTACAGAGAGCTTGGTAGGAAGTTAAAAAGCAGGACCTCGAGAGTCGTAATCTCAGGATTGTTACCTATGCCACGTACCAGCGAGGGTAAGAATAGGATGCTCCAGCGGATGAACACGTGGCTGAGGAACTGGTGTAGGGGGCAGGGTTTCAGATTTCAGGATCTGGAGCAGGTGGGACCTGTACAAGAGAGATGGGTTACACCTGAACTACAAGGGGATCAATATCCTTGCAGGGAGGTTTGTTAGTGCTATGTGGGGGGTGGGGGGGGGGGGTTAAACTAGATTTGCAGGGGGATGGGAACCAGAGTGCCAGAGCAGATAGTGGAGCGGGGGTGAAAATAAATGATGTTAAAGGTTCATGCAAAGTCACAAACCGAAAGGTTGTGTGTGGTGGTAGTAACTTTCTGAGGTGTATCTATTTTAATGCGAGAGTATTGTTGGGAAGGCTGATGAGCTGAGGGCATGGATTGACACATGGAATTATCACGTTATAGCCAATAGTGAAACTTGGCTACAGGAGGGGCAGGACTGGCAGTTTAATGTTCTAGAGTTCCAATGTTTCAGACGTGATAGAGGCAGAGGAATGAAGGGTGGGTGGGGTGGGGGTGGCATTGCTAGTCAGGGAAAATGTTACAAGTACTCAGGCAGGACACATTAGAGGGCTTGTCTACCGAGGCCATATGGGTGGAGCTGAGAAACAGGAAAGGTATGACCACATTAATGGGGGTGTATTATAGACCACCCAATAGTCAGCGAGAATTGGAGGAGCAAATCTGCAGAGAGATAGCAGCCAACTGCAGGAAACATAAAGTTGTGATAGTAGGGGATTTTAATTTTCCACATATTGATTGGGACTCCCATACTGTTAAAGGTCTAGACAGGTTAGAGTTTGTAAAATGTGTTAGGAAAGTTTTATAAATCAATATATAGAAATACCGACTAGAGAGGATGCAATATTAAATCTCCTATTAGGAAATGAGTTAGGGCAGGTGACGGAAGAGTGTGTAGGGGAACACTTTGGTTCCAGTAATCATAACACCATTAATTTCAACTTGATCATGGATAAAGATAGATCTGGTCCTTGGGTTGAGGTTCTAAACTGGAAAAAGGCCAAATTTGAAGAAATGAGAAAGGATCTAAAAAGCGTGGTTTGGGACAGGTTGTTCTCTGGCAAGGATGTGATGGTAAGTGGGAGGCCTTCAAAGAAGACATTTTGAGAGTGCAGAGTTTATATGTTCCTGTCAGGATTAAAGGCAAAGTGAATAAGAATAAAGAACCTTGGTTCTCAAGGGATATTGGAACTCTGATAAAGAAGAAGAGAGAGATGTATGGCATGTATAGGCAACAGGGAGCAAATAAGGTGCTTGAGGAGTATAAAAAGTGCAAAAGAATACTTCAGAAAGAAGTCAGGAGGGCTAAAAGAAGACATGAAGTAGCTTTGGCAGTCAAGGAGAAGGATAATCCAAAGAGCTTCTACAGGTATATTAAGAGCAAAAGGATAGAAAGGGATAAAATTCGTCCTCTTGAAGATCAGAGTGGTTGGCTATGCATGGAACCAAAAGAAATGGGGGAGATCTTAAATGGGTTTTTTGTGTCTATATTTACTAAGGAAACTGGCATGGAGTCAATGGAAATAATGCAAACAAGTAGTGGGGTCATGGAACCTATACAGATTGAAGAGGAGGAGGTGCTTGTTATCTTGAGGCAAATCAGAGTAGATAAATCCCCAGACCTGACAGGGTAGTCCCTCGGACCTTGAAGGAGACGAGTGTTGAAATTGCAGGCTACGTGGCAGATATATTTAAAATATCGGTATCTATGGGTGAGGTGCCGGAGGATTGGAGGATAGCTCATGTTGTTCCGTTGTTTAAAAAAGGCTTTAAAAGTCATCCAGGAAATTACAGGCCAGCAAGTTTGACGTCAATAGTAGGTAAATTACTGGAAGGAGTACTAAGAGATAGGATCTACAAGTCTTTGGATAGACAGGGACTTATTAGGGAGAGTCAACATGGCTTTGTGTACGGTAGGTCATGTTTAACAAATCTATTAGAGTTTTTCAAGGAGGTTACCAGGTAAGTGGATGAAGGGAAGGCAATGGATGTTGTCTACTTGGTCTTCAGTAAGGCCTTTGACAAGGTCCCGCATGGGAGGTTAGTTCGGAAGATTCAGTCGCTAGGTATACATGGTGAGGTAGTAAATTGGATTAGACATTGGCTCAATGGAAGAAGTCAGAGAGTGATAGTGGAGAATTGCTTCTCTGAGTGGAGGCCTGTGACTAGTGGTGTGCCACAGGGATCAGTGCTGGGTCCATTGTTATTTGTCATCTATATCAATGATCTGGATGATAATGTGGTAAATTGGATCAGCAAATTTGCTGATGATACGAAGATTGGAGATGTAGTGGACAGTGAGGAAGGTTTTCAAAGCTTGCAGAGGGATTGGACCAGCTGGAAAAATGGGCTGACGAATGGCAGATGGAGTTTAATACAGACAAATGTGAGGTATTGCACTTTGAAAGGACAAACCAAGGTAGAACATACAAGGTAAATGCTCGGGCACTGAGGAGTGCAGTAGAATAGAGGGACCTGGGAATACAGATACAAAATTCCCTAAAAATGGTGTCACAGGTAGATAACAGTCATAAAGATTTTGGTACATTGGCTTTTATAAATCAAAGTATTGAGTATTAGAGTTGGAATGTTATGGTGAGGGTGTATAAGGCATTGGTGAGGCCGAATTTGGAGTATTGTGTGCAGTTTTGGTCACCAAATTACAGGGAGGATATCAATAAGGTTGAAAGAGTGCAGAGAACGTTTACAAGGATGTTGCCGGGACTTGAGAAACTGAGTTACAGAGAAAGGTTGAATAGGTTAGGACTTTATTCCCTGGAGCGTAGAAGAATGAGGGGAGACTTGATAGAGATATATAAAATTATGATGGGTATAGATAGAGTGAATGCAAGCAGGCTTTTTCCACTGAGGCTAGGGGAGAAAACAAAACAGAGGCCATGGGTTAAGGGTGAAGGGGGAATAGTTGAAAGGGAACATTAGGGGGGGCTTCTTCACACACAGAGTGGTGGGAGTGTGGAATGAGCTGCCAGATAAAGTGGTAAATGCGGGCTCACTTTTAACATTTAAGAAAAACTTGGACAGGTACATGTTTGAGAGGTGTATGGAGGGATATGGGCCAGGTGCAGGTCAGTGGGACTAGGCAGAAAAATGGTTCGGCACAGTCATGAAGTGCCAAAAGGCCTGTTTTCTGTGCTGTAATGTTCTGTAATGTTCTGTGGTGCTTTGGTTCTATGATAGGTGCCTAGAATGGTTTATTCGGGTAGTAATGGAAGCAGGTAGCCCAGTGGATTTGAAAAGATAGACAATGAATATGAAGGGAATGGAGGGATATAGATGATACGCAGGAGGAGAATATTTAACATAAATTGGCATCAAGTTCGGCACAACAAATGTCCTGTCCAGTGCTATACTGTTCCATGTTTGATACTCTGAATTCTATAGATGTGGTCATGAATAACTCTGTTGTGACTTTCCCTCATTTCAGCTCCACAAAGCTCCTGTGTGGTTTAAAATTCTGATGGGTTCCTTAACTGCTGCTTTACATAGGTTCATTTGCCTTAAAACCGGGTGCCCTGGGCAGGGCTCGTCAGCCATGACTAGCAGTTCAACTAAGAGAAGGAAAACTCTGATCTCAAACCTCCGCTACCCTGGGGCTATATCCACTCATGGGGAAGGCTTCAGGAGTAAACCCTGAGGAAACATCTGGAGCTGGAGTCCCATGTTGAGTTCAACACTGACTGGCAACTCCTGCAACACTGCTGTTTCCAAATTGTATGTGTCTCTGCTGTTCCTTTGGGTTCATCAGCTGTGAGGAGAGGGGAGCCTGCTGCATGGGTAACAGCTTGCTCTCGATATTGGACTGCCCTGACTTGTGTATCATGTAGACGGCTGGGGTGCAACGTCCACGGTTGATGGTTCGCGCCAACCAACAGAGGGCCTCTCCCATTGGTTCAGATGGATTCTATAACATTATTGTAAAAGCAGGGGCAAGTTTTCCCATTATCTCCAAACTGAAGTTGGAATGTTACGTTGAAGTTGTATTAGACGTTGGTGAGGCCTATTATGTGGAATATTATGTGCAGTTCAGGTCAACTATCTACAAGGAAGATATCAATAATATTGAAAGAGCAGAGAGAAATCTTACAAGGATGTTACTGGGACTTGAGGACCCAGAGAAAGGTTGAAGAGGTTAGGACTTTTATTCCCTGGAGTGTAGGACATTGAGGGGAGATTTGATAGAGCTATTCAAAATTATGAGCTTTTTACACAGAGGTTGGGTGAGACTAGAACTATAGGTCATGGGTTAAGGTTGAAAGGTAAAATGTTTAAGGAGAATCTGAGGGGGAGCTTCTTCATTCTGAGGGCGGTGAGAATGTGGAACGAACTGCCAACAGAAGTGGTGGATGAGGGTCTGATTTCAACATTTCAGAGAAGTTTGGTAAGTACATAGATGGGAGGGGATGCAGGGCTATGGTCCAGTTGCAGGTCAATGGGACTAGGCACAATAACAGTTGGCACAGGCTAGATGGCCCAAAGGGCCTGTTTCTGTGCTGTAATGCTCTATTAATCTTAGCCAGATTTCCACATTCACTATCCCCAATCCTTTACCGCTGACTGCACCTTGCAGTGTGCAAGTGAGCTCCCATGCAACTTGCCTTGACAACAGTGACTGCACATCAGAAAAGCAACTGCTTGAAGCGGTCTGTACAGCCTAAGGATGTGGTAAGCCTTTGTGTACATATTCTCTCTTTCTCATCATTGTTAATTCACATCTCTGCTCTTCACCCTGGGTCACTGGATTTGCACTGCATGTGAAGTATGGACAATATTTCATGGGTTTGTACAGATCACTGGCCAGAGAAGCATTTGTTGCCCATCTCTAACTCTGTGAGGGGGGTTAGTGGGCAACCTCGATGCCACAGCCATGTGTGGTGAAGATCAAAGTGGTCTGGTGCAGCTGTGGGTTAGCTAGGCTCTTTTCTGAACACATGTAAACTCTACCACATTGTTGTGGCATTGTAATAGATAGGGTAAGTAGCTTTGTAGCACAGTAGCTGAAACATGGGTTTGAGGATCACCATTACTGAAACTAATTTTACATTAGGTGATAACACAAGAGGTTCTGCAGATGCTGGAAATCCAGAGCAACACACACAAAATGCTGAAGGAACCCTGGGCAAAATCTGCTGAGAGGAATTAACAAACAATCAATGTTTTTGGTCGAAACCCTCCATCAGGACTGGAAAGGCAGGTACTTCAAAGTTCAAAGTAAGTTTATTATCAAAGTACATATATGTTATACACACCATATACAACCCTAAGATTCATTGTTGTAGGTATTCACAGAAAGTACAAAGAAATACAATAGAATCAATGAAAGACTACACAAAGCAGGACAGACAAACAACCAGTGTGCAAAAGACAACAAACTGTGCAAATACAGAAAGAAAACAAAATAAAAAATAATAGTAAATAAATAAACAGTAAATATCGAGAACATGAGATGAAGAATCCTTGAAAGTGAGTCCATTGGTTGTGGGAACAAATTAGTGATGGAGTGAGTGAAGTTATCCCCACTGGTTCAAGAGCCTGATGGTTGAGGGGTAATAACTGTCCCTGAACCTGGAAGGGACAGAAGCCAGAGTAAGAAAGTAAGGGAAGGGAGAGGACCACAAGACCAGGTGAGGGAAAAAGGTAGGGGGAGGGGGGTGAAGTGAGAAGGAAGGAGGCAATAGATGGAAGAGGTAAAGATTTACAGGTTCTGATGAAGGGTCTTGGCCTGAAATGTCAGCTCTTTATAGATGCTGCCTTCCTCAAGCTTTTTGTGTGTGCTACAAAGATGTACCTTCCATCGTGTCACAGAGGCTGCTGGTTTTGGAGGTGCGAATATCTTCCTCCAATCCTGTGAAATGTCATCGATCAACCTTTGTACTGCTGCTTCTGGGAGAGACGATGCTGAACCTTCTATAGTGCCTGTTCGAATACATATCATCCAGGCACAGACTGACGTCACAACTTGCTCAGCATTGCCCACAGCTGCCATTCAGATCACCCCTTCTCCATGCTTCTGCAAGACAATTTCAGATTTTTAATTCAATGTTCAAAACTGTGTCACCTCAGCATAACCTGTAGAACATAGAACAGTGCAGTACAATATAGGCCCTTTGGCTCACAATGTTGTGCCAACCTCTTAACCCACCCTAAGATCAATCTAACCCTTCCCTCCAACATAACCCTCAATTTTTATATCACCCATGGCCTCTCTAGAGTTTCTTAAATGTCCCTAATGTGTCAGCCTCTACCACCAGCTTGGCAGCACATTCCACTCACCCAACACCTTCTGTTACTTGTTTTTCTCCCAGATCAGGCACGGCCATCTCTCCCTCAATCAGCATCAGAGGTACCAGTGTGGGGCAATGGATAGTGGTCCAGAACAGAAACATCAGCTCTGTTTGTCTTTTGCCAGGTGCTGCCTGACTCGCTGAGTATTTCCAGCATTTTCTATGTTTCTATCCGGCTCTTCACGACCCCAGGGCATCCCAAAGCATAGCACAGAGCTTTAGCATCACTTGTAACAAAAAAAACTGATTGTTCCTTGTGTTGCTTGCTGTGTACAAAGTAAAAACAACCTGATAACTAAGGGGAACCTGAGGGGGAACTTCTTCACTCAGAGGGTGGTGCGAGTGTGGAACGAGCTGCCAGTGGAAGTGGTGGGTGCGGGTCAATTGCAACATTTAAGAGAAGTTTACATCAGTACAATGATGGGTTGTGATCCAGGAGGGGGATGAATGGTTGTGATCCGAGAGGGCTATGGGGGTGGGATTCTAATCCAGATGCAGATCAACAATTTTAGGCAGCAAATAGCT
The DNA here is from genome assembly GCF_048418815.1 of Hemitrygon akajei. Taxonomy (NCBI): domain Eukaryota; kingdom Metazoa; phylum Chordata; class Chondrichthyes; order Myliobatiformes; family Dasyatidae; genus Hemitrygon; species Hemitrygon akajei. Next base: position 2,406,125 of record NC_133134.1, read on the forward strand.
TGGCATGAACTAGATGGACTGATGAGCCTGTTTCTGAGCTGTAGTGCTCTAAGACTTGGTTAAGGGCTGAATGATGCCAGTTCATTAAGGAGAGTTTCCCAGGTAGTGCCATTGAACTCTTAGGATGCATAGGAGGTAGGCAAAAGGCTGACATTAGCAATATGATATCCATTCTTGATCCAGCCCAATTGTAATCCAGAAGACTAAAGACCTCTCCTCTCTGAGCCATCTCTTTAGCTTGCAATGGAGATTCAGATTTACTTATCAAGTGTACATGGAAACATGCAGTGAAATGCTTCATTTGCATTAACAACAACACACCTGAGGATGTACTGGGGGTAACCCACAAGTATTGCTGCACATTCTGGCACCAATGTAGCATGCCCCCAAGGTTCAGCAGGACAACACAGAACACAACCAGCATCAACACACAATGTTTATCAGATCTGTCCTATTCCTACATTCTCAAACATGTGGCACCAGAAATAATCCAGAGGTAACAAATGTAGCCGTCCCACTTTTTAATTTGTGACACAGCTCCTTAAATTCAAGATGTGGGACCTCATCTGTCATTTTACCCTGGTCATTAGTACCAATACCTTGGTACCCTCCCCATTGGAATGCATTGCGCCTGTTCTGTGTTTTCCCTGATTCTGACAACAAGGAGGCAACACAACAGTTTGGAATCACATCTGTGGCCACACAATCCTCGCAGATTAGATTTGATGCAAATGACACATTTCACTGTATGTTTCAATGCACGTGACAAATAAAGCTAACCTTAATTCTTTCTGTTATCTTGACGTCTCAGAAAGCTCAGTCATTTTTATGAGACAGGACATCCCCAACTCAAAGCCACACTGACCACCCTTAATGTGTCTGTGCTTTTCCAAACGTGAATAGATCTGGTCCAAAGTACCTTCTCCAATAACTTCAATGATTTTTTAAATTTTTTATTTATTTAGAGATACAGTACCCTTCCAGGAATAGGCCCTTCCGGTCCAACAAGCTGCACTGCCCAGCAAACCTCGGCAATCCCAATTTAACTCTAACCTAAACATGGGACAATTTACAATGACCAATTAACCTACTAACTAATATGTCTTTGGACTGTGGAAGGAAACTGGAGGGCTCGGAGAAAACCCATGCTTCCACGGGGCGGATGTATAAAGACTCCTTACAGAGGATGCCGGGACAGAACTCAGAACTCCAACACAGGAGCTATGCTACCATAGACCCCCAACCCTTGATGATAGGGTTAGCGTTTCCTGGTTTGTCCCTGTTGCACTTCTGAAACAAATGAACAATACTGGCTATTCTCAAGTCTACTTGCGCCCCAACCATGACTGAAAAAGGTATGAAGACAAGGGAGAGCCAGTGGATGTAGTGTACCTGGACTTCCAGAAAGTTTTTGATAAAGTTCCACATAGGAGATTAGTGGGCAAAATTAGGGCACATGGTATTGGGGGCAGAGTACTGACATGGATTGAAAATTGGCTGGCTGACAGGAAACAAAGAGTAGTGATTAACGGGTCCCTTTTGGAATGGCAGGCTGTGACCAGTGGGGTACCACAAGGTTCGGTGCTGGGACCACTGCTGTTTACAATATACATTAATGATTTAGATGAAGGGATTAAAAGTAACATTAGCAAATTTGCTGATGACACAAAGCTGGGTGGCAGTGTGAAATGTCAGGAGGATGTTATGAGAATGCAGGGTGACTTGGACAGGTTGGATGAGTGGGCAAATGTATGGCAGATGCAGTTTAATGTGGATAAATGTGAGGTTATCCACTTTGGTGGCAAGAACAGGAAGGCAGATTACTATCTAAATGGAGTCAAGTTAGGAAAAGGGGAAGTACAACGAGATCTAGATGTTCTTGTACATCAGTCAATGAAAGCAAGCATGCAGGTACAGCAGGCAGTGAAGAAAGCTAATGGCATGCTGGCTTTTATAACAAGAGGAATTGAGTATAGGAGTAAAGAGGTCCTTCTGCAGCTGTACAGGGCCCTGGTGAGACCCCCACCTGGAGTATTGTGTGCAGTTTTGGTCTCCAAATTTGAGGAAGGACATTCTTGCTATTGACGGAGTGCAGTGTAGGTTCACAAGGTTAATTCCCAGAATGGCGGGACTGTCATATGTTGAAAGATTGGAGCGACTGGGCTTGTATACACTGGAATTTAGAAGGATGAGAGGGGATCTGATTGAAACATATAAGATTATTAAGGGATTGGACACACTGGAGGCAGGAAGCATGTTCCCGCTGATGGGTGAGTCCAGAACTAGAGGCCACAGTTTAAGAATAAGGGGTAGGCCATTTAGAACAGAGATGCAGAAAAAACTTTTTCACCCAGAGAGTGGTGGATATGTGGAATGCTCTGCCCCAGAAGGCAGTGGAGGCCAAGTCTCTGGATGCATTCAAGAGAGAGTTAGATAGAGCTCTTATAGATAGCGGGGTCAAGGGATATGGGGAGAGAGCAGGAATGGGGTACTGATTATGTATGATCAGCCATGATCATAGTGAATGGTGGTGCTGGCTTGAAGGGCCGAATGGCCTACTCCTGCACCTACTGTCTATTGTCTATTGTCTATTGAAGATTTCTAAAGAATAGATTTTTAAAGATTAGCTGTATTTCAGAATCAGAATCAGGTTTATTATCACCATGAAATTTGTTAACTTAGCAGCAGCAGTTCAATGCAATAGTACATAATATAGAAAAAAAACAAATAAATAAGTAGATTTACAGTATACGTATACTGAATAGAATAAAATCGTGCAAAAAAACAGAAATAATATATATTTAAAAAGTGAGGTAATGTCCAAGGGTTCAATGATGGCAGAGGGGAAGAAGCTTTTCCTGAATCGCTGAGTGTGTGCCTTTAAGCTTCTGTACCTCCTACCTGATGGTAACAGTAAGAAAAGGGCATGCCCATAATAATGGAGGCTGCCTTTTTGAGACACTGCTCCTTGAAGATGTCCTGAGTACTTTGTAGGCTAGTACCCAAGATGGAGCTGACTAGATCAGCCTGTCAGAATGCTCTCCATGGTTCATCTATAGAAGTTTTTGAGTGCATTTGTTGACATACCAAATCTCTTCAAACTCATAATAAAGTATAGCTGCTGTCTTGCCTTCTTTATAACTCCATTGATATTTTGGGACCAGGTTAGGTCCTCAGAGATCTTGACTCCCAGGAACTTGAAACTGCTCACTCTCTCTACTTCTATCCCTCCATGAGGATTGGTATGTGTTCCTTCGTCTTACCCTTCCTGAAGTCCACAATCATCTCTTTCGTCTTACTGACGTTGAGTGCCAGGTTGTTGCTTCAACACCACTCCACTAGTTGGCATATCTCACTACTGTACACCTCTCGTCACCACCTGAGATTCTACCAACAATGGTCGTATCGTCAGCAAATTTATAGATGGTAATTGAGCTATGCCTAGCCACATAGTCATGTGTATAGAGAGAGTAGAGCAGTGGTCTAAGCACCCACTCCTGAGGTGCACCAGTGTTGATCATCAGCGAGGGGGCTATGTTATCACCAATCCACACAGACTGTGGTCTTCCAGTTAGGAAGTCGAAGACCCAATTGCAGAAGTCTTCAACTTCTCGATCAGGATTGTGGGAATGATGGTGTTAAATGCTGAGCTATAGTTGACGAACAGCATCCTGAAATAGGTGTTTGTGTTGTCCAGGTGGCCTAAAGCCGTGTGGAGAGCCATTGAGATTGCATTTGCCGTTGACCTATTGTGGCAATAGGAAATTGCAATGGGTCCAGGTCCTTGCTGAGGCAGATGTTCAATCTAGTCATGACCAACCTCTCAAAGTATTTCATCACTGTAGATGTGAGTGCTACTGGGCAATAGTCATTAAGGCAACTCACATTATTCTTCTTAGGCACTGGTATAATTGTTGCCTTTTTGAAGCAAGTTTGAACTTCCACCTATAGCAGTGAGAAGTTGAAAATGTCCTTGAATACTCCCGCTAGTTGGTTGGCACAGGTTTTCAGAGCCTTACCAGGTACTCCATCGGGTCCTTCCGCCTTGTGAGGGTTCACTCTCTTTAAAGACAGCCTAACATCGGCCTCTGACACAGAGATCACAGGGCCATCAAGTGCAGCAGGGATCTTCACAGCTGTAGTTATATTCTCCTTTTCAAAGCGGGCATAGAAGGCGTTGAGTTCATCTGGTAGTGAAGCATTACTGCCATTCATGCTATTGGGTTTCGCTTTGTAGGAAGTGATGTCTTGCAAACCCTGCCAGGGTTGCCACACATCCAATGTCACCTCCAACCTCATTCGAAATTGTCTCTTCACCCTTGAAGTAGCCATCCATAAATGATACCTGGTTTTCTGGTACAATGTACCTCCTGGTTCATCCACGGCTTTTGGTTTGGGAATGTATAATAAGTCTTTGTAGACACACACTCATCCACACAGGTTTTAATGAAGTTGGTAACAATCGCAGCATACTCATCCAGGTTCAAAGATGAATCCCTGAATACAGTCTAGTCCACCGATTCAAAGCAGTCCTGTGTGCACTTCTGTGCTTCCCTTGTCCATACCTTCTTGGCCCTCACTACTGGTGCTGCAGTCTTCAGTCTCTGCCTATAGAAATAGAAGTACTCTGGAAATAGAAGTACAGCTGGGTGATCAGACTTCCCGAAGTGAGGGTGTGGAATAGCACGGTGGGCATTCCTGATGGTGGTGTAACAATGGTCCAGTGTGTTGTTTCCTCTGGTATTGCAAGTGATCTGTTGATGGTAATTGCTTAGTGATGTTTTTCAGACTGGCCTGGTTAAAATCTCCCAGAACGATGGTGAAGGCATTAGGGTACACTGATTCGTGCATGTTGATTGTATTGTTCAGATTATCTAAAGCCTGCTTGACATTGGCCTGAGGTGGAATGTAAACTGCTACCAAAATGATCCGGGAAATCTCCCGTGGTAGGTAAAAACGATGGCACTTAACTGCTAGATATTCCTGGTCTGGTGAGCAAATTGGGACAGCACTGTTATATTTGTGCACCAAGAAGAGTTGTGCATACTCCTCCACCTCTGCTTTTGAGAGATTCTATAGATGAATCCTGAGGGTGTATAGTAGACTGTCAATCTGAATCGCTGCATCTGGTACCAAAGGGTTAACCAGGATTCCGTGAAACAAAGGACACACACGGTCCTAATGTCCCTCTGGTTCAGCACCCCAGTTCTGTGATCATCAATTTTATTCACCAGAGACTGCATGTTTACCAGCAAGATAGTCGGTATAGGGAGTTTATAACCCCATTTCCTTAAAGGCACTTGTAATCCCGATCTACAGCCATGTTTCCTCCGTGGAATTCCACGAGGACACTGCCGACCACAATCAGTATTGTTTCCATCAGTTTTAAGCAGCAATAGTTCATTTAAATGCATTAAGACATCTTCGTTGACTGTACTGACCTTGGAAGCAGTTGTGCTTTTTAGCTGTATCAGGCTGAAATGAGAATATTTAATTGTATCAATTGAGAGTTCTGCTGCTTCTCGAGTCGCCCCTACGTGCCCCGGAAACAAAACATGTACACATCTCACATGTACATCAAAACATGCAGTGAAGTACATCATTTGCATCAAGTCAAATTAACGGGGGTGGTGCTGCACAGCTGGCAAGCAGAGAGACCAGATTTGCTCACCAGGGTTCTGTATGATTTGAGCAAGATGTACTGAAACCCTTTTTCAATAAGAGCCATCTGATTCCGGTGGTATTGAATCTGCGTAGTAATGTTCAGTAATTTTAAGAGCAAACACGAGGAAATCTGCAGATGCTGGAAATTCAAACAACAACACACAAAATGCTGGTGGAACACAGCAGGCCAGGCAGCATCTATAAGGAGAAGCGCTGTCGACGTTTCGGGCCGAGACCCTCCGTCAGGATGTTCAGTAATTCATGGTTTTGCAACCTCAGAACTGGTCAGGACTTGATTCTGTCCATGCATCATCACTGGAAAGATTACTCTTCAGCTAAGATGGCAGTGTGCTCAGTCGCAGTGGCCTCTCTGGGTTCAACCAATTGTGTAATTGTTCATCCTTTATGGACTTCTTATGATCACAAAACACTGCTGGATATTAAGAACATCAAGGACTGCAGGTCTACCCCACGAGCAAGTTGCTGGATGGCAATGGAGCTAGACGTTGTGTACCACAATGTCACCTGCTACTGTGCAGATGTACAGTCCAACAAACAGTGCAAGGGATTGTCTTGAACATTTCTCTTGTGACCCCCAATACGCTGTTGGACTTTGGTAATGTAGAATATTGCAAGTCCAGTCCAGTGGTTCATTGGTGAGACTGACAGTGGGGGGGGGGGCGGTGTGGCCTCAGTTGTTGAATGGTCCAGGCCTTCATAACATGACGTCACCTGTTGCAGCCAGCCTGGGGAGGAGGCACCAAAAGCGATGTGGGACAGCAGGCCTGCTGGAATTCTGGGCTGAGTTGGGAGCTGGCCCCTGCAGACAGGCTCTCCTGTCAGTGTCTGCTTGGTGGAAGACAAGCTGGATTGCATTCATATGCAGCTGCACTAGCACGTGGTGAGGAACTGCTTGCTCTTGCAAAAACATGGCTCTGGGATGATATCCCATGCACCATCAAGCTATGTAGCATGTACACAGGAACTTGGGCTATTTTTTGTGACTATATATTTTTCTGCCATCACAACTATATGTGCAATGTGCTGTGTGTGACTGTTGGTATTGTGTTTTGCTCCAGAAGAATGTTTTTTCATTTGGCTGAATTCATGGGTAAGGATGAATGAGCATCAAACTTAAGCTTAATCCTTTTTTTACAAATTCTCAGATTCCCACAGCTACCTTGTTTACACTTCCATCCACTCTACATCTCTTAAGAACTCCATTTCAGTTTTGTAGTTTCTCATTCTCAGGTAAGGAGACCACAACAGTACACAATACTTCAGGTGTGGTCAGACTAGATCTCTACATCACCTCAACAGAAGAAGTTCACACACATCCCATAAGACATGGGAGCAAAATTAGGCCATTTGGCCCGCTGAATCACCTGTCGACATTCCACCATGGCTGATTTAGTCATAGTCAAAGAATACAGAAACAGGTCCTTTAGCCCATCTAGTACATGCTGTACCATTAATCATCCTAGTCCTATCAACCGGCATCCAAACCATAACCCTCCACACCCCTCCCATCCATGTACCTATCCAAATTTCTCTTAAATGTTGACATTGACCCTGTACCCACCACTTGCACTGGCAGCTCGTTCCACACTCTCTCCACCCACTGAGTCAACAAGCTCCCCCTCATGTTCCCCTTAAACATTTCACTTTTCACCCTAATACATGACCTCCAGTTGTAGTCTCACCCAACTTCATTGGGAAAAGCCTATCTATGCTCCTCATACATTTTTTATACCTCTATCAACTCTTCCCTCAGTCTTCTACGTTCTAGAGAATAAAGTTCTATCCTGTACTGTTTTGTAGCTCCAAAACTAATTTAAATAAAAACACAGAGTTGGGAATAACATGTCTAACTTCATTTTTACTTTAAGCAAGGCGTGCGCAAATTAGCGATGCCATTCATGTACTTATACATATAACCCATAATGAATTACGTAAACAACAAAGAAGTATCAATCAAGCAACTTATTTACACTGTTACTCAAATATTACTGAAATATTAAATGCTCAGCATTTCTCCCTGCTTAGCCAAAAGCTCTAACTCAGTATAGAACGCATTGCAACTTTTATACATGAGGCTGTGAACCTCTTCTGTGGTGGTTACAGGAGTTGCTGCTGGTTCTGACAGCTCTGGTCACCTTTCTTCTGGATGGCTTGGCATCCCAAATGCTGCATGGCAAGTTGCTCGACTTGCTGATCCACCCAGGTTATCAGACAAAGCTTCGATCCAACTCTTTCAATTTGACCTCACCTAAATGACTGACATGAAGCTCCTTCAACATTTTAGTTCTTAGCTTGGATAGTACAACAACTCTCAGTCTCTACATGGCAACTCTGGTCAAGGGCAAGTTCATCCCGACACAGGTAGCAATAGGGGATCTGGAATTTCTGCTGCACATTCCAGCCATTTTGGGTGACCATGTAGACCTGAGACAGTGTTGGGTCTTTTCTGGTTTCCCTTTGGATCATCAATGCTGTAATAGGGAGACATTCGATTTGTATTAGGGAGAATACATCAAAAGGAGTGGCCTCTTTTGTACATTTTTCAGTTATTTCCATTTCCAAGAGAAAACGGAACAATCTATCAGCATTTCCATGATTAGTCGTCTCTACACGTGCTGGTGTTCATAGTGGAACCCTTCTGTGGATTGAAAATAGACACTGGTAATTGACGATCAGTAACAATGGTAAACTCTCTCCCATACAATTATTGATTAAAACATTTTACACTCCAAACCAGAATCAAGGCCTCTCTGTCAATCTGTGTGTAATTTTTCGTTGCAACAGCAAGACAAGGTGATGGAAAGGTTATGGGGCATTCACTTCCATCACTCATAACATGAGACAAAACTGCACCTAGACCATAAAGTGAGGCATCATAAGCCAGCTTCACTGGATAATGTGCAATATAATGTGTGAGTGCAGTGTCTGACATCACCATTTCCTTTACCTTTTGAAAGCCACCTCATGCTGTTTTCATATTGCCATTTCTTCCCTATCTGTAGTAGTAAGTTCAAGGGGTGGAGCACAGCAGCCAGGTTTGGCAGGAACCTGTTGTAGTAATTGACAAATCCTAGAAAGGACCACAAATGTGACTTGTCCTTTGACCTTGGGGCATCCACCACTGTTTGAATTTTCTCAGCACACTTGTCTGAATACTTGAGCATCAATGGTGTGACCACAGTAAGTGTTGCTTTGTTTAAAAACTTCACACCTGTTGTGTCATGCTGAGACCATAATCTTTTAATCTTTTTAACACTTTCTTGAGATTTTGGAGATGTTTCTTGTCATCCTTGCCAGTAACAATGATGTTATCCATAACACTGAGGGCCTGGGCAGCCTTGCAGCGCCTGATCCATAACTTCTGCCAGAGTGCAGATGCAGATGCTACTCCGACAATAGGCCTATTATAGCAAAGAAGCCCTTTGTGAGTGCTTATGGTGAGAAACTCACTTTGGGCTCTTCTTCCATCTCCATCTGTAGGTAGGCCTCAGCTAAGCCCACTTTGCTGAAGTGTTTTCCTCCAGAAAGGTTTGAAAAGATATCCTCTACCCTGGGCAAAAGCTATTGATCTACTTTCAGTACTGGGTTGATTGTGACCTTAAAATCACCACAGATCCTGACAGATCCATTCCTTTGGCTACTGGGACTACTAACACTGCCCATGGTCTCCACTCAACCTTGGAAAGAATTCCTTCAGCTTCCATGCAGTCTAGCTCACCGTCTACTTTATCATGGATGGTATAAGGAACCAGATGGGCTTTGTGAAACATGGATGTGACATTTTCATTTAACACTATTTTACCCTTGGTATGTTTGAATTTTCCAATGCCATCCTTGAACACTGCTGTGGCATCATCCAGTGCCTTTCTTAATTCACTTTCAGTTGACTCTGTAGCAGGGGATGTGTCATGTAAATGGTGGATGATCTTCATTAAGTTGTAGTTGTCTCAGCCACTCATGTCCCTACAATGCTGGCCCGCCTGGTTTTACCACATCCAAGCCCAATATGGCTCATTGGTTGTTATATTTCACTGTTACGGCTGTCTTTCCGTCAGGAGTTATCTGTTTTCCAGTATAAGTTCTTAGATGGATATCTGCAGGCTTCAGATCAGTATCTTTGAAATGTCATTCAAACTCATTTTGTGAAATGTCTGAAACAACTGAGCCAGTGTCCAATTCCATTTTAATTAATTTGCTGTTCACTTCTAGTGTCAAATTGCTTGTCTATTCTTAATGTTCACATTGCAACTCGCAAGATTAGCCAGTTATACAAAAATCTCATCATTATCAGATTTTTCATCAGCAACACACAGATTAGTGCTCTTTTTGAAAATGCAACTTGACTTTTTATCTCTTTCTCTTCTCTGTGCAGCCCATTTATTTTTGTCTGCCTGGCATGCTCTTTGTATGTGTCCTACTTTGTTGTATCTCCTGCAAGTTTCGCCTTTAAACCTGCATTGGTTTGGTGTATGTGAGCCCCTGCCTTAATGGTAACACAACTTGTTCGGCAAGTATTGGAGAATAAAGTTGCAACGTTTGCTGTGTGGCCAGAACTATGTGACCAGCCTTGTGTTCGCTATTTGCTACGTATCCAATTTATTGACCAGAATGTAATCTCTGTATTGCCTCTGTACTATTGAACGCATCAGTGCCTTAAGAATGTAGCTAACAGTGAAAGTAAGCTCAGTGCCTTAAGAATGTAGCTAACAGTGAAAGTAAGCATGTAGAGATAAAAGTGGTAGACGGGATCGTGGAGTGGTGTGATGGTATGGGGACCAGTCAAGGCCGGGAAGGGGGACCCGTGTTCCAGGGAGTAGACTAGAGCAAGTATGGGCTATGGAGTGGTGTGATGGTATGAAAACCAGTCAAAGCCGGGAAGGGGGACACGTGTTCCAAGGAGTAGACTAGACAGGATCGTGCGATGGTGTGATGGTATGAAAGCCAGTCAAGGCACTAGAACAAGTATATGCTAATAGGCTCAGCAGGCAATTAGTGATACGTTCATTAATTGTCTCAGCTTTTGTTTGCAAATAAAGGCTTAAATTTCTCAAAGAATCTTCTGTGTCTCCTGGTTATTTCAAGAAACCACGACACAAGCTGCTTTCTGTTTGCAAATTGCAAATTTGTTCACACTCATTTTCATTCCTGACTGCATCTCTTTTGTGTCTCTGTCTGCTGTTTCCATTGATACAGCTATTTCAGCTGCTCTTTTATGTGTAGCTTTGCATCAGTTCAGAGCTTTTTTTGAATGCTTTCTTGTAAGATTCCACAAATTAAACATCTCTCAGATCATTGTAAAGCCCATTACCAAACTGACAATGTTCAGACAACTTCTTCAATTCAGCCATGTACACTGAAATGGACTCCCTTTCCTTCTGATTTTACTTATGAAATCTGAAGCACTCTGCAATCAACAATGTTTTTAAATGTTCTTACAATATCGTCAGCAAAGCTCATTTCATCTGGTTTGGTCGGAGCAGTCAAACTCCTAAGCAAACTGTATGCCTTTAATCCTAATGCACTCAGTACTCACTTCTCATTGGCCATTTCATTTGCTTTAAAATACCACTCAATTCATTCCATATACAGCAGTCAGTTATCTTTTGTGCAACCGTACTCGTCTATCTTTCATGGCCATCTTATACACTCACTGTTTATGAACCCATGAGTTTGTCCATATCTGCCTTTTTTTAACTGGAACGTCTCTTCCCTTCCATAAGAACATAAGAAATAGGAGCAGGAGTAGGCCATCTGGCCGGTCGAGCCTGCTCCGCCATGATTGATCTAACCATGGAATCATCTCCACCTACCTACCTTTTCCCCCTAACTCTTAATTCCCCTACTGTGCAAAAATCTATCCAACCTTGTCTTAAATATATTTACTGAGGTTGCCTCTGCTGCTTCATTGGTCAGAGAAATCCACAGGTTCACCGCTCTTTGGGAAAAAAGTTCCTCCTCATCTCCATCCCAAATCTACTCCCCTAAAACTTGAGGCTATGTCCCCAAGTTCTAGTCTCACCTACCAGTCGAAACAAGTTTCCTGCCTCTCTCTCATCTATCCCTTTCATAACTCTATGTGTTTCTATAAGATTTCCTCTCATTCTTCTGAATTCCAGCGAGTACAGTCCCAGGTGACTCAATCTCTCCTCATAGTCTCACCCCCCTCACCTCTGAAATCAACCTGGTGAAACTCCTCTGCACCGCCTTCAAAGCCAGTATATCCTTCTTCAAGTAAGGACAGCAGAACTGCATGCAGTATTGCCTTCTTGCCAGGCTGCTGCACCTGCAAACCAACCTTTTGTGATTCATGCACAAGCACTCCCAAGTCCCTCTGCACAGCAGCATGCTACAATTTTTTACCATTTAAATAATAATCTGCTCTTTAATTCTTCCTTTCAAAGTGGATGACCTCGCATTTACCAACATTGTACTCCATCTGCCAGACCCTTGCCCACTCACTCAACCTATCTATATCTCTCTGCAGTCTCCATATCTTCTGCACAATTTGCTTTTCCACCCAATTTACTGTCAACGGCAAACTTAGATACACTGCACTCGGTCCCCTCTTCCAGATTGTTAATGTATATCATGAACAGTTGTGGGCCCAACACTGAACCCCTGCAGCACACTGCTCACCATTAATTGCCAACTAGAGTAACACCCATGTATCCCAACTTTCTGCTTTCTATCAGTTACCAATCCTCTATCCATGCTAATACATCACCCCCAACTCCATGCATTTTTATCTTATGGATAAGTCTTTTATGTGGCACCTTATCAACGCCTTCTGGAAATCCAAGTAAATAACTTCCATCTGTTCCTCTCTATCCACTGTCTGAAGAACACATGCTACAATTTTTTAACTCAAATGTCTCAGCGGGCTATTTTTTTTTAACTCAAACATCTTGCTGCACATTTTTTAAAACTGGAATGTTTTGCTGCACTTCATTAGGTAGGTAGTTGTCTCGGGTCCATTTAAACCCTCCTTGTGACCAGTGTTAAGTTTTATAGCTCCAAAGGATACAACAAGTTAAAATAAAAACATATAGGTGGGAGTAATGTGTCTAACTTCATTTTTACTTTAAACAAGGCATGTTCATATGATGTGGTAGCACAATAACGTATGCCATTCATGTACTTTTACATGTAACCTATAATGAATTAAGTAATCAAAAAAGGATGCTTAATTATATGATATACAGTGGCATGCAAAAGTTTGGGCACCCCGGTCAAAATTTCTGTTACTGTGAATAGTTAAGTGAGTAGAAGATGAACTGATCTCCAAAAGTCATAAAGTTAAAGATGAAACATTCTTTTCAACATTTTAAGCAAGATTAGTGTATTATTTTTGTTTGGTACAATTTTAGAGTGAAAAAAAGGAAAGGAGCACCATGTAAAAGTTTGGGCACCCCAAGAGATTTGAGCTCTCAGACAACTTTTACCAAGTTCTAAGACCTTAATTAGCTTGTTAGGGCTATGGCTTGTTCACAATCATCATTAGAAAAGGCCAGGTGATGCAAATTTCAAAGCTTTATCAATACCCTGACTCCTCAAACCTTGTCCCAACAATCAGCAGCCATGGGCTCCTCTAAGCAGCTGCCTAGCACTGAAAATTAAAATAAATGATGCCCACAAAGCAGGAGAAGGCTATAAGAAGATAGCAAAGTGTTTTCAGGTATCCGTTTCCTTAGCTCGTAATGTAATCAAGAAATGGCAGTTAACAGGAACGGTGGAGGTCAAGTTGAGATCTGGAAAACCAAGAAAACTTTCTGAGAGAACTGCTCGTAGGATTGCTAGAAAGGCAAATCAAAACCCCCGTTTGACTGCAAAAACATTCAGGAAGATTTAGCAGACTCTGGAGTGGTGGTGTACTGTTCTACTGTGCAGTGACACCTGCACAAATATGACCTTCATGGAAGAGTCATCAGAAGAAAACCTTTCCTGCATCCTCACCACAAAATTCAGCATCAGAAGTTTGCAAAAGAACATCTAAACAAGCCTAATGCATTTTGGAAACAAGTCCTGTGGACTGATGAAGTTAAAATAGAATTTTTTGGCGGCAATGAGCAAAGGTATGTTTGGAGAAAAAAGGGTGCAGAATTTCATGAAAAGAACACCTCTCCAACTGTTAAGCACGGGGGTGGATCGATCATACTTTGGGATTGTGTTGCAGCCAGTGGCACAGGGAACATTTCACTGGTAGAGGGAAGAATGAATTCAATTAAATACCAGCAAGTTCTGGAAGCAAACATCACACTATCTGTAAAAAAGCTGAAGATGAAAAGAGGATGGCTTCTACAACAGGATAATGATCCTAAGCACACCTCAAAATCCACAATGGACTATGTCAAGAGGCGCAAGCTGAAGGTTCTGCCATGGCCCTCACAGTTCCCCGACCTAAACATCATCAAAAATCTGTGGACAGACCTCAAAAGAGCAGTGCATGCAAGATGGCCCAAAAATCTCACAGAACTAGAAGCCTTTTGCAAGGAAGAATGGGCAAAAATTCCCCAAACAAGAATTGAAAGACTCTTAGATGGCTACAGAAAGCGTTTACAAGCTGTGATACTTGCCAAAGGGGGTGTTACTAAGTACTGACCATGCAGGGTGCCCAAACTTTTGCTTTGGGCCCTTTTCTTTTTTTGTTATTTTGAAACTGTAAAAGATGGAAATAAAAAAGTAATCTTGCTTAAAATATTAAAGGAATGTGTCATCTTTTATTTTATGCCTTTTAGGTCATCTTTTACTCGCTTAGCTATTCACAGTAACAGAAATTTTGACCTGGGGGGCCCAAACTTTGGCATGCCACTGTACTTACAATATTACTCAAATATTACTGAAATATTAAACACAAAACATAACCTATTCAACCTTTCTCTATAATTCAGACCCTCAAGTCCCAGCAACTCCTTGTAAATTTTTTCTGCACTCTTTCAATCTTATTTACATTTTTTCTGTAGGTGACTAAAACCGGACACATTGCTTCAAATTAGGCCTCACCAATGTCTTATCTCCTATACTCAATACATTGATTAGTGAACGCCAACGTGTCAAAAGCTCTCTGATGAAGGGTCTCGGCCCAAAACGTTGACTGTTAACTCTTTTCCCTAGATGCTGGCTGGCCTGCTGAGTCTGAAACAGGCCTTATAGATCATCCTGCGCCAACCATCAGGCTCCCACCTGTACTAACCCAACTTTCCTCTTACACATGCTCATCAGTTCCCCAACAAGCTTTCAGCCACAAACCCCAATCAAAAGAACAAAGCAAGCTGCTAGAGGAACCCAGCAAGGTGCTGGCCAGAGACATTGGTGGTTCCTCTGTCTACACAGATGCTGCTTAACTTGCTGAGCTCCTCCAGCAAGTGATTTTTTTTTGCTTCACATTCGGAAGTCTTTCGGAGGGCTGTGGGAGAACCCACGTGGTCACAGGTAGGAGGTACAGTCTTCATAAAGGAAGCTACAGAGGTCAGGACTGAATCCAGGCCTCTCGAACTGTGTGGCCACATTGCTAACTACCCCTTCCCTTATTTCCAAAATCTTACTTTTCATTGACATTAAGAAAAAGTGACAAATCTACACCAACACAGAACTACAGAAGTCTCAAGCTAACAAATATTCTTAATATGTAGAACAGCGAAAGTACAGCACAGAATACGCACTTCAGCCCACAATGTTGTACCGTCCTTTTTGACCATAGGTCTTATAGGATCAGAATTAGGCCATTTGGCCCATCGTGTCTGCTCTGCCATTTCATCATGGCTGGTCCAATTCCCTCTCAGCCCCAATCTCCTGCCTTCTCCCAGTATCCCAGTCAAGAGTCTATCAACCTCTGCCTTAAATATACATAATGACTTGGCCTCCACAGGTGCCTGTGGCAAAGAATTTCATAGATTCACCACTCTCTGGCTAAAGAAATTACTCCTCATCTCCATTCTAAAATGATTCCCCACTATTCTGAGGCTGTGTACTCTGGTCTTAGACTCTCCATCACAGAAAACATCCTCACTACATCCACTCTATCAAGGCCTTTCACCATTCAATAGGTTTCAATGAGGTCACCCCTCATTCTTCTGAATTCCAGTGAATACAGGCCCAGAGCCATCAAACACTCTTCATATGACAAACCACTTTAAGCCACTCTTAACCTACTCTAAGGCCAATCTACCCCTTCCCTCCCACATAGCTCTCCATTTTCCTATCATCCATGTGCCTATCTAAGAGTCTCTTAAATGTCCCCAATATATTCTTCTACCACCAGCCCTAGCAGCATGTTCCACACACCCACCACTCTCTGCGTAAAAACCAGACCCTGACATCCCCCACCCCTGGCAATGTGTTCCACACAACCACCACTTTCTGCGTAAAAACTAGACCCTGACCTCCCCCAACCCCCATTCTTTTCTCCAGTCACCTTAAAGTTATGCCCCATGTTATTAGCCATTTCCAACCTGGGGAAAGATCTCTCTCAGTCAACTCAATCTAAAGTTCAAAGTTCATAGTAAATTTATTATTAAAGTACATATGTCACCATATACAACCCTGAAATTAATTTTCTTATTGACATTCACAGTAAATGTGAAAATGACAACAAACTGTGTAAATAAAAATAAGAGAACAAATACTAAAGGAAGTTGAGGAAGTTAAATATGGCCCTTGTGGCTAAAGGGATCAGGGGATATGGAGAGAAAGCAAGTACAGGGTTCTGAGTTGGATGATCAGCCATGATCATACTGAATGGTGGTGCAGGCTCGAAGGGCCGAATGGCCTACTCCTGCATCTATTTTCTATATTTCTATGTTTCTAAAAAGAATAAAATAAATACACAAAATTAGTTGTAAAGTCCTTAAAAGCGAGTCCATAGATTGTTCATAGGTTCTTTGCCTCTTTTCATCTTCACATTCAATTTCCTTTTGCAATCATCATCAGCTCTGTGAATATTTCAACTTTGCTAAAATTGTTGCACTAAATACCAATCACATTTGGGGTTATGCACAAGTCATTAATTATCACCATTGTGCTGAGATGACCTCAGACAACACACAAACATGCAGGCGACGCATTGAAGGCTACGAGGTTCCAAACCATGAAACCACACTGCGTGCAGTAGCATATGCAAACTGATGTAGAACCCTGTAGGTTCACTATGCACAGGATATCTGCAGTCAGATCAGCCACCAGACCTCCTCATCCATGAACTGTTTTTTTAATTGTTAATTCAGAACATACAGTGACTCCCATGTCCTGTTTGCTCTTTGATCGCTACAGCATTGCATCAGACACTCTCAGAGGCCTTGGGCAAACATACCATGGGTTAGATATAGAACTTCTGCTTCAGAAAGTAAAGCATGAATGTGTAATACTGAAAGTTCAAAGTGAATTTATTATCAAAGTATGTACATGTCAACATATACTACCCTGAGATTCATTGTCTTGTGGGCATTCATAGTAGACAAAGAAACACAATGAAAATCTACACACAAACAACCAATATGCATAAAAACACAAACTGTGTGATTACAAAGAAATAAATGGTAATAATTAATTAATTAAGTAATAACATTGAGAACAGGAATTGCAGAGTCATTGACAGTGAGTCTGTAGGTTGTGGAATGACTTCAGTATTGAGGTGAGTGAAGTTATCCAAACTGGTTCAGCAGCCTGATGGTTGTAGAGTAATAACTCACACCATGCAGACATCTTAAACTATGTCTCAGCCAATCCCAGGCTCTACTTCTTGCTGCAGTCAGTAGTGGTGCAGAGAGGCTGAAACAGACTTTAAACCTTGTGAGTTAGAAAAACTTCAGGAAATAAATGGCCACTATCCTGGTCACAATTGCTGTAAAAGGTCCATTACAGGAAAAGCCCTCCCTATGATTAAACACATCTACAAGGAGTACTGCCACAAGAAAGCAGTATCCATCATCAAGGAACCCCACCATCCAAGCCATGCTCTTTTCTTGCCCCTGTCATCAGGAAGGAGGAACAGGAGCCTGAGGATCCTGGATTCAGGAACTTACTCTTCAACCATCAGGCTCCTGAACCAGCATGGATAACATCACTCAATTTCAACTCCAAACTGATTCTACAAGCTATAGACTCACTCTACGACTCTACAACCCATGTTCTCCATATTTATTTATTTGTTTATTTGCACAGTTTATCTTTTTTTTCACATTAGTTGTTTGTCAGTCTCTGTGTGTAGCTTGTTTTTATCGATTCAATTGTATTTCTCTATTCTATTGCGAATGGCTGTAAGAAATGAATCTCAAGGTAATGTATGGTTATATATACTACACGTACTTTGATAGTAAATTTACTTTGGCTTTCAATTTTGAACCAGCCTTCCCAATCTATTGTCTCCACTCTTCTTGCAGCTTCCCAGAGGAGATGTAAAGGAGAAAGACATTGACAGAGTAAAAGATCTGTCTCCTTGGCCTCTCTGTTCCCAATGACACTACAGTTATATAGCAGTGTTTTAGATTTTGACGGTAGCGGGATGACTTCCTTGCCTACTGTAGGTTTTAACATTGCTTCCACCAAGTGCTGGCTGCCATCTGTGACAGATTTCACTGCCCTCTTTAACTTGTCACCCAGCCCTCTCCTGCCACCAGTTCTTATTATCATTCAACCGTACACACGTACACAGCTAAATGAAACAACAGTCCTCTGGGACCAAAGTGTAAAACACTCTACATATATCACGTACAGCAGGCAGAATAATATTGACACAATTATATTAATAGATTCTTTTTAAAGTGTTCTATCGATGTACAGTACAAGTCGACATAAAGTGCATATATGACATATAGTTAAATATACAACAGTATTATTGCTACTTATACTGTCATCAATAAGAATAACTTATTTATAGAGCACTTTTCATACAAATGATGTTAGTTAAAAGCAAAACTAATAAATAATGTGTACTGGTGGTAGCAGGATGTTCAAAAGTCGCGCAGCCTGGGGGAAGAGGCCTCACCTAACATAGAAACATAGAAAATAGGTGCAGAAGTAGGCCATTCGGCCCTTCAAGCCTGCACCGCCATTCAGTATGATCATGGTGATCATCCAACTCAGAACCCTGTACCTGCTTTCTCTCCATACCCCCTGATCCCTTTAGCAACAAGGGCCATATCTAACTTCCTCTTAAGTATAGCCAATGAACCAGCCTCAACTGTTTCCTGTGGCAGAGAATTCCACAGATTCACCACTCTCTGTGTGAAGAAGTTTTTCCTCATCTCGGTCCTAAAAGGCTTCCCCTCTATCCTTAAACTGTGACCCCTCGTTCTGGACTTCCCCAACATCAGAAACAATCTTCCTGCATCTAGCCTGTCCAATCCCTTTAGAATTTTATACGTTTCAATAAGATCCCCCCTCAATCTTCTAAATTCCAGTGAGTATAAGTCTAGACGATCCAGTCTTTCTTCATATGAAAGTCCTGCCATCCCAGGAATCAATCTGGTGAACCTTCTCTGTATTCCCTCAGAATCCAAGAATGTCTTTCCTCAGATTAGGGGACCAAAACTGCACACAATATTCTAGGTGCGGTCTCACCAAGGCCTTGTACAACTGCAGTAGAACCTCCCTGCTCCTGTACTCAAATCCTTTTGCTATGAATGCCAACATACCATTTGCCTTTTTCACCGCCTGCTGTACCTGCATGCCCACCTTCAATGACTGGTGTACAATGACACCCAGGTCTCGTTGCATCTCCCCTTTTCCTAATCGGTCACCATTCAGATAATAATCTGTTTTCCTGTTCTTGCAACCAAAGTGGATAACCTCACATTTATCCACATTAAATTGCATCTGCCATGAATTTGCCCACTCACCTAGCCTATCCAAGTTACCCTGCATCCTCTTAGCATCCTCCTCACAGCTAACACCGCCGCCCAGCTTTGTGTCATCCGCAAACTTGGAGATGCTGCATTTAATTCCCTCATCTAAATCATTAATATATATTGTAAACAACTGGGGTCCCAGCACTGAGCCTTGCAGTACCCCACTAATCACTGCCTGCCATTCTGAAAAGGTCTCGTTTACTCCCACTCTTTGTTTCCTGTTTGCCAACCAATTCTCTATCCACATCAATACCATACCCCCAATACCGTGTGCTTTAAGTTTGCACACTAATCTCCTGTGTGGGACCTTGTCAAAAGCCTTTTGAAAATCTAAATATACCACATCCACTGGCTCTCCCCATCCACTCTACTAGTTACATCTTCAAAAAATTCTATAAGGTTCGTCAGACTTGATTTTCCTTTCACAAATCCATGCTGACTTTGTCCGATGATTTCACCTCTTTCCAAATGTGCTGTTATCACATCTTTGATAACCGACTCTAGCATTTTCCCCACCACCGATGTCAGACTAACCGGTCTATAATTCCCCGGTTTCTCTCCCTCCTTTTTTAAAAAGTGGGGTTACATTAGTCACCCTCCAATCCTCAGGAACTAATCCAGAATTAACCCAGCCTAACAGTCCTCATTCTTACACTGCGGTTCCTTCTACAGTTCCTTGTTGGACTGAGGCCAATTTCTTGTCATGGCCTATCCCTTAAACGGATTACTACTAAGACTCTGCAGAACCAAATGCAGCTACCCTCCTTTAGAAGAGGTCTCTATATATCACAGAATTGTTTTTGTTTTATAATCTGCTCGAGCCCTGGGTCTTCTTCCAACGGTCTCTTACATTTAAACAATCTCCCTCAAAAGAGAACTGACAGGTCAGCTTTTTTGAACTACACTCCTGAACTGTGGAATTCAATGCCTGAAACTATAAGGGATGCAGACTCAATCAATACTTTTAAACTTTGTCTTAAAACCTATTTATTTAACCTTGCTTTTAGAAACATAGAAAATAGCTGCAGGAGTAGGCCATTTGGCCCTTCGAGCCTGCACCGCCATTCAGTATGATCATGGCTGATCATCCAACTCAGAACCCTGTACCTGCTTTCTCTCCATACCCCCTGATCCCTTTAGCCACAAGGGCCATATCTAACTTCCTCTTAAATATAGCCAATGTACCGGCCTCAACTGTTTCCTGTGGCAGAGAATTCCACAGATTCACCACTCTCTGTGTGAAGAAGTTTTTCCTCATCTTGGTCCTAAAAGGCTTCCCCTTTATCCTTAAACTTTTAAGTAACATCATTTTGTCCTTTATTTTTACGTTTGCACTTTATCCTGTTGTAAAGTACTTTGAAAAACAAGCAGGTTTTTCTCCACTGAGGTTGGGTGAGTTTAACTAGAGGTGATGGGTGAAATGTTTACGAGGAACATGAGGGGGGACTTCTTCACTTCTTTGCTTGGAGGGTGATGAGAGTGTGGAATGAGCTTCCAGTGGAAGTGGTGGATGTGCGGTGATTTCAACATTTAAAGAGAAATTTAGATAGGTATATAGATGGGAGGTCTATGATCTGGATGGACTAGAGAGATCATCTGTTTAGGTAGATGGACCTAAACAGATTAATGATCTGGCACAGACTAGATGGGTTGAATGGTCTGTTTCTGCACTGTAGTGTTCTGTGACTCTATGAACAACATTGTTTGTATGAAAACTGCTCTATAAATAAGTTATTATTATTATTATTATTATCATTATTCCTGCTCCCCTTTATTTGAAGCAGTACCTCTTGACACTGTCAATAAACTGGCTTGAATTTTCCAATACACTCCCATATTTTGAACTACACCACTAGATCAGATTGTTTCCATCTACAACCTCAACTTCAATCATCGTTAACACATTAATTAGGTTACTCCCGAGACATGGACAACATCTGTATGCAATTGACATGTATGACTAAATTAGAGCAGGAAAACATTTATGATCTGAAACCTTGGGAACTGTTGTAAAGACTATTTCAAATGGAGCTTTGACAGCAAGGGAAGGGCTGGTTTCAAACCCAGACCAAGGGCGAAGTGAGTGGACTGAGTACCGGCTGACGCCAGTAGCTGTATAACAGGGGCCCACTCTGGTACAGAACATGCAGACCACTCTAGTACAACCACTTAGTACACTCACCCCTTAATAATCAACTACACACACCCTCTTACACACATCTGTCCTGCACTCACATTCACACACCCCCTCCAGCACCCATATATACTCACCCCTTCAGCACCCATTTACACTGTTTTTTTTACAGGGGTCACAGTTTAAGGATAAAGGGGAAGCCTTTTAGGACCGAGATGAGGAAAAAATTCTTCACACAGAGAGTGGTGAATCTGTGGAATTCTCTGCCACAGGAGACAGTTGAGGCCGGTTCATTGGCTATATTTAAGAGGAAGTTAGATATGGCCCTTGTGGCTAAAGGGATCAGGAGGTATGGAGAGAAAGCAGGTACAGGGTTCTGAGTTGGATGATCAGCCATGATCGTACTGAATGGCGGTGCAGGCTTGAAGGGCCGAATGGCCTACTCCTGCGCCTATTTTCTATGTTTCTATGTTTCTACACTCACCTCTCCAGCACCCATTTACACACTCCTCTCCAGCACCCACTTACACACTCCTCTCCAGCACCCATTTACGCACTCCTCTCCAGCACCCATTTACACACACCCCTCTAGTACCCATGGTAGACTTACCCCTCTAGCACAGACGGATTCCTGTCCTGTAACCATTGAAGTGGCGTACTCCCAATATTATTCTGAGTAAACTATTAATCTGTTTATAAAAATATTGTACCTAAAGGAGAACTTACCACATGTATTGTGAGAAATTTAGAATGATCAAAGGTCAAGTAAAGATTAGCGAAAGTCTATCTGAGGATCCGAAGAACCAAGAGTCAACTTCTTTTAGCCGTTAAGATTGTTTCCTTTTCAAATGTTATTGACTGCTCAAAGAAAAACTACTTGCAGGTTCTTGGTAGGTAGTAGAAAACCACAAGCAGATCTACGCAAGGAGCCTTCTGATTACAACAGTCTGATAACTTCCCTCTGCATTTAAAATCTAGATGATTGGAGAACTTGTCTTGGCACAGCGTGACATCCACTGGTTCCAGAGGTGCTCCTTTGCAGCCAGCAAATTGTTAGAGTTTCATTGTCTTCTTGAGGGGAGAACCATGCTTGTCTTCCATTTGTGACACTTCTTCCTGTTCTTGAGCTTTTTTGTCTTCCTGTTGGTATCACAGATGACAGGATGTGGAGAGCGATCATCAGACTACAGACACAAGTAGGACACAACAAAAATATATGTGGTGTTCTGGTGGGGACTGTCCACCACACCTGTTGGTGCAGTGATCAGGAGCAGCAGAAGTTACCAAACAGGTCCACACATAGCCATCACAAGAAAGCGGCATCCATCATCACTTTCTCACTGCTGCCATCAGGAAGAAGGTACAGAAGCCTTGTGTCCCACAACACCAAATTCAAGAACAGTTATTACCCTACAGTCATCAGGCTCCTAAACCAGCACAGATAACAGTGCATGTGGTACATGGTGACATATAAGTACTTTAATAATAAACTGACTTTGAACTTGAAAAACAATTAAGTAAACAAATGATAGCCTTGTGAGACTGTAAGGTGTGTCTGTGTGTCTGTGTGTGTGTGTCTGTGTGTGCGTGTGTGTGCATGTGCGCATGTGTGTGCATGCGTGTCTGCATGTCTGTATGTGTGCCTCTGTGTGTGTGTGCGCGCACACACGCGCGTGCATGTACAAGTGTGTCTGAGTCTGTGTGTGCATGCATGTGTGTGTGTCTGTGTGTGCATGCGTGTCTGTGTGTGTATATGTGTGTGTGTGTGTGTGTGTGTGTGTGTGTGTGTGTGTGTCTGTGTGTGTCTATGTATATGCATGTGCGTGCATGTGTGTGTCTTTTTCATCTTCATAGAGATGTTGAAGTGTTCAAGATTCAGTATTGTTTGGTGTCATTTCCTGTGCACAGATGTAATGTAGAATGAACTAATTGTTACTGCAGATCTGATGCAGCACAAAAAACACAAACGATAAAAAAAGAACACAGCCAATTTAATAATAGAACATAATAAATATAAACACATGAGATAGCTTATATACAGAGGTTGATAGTATGTCCATAAAGTGACACTAAGCACAGGAGTGTCTGTACAGCAGGTGACTCTGACAGGAAATGATAAAGTAGTGATTGTTTGAGGTGTGGAGGGGTGGGTTTGTGGGTGGGGGTGTTGATCAGCCTTACTGCTTGGGGAAAATAACTGTTCTTGTGTCTGGTGGTCTTGGTGTGGATGTTACTTAACCTCCTCCCTGATGGGAGGGAGACAAACAGTTCAAGAGCAGGAACTGAACAAAGGTGGAAAGATTAACCTTCTCTGCTAACATTAGGGTTAACATTTCCTTGTTTAAGAGGAACATTGCTTTGTTTGGCAGCATTCATTTATACAGTCAAATGGTAATAAACTTGGTCTTGAACTTGAACTTGAGAACTGCTGTGCGTGCAGCTTCAAGAAGATTGAATCTTTCCACGGTAAGTTACCGGAAATACCACAAACAGTCTGCCGATTGGTGCATGTCTCCACTTCTGTGGTGGAACCACTGAGTTAGATTCTGCACTGTGTAGAAAAACTTAACATGTTAACAGGAGGCCAAAAGTGCAGAGAGGAGAGAAATGGTCCACTCCTCTTGTGCGATTCAAACAACAACAATGCAGGAAACTCGGGATGTAGAACTTGAAATAATCACCACCCTTCCTTAAAAGATAAGAAATTAATATGTTCCAATATAAGAATTAAATACTTAAAAGATCTCAAAGTGAAAGTTAGGTTTATTGTCCTGTGCAGAAGTGCATGTGTGCCCAGGTGTAATGAAACTCTCACTTGCAGAAGTACCACAGGCTCATAACACCAAATAAGCAGTATTCACATTAATCAAACATAAAGTATACACAACTTTTAGATGGAAGAGCACAATTAGAACAGATAAAACAAAGTCTATCTTAGTGCAAGGTGATTAAAGTCATTATAGTTTGCAATAATTAGAGTTGTGCCAATTGGTTCAAGAACCGAATGGCTGAGGGGAGGGATTTGGGCAGCCAGTGCAGAATACCCCTATGGCCATTCCCCTCAATAATAAGTATACTGTTTTGTAATCATTGATGGGGATGACCTACTGGGGGAGAAGCCACACCAACCATATCTCTGGCACTGTGTCTGGCGCTGTGGCTCAGAAGGCAAGGGGGGAGAAGAGGACTCAAATAGTTATAGGAGAGTTCATAGTTAGAGGGTTAGACATGAGGTTCTGTGGACATGATAGAGACACCCAGATGGTATATTGCCTCTTAGATACCAGGGTCAGGGACATTCTAGCTTGAGTCTATGACATTCTAAAAGGGGAGGGTGAGCAGCCATAAGTCTCGGTACATGATGGCACCAATGACATGGGTAGGAAAAGAGAGGGTGTCCTGAAGAGAGAATTTAGGGAGCTAGGTGGAATGCTGAAAAATCAATGGATTGCTGCCTGTGCCATGTGCCAGTAAGGGTAAGAGTAGGAGCATTTGGCAGTTGGTTCAGATTTCTGGATCATTGGGATCTCTCCTGGGGAAGGTATGACCTACACAAAAGGGGCAAGTTACACCTGAACCCAAAGGGGATCAATATCCTTGTGGACCAAGTTTGCTAGAGCTGTTGGAGAGGATTTAAACTAATTTGAAGGGGGTTGGGAACCGGAGTGATAGGGCTGTTGGTTTATAAGCAGAGGCAGTGTGTAGTGAGACTGTCAGGATGGACAGGCAGATGATAGGACAAATTTGCAGTCAGTGGGATAAGTTACAATGTAAAAGGGTGACAAAAATCAAAAAGGATGTTACATACAGGTTGACGGTTTTATATTTGAATGCATGCACTATACGGAATAAAGTAGATGATCTTGTAGCGCAGTTAGAGATTGGTGGGTATGATATTTGTGAGCACCACAGAGTCATTGCTGAAAGAAGATTATAGTTAGGAGAATAAAATCCAAGGATACTCATTGTATTGAAAGGAGAGACAGGTAGGCAGAGGAGACAGTACGGCTCTGTCAGTGAAAAAATGAAATCAAATCCATAGAAAGAGATGACATAGGATTGAAAGATGTAGAATCCTTGTTGGTAGAGTTAAGAAACTGTAAGGGTAAAAAGCCTTGATGTGGGCTAAAAATTACAATGGGAGATAGAAAAAGGCTTGTCAAAAGGACAATGCTACAACGGTCATGGGGAATATCAATATGCAGATAGATTGAGAAAATCACGTGGGCGCTTGATCCCAAGAGGGAGAATCTGTAGAATGCCTATAAGATGACTTTTTAGAGCAGCTTGTGGTTGAGCCCACTAGGGGATCAGATATTCTGGATTAGGTGTTGTACATGAACTGGATTTGATTAGGGAGCTTAAGGTAAAGGAACCCTTAGGAGACAGTGATCATAATATGATAGAATCCACCCAGCAATTTGAGAGGCAGAAGCTAAAAGTCAGATGTACCAATATTACAGTGGACTAAAGGGAATTACAGAGGCTGGCCAAAGTCAATTTGAAAGGGACACTAGCAGGTATAAGGGCAGAGCAGCAATGTCTGGAGTTTCTGGGTGCATTTCAGAAGGTGCAGGATAAATACATCCCAAAGAAGAAGAATTCTAAAAGCAGGATGACACAACAGTGGCTGATAAGGAAAGTGAAAGCCAATTTAAAAGTTAAAGTGGGAATATAATAGAGCAAAAATTAGTGGAAGTTAGAGGATTAGGAAACCATTAGAAAACAACAGAAAGCAGCTAAAAAGCCATAAGGGGGTAAAAGATGAAATATGAAGGTAAGATAACCAATAACATCAAAGAGGATACCAAAAGACTTTTCAGATACATAAAGATTAAAAGAGAGGTGAGAGTAGATATTGGACTGCTGGAAAATGATGCTGGACAGGTAATAATGGGGGACAAGGAAATGGGGAATGAACTGAATAAGTATTTTGCATCAGTCTTCACTGTAGAAGATACAAGCAGTATGCCGGAAGTTAAAAAGTGTCAGAGGGCAGAAGTGAATGACAACGCCATATTAGGGAGAAGGTGTTTGGGAAACTGAAAGGTCTGAAGGTAGTTGAAGCACCTGGACAAGATGGTGTACATCCCAGGCTTCTGAAAGAGATGGCTGAAGAGATTGTGGAGGCACTAGACAAGAATCAAGACATTTTCAAGAATCACTAGATTCTGCAATGATTCTAGAGAACTGGAATATTACAAATGTCACTCTACTCTTTAAGAAGGGAGGAAGCCAAAAGTGAATAGGTTATAAGTCGGTCAGTCGAACCTCAGTGGTTGGGAAGATGTTGGAATCGATTGTTAAGGATGAGGTTTCAGGGAACTTGGAGGCACATTGTAAAATAGGCCAAGGTCAGCTTAGTTTCCTTAAGGGAAAATCTTGCCTGACAAATCTGCTAGAATTCTTTGAGGAAATAACAAGCAGGATACACAAAGGAGAATTGGTGGATGTTGTGTACTTTGATTTTCAGAAGGCCTTTGACAAGGTGCCACACATGAGGCTGTTTTACAAGAGCCCATGGTATTACAGGAAATATACTAGCATGGGTAGAGTATTAGCTGATTGGCAAGAGGCAAAGAGTGCGACTAAAGGGAGCTTTTTCTGATTGGCTGCCGGTGACTAGAGGTGTTCCATAAGAATTGGTGTTGAGACCATTTTATTTTAAGTTGTATATCAATGATTTGGATGATAAAATTGATAGTTTTGTGGCCAAGTTTGTGAACAATATGAAGATAGGTGTAGGGGCAAGTCGTGTTGAGGAAGCAGGGAGGCTGCAGAAGCACTTGAACAGATAAGGAGAATGGGCAAAGAAACAATAAGTGGAATACAGTGTCGGGAAGTGTATGGTCATGCATTTTGGTAGAAGGAATAAATGCATAGATTATTTTAAAAATCCAAGGTGCAAAGGGACTTGGAGTCCTTGTGCAGGATTCCCTAAAGGTTAATTTGCTGGTTGAGTCGGTAATTACGAAAGCAAATGCAATGTTAACGTTTATTTCGAGAGGACTAGAATATAAAAACAAGGATGTAATACTGAGGCTTTATAGGTGTGGCCTTACTTAGAGTATTGTGAGCAGTTTGTCCCTTTTTCTGAGAAAAGTGCTGACATTGGAGAAGGTGTAGAGGAAGTTCATGAGAATGATTCTGGGAATGAAAGGGTTATCGTATGAGAAGCGAATGATGGCTCTGGGGCTTAACTCACTGGAATTTAACAGAATGCGGGTGGATCTAATTGAAACCTATTGAATTTTGAAGGGCCTAGAGTGGATGTGGAGAGATTGTTTTCTATGGTGGGTGAGTCTGGGACCAGAAGGCAGCCTTTTAGAATGGAGACAAGGAGGAATTGCTTTAGCCAGAAGGTGCTGAATCTGTGGAATTCATTGCCAGAGGCAACTGTGGAGGCCAAGTCTTTGGGTGTACTTAATGCAGAGGTTGATAGGTTCTTGATTAGAAAAGGCATGAAAGGTTACAGAGGGAAGGCAGGAGAATGGGGTTGAGAGGGAAATGGATCAGCCACGATGAAATGGCAGATCAGACTCACTGGGCCAAATGGCCTAATTCTGCTCCTGTCTTACGGGACAACTCACAGAAATCAATTAACCCAAAGACCTGCATGTCTTTGCGATGTGGAAGGAAAATGGAAGCCAGAGCACCCAGACAAAGCCCACGTGGTCCCAGGGAGAACATACAAACTCCACACAGGTAGTGCTGGAGGTCAGGATTGAACTAAGTTGCTGGAGCTGAGAGGCAGCAGCTGCACTAGTATTCAAGGTACAAAAATATATATCAAGATGGCACTAATGTTTTGTGGGCTGAGCACAAAACTACCAGATATACATCTTCTGAACTGCTGACTTTAAAGTCATAGAGGATTATGATAAATACACTGACTATTAAAGACCTGCAGGTAGATGAAATCTTAAATTAAGATTGAAAATACTGGAAAGGCTCAGTAGGTGTGTACAAGATTCTGATAAAGAATCAGAGAAACAGTTGATATGAGGAACCAGACCTGAAGTGGCTAGTTAATAAGCCTGAAGCTGTTGTGGTCTGATACGATTACCTCTGCCTTGCAGAGGACAGATGGCAACTGCCTAACACCTCTTTATACCTCCCCTGACCTCCACGATGAACCCCCTGCTGCTGTCCCCCGAGACTGTCATAGATCCGATCACATGGGATCTCCCTCCAACCTGAGAGTGGCTCATCCTCGCACTGCCTGCTTCAAACAAAAGTTCCTGATGAACCGTCTTAACCCAAAACGTCAACACATTCATTTCCGTCCACAAAATGCTTACTGATTCACTGAGGCCTTTCAACAGTTTATATTTGTTCTGGATTCCAGCGTCTGTAGTCTCTTGAGTCTTGCTGAATTCGTCGGCCTTCTGTTTGCTTTGGATAGGCATTGGAGAGAGAAGATCCACTAACTGAGAAGTCCAAGAATAGAAAATAGACAATAGACAATAGGTGCAGGAGTAGGCCATTCGGCCCTTCGAGCCAGCACCGCCATTCAATGTGATCATGGCTGATCATCCACAATCAGTACCCCATTCCTGCCTTCTCCGCATATCCCTTGACTCCACTATCTTTAAGAGCTCTATCTAACTCTTTCTTGAAAGCATCTGCCTTCTGAGGAAGAGCATTCCATAGATCCACAACTCTCTGGGTGAAAAAAGTTTTTCCTGACAGAACGGTGTTGATGAGATACAAGGGATACAGCTGAAAAGTAGTAGGAATGAAAGCTCATGATTGGGTTTTTAAACAGGAAAGAAAAGAAGGAGCACAGCAGTAAGGCTTTGTTTCTCTATTATGTATTTGGGGAGAAATTTGTAAATTGGTTTATTATTGTCACGTACAGGGATCGTTCTGGAGTTATGAAATTATGGAAAGCATAACTGTGGACTAACTAAAATAAGAACCAGTCTTCAGGAAATAAAACCCATTCACAATTTAACTTCCAACTTTGTGGGTAGTGAAACCAATCATTGGGTGTGGGTTGTTGTCTGTCCCATTGGAACAACACAAGGGAAATACAATAGATGAATGTTCCAAGCAACACACACAAAATGCTGGAGGAACTCAGCAGGCCAGGCAGCATCCATGGAAAAAAGTACAGTCGACATTGTCCTGCCAAAAGGTTTCGGCCTTAACTCTCTCTCCTCTGGAGGTTCACAGCGTGAACAAACACTTTTATATTCCCCAGTTACAGCTTCTCTGTGTCATAGAGTCATCGAGCATGACAGCACAGCAACAGGTCCTTTGGCCCATCTAGTCCATGCCAAACTATTATTCTGCCTAGTCCCTTTGACCTGCACCTGCATCATATCCCTCCATACCCTGCCCATCTATGTACTTGTCCAAACTTCTCTTAATTGTTGAAATCAAACCATATCCACTACTTCCACTGGCAGCTCATTTCCCCTTAAATATTTCACCTTTCACCCTTTACTCATGACCTCTAGTTCTCCGACCTCAGTGGAAAAAGTGTGCTTGTATTTACCCTAGAATGAGAATCAGGTTTATTATCACCGGTAGGTGTCATGAAATTTGTTAACTTAGCAGCAACAGTACAATGAAACACATGATAATATAGAAAGAAAGAAAGTAAATCAATTACAGTAAGTATATATATGTATATTGAATAGATTAAAAATAGTCCAAAAACAGAAAAAATATATATTTTAAAAAGTGAGGTAGTGTTCAAGAGTTCAGCCCATTTATGAATTTAGAAATCAGATGGCAGAGGGGAAGAAGCTGTTTCTGAATCACTGAATGTGTACCTACAGTATATCCCTCATAATTTTGTATATCTTGATCAAATCTTTCTCCTCCACTGCAGGGAGTAAAGTCCTAACCTATTCAACATTTCCCTATAACTCAGGTCCTCAAGTCCCGGCAGCATCCTTTAAATATTTTTCTGTTCAAGGTTCAAAGTTAATTTATTATCAAAGTACATATACATCAACATATACAACCCTGAGATTTATTTTCTTCCAAGCATACTCAGCAAATCCAATAATGATAACAGAATCAATGAAAGACCACCCCATCAGGGCAGGCAACCAGTGTGCATATGATAACAAACTGTGCAATTAGAAAGAAGGAAGTAGAGGCACTGACTTACTTTCTTCTTAATTGCATTTATGTGCTGGGCCCAACTCATGTCCTCTGAGATGATAACACCGAGGAATTTAAAGTTGCTACTCTCTTCACCTCTGATCCCCCAATGAAGACCGGCTCTTTCAATCAAATTAGTACCTTTTCTGTAGGTAGGTGACCAGAGCTGCAGACAATACTCCAAATTAGGCCTCAGTTTTAGGCAGTCATAACACTAGATTTATTTTGTCACACGTATACTAATGTACAGTGAAAAACCGTTTTACAAGCCAACCATACAGGTCATTTCATCACATCAGTGCGTTGAGGAAGTAGAAGGGAAAACAATAACAGAATGCAGAATGAACTGTTATAGTTATAGAGAAAGGACAATAAAGCAGGCAGACAATAAAGTGCCTTATCATAATCAAGTTGACTGTGAAGTCAAGTGTATGAGATATCTAATAGCCACAGGATAAAAGCTGTCCTTGAGCCTGCTGGTACAGTATGTGCTTTCAGGCTTTTGTATCTTCTGCCTAGTGGGAAGGGAAGAAGAGAGAAATATTCAGGGTGGGAACAGTCTTTGATTGTGTTTCTGCTTTACAATAGCAGTGAGATGTACATTTCCAAGTCCATGGAAGAGAGGTTGGTTCTTATATGTTGATCAGTGTCCAAAACTCACTGTAGTTCCTTATAACCATATAACAATTACACTTTTGGATGGGAGATCCATCCCATCTTACCCCTTCCCTGACATATTTAGTTGTTTGCCTGTTCTCCATCTCCCTCTGGTGCTCCCCCCCCCTTCTTTCTCCCGAGGCCTCCCGTCCCATGATCCTTTCCCTCCTCCAGCTCTGTATCACTTTCGCCAATCACTTTTCCAGCTCTTAGCTTCATCCCACCCCCTCTGGTCTTCTCCTATCATTTCGCATTTCCCCCTCCCCCCACTACTTTCAAATCTCTTACTATCTTTCCTTTCAGTTAGTCCTGATGAAGGGTCTCGGCCCGAAATATCGACAGTGCTTCTCCTTATAGTTGCTGCCTGGCCTGCTGTGTTCCACCAGCATTTGTGTGTGTTGTTTGGACCCAGTACAGATCCCTGAGAGACCACTAGTCACCAGCCTCCAACCTGACAAACAGTTATCCACCACTATTCTCTGGCATCTCCCATCCACCCACTGTTGAATCCATTTTACTACTTCAATATTAACACCTAACGATTGAACCTTCCTAACTAACCTTCCATGTGGAACCATGTCAAAGGCCTTACTGAAGTCAATATAGACAACATCCACTACTTTACCCTTGTCAACTTTCCTAGTAACCTCTTCAAAAAATTCAATAAGATTTGTCAAACAGGATCTTCCCCACACAAATCCATGTTGACTGTTCCTAATCAGACCCTGTCTATCCATATAATTATACATACCATCTCTAAGAATACTTTCCATTAATTTACCCACCACTGACGTCAAACATACAGGCTGATAATTGCTAGGTTTACTCTTTGAACCCTTTTTAAACAATGGAACTACATGAGCAATACGCCAATCCTCCGGCACCATCCCCGTTTCTAATGACATTTGAAATATTTCTGACAGAGTCCCTGCTATTTCTACACTAACTTCCCTCAAGGTCCTAGGGAATATAATGTCAGGACCCGGAGACTTATCCACTTTTATGTTCTTTAAAAGTGCCAGTACTTCCTCTTCTTTAATCTTCATAGTCTCCATAACTTCCCTACTTGTTTCCCTTACCTTACACAATTCAATATCCTTCTCCTTAGTGAATACCAAAGAAAAGAAATTGTTCAAAATCTCCCCATCTCTTTTGGCTCCACACATAGCTGTCCACTCTGATTCTCTAAGGGACCAATTTTATCCCTCGCTATTCTTTTGCTATTAATATAACTATAGAAATCCTTTGGATTTATTTTCATCTACTTGCCAAAGCAACCTTATATCTTCTTTTAGCTTTTCTAATTTCTTTCTTAAGATTCTTTTTACATTCCTTATATTCCTCGAGCACCTCATTTACTCCATGCCGCTTGTATTTATTGTAGATCTCTCACTTTCTCCAAACCAAGTTTCCAATATCCCTTGAAAACCATGGCTCTCTCAAACTTTTAACCTTTCCTTTCAACCTAACAGGAACATAAAGATTCTGTACCCTCAAAATTTCACCCTTAAGTGACCTCCATTTCTCTATTACATCCTTCCCATAAAACAAGTTGTCCCAATCCACTCCTTCTAAATCCTTTCACATCTCCTCAAAGTTAGCCTTTCTCCAATCAAAAATCTCAACCCTGGGTCCAGTCCTATCCTTCTCCATAATTATATTGAAACTAATGGTATTGTGATCACTGGACCCGAAGTGCTCCCCAACACATACCTCCATCACCTGACCTATCTCATTCCCTAACAGGAGATCCAACACTGCCCCTTCTCTAGTTGGTACCATAGAACCATAGAACATTACAGCGCAGAATCAGGCCTCTTGGCCCTTCTTGGCTGTGCCGAACCATTTTTCTGCCTAGTCCCACTGACCTGCACCTGAGCTATATCCCTCCAAACCCCTCTCATCCATATACCTGTCCAAGTTTTTCTTAAATGTCAAAAGTGAGCCCGCATTCACCACTTTATCTGGCAGCTCATTCCACACTCCCACCACTCTCTGCATGAAGAAGCTCCCCCAATGTTCCCTTTAAACTTTTCCCCCTTCACCCTTAACCCATGACCTCTGGTTTTTTTCTCCCCTAGCCTCAGTGGAAAAAGCCTGCTTGCATTCACTCTATCTATACCCATCATAATTTTATCCCCCTCTATCAAATCACCTCTCATTCTTCTACGCTCCAGGGAATAAAGTCCTAACCTATTCAACCTTTCTCTGTAACTCAGTTTCTCAAGTCCCGGTAACATCCTTGTAAACCTTCTCTGCACTCTTTCAACCTTATTAATATCCTTCCTGTAATTAGGTGACCAAAACTGCACACAATACTCCAAATTTGGTCTCACCAATGTCTTATACAACCTCACCATTACATTCCAACTCTTATACTCAATACTTTGATTTATAAAGGCCAATGTACCAAAAGCTCTCTTTACGACCTGATCTACTTGTGACACCACTTTTAGGGAATTATGTATCTGTACTCCCAGATCCCTCTGTTCTACTGCACTCCTCAGTGTCCTACCATTTACCTTGTATGTTCTACCTTGGTTTGACCTTCTGAAGTGCAATACCTCACACTTGTCCACATTACACTCCATCTGTCATTTTTCAGCCCTTTCCTCCAACTGGTCCAAATCCCTCTACAAGCTTTGAAAACCTTCCTCACTGTCCACTACACCTCCAATCTTTGTATCATCAGCAAATTTGCTGATCCAATTTGCCACATTATCATCCAGATCATTGATATAGATGACAACTAATAATAGACAATAGACAGTAGGTGCAGGAGTAGGCCGTTTGGCCCTTCTAGCCAGCACCGCCATTCACTGTGATCATGGCTGATCATACAGAATCAGTACCCCGTTCCTGCCCTCTCCCCATATCCCTTGACCCTGCTATCTATAAGAGCTCTATCTAACTCTCTCTTGAATGCATCCAGAGACTTGGCCTCCACTGCCTTCTGGGGCAGAGCATTCCACATATCCACCGCTCTCTGGGTGAAAAAGTTTTCCCGCAACTCTGTTCTAAATGGCCTACCCCTTATTCTTAAACTGTGGCCCCTAGTTCTGGACTCACCCATCAGCGGGAACATGCTTCCTGCCTCCAGTGTGTCCAATCCCTTAATAATCTTATATGTTTCAATCAGATCCCCTCTCATCCTTCTAAATTCCAGTGTATACAAGCCCAGTCGCTCCAATCTTTCAACATATGACAGTCCCGCCATTTTGGGAATTAACCTTGTGAACCTACGCTGCACTCCCTCAATAGCAAAAATGTCCTTCCTCAAATTTGGAGACCAAAACTGCACACAGTACTCCAGGTGGGGTCTCACCAGGGCCCTGTACAGCTGCAGAAGGACCTCTTTACTCCTATACTGTGGTAAACTATGGGTATACCTGTCTGGACACGCCCCTCTGCTGACTGCTCCTGTGGCTCCTCCTACAGACCCCTGTATAAAGGCAATTGGAGGCACTGCTCCTCCCTCAGTCTCCAAGATGCTGTGGTCACGTTTGCAGCTAATAAAAGCCTATCTTTTGCCTCCCATCTCCAAGAGTTATTGATGGTGCATCATATACTCAGTTCCTCTTGTTATAAAGGCCAGCATGCCATTAGCTTTCTTCACTGCCTGCTGTACCTGCATGCTTGCTTTCACTGACTGATGTACAAGAACATCTAGATCTCGTTGTACTTCCCCTTTTCCAAACTTGACCCCATTTAGATAGTAATCTGCCTTCCTGTTCTTGCCACCAGTGGATAAGCTCACATTTATCCACATTAAACTGCATCTGCCATACATTTGCCCACACACCTAGCCTGTCCAAGTCACCCTGCATTCTCATAACATCCTCCTCACATTTCACACTGCCACCCAGCTTTGTTTCATCAGCAAATTTGCTAATGTTACTTTTAATCCCTTCATCTAAATCATTAATATATATTATAAACAGCAGCGGTCCCAACACCGAATCTTGCGGTACCCAACTGGTCACAGCCTGCCATTTCGAAAGGGACCCGTTAATCACTACTCTTTGTTTCCTGTCAGCCAGCCAATTTTCAATCCATTGTCAGTACTCTGCCCCCAATACCATGTTGCCTTAATTTTGCCCACTGATCTCCTATGTAGGACTTTATCAAAGGCTTTCTGAAAGTCCAGGTACACTACATCCACTGGCTCTCCCTTGTCCATTTTCAGTTACATCCTCAAAAAACTCCAGAAGATTAGTCAAGCATGATTTTCCATGCTGACTCAGACTGATCCTTCTACTGCTATCCAAATGTGTCATAATTTCCTCTTTTATAATTGACTCCAACATCTTTCCCACCGCTGACATCAGGCTAACCGGTCTATAATTCCCTGCTTTCTCTCTCCCTCCTTTCTTGAAAAGTGGGACAACATTAGCCACCCTCCAATCTGCAGGAACTGATCCTGAATCTATAGGACATTGGAAAATGATTACCAATGCATCCACGATTTCTAGAGCCACCTCCTTAAGTACCCTGGGATGCAGACCATCGGGTCCTGGGGACTTATCAGCCTTCAGACCCAACAGT
The DNA here is from genome assembly GCF_048418815.1 of Hemitrygon akajei. Lineage (NCBI taxonomy): Eukaryota > Metazoa > Chordata > Chondrichthyes > Myliobatiformes > Dasyatidae > Hemitrygon > Hemitrygon akajei. Next base: position 2,442,107 of record NC_133134.1, read on the forward strand.
CTATCCAACACTGTTTCTTGCCTAATATAAATTTCCTTCAGTCCATCCATTACCCTAGTTCCTTTGGCCACTATTACATCTGGGAGATTGTTTGTGTCTTCCCTAGTGAAGACAGATCCAAAGTATCTGTTCAACTCATCTGCCATTTCCTTGTTCCCCATAATAAATTCACCCGTTTCTGTCTTCAATGGCCCAATTTTGGTCTTAGCTTTTTTTTTTCTTTTCACATACCTAAAGAAGCTTTTACTATCCTCCTTTATATTCTTGGCTAGTTTACCTTCATACCTCATTTTTTCTCCACGTATTGCCTTATTTGTTATCTTCTGTTGCTCTTTAAAAGCTTCCCAGTCCTCCAGCTTCCCGCTCAATGGACCTAGCACTGATCCCTGCGGCACACCACTAGTCACAGGCCTCCACTCAGAGTAGCAATCCTCCACTACCACTCTCTGGCTTCTTCCATTGAGCCAATGTCTAATCCAATTTACTACCTCTCCATGTATACCTAGCGACTGAATCTTCCTCACTAACCTCCCATGCGGGACCTTGTCAAAGGCCTTACTGAAGTCCATGTATACAACATCCACTGCCTTCCCTTCATCCACTTTCCTGGTAACTTCCTGAAAAACTCTAATAGATTGGTTAAACATGACCTACCATGCACAAAGCCATGCTGACCTTTCTAATAAGTCCCTGTCTATCCAAATACTTGTAGATTTTATCTCTTAGTATTCCTTCCAATAATTTACCTACTACTGATGTCAAACTTACCGGCCTATAATTTCCTGGCTTACTTTTTGAGCCTTTTTTAAACAATGGAACTACATGAGCTATCCTCCAATCCTCCGGCATCTGACCCGTGGATATTGACATTTTAAATATTTCTGCCAGGGCCCCTACAATTTCAACACTAGTCCCCTTCAAGGTCCAAGGGAATACCCTGTCAGGACCTGGGGATTTATCTACTCTGATTTGCCTCAAGTCAGCAAGCACCTCCTCCTCTTTAATCTGTATAAATTCCATGACCTCACTACTTGTTTGCCTTGTTTCCATAGACTCCATTCCAGTTACCTTAGTAAATACAGATGCAAAAAACCCATTTAATATCTCTCCCATTTCTTTTGGTTTCATACATAGCCGACCACTCTGATCTTCAAGAGGACTAATTTTATCCCTTACAATCCTTTTGCTCTTAACATACCTGTAGAAGCTCTCAGGATTATCCTTCACCTTGACTGCCAAAGCAACCTCATGTCTTCCTTTAGCCCTCCTGATTTCTTTCTTAAGTATTTTCTTACTCTTTTTATACTCATCAAGCATCCTATTTCCTCCCTGTTGCCTATACATCTCTCTCTTCTTTATCAGAGTTCCAATATCCCTCGAGAACCAAGGTTCCTTATTCTTATTCATTTTGCCATTAACCCTGACATACAAACTTTGCACTCTCAAAATTTCTCCTTTGAAGGCCTTCCACTTACCAACCACATCCTTGCCAGAGAACAACCTGTCCCAATCTACGCTTTTTAGTTCCTTTCTCATTTCTTCAAATTTGGCCTTTTTCCAGTTTAGAACCTCAACCCGAGGACCAGATCTATCCTTATTCATGATCAAGTTGAAATTAATGGTGTTATGATCACTGGAACCAAAGTGTTCCCCTACACACACTTCAGTCACCTGCCCTAACTCATTTCCTAATAGGAGATCTAATATTGCATCCTCCCTAGTTGGTACATCTATATATTGATTTAGAAAGCTTTCCTGAACACATTTTACAAACTCTAACCCATCTAGACCTTTAACAGCATGGGAGTCCCAATCAAAGTGTGGAAAATTAAAATCCCCTACAATCACAACTTTCTGTCTCCTGCAGTTGTCTGTTATCTCTCTGCAGATTTGCTCCTCCAATTCTTGCTGACTATTGGGTGGTCTATAATACAACCCCATTAATGTGGTCATACCTTTCCTGTTTCTCAGCTCCACCCATATGGCCTCAGTAGACAAGTCCTCTAATCTGTCCTGCCAAAGCACTGCTGTAATATTTTCCCTGACTAGCAAAGCCACCCCCCCACCCCACCCTTCATCCCTCTGCCTCTATCACGTCTGAAACATCGGAACCCTGGAACATTGAGCTGCCAGTCCTGCCTCTCCTGTAGCCAAATTTCAGTAATGGCTATAATGTCATAATTCCATGTGTCAGTCCACACCCTTAGCTCATCAGTCTTTCCCATAATACTCCTCGCATTGAAATATACACACCTCAGAAGATTATTACCACCACACACAACCTTACTATTTGTGACTTTGCATGAACTACTAACATCATTTATTTTTACCCCATTCCACTGTCTACTCTGGCTCCCATCCCCCTGCAAATCTAGTTTAAACCCTCCCCAATAACACGAGCAAACCTCCATGCAAATATATTGGCCCCCTTGTAGTTCAGGTGTTCCCCGTCTCTCTTGTACAGGTCCCAATGATCTAGAAATCTGAAACCCTGCCCGCTACACCAGTTTCTCAGCCACGTGTTCATCTGCCAGAGCATCCTACTCTTACCCTCACTGGCACGTGGCACAGGCAGCAATCCGGAGATTACTACCCTCGAGGTCCTGTTTTTCAACTTCCTACCAAGCTCCCTGTACTCACTCTTCAGGACCTTCTGACCTTTTCTACCTGTCATTGGTACCGATGTGTACCATGACATCTGGCTGATCACCCTCCCACCTCAGAATGCTGCCCTGGCACCCGGGAGGCAACAAACCATCTGGGAGTCTCTGTCACGACCACAGAATCTCCTGTCTGTACCCCTGACTATGGAGTCCCCTATCACTACCGCTCTCCTCTTCTTCCTCCCTCCCTTCTGCACTGCAGAACCAGACTCAGTGCCAGAGATCCAGCTGCCGCAGCTTGTTCCAGGTAAGCCATATACCTCTATGTATTGCTGCAAAAAACTATCCTGCACACATTTTACAAACTACAAACCATCCAGACCTTTTACAGAATGGGCTTCCCAGTCTATGTGTGGAAAATTAAAATCTCCCACAATCACAACCTTGTGCTTACTACAAATATCTGCTATCTCCTTACAAATTTGCTCCTCGAATTCTCACTCTCCATTAGGTGATCTATAATACACCCCTATAAGTGTTACTACACCTTTCCCATTCCTCAATTCCATCCAAATGGCCTCCCTAGACGAGCCTTCTAATCTATCCTGCCAAAGCACTGCTGTAGTATTTTCTCTGATAGTCTTAGGCAGAGGAGTTGCTTTCTATGGTGCATTAATAAAATAATGGCAAGGGTCTATGGGACATGAATTTCTTTAGAGACACTGGTGCACTTTCTTGGTCAGGGTGTCTTTGTGGTTGGACAGGTTATTGTGATGTTTACTTCCAGGAACTTGAAGCTCTCAAACCTCTTGACCTCAGCACCATTGACGTAAACAGAGTGTGTGCATTGCCTCGTCCCTGAAGCTGTTCTGTTTTGCTGACATTGAAGGAAAGAATCTTATTAAGATACCATGCCACGAGGCTAACCATCTCTTTCCTGTACTCCAACTTATCGTTATTTGAGATACAGCTCAATATATAATCTGCAAAATTGTAGACAGTATTGGAGAAGAGTCTGGCAATAAATCATGTTGTGAGTATACAGGGAATACAGTAGGGAGCTATGGACACAGTTTTGTGGAGCACCAGTATTGAGGTGTTGCTGCCTACACTTACTGATTGCAGACTGTTGGTCAGTAAGTCAAGGGTCCAGTTGCAAAGGGTTGTTGGGGCCCAGACTGATGAGTTTGCTTGAAAGTATGGTACTGAAGGTGGAGATGTTGTCAATAAATAGTAGTCTGATGTGGGTGTTTATTATCCAGATGCCCCAGAGATGAGTGTAGATCCAGGGAAGTGGAGTTTCATTAAAGGCAGTTAATATCTATATACCTTATATAAATAATAGAAACATCAGGGAACACAGTTTTGGACAAGCAGAGGAACTCAGTCTGTGCTTCCAGATAACACCAATTTGACGAAAGTGAAGCATTTTTTGCTATGATTGATAATTTCATTGGACCTGCCTGTGACAAGATTAACGGATATCCTGTGGACAAACTCTCAAGCCACACAAAAAATCTGACACATTAAAGATTTGACTTGTGCGTCTTTCTTTGTTCTGCCATTGAAACTGAGCTTTCAGCTACTGTGTGTCATGAAATCTGTTGTTTTACAACAGCAGTACAGTGCAGGATGTAAAAAAGACTATAAATACATTAAATAAATAAATAAATAAATAAATAGATAGATAGATAAATAAATAAATAATGCGAAAGAGGAATAGTGAGGTCGTGTTCATGGACTGTTCAGAAATCTAATGGCAGAGGGGAAGAAACTGTTCCTAAAATGCTGACTGCGTGTCTTCAGGCTCCTGTACCTCCCCCCTGATTGTAGTAATGAGAAGAGGACACTTTCCAGATGGTGCGGGTCATTAATGATGGACGCCACTTTTCTGACTCAGCAGCTCCAGATTGTGTCCTTGAAGGTGGGGAGGCTTCTGCCTGTGACAGAATTGAGCTGCATCTGTGGTAGGAAAGGAATTGTTGACTTTTCAGGTCAAAATCTTGCATCAGGAGTTTGCTGACATCATTTGAGTTTGCAGAGACCCTGTATGGAGTACTGTGTGTAGTTTTGGTCTCTGTACTTAAAGGATAAACAGTTACGATGGAGAGTGCTGAGTGGTCACACTTTTTGTGGAGATGCCAATGCCCTTGAATGGAAAAACCTACAAAAAATATTGGACACAGCCCAGTCTATCACAAACAAAGCCCTCTGCACCATTGAGCAGAAAAGCAGCATCCATCATGAAAGATCCCCCCACCTATCCCATCACCCAGGCCGTGCATTGTTATCACTCTTGCCATCAGGAAGGAGGTACAGAAGCCTCAAGTCCCACACCACCAGGTTCAGGAACAATTATTAGCCCTCAACAATCAGGCTCCTGAACCAGAGAGGATAACTCAATTTCACTCACTCCAACACTGAACTGTTCCCACAACCTTTGGAGTCAATTTTGAGGACAGTGTAACTCATGTTCTTGATATTTCTTGCTTTTTTTCTTTTTGTATTTGCATGGTTTGTTGTCTTTTGAACATTGGTTGTTTGTCCGCTTCTGTGATGTGAGGTTCTTCATTGATTCTATTGTGTTTTCTGTAGCTATTGTGAATGCCTGCAAGGAAATGAATATTTTCAGGGTTGTATATAGTGACATTCTGTAAAAGTACTTTGAAAATAAATTCACTTTGAAATTTTTACTTTGCTATTGAGATATACAAGGTTCTGACAAGCTGGATTCCTCTGGCTTGAGGATTCAAGGTCCAAGATCCCAGCATTAGGACAAGTGGTCAGCCATTTTGTGTTTGTCAGTGATTTGGAACTGCTATAGGGCAGTAGAGTAGTGCAACTGGTGAAGCTGCTGCTTCAGCACTCCATCGATCTGGGCAATCTTGGCTTCCAGCACCGTCAGTATAAAGTTTGCCTTTAACTGCGCAGGTTTCCTCCCCGTGCTCAGGTTTCCACCAACATCCCAATGATCAGAATCAGAATCAAGTTTAATATCACTGCCTTACTGTATATAGTGAAATTTGTGGATTTGTGGCAGTGGTACAGTGCAATACATAATAATCTTAAAAAACTATAAATTATAATAAGAAATATACCTTTTAAAATCAAATAATAAAGACAAAAGATTCTGCAGTTGCTGGAAATCCAGAGTAACACACACAAGGTGTAGGAGGAACTCAGCAGGTCAGACAGCATCTGTGGAGAAGAATAAACAGTCAACATTTCGGGCCGAGGTTCTTGATCAGGACTGGAAAGAGGAAGATGCCAGAAATAAGAAGGTAAGTGGGAGGGGAAGAAAAACAAGCTACAAGGTGATAGATGAAGCCTGGTGGCTGGGGGAAAGGGGGATGAAGTGAGATGCTGGGAGATGACAGGTGGAAAAGGCAAAGAGCTAAAGAAGGAATCTGATAGGAGACAAGTGTATATTATGGGAGAAAGGGTAGGAAGAAATAAGTAGAACAAAAGAGAACAAAAAAAAACCACCGCACCAACCTCTGCGCCCAGCACATAATTCTCTGTAACTTCCACCATTGCCAATGGGATACCAGGATACCACCACCAAGCACATCTATCCTCCCCTGCTGCCCCACTTTCTGCTTTCCAAAGGGATCGCTCCCTATGCGACTCCCTTGTCGATTTGTCCCTGCTCATTGATCTCCCTCTCCCCCGGCACTTATCCTTGCAAATTCCTGATTAAATACAGCTGCTGTTGTGCCTTCTTTGTAATTGCATCAATATGTAGGGCCCAAGATAGATCTTTAGAGATGTTGACACCCAAGAAATTAAACTGCTCATCCTTTCCACTCTGATCCCATGATAAGGACTGGTGTGTGTTCCCAGATGTGTGAGCTGAAAGGTTAACTGACTACCGTAAACGTCTCTGGTGTTTGGGCGAGTACTAGAAATTTGGGAGAGTTAAAATATTTAAGGGAACCTAGGTCGGATCTTCTTCATTTAGAGGAAGGTGAGAGCGTAGAATGAGCTAGCAGAAGTAGTGGATGTGGGATTGATTGCGGCATTTAAGAGAAATCTAGTTAGTTACATGGATGAGAGCGGTATGGAGGGATATAGTCCAGGTGTAGGTAGATGGATCTAGATAGAAAAGCAGGTTGGCATGGACTAGATAGACCGAAGGGCCTGTTTCTGTAGTGTTCTGTGACTTTATAATAGGAAATTCAGATTAAGATGTGATTGGTGTTAACTGGATGCTTGAAGATCAACACAGACTTGGTGGGCCAAAGCTCTCTCAGGCTCTATGACTTAATGAGGAATGAATTCCTTTACATGAAGAGTTATATGTCTTTGGAATCTTAACTTTGCTCAAATAGATTTTGGCCACTCCAGAGAAGTAATGTGAGGAGGGAGTGATCTGGACTAGCAAAACCTAATTGAATGCAAAATGTCTCAAAGATTTTATATGTTCCTGCCACAACTTTTTTTTTATATTTCAGTATAGGCTGTTGGATTACACTGTATAAATGTTATTTTCTTATAAGTTTAACGATTGCCTGAAAGTATTTTATATAATTACCTATATACATGTACATAATTGTTCCAATGTGCCCCCTAGTGGTTACAGTTCTTTATTATTCTGGAAGCTTCTATAGTATTGCATTATTTGAATAGGGGTTATCTGATTGGTTGACTCTTATCTACAAATTTGAATGGAACCTCTCTCATCTATGGTTTAGAAAGCCCAGCATGTTGGCTTGCCATCCTTTCTTTAAATCTTTGCTTTTTCTTTTCCCTCCCCAACTAGTCACCAGCTATTCCTTGTTTCCAATTCTCTTTGTACAATTAGCACTTATTAAAATTATCATGAAGCAACAAGTTTTATGCCTCTTTCTTGACTTCTGAAAGAACCTTGAATCAAAAACAGCAAGGCTGAGAACTTTCTCATCACCCGTATTTATTCAATGCCTTTTGAAGGCTGTTGTAGATGTAGGCAAGGGCACCACTTACCGCCCATCCTCAATTGCTTCCAAACAGAGTGGCTTATTTGACCATTTTAGTCATCTACATTGAGTCACTGTTGTTCAATGGTCTCTCTCTCCCTCTTGTTCGTTGCTGCTGGAGGATGGTCAGTCTTGGGTGTTGGGCAAGGTTTAATTGATACAGTTTGTGGATTGGACTCTATAATTCACGTTATGATGTATTACTGGTCACTGCTTTTCTTGCTATTTTGTGTGATTTTGATTGGGGTGGACTGGCTCTGTGGCCTATTGTCAACAAAAAACACTGTGTTGCATTGAACTGAGCTGAAACCTAATATTCCTGGACTGTTCCACCGACTTTCTGGTTTGATGTTTTATATTCTGTGTTTTTCACTCTTCTGTTGCTATTATTTCAATGTATTCTTTTTTTTGCACATTGGGGGTTTGATGTCTTTCTTGAATGGCTGTCTGTGGAAAGACAAATCTCAGGGTTGAATACTGCATACATACCTTGATAATAAATTTACTTTGAATCTTTTTTAAACTCTTTTTGTTGTTGTATGTGATGTTCTGCTGAACATTGTGGGAATGCCATGTTGGTGCCAGAACACGTGGCAATACTTGCGGGCTCCCAGAACATCCTTGGGTGTACACGTTATGTATACTCTCATGTTTTTATATGTGTTAAATCCATGAATCCAAACTTGAACTACAGTCCTGTCATAGGCAGATTTGTACTCCTCCAATTAATGACCCAGCATGCCATCAATTCGAACCAAACTGTTGTTCTTCCTCCCCAATGACCATTACTTTTTCCACTGGTTTCTGGTAATTAATTTCTGTCAAATACCTGGGGGGGGGGAGGGTGTGTGTGTGTGTGTGTGTATATATATATATATATATATATATGGTGGGGGGGGGGGGGTTCTTTCAGGCTCATTTGTTCGTGGTTTGACCACATTGTAAAATAATATTTGTAAAATAATGTATAAGACACCGCAGTGTTGGGAGTCCTCCAGACCATGCAGGGGCGAAGTGTCAGAGAGGCCGAGGCCAAAGGAAGGTGAAGGTCTTGCCTTCCTCCACGTCTCTTTGCTTCCAACTGCCGCCCGAAGAGCGAACGAGTGAGTCGGGCCGAAATAATGACAGTGAAGGCGGCGATTACGGCTCTGTGTAAGATATTGGAGGGGACCGGGGCCGGAACCGCCATTTCCCTCAGCCCGGAGACTTTTCGTCAGGCCAAGTTCAATAGGAAGGAGGTGGTGAGTCGCAGCGGGAGCCGGGGCGGGACTGTATTGATGATTGACAGTAACGCTGACCTGTTGGAATCGTAGCTGCCTTGTCAATCAGAGACAGAGCGAATCAGTTAGAGGGGGCAGGACAGCGCCACCTACGAGGGGAGCGGGCTTTTCCCGCTCTGGGAGTTCGTACGGCGATGGGAGCGAATTGGTGGGAATTGCGGGTCCCCGAGTTTGGGAGCCCTGCCTCACTCCGCCACCCTCCACACACAACCGCTCACCTCACCTTCACAACCCCTACCTTCAGCCCCATCTGTCCAAACACCCACCCTCAACCCCTTCTCCCCTCCCTCCCTCTCAAAACCCCAACGCCCTCTCCTCAAAATTCTTTCACCCTCAACCTCGTCTCCTCAAACAACTCCCGCCGTCTCACCAAACCCCCACCCCGTCAGGCCACAGTTGGAATATTGTGAACAGTTTTGGGCCACATATCTCAACGGATGGAGAGAGTCCAGAGGAGGTTCACGATTATTCCAGAATAAAAGGGTCCATATATGAGAAGTGTTTGGCAGCTTTGGGCCTATACTCACTGGAATATAGAAATGCGGGGGATCTTATTGAAACTTGCAGAATGTTGAAAGGGCTAGTTAGAGTGGATGTGGGGAGGACGTTTCCTGTAGTGGGGTTATCCAGAACTAGAAGGCACAGCTTCAAAATTGAGGGGTGACCTTTTAGAATGGAGGTAAGGAGGATTTTTTTAGCCAGAGAATAGTGAATTTGTGGAATGCTCTGACACAGACTGCAGTGGAGGCCAAGTCCATTGGTATGTTTAAGGAAGACATTGATTATTTCTGATGGATCAGTGCATCAAAAGCTATGGCGAGAAGGCAGGTGTTATGGGGTTGAGTAGAATCGGGGATCAGACATGATGGAATAGCGGAGCAGACCCGATGGGTTGAATGGTCTAATTCTGCTCCTATGACTTACATTTTATGGCTTCTTAGAGCAACTCTTGGTTGAGCCCACTGAAGGATCTGCTATTCTGGACTTGGTGTTGTGCAATGAGCCAGAATTGATTCGAGATCTTAAGATTTAAAAAAAACTTTAGGGGTAAGTGATCATAGTATGATAGAATTCACCCAGAAATCTGAGCAGATGTATCAGAATTATGGTGGATTAAAGGTAATTACAGAGGCAGAAGAGAGGAGTTGACCAGAATTGATTGGAAAAGTACACTGGCAGAGATGATGACAGAGCAGCAATGGCTGGAATTTCTGGAAGCAATTAAGATGACACAGGATATCTACATACCAAAGAGGATGAATTATTCTAAAGGCAAGATGACACAACTGTGGCTGAGATGAGAAGTCAAAAGCAACATAAAAGCAAAGAAAGGGCATAAAATAGAGCAAAAGTTAGATTGTGAAGTTTTTAACAACCAACTGAAGGCAATAAAAAAGTAATTAAGTAGGTAAAGACGGAATATGAAAGTAAGCTGGCCAATAATATTAAAGAGCACACCAAAAGTTTCTTCAGATATATAAACCGTAAAAGAGAAGCGAGAGTGGATATTAGACTGCTGGAAAACAATGTTGGAATAAAAGGGGCCTTTCTGGTTGGCTTCCAGTGACTGGTGTTGTTCCTTAAGGGTCAGTATTGGGACCGCTGTTTGTTTGTTACTGATTTAGATAATGGAATTGATGGCTTAGTGGCAAAGCTTGCAGATGATATGAAGATAGCTGGAGGGGTAGTGCTGAGGAAGCAAAATGATTTCATCAGGACTTAGACAAATTGGAAGAACGGGCCAAAAGGTGGCAGATGGAATGCAGTGTTGGGAATGTATGATGATGCACTTTGGTAAAAGGAACAATAGTGCAGACTATTATCTAAATGGGGAGAAGGTTCAAACATCAGAAGTCCAGAGGGACTTGGGAGTTCTCGGGGACGTCATAATGAGGGCGTTGGGAATGGACCCAAATGCAGGACACAGACATTGAAGTACTAGGAACAGGACGGGACAGGTCGCAGGCTAGGCTAGAAAAGCAGGACCAGGATGAGGGACTGGGAACAAGGAGCCTAGGTGTGGACTCCGAGCCCGAGACTGCACCAGGACCCAGAACCTGGGTCATGACTCAGGCTCAGACCCCAAACCAGGCAAAGACGTGATGAGGCCTGGGTTCTGGGGTCTAGAGGCAGACTAGGAACTGTACATCAACATAGAGCCAGGACTTATCCTTCAACAAGCTGGGACTCATCTTTAACAAGATGCTAACATGAGACTGGACAGTACGTAGACATAGAGCCAGGACTTCGTCGACAAGCCGGGACTCAACTTTCACTCCACACCAAGGTGGGGCAGGTCCATCCGTCAGGTAATGGCAGAATGGCCTGACTTACCCGACAGAGACAAAGACAAGACAGGTTCCTTCCACAGGGCAATGGCAGAATGGCCAGACTTACCCCACAGGGCAAGGACAGGAAGAGACAAACACCAAAGAATGACAGACAGTTCCATCTCCGCATCAGGGTTGTTCCGAGTCGCAGTTACAACCAGCAACCTTGTCTGGCTACAGAAACAACCGGATCCCTACCTAGCTCGGAGTGGCTGACAGCCACCCAGCTGGCCCGGGAAACAGCCGAATCCATACCGCAATGACAGCTTCGATTACTGACAGCAAGGCTCCAAGAAGCAATGGTTTTCCAACGCAGCCTAAAGATGGCAAGTGGCCATTCTAGCCTTCCACCAGACATTTGCTCCCAGAGAATCTTGACAAGACAACCCCCCAACCACACTCAATCCCAGGGCCACTTATATTCCCAGCCCCAAGATGAGCATCAGGTGCTTATGATTAAGTTCAACCAAAACAAGGGACAGCCAGAGGACCTGGAGTCCAGAGTCCACAGACTAGACCATGAACCGGAATGCAGACTTCAGACCAGACCATGACAGTACCCCACCCCACTGCTGTGGGAGCCTCCGGGCAACCAAACAGGCTCTCCAGGACTAAGGACAACTCAGGCAGGTGGGGGGGGGGGGTGGTGTTCCATCAGGAGGGAACCCAAGGTGACAGGAGTTAGACAACAGTGTTTGCATTGCTGGGTCCATGAATGGCAGGGTCATTCTAGCCTTCTACCAGCCATTTGCTCCCAGAGAGATAAGACAACCACACTCAATCCCAGGGCCACTTATATTCCAAGCCCCAAGATGAGCATCAGGTGCTTATGATTAAGTTCAACTGAAACAAGGGACAGCCGGAGGACCTGGAGTCCGTGGACCAGAATCCGGACCAGTCCATGACAGTGCAAGACTCCCAGAAGGATAATTCACAGGTTGAGTCTGTGGTAAAGAAGGCAAATGCAATGTTGTAATTTATTTCAAGGAGAATAGAACATAAAAGCAAGGAGATAATGCTGAGGCTGTATAAGACACTAGTCAGGCTGCACTTGGAGTATTGTCAACAATTTGGGGTCCCATATCTCAGAAAGGAGATGTTGTCATTGGAGAGAGTCCAGAGGAGGTTCATGAGGATGACTCTGGGAATGAAGGAGTTAACATATGAGGAGTGTTTGGTAGCTTTGGGCCTGTACTCACTAGAATTTAGAAGAATGCTGGAGGATCTCATTGAAACCTACTGAATGTTGAAAGGACTAGATAGGGGGGATGTGGAGAGGATGTTTCCAACGGTGCAGGTATCCAGAACTAGAATTGAGGGGTGACTCTTTAGAACAGAGGTAAAGGGTCATGAAGTGTGTGAAGTTACCATAACAAGACAGAAGGTTCTTGGGAAACTGAGAGGTCAGAATGTAGATAAGTCAACATGTAGAATGTCTCAGCCCAAAACATTGACTGCTCGTTTTCACGGATGCTGCCCAACTACTGAGTTCCTCCAGCATGTTGTATGTGTAACTATATTACAAATGGAGAGAAAGTACAAAAAAATACTGAGGTGCATGGGATTCAAGAGTCCTTGTGCAGGATTCCTTAAAGGTTAATTTGAAGGTTGAGTCTGTGGTGAGGAAGGCAAATGCAATGTTCGTATTCATTTCAAGAGGACTAGAATATAAAAGGATGTAATGTTGAGACTTTATAAAACATTGGTGAGGCCTCACTTGGAGTACTGTGAGCAGGTTAGGGCCCTTTATCTTGGAAAGGACTTGCTGAAACTGGAGAGGCTTCAGAGGAGGTTCACGAAAATGATTCCAGGATTGAATAGCTTGTCATATGAAGAGCGTTGGATGACTCTGGGCCTGTATTTGCTGGCATTCAGAAGAATGAGGGGTAACCTAATTGAATCCTATCGAATGGTGAAAGGCTTTGTTAGAATGGGTGCAGAGAGTATGTTTCCTATGGTGGGAGAGTCTATATCTGGAGAACACAGCTTCAGAATAGAGGGGTGTCCTTTTAGAACAGATATGAGAGGAGGAATTTCTTTAGCCAGAGAGTGGTGAATCTGTTGACCTCTTTGCCACAGACAGCAATGAAGACCAAGTCTTTATATATATTTAAGGCAAAGGTTGATAGATTCTTGATTGGTCAAGGCCTGAAGGGATATGGGGAGAAGGCAGGATATTGGGGCTGAGAGGAAAGTTGTATCAGCCATGATGAAATGGCAGAGCAGACTCGAAGGGCCAAATGGCCTAATTCTGCTCCCTTATCTTACAGTCTTAAACCTGAGCCTCTCATTTTAGACTCCTCTCCCTGGGAAAAAGACTGTGACCATCCACATTGCCCCTCCTGAATTTATATACCTCTATAAAGTCACCCCTCACTCAGCCACCAAGGAAAAAGTTCCATCTTTCCTATAGCTAGGTGACCTGAACTTTGCACCATTCTCTTGAGTGTGGTCTCACCAATGACAGTTACATTATGCTCCATGTCTCTAGAACATGCACTTTAAAAAAAAAAAAAAAAATTTTTTAGGAATTGAACCTGGGTCGCTGGTGCTGTAAACGATGTGCTAACTGCTATGCTACTGTACCATCCTCTTAAAAAAAAGTTTTTATGTGTGACTGTGCAATATCTGAGGTTTTATTAATGTCTGAGTGAGTAAGGAGCAAGGTTGGGGTTGTAGCAGGGGAAGGTTATACCCTGTGTATATTGAGCTGGTGGAGTTGTTATATCAGATAAAGGTGATATGTTGTAGTTTGGCATATCACTTATTTGGGAAGGCAAGTTGGGGTTAGCTTGAGTCATGTTTAATTCTTGTTTTCTGTAGACGTCTGAGTTTTGGAAGTTGCTGTATTATCTCCTGAAACTGTTCGGTGAAAACGAGAGGTGTCCAGTCATAGATCTGGGTAAGAAGCAATCCATTTTATACTATAGTAAGAAACCTGTGCCACATCCATATCCTACATTGTTCAGTACACTAGTCTGTCACTTGTCTTGAAATAACACTGAAATTATTCCAAAAGAGAGTAAGGAATGAAGGCAAATACCTTAACAGAAGTGTAGCAGTTACTATAATATATTACAGTGCTAGTGACCCAAGTTCAATACTCACCACTGTCTGAAAGGTGTTTCCCATGATTGCATGGGTTTCCTCGGGGTGCTCACATTCCAAAGGCATATGGATTAGTAGGGTAATTGGTCACGTGTTACTGGGTGGCAGGGGCTCATTACTAAGCTGTATCTCAAAATAAAATTCAATTCAATTCAATTTTTAAATGGTTACTATTCTTCCAACAGTGCTTCTGTTTGCAAGTATCATTGCTGCTAATCAGCTCAGAAGCTAATATTTGGTCAACAAATACCATGTTGAGAACTATGGTGTTTTTTGCATTTCTCCCCCTGTTAATGAGCCCAGTCTAAGACGTGTAAGTTGGGAAGTGCCCTGCTCTGTCTGAATTCACACTGACTCTCAGGGCAGACTCCTTCAGCAGGGACTCACAAGTGGCGACCCTTGTGAGCTGTCACCAGCAATCCCTTGGATGTGTTGGTCATTAATGCAAATGACACATTTCGCTATATGTTATGATGTACACGTGATAAATAAAATTGAATTTTGAAACTCTTCACTCTGACCCTTGTAAGTGCCCATGCTGAAGAGAGATGTACAGTATTCGGATCAAAAAGGCAGCGGGAGAGCACCTAAGGATTTCCAGCGGAAAGACATTTTGAGTTCTTGGGAGAAGAGAGGTCAGACTGCGCAGGCGCATGATGTCAGCCAGTTGAGCGCAAACAGTTTAAAAAGAAGGCAGCCATATCCAGCGGGCAGCATTGGGAGCGCGCAGCAGAGTGAAAGGGCTTTTGCTCAACGGGCTTCGGCGGTAACAGAAAGAGATGAGGCAGTTGTTGATCGCTAAAGGAGGTAGTATGTGTGTCAGGCCAGTTTTCTGTGGTCGGTGTCAGATGTGGGAGGTCCTGGAGTCTCCCGGCATCCCGGACGGCCACATCTGCACCCGGTGCATCGAGATGCAACTCCTGAGGGACCGTGTTAGGGAACTGGAGCTGCAGCTCGATGACCTTCATCTGGTCAGGGAGAGTGAGGAGGTGATAGAGAGGAGTTACAGACAGGTGGTTACTCCAGGGCCATGGGGGACAGAGAAGTGGGTCACAGTCAGGAGAGGGAAGGGGATGAGTCAGGTACTAGAGAGTACCCCTGTGGCTGTACCCCTTGACAATAAGTACTCCTGTTTGAGTACTGTTGGGGGGTCAGCCTACCTGGGGCAAGCAACAGTGGCCGTGCCTCTGGCACAAAGTCTGGCCCTCTGGCTCAGAAGGGTAGGGAAAGGAAGAGGAAGGCAGTAGTGATAGGGGACTCTATAGTCAGGGGTTCAGCCAGGTGATTCTGTGGACGCAGGAAGGAAACTCGGATGGTAGTTTGCCTCCCAGGTGCCAGGGTCTGGGATGTTTCTGATCGCGTCCAAGGTATCCTGCAGAGGGAGGGAGAACAGCCAGAGGTTGTGGTACATATTGGTACTGTTACGAACCCCGTAACTGGGTCACTTACCAGCAAAGATAGAGAGGTCTGTTGAAGTCTGGTGGTACTATTTTTAACAGTATTTATTAGTAAAAATACACAAAAATAATAGCAATGCAAACATACAGATAATATACGTCGTCAATACTAAATCTAAAAGTGCGGGTATAATAATAATCAATAAGAAATAGCTGTATCGTTGTCTAGGGGATAATGTATTGTCCGATTGAAATATACAGTTCACTGCAGTTCCACAAGCTGCCGTCTTCTGGTTGTCGCTGTGTTGCACTTTGTTGGAGAGAGAGAGAAATAGGAATAGAATGGGAACAGTTACCGCTACGGGTTTTCCAACCTTTATGATTTCGATCCGTCAGGAGTCCCATTGGTGTGGCCGTTCACTTGTGGCCTCTCCTTTAGCTAAGCCGTTCTTCCGTGGTATGCCCGCCAACCCAGGCAAGGGAGGACGCACACGGGCCCCACCGGCTTTTGCTATAAAACGCATACACTGGATTTCCAGCGTTTCTCCTGGTGCGTCTAAAGGGGTTGTTCCCCAGACCCTCTTTTATCCTTACTCATGGGGTCTCAGATGTCAATCAGGTTGGGATGATGCAATCCCTCAACCAGCTCACTCTGGTCATCCCCTGAGGGGTTTCAATGAATAGTACAGTACTCAATACACAATTCCGTCTCCAAGAGACAATGGCCGTTATCAGTGGCTTTGTTTCGCTGAGGCCAGGACACACTCCAAAACCTTGTGGATTCTCTCTCTCATTTCCTGGGCCCCAGACCCGAATTAATAGCGATCTTGCGATTCTCAAAAAGGAGGGGGCTACTTTGTACCCTTCGGCCCCTCAGAGTTGTGGAACATTCATAACAGTACCAATGACATAGGTAAGAAAAGGGAAGAGGTCCTGAAAGAAGACTACAGGGAGTTAGGAAGGAAGTTGAAAAAGCAGGACCTCAAAGGTAATAATCTCGGGATTACTGCCTGTGCCATGCGACAGTGAGAATAGGAATAGAATGAGGTGGAGGATAAATGTGTGGCTGAGGGATTGGAGCAGGGGGCAGGGATTCAGATTTCTGGATCATTGGGACCTCTTTTGGGGCGGGTGTGACCTGTACAAAAAGGACGGGTTGCACTTGAATCCCGGGGGACCCATATCCTGGCGGGCAGGTTTGATAGAGCTGTTAGGGAAGGTTTAAACTAGTTTGGCGGGGGGGGCGGGGTGGGAATCAGAATGTGAGTGCAGGGATTAAGGTAGAAGGACAAGGGCATGATGCTAAGAGGTCTGAGTTGATGAGGAAGGACAGGCAGGGGACAGAACATAATTATAGCTAGTTCAAGAGGTTGAAATGTGTCTATTTCAATGCTAGGAGTATTAGGAACAAGGAGGATGAACTTAGAGCATAGATTAGTACGTGGAACTACGATGTTGTGGCTGTTACTGAAACTTGGTTGGAGGAAGGGCAGGATTGGATAATGCAGGTCCCAGGGTTCAGGTGTTTTAAAAGGAATAGGATGGGAGGTAGAAAAGGCGGGGGAGTGGCATTGCTGGTCAGGGATAGTATCACGGCTATAGAAAGGGAGGACGCTGCAGAAGGAGTGTCCACGGAGTCAGTCTGGGTGGAATTCAGAAATAGGAAGGGATCAATCACTGTGCTGGGTGTAGTCTATGGGCCCCCAAATAGCCCTCGGGACACCAAGGAGCAGATAAGCAGGCAGATTTCAGAATGGAGCAGGAAATACAGGGTAGTAGATATGGGTGATTTCAACTTCCCTCATATTGACTGGCACCTCCTGAGTGCAAGGGGGATAGATGGGGCTGAATTTGTCAGGTGTGTTCAAGAGGGATTCCTGACACAGTATGTGGACCGGCTGACAAGAGGAGAGGCTTTACTGGATCTAGTTCTAGGAAATGAACCTGGTCAGGTGACAGACCTCTTGGTGGCGAGCATTTTGGTGAGAGTGACCACAACTCCCTTAGCTTCAGCATAGTTATGGAAAGGGATAAAATCAGACGAAATGGTAAAGTGCTTAATGGGGGAAGAACTAACTTTGAAGGGATGAGGCAGGAACTAGTGAGAGTAAATTGGAAACAGATGTTCAAAGGGGAAAGCACAGAAGTAATGTGGGAGAAGTTTAGGGACCACTTGAGCTGGGTTCAGGATAGGTTTGTCTCACTGAGGCAAGGAAAAAATGGTGATGCATTTTGGAAGGACAAACCAGAAGACAGAGTACAGGATTAATGGTCAATTACTTAAGAGTGTGGATGAACAAAGGGACCTTGGGGTTCAAATCCATACATCCCTCAAAGTCATTCCACAGGTTGATAGGGTAGTTAAGAAGGCCTATGGGATGCTGGGCTTCATTAACAGGGGGATTGAGTTCAAGAGTAGAGAGGTCATGTTGCAACTCTACAAATCTCTGGTGAGACCGCACTTAGAGTATTGTGTTCAATTCTGGTCACCTCATTATAGGAAGGATGTAGAAGCAATGGAGAGGGTGCAGAGGAGATTTACCAGGATGTTGCCTGGATTGGAGAACAAGTCACATGAAGCAAGGTTAACAGAGCTGGGACTTTTCTCTTTGGAACATAGAAGAATGAGAGGGGACTTGATAGAGGTCTACAAGATTATGAGAGGCATAGATAGGGTGGATAGTCAGTACCTGTTTCCCAGGGCATCAATAGCAAACACCAGAGGGCATATGTACAAAATTAAGGGAGGGAAGTTTAGGGGAGTCATCAGGGGTAAGTTTTTTACACAGAGGGTTGTGAGTGTCTGGAATGACTTGCCTGGGATGGTGGTGGAGGGAAAAACATTAGGGGTATTTAAGAGCCTCTTGGACAGGCACATGGATGAAAGAAAAATGGAAGGTTATGGGGTAGTGTGGGTTTAGTACTTTTTTTTAAGGATTACATGGGTCGGCACAACATGGAGGACTGAAGGGTCTGTACTGTGCTGTAGTGTTCTATGGTTCTATGGTGACCTCCCCTTTGGATTCACTCTCTTTGGAAGTTTCATGCTTTATTGTTTTACAGCATTAAGTCACAGTGGAGTTAATTTGGCTTTTTGAAACAGATCTACAGAAAAAGATTCTTGGTGAGATAGGGCATGCCTGTCCGAGTTAGCTCTGATGTACTGGGCAGATGAGATCAACAGTGAGATCCAATGGCCAGGAAGACAATTCTGCCACACTCCACAGAGGGCGAAGGGTATGACGAGGCACAGAAGTTATGCTCATCCACTGCAACCAAGGAAGACCCTAGTTGTGACAACTACTAGTACCACTGGACCCGGCCTTCCAAGGTCAAGAGAGTGAAACAGTTTTTCCACTTTAAAAACTCCCACAGGTCTCCAATGACAGACAACTGACCATACGTGACAAATAAAGCTAATCTTTATCTGTCACTCGCATCTCTAGAGAAGTGTATTTGCTCATTGCCTTTGAAATTGTCACTTCTCCCCACAGCTTCCTTTGATCACCTGGCTAAATCTGTCCCTACACCCATCTCACCAAATGTCTGTTCTCCTCCTATTTCTGACCACAGAAACTATGAGAGAACCTGCTGAGTGAAAAACTGCGGGATTGGAGATGGTACTGTATTGCTACAAATTACTTTGCAGATTCTCTGAAACCCACGTAAAATAAGTGCTAAAACATGAGAAGGTGTGAAGGAGGAGGAAGAATATGTCATACTGCTGTTCAAACATGTTGTGCCATTCAGTAACTTATGGCTGGTCTTGTACTTTGTACACTTTCCTACCTAAATATTAAGTCATTTTTGACTCGGTGTGTAAAAAAAAAAAAATCACTCTCAACATCACATGTACTTCAAAAAGGTAAGATCCATCATTAAGGGCCACCCCATCACTCTGTACATGCCCTTCTCGTTACTACCATCAGGGAGGAGGTACAGAATTGTGAAGACACACTCAGTGCTTTAGGAACAGCTTCTTTCCCTCTGCCATCAGATTCCTCAATGGACAATGAACCCATGAATACTTCCTCAGTATTTTAATTTTTTAAATCTCTTTTTGCACTACTTATTTAATTTTTTAAAGATATTTTTATTCCAATTTATAGTTAAAAATAATTTGAATTGTAAGGTACTGCTGCCGCAAAGCAGTAAATTTCCTGACATGTCAGTGATGTTAAATCTGATTCTGATTCTGATGCCTGCTGTAGGCTGCTTAGTGGGAACAGCAACTGTTAGCCCAGAATTAAATTGAACAAAAGTCATTCTTGATTCCTTCTTGGTGTGTTACTAGGTGTGTGTTACGACTGTGCCCCAACTCTGAGGGGCCGAAGGGTACAAAGTAGCCCACTCCTTTTTGAGAATCGCAAGATCGCTATTAATTCGGGTCAGGAGACCCAGGAAATGAGAGAGAGACGTTTGGAATGTGTCCCGGCCCCTCAGCGATACAAAGCCATGGAAAACGGCCATTGTCTCTTGGAGACAGAATTATGTATTGAGCACTGTATTATTTATTTGAAGCCCTCAGGGAATGACCAAAAGTGGGCTGGTTGAGGGGCGGCATCATTCCAGCCTGATTGACGTCTGAGACCCCGTGAGTAAGGATAAAAGAAGATCTGGGGAACAACCCCTTTAGACGCACCAGGAGAAACACTAGAAATCCCGTGACAGCGTTTAATAGCGACAGCCGGTGGAAGGTCCACGTGTATCCTTTCCCGTTGCCCGGGATTGAGGCCTTACCACGGAAGACGGCTTAGCTAAAGAAGAGATCACCACCGACGACATTTCGAAGGATCGACATCATAAAAAGGAAAACGAGTAAGTTCTAAAAACATCGTCTCTCTCTCTCCAACCAAAAGCTGCAGCCTGAATGAACTTGAGTGACTTTTATATTTCCATCGGACAATACATTATCCCCTAGACAACGATAGAGCTATTTCTTATTGATTATTATTATACCCGCGCTTTTAGATTTAGTATTGACGACGTATATTATCTGTATGTTTGCATTGATATTATTTTTATGTATTTTTATCAATAAATACTGTTAAAAATAGTACCATCAGACTTCAAGTGACCTCTCTATCTTTGCTGGTAAGTGACCCAGTTACGGGGTACGTAACATGTGTAACACAAAATGGAAGTTGTAAGACAAAATGGTGTCAGCCTGGAATGTTTTGAGAATGTACAGGAGCACTGATGCACAGCCTTGAGAATAGCCAACAACGTCGAACATGTCTTTCTGCAGAAATGCTGTCTCTGTCTTTGAGATTTGCGCCAACTGAGGGTCACAAGAAATAAGGGGATACATAGTGATACCATGACTGAATGGAAAGATACTAGAGAAGGAATTATGCTAGCTTTTGAAAATTATAAAATGGGGCAACTTCTTTGTGCGAATTAGGATTTTGCCATAGGCTGGGTCATGATCGGCACTAAGGCAGAGAGAGAAGACTGGGAAGTAGCAGAGGTATAAAGGCTATGGTCCCGGTGCATGTTGATAGGAGTAGTCAGTTTAAATGGTTCAGTATAGACTAGATGGGCCAAAGGGCCTGTTTCTGTGCTGTACTTTTCTATGACTAAAAGGCTGTTGGACAGCCGAGGTTCCCTTTGGAATGATGTTGATCAACTCAGTGATTGGTTAAGAAATATCATTTTGTTTCCTCCTCTATTTTATGAAGTATTTTATTTCATTTTGTATAATTAATAAAATAGTTTTCTGTAACCTTTAACATCTATATGGTACCTCCTATTTTGTGAATACCTGTCACTGCTGAGTCAAAAAAGAAAAAAGAATGAATGTTAAAGTAATTTTATTGTAGGAAGGCAGTTTCCCATTCCATTATCTGTTCCATTGACAGAAACAAAATTATGTTGGGTGACCTGATGAGTGGAATGAGTGGCTGGAGTCGGCAGAGTGGATCAAGAGAAAGAATGATATCTTGGAAGTCTAAAATTACAAAGGCCGGTTTTTATAACTACTCCTTAGTACTGAAGGTTGAGGAATTCAAAGGTGGCTGAAGGATTTGATAAGATAATTTGCACAAAAGTAGTTTCTCCTGGTGAAGGAATCTAAAATAAAGGAACTAATGTTAAAATGGGAGCAGGGGGCTACGGCAGTGAAATTGGTCAGTTTCTTCAGAGTGATGGAAATCTAAACTCTCTCCTGTAAGACTGTTCATATTCAGATGACTGAAATAGAAATTGGTTTACTATTGTCATATGTACTGTGGTTCAGTGAAAAACTTGTCTCCCATACTGTTCATACAGATCAATTCATTATAAAGATTAAAGACAAAGTTTCCTCAGTTTTTTGTACAGTTGTGCGGACCAACTATTGGCCTGATCAGGAAATTTTTACACAGACTGAAAACTACAAGGCACTTTAATAAAACTTTATATAAAAGAAAAATCCACCTGTGCGGCCACACACCTGCGCAGCTTAAAGGGAACAGTGATCAAATATTAGCTTTATTTGTGAAGTGTACATCGAAACATACAATGAAATCGCATCATTTGCATCAACGATCAACACAGAACAAGAATTGTGCTGGAGGCAGCCCCTAAGTGTTGCCATAAAACCATAAGATATAGGAGCAGAATTAGGCCATTTGGCCCATCGAGTCTGCTCCGTCATGTCATCATAGCTGATTCTTCTTCCTCTCAGCCCAATCTTCTACCTTCTATCCATATCCCTTAATGCCATGGCTAATCAAAAATCTATCAACTACTACCATACATACCCAATGACAGCCTCCACAGCCACATGTACCAACAAATTCCACAGATTCATCACTCTCCTCCTTATCTCCATTCTAACTGGACACCCCTCTATTCTGAGGCTGAGTCCTCTGCTATTAGACTCCCCACTATAGGGAACATCTTTCCATACCCACTCTATCGAGGCCTTTCAACACTCAATGAGAACCCCCTCATTCTTCTGAATTCCAGTGAGTTCAGGCCTAGAGCCATCAAATGCTCCTCATATGATAATCCTTTCAATCCCAAAATTTTCGTGAATGTCCTTTGAACCTTTTCCAATGTCAGCACATCCTTTCTTAGATAATGGGCCCAAAACTGCTCAACAATACTCCGTGAGGCTTCTCTCGTGCCTTATAAAGCCTCAAAGTTACACCCTTGCTTTATAGTCTCATCCTCGAAATGAATGCTAACATTGCATTTGTCTTTCTCACCACTGGCTCAACCTGCAAATTAACCATTAGGTAATTCTACCTTTAACCTTTAGGGAACACTACCAATTCCCTTTGCGCCTCAGATTTTTGTATTTTCTTGCCATTTAGAAAGTAGTCTACCCTTTTATTTCTTCTACCGAAGTTCCCAACACTATTCCATAGGCCACTTCTTTGCCCACTCTCCTAATCTGTCTAAGTCCTTCTGTAGCCTCTCTACTTCCTTAAAACTACCTGCCTCTCACCCTATCTTTGTATCATCTCAACCTGGCCACAAAGCTATCAATTCTGTCATCCAAATCATTGACGTATAACGTAAAAAGGAGCAGTCCCAGCACAGATCCCTGTGGAACACTACTAGTCACCAACAACCAACCAGGAAAGGCTTCCTTTATTCCCACTCTTTGCCTCTTGCCAATCAGCTAATGCTCTATAAATGCTAGTATCTCTTCTGTAATACTATGTTAAGTATGTTTTAACTTGTTAAGTAGCCTTGTGTGGCACCTTGTCAAAGGCCTTCTGAGAATCTAAATACACAATATCCACTGATTCTTGAAAGATTATTACTAATGCCTCCAAATCTCTTCAGCCACCCCTTTCAGAACACTAGGATGTATACCATCTTGTCCAGGTGACTTATCTACCTTCAGACCTTACAGTTTCCCAAGAACCTTCTCTCTAGTTATGGTAACTTCACACACTTCATGTCCCAACACCTGGAACTTCCACCATACTACTAGTGTCTTCCACAGTGAAGACTGATGCAAAATACTTATTCAATTCGTATGCTATTTCATTGTCCCCCATTACTACCTCTCCAGCATCGTTTTCCAGCAGTCCGATATCCACTCTCACCTCTCTTGTACACTTTATAAAGAAACTTTTGGTATTCTCTTTAATATTATTAGCTAGCTTACTTTCGTTTTCCATCTTTTCCTTCTTAATGACTTTTTTAGTTGCCTTCTGTTGGTTTTTATAAACTTCCTAATCCTCTAACTTTCCACTAAACTTTGCTCTATTTGCCTTCTCTGGCTTTTATGTTGGCTTTGACTTCCCTAATCAGCTAGAATTGTGCCATTTTTCCTTTAGAATACTACTTATTCTTTGGGATGTAAATATCCTGTGCCTTCTGTATTGCTTCCAGAAATATCCAGCCATTGCTGCTCTGCCATTATCCCTGCCAGTGTTCTTTTCCAGTCAATTCTGGCCAACTCGCTCTCATGCCTCTGTAATTCCCTTTGCTCCACTGTAATACTGATACATCTGACTTTAGCTTCTCCTGAAATTTCAGGGTGAATTCGATCACATTATGATCACTTTCCCCAAAGGGTTCTTTTACCTTAAGCTCTCTAATCAATTCTGGTTCATTGCACAACACCCGATCCAGAATAGCTGATTCCCTAGTGGGCTCAACCATGAGCCGCTCTAAAAAGCCATCTCGTAGGTACTCTAGAAATTCCTCCTGTTGGGTTTCAGCATCAACCTTTTTTGTGAAGGGTATAAAGCAGGGATTCCCAAGCTGGGGTCCACGGACCCCTCAGTTAATGCTAGGGTTACATGGCATATAAAAGGTTGGGAACCCCTGTTTTCAGAATCAGGTTTAATATGTCATATGTCGTGAAATTTTTTAAATTTGTAGCAGTATTACAGTGAAATGCATAATAATCTAGAGAAAAATCTCAATTACAGTCAACTGTATTTATATTAAATAGTTAAATTAAATAAGTAGTGCTTTAAAGGTAGTTTGATGCAGATTTGCAGGGTGAAGTTTGGAGTATTACATGTAGTTTAGTTTCCATAGTTAAGGAAGAGTCTCGGCCTGAAACATTGACTGTTTATTCCTTTCCATAAATACTGCCTGACCCTGCTGAGTTCCTCCAGCAATTTTTGTGTGTTACTTTGGATTTCCAGTATTTGCAGAATCTCTTGTGTTCAGGAAAATGTATTACATTGGAAGCAGTCTGGAGGAGATTCACTGGGAATGATTACTGGGCAAAGGGGTTTGTGTGTCAAGAAAGATTTGAATTGGATTTACTTTATTACATCCCTCATATACATGAGGAGTAAAAATCTTTACGTTATGTCTGTTCAAATGTGCAATGTGCAATTGTAGTAATTTATAATAAATATTATGTACAACAGGCTAGTCAATATAACATAGAAATACAGTTGTGTCAGCATGAAGTAAGCAGCCTGATGGCCTGGTGGAAGAAGCTGTCCCGGAGCCTGTTGGTCCTGTCTTTAATGCTGTGGTACTGTTTCCCAGATGGTAGCAGCTAGAACAGTTTGTGTTTGGGGTGACTCAGGTCTCCAATGATCCTTCTGGCCCTTTTTACACACCTGTGTTTGTAAATGTCCTGAATAGTAGGAAGTTTACATCCACAGATGTGCTGAGCCCTGCAATTGAGGGAAGTACAGTTCCCATACTAGGCAGTGATGCAGCCAGTCAGGATGCTCTCATCCTGCCCCTGTAGAAAGTTCTTAGAGTTTGGGGGGCCGTACCAAACTTCTTCAACAGTCTGAGGTGAAAGAGGCGATGTTGTGCCTTTTTCACTGTTCAGCTGGTATGTACAGACCATGGTGATGTTTCTGGCGAGGAACTTAAAAGCTGTTCACCCTCTCAACCCTACATACATTGATGTCAATAGGGGTTAGCCTGTCTCCATTCCTCCTGTAGTCCACAACCAGTCCCTTTGTTTTTGCAACATTAAGAGGGAGATTGTTTTCTTGACACCACTGTGTCAGGGTTATGACTTCCTTTCTATAGGCTGTCTCATTATTATTTGAGATTAGGCCAATCAGTGTAGTGTCATCAGTAGATTGGAGCTGTGGGTGGCGACACAGTCATGGGTATACAGAAAGTAAGGGAGGGGCTTAGTACACAGCCCTGAGGGGCACCTGTGTTGAGGGTCAAAGGGGCAGAGGTGAGGGACCTCTTACCACCTGCCGGCGATCTGACAGGAAGTCCAGGATCCAGCTACACCTTGGTGAAGGCCGAGGTCTCTGAGCTTCTTGTTCAGCCTGGAGGAAATTGTGGTATTGAATGCTGAACTATAGTCCAAGAACAGCATTCTCACATAAGCATCCCTCTTCTGCAGATGTGTAAGAACGGTGTGTAGAGCTGTGGCTATTGTGCTGTCTTTTGATCGGTTGTATCATTAGGTAAATTGTAGGGGTCCAGTGTGGGTGACTGTATTGTTGTTTTACTGCCTTGATGACTTTGCACAGATTGTAGCTGCAATTTCTTGAGCTCTTGCTGACTCTGTTGGGAACCCCTGAACTAAAGGATATACTTTCAGGAAAAGGGAAAATTTTAAATCAATACAAAATGTTGGATGAACTCAGCAGGTGAGGCAGCATCAATGGAAAGGAATAAACTATGGAGATAGGAAGAAACTTCTCTCAGTAAGTCATAAATCTCTGCCCTGGAGAGGTTTGGAGATGGAGTCTTTGAAAGCAGTAATTGGAAAACGCACAAAATGCTGACAGAACTCCGCATGTAAAGCAGCATCAATGGATGGGAATAAACAGTCACTATTTTGGGTCAAGGACTCCACAATGGACGGTCCCAAGCCCAGCTGCGAAAGGAGGAGGGTTGGGCATAGGGCTAGCAACCCAATCCCATAAAAATTCAGAGCTACACAAACACCAACAAAAGCTCCAAGCACCACTTCCAGGAAGAGGAAGGATGAAAAAGGGCAACTTTTTCTCCTTCTTCTTGGGTCCTCGGCTCCCAGTGGAGCATAGGCCACTGATGACCTCCCGTCTCCATCATCCAAAGTCGATGGTATGGTTGGAGTTCATCAATCTTTCTATAATTCATTATAATCACCGTACAGGGGATTGGATTAGCTTCATCAGAGCCCTCTTATCTGTTAGCACTTTTCACGACTGGGACTCAGTGTTGGACTTTGAGAGGTGAAAATGGGCTACACTTGAGGACAACTTGAAAGACTGACCCTGGATAGTGAGCTGTTATCAGCAGCCTATGCCCCAGTAGGGGTGATAGATTTATTTAGTAAATATTTTGGGCCATGACCTTTCATCAGGACTGGAAAGGAAGGAGGTAGAAACCAGAATAAGGTGGGGAGAGGGAAGGACTTCAAGCTGGCAGGTGATTGGTGAGAACAGATGAGGGGGAAGGTAGTTGGGGAAGGAGGGATGAAGTGAGAAGCTGGCAGGTGAGGGAGTAGGTAGTTGGAGAGGGGAATGAAGTGAGAAGATGGCAGGTGAGGGAGTAGGTAGTTGGAGAGGGGAATGAAGTGAGAAGATGGCAGGAAATAGGTAAGAGCAGGTGATGTTTAAACAAATGAATGAGGACAAAAGTGCTGTCAAGGTCAACAATGAATCAGCCGTAACCATGCTGACTTGTGAAGCAACTCAGGATTGATTGGATCGATCCAGATTTTTATTATACGCTGGGAAAGATTTGAAGGTCTTAAAGGCCCCTGTTGTTCTTCTGTTACTTGTTAATATTTCAGAGATACCTTCAAATATAGGAAAAGCCTCTAGTTCAGAGCTTCCCGAGTAGATGTGTACCTGAGGCATGACTAATTGAAATGGTGTTGTTAATTAAAGAGATGAAGAAACCCGTTCGGCAAGCTGTATTTTACATGTTGTCTCTCTCTTCCCCAACCCGGCACAGCTCACCATATTAAGTATGTGAAAGCTGCTGTTTCTTACTATGGTTATGGGTTCTTGGACTTCTACCAGCTTCCTGCTGATGGCTCACGAGGCAGCCGAGATCTTCTCCTGGTCTTCTCTTGGCTACTCCAGAAGACCCACCTGTTGGAGGAGCTGCTGGACCGGCAGAGGCTGCATGTGGAGGATCAGGTGTCGCTCTGCACGGTAAGAATACCTTTCAGCCCATATACAATTAATTACACAAAGTTCAAACTTTGAGATTCATGAGCCACAAAGCAAAGAAACACAATCAAATCCACAAAAACAACCACACCACAAAGATCACCAAACATACAATGGGGAGGGGGTTCCTTAATGATGGATGTTGCCTTTTTGAGGTATCGCCTTTTGAAGGAGTCCTCTGGTGAGGAGGCTAGTGCCCATGATGGAGCTGGCTGAGTTTGCAGCCCTGTGCAGCTTTTCCTGATACTGTGCAATACCGGGTGTAAGTTGTTCAAAAGTGTACCTCTCTGTTCTTCACCAAGATCAGCTAGCTAGCACCATCCCTGTCTAAGCTGGCAGAATCCCAGAGGATGTAATTATCAGCAAAAGCGCACAAAATGCTGGAGGAACTTAGCAGGCATCTTTGGATATGAATAAACAGCTGATGTTTTGGGTTGACATCCTTCATCAGGACTGGAAAGGAAGGGGGAAGAAGTCAGAATAAGAAGGGGAGGGGAGGAGAGGGAGTACAAGCTGGAAGGTGATAAGTGAAGCCAGATGAGGAGGAAGGTAGGTAGGTAGGGGAGGAAGAATGAAGTGAGAAGCTGGGAGGTGATAGATGGAAGAGGTAAAGGGCTAGAGAAGAAAGAATCTGATAAGTGAGGAGAGTGGACCATGGGAAAAAGGGAATGAGGAGGGTAACCAGAAGGAGGAGATGGGCAGGTGAGCAGAAGGGGTAAGAGAGGAACCAGAATGGGGAATGGAAAAAGAGAGAAGGTTGGGTGAGAACAATCAGGTTGGAGGTTACCCAGGTGAAATATGAGGTGTAGTTACCAGACTGGGTTCACTGACCTCAGCCTCAACAAACAACCTGCTTAAATTCATCAAATCACTGCAATCCTGAAACAACTAACACCAAGAACAACCCAAACTTAACAATAGTAGAGCCCACCATATTCCAAAGACAGAGCTGAGGGAGTTGAACCCACCTATAGCCAAAGATGCCAAATGGAAGATTGTGAACAGGGGTTCCCAACCTTTATTATGTCGTGGAGTCTTACCATTAACTGAGGAGTCCGTGGACCCCTGGTTGGGAACCATACAGCACTTCAGCATGGAAACAAACTTTTCGGCCCATGTATAAAACCATAAGACATAGGAGCAGAATTTAGGCCGTTCAGCCCATCAAGTCACTCCACCATTCCATCATGGCTAATTTATTATCCTTCTCACCCCCATTCTCCTGCCTTCTCCCCATTATCTTTGACACCCTGACTAATCAAGATAAGACCATAAGACAGTCCTGTGCCATTTTGTCCCTGCCTTTTTTTTATGAGGAGAATGTAGGTGGACTGATTAGTAAGTTTGTGGACAACACAAAACTTGAAGTTTTTGATAGCAAAGGAGGTTGTGAAAGGGAACTGAGCGATAGAGATCGTATGGAAAGTTGCGTGGGGAGCTTTGGCCAATGGAATTCAATACAACAGCATCCGCGATGTTAACTCTTGCTTTCAGTGCAAACAGACTGGTGTGGTAAAGCCCCCCGAAACATCGGACAGTCAAGAAGGCATGCATGCTGTGGGGATGGATGTGCGCTACCTGCAATGTTTACACGGGAAACTGCGATTCCGCTGGAAGAGTCTTCACAGTGCCCAGCAGGAGAGGTGTGCTATCCTCTACAAGGTACTCACACACCACCCTGCCTGTTAGATTATGTGGCAATACTGATTTAAACACTGCAAGATTCAGATTTACATCTTTATTGAATCAGACTCACTGATATCAAATTTGTTGTTTTGTGGCAGCAGTACATTGCGATACATAAAATATACTACAAATTACAATGAAAAAGAGATAGAGATAAAATTAAATAAGTAGAGCAAAAAGAAAGACAAAATAGGGAGGTTGTTCATGGGTTTATTGTCCATTTAGAGATCTGATGGCGAAGGACAGGAAGTTTTTGCTAAAACATTGATAGTGTGTCTTCAGGCTCCTGTACTTCCTCTCCAATAGTGGTAATGAGAAGAGGAATGGGGTCCTTTAATGCCTTTTTGAGGTATCACCAATGGTGGGGAGGCGAGTGCCATTATCTCATATATTTATCACATATAGTGAAATGCATTGTTTACCTTACCATAGAACATAGAAATCTACAGCACCTTACAGGCCCTTTGGCCCACAATGTTGTACCGATCATGTAACCTACTCTAGAAACTGCCTAGAATTTCCCCAGTGCATAGCCTTCTATTTTTCTAACCTCCATGTACCTATCTAAGAGTCTTTTAAAAGACCCTATTGTATCATCCTCCACCACTGTCGCTGACAGTGCATTCCATGCACCCACCACTCTCTGTGTGAAAACTTACCCCAGACATCCCCTCTGTACCTACTTCCAAGCACCTTAAAACTATGCCCCTACACAACCTGACAATCTGAGGATGTGCTGAAGGCAGCACATACATTCCCAGCATGTTCAGCAGACCACAAGCAACAACATCGGAACAAAACAAGACAACAGCAACAAAACAAAACCCTTTCCCACCCAACTCCTGACACACAGAGACAGGCTTCCAATCCCAGGACAAGCCACCTCTGGGCCTTGTGTTCTCTGGCTTAGATTTTAAGTATAAATGCAACAGATTCAAGATTGTTTAACATCATTTCCAGTACACAAGTGTAAAGAACAAAATAGTTGTTACTCTGGCTCTGTTGCAGCACAAAAAAAACACAATAATAATAAAAAACACAATAAATATAAACACATGAGATAGCTTATACACATAGATTGATTGTATGTCCATAAAGTTAAGCTGGGCTCAGAAGGTCTGTAAGTCTGTACGGAAGGTGACTCTGATAGGGAATGATGAAGTGGTGGTGGTTGGAGGTGTGGAGGGGTGGGTTAGTGGTTGGAGGTTTGGTGTGGTGGGGTGGGTTAGTGGGTGGAGGTGTGGTGTGGTAGGGTGGGTTAGTGGTTGGAGGTTTGGTGTGGTGGGGTGGGTTAGTGGGTGGAGGTGTGGTGTGGTGGAGTGGGTCAGTGGTTGGAGGTGTGGAGGGGTGGGTTAGTGGTTGGAGGTTTGGTGTGGTGGGGTGGGTTAGTGGGTGGAGGTGTGGTGTGGTAGGGTGGGTTAGTGGTTGGAGGTTTGGTGTGGTGGGGTGGGTTAGTGGGTGGAGGTGTGGTGTGGTGGGTGGGTTAGTGGGTGGAGGTGTGGTGGGGTGGGTTAGTGGTAGAGGGGGGGGTGTGGTGGGGTGGGTCAGTGGGTGGAGATGTGGTGGGGTGGGTTAGTGGTTGGAGGTGTGGTGGGGTGGGTTAGTGGGTGGAGGTGTGGTGGGGTGGGTTAGTGGTTGGAGGTGTGGTGTGGTGGGGTGGGTCAGTGGGTGGAGGTGTGGTGGGGTGGGTTAGTGGGTGGAGGTGTGGTGTGGTGGGGTGGGTTAGTGGGTGGAGGTGTGGAGGGGTGGGTTAGTGGTTGGAGGTGTGGTGGGGTGGGTTAGTGGGTGGAGGTGTGGTGGGGTGGGTTAGTGGGTGGAGGTGTGGTGGGGTGGGTCAGTGGGTGGAGGTGTGGTGGGGTGGGTTAGTGGGTGGAGGTGTGGTGGGGTGGGTTAGTTGGTGGAGGTGTGGTGTGGTGGGGTGGGTCAGTGGGTGGAGGTGTGGTGGGGTGGGTTAGTGGGTGGAGGTGTGGAGGGGTGGGTCAGTGGGTGGAGGTGTGGTGGGGTGGGTTAGTGGGTGGAGGTGTGGTGTGGTGGGGTGGGTTAGTGGGTGGAGGTGTGGAGGGGTGGGTTAGTGGGTGGAGGTGTGGTGGGGTGGGTTAGTGGTTGGAGGTGTGGTGTGGTGGGGTGGGTCAGTGGGTGGAGGTGTGGTGGGGTGGGTTAGTAGTTGGAGGTGTGGAGGGGTGGATTAGTGGGTGGAGGTGTGGTGGGGTGGGTTAGTGGTTGGAGGTGTGGAGGGGTGGATTAGTGGGTGGAGGTGGTGGGGTGGGTTAATGGGTGGAGGTGTGGAGGGGTGGGTCAGTGGTTGGAGGTGTGGTGTGGTGGGGTGGGTTAGTGGGTGGAGGTGTGGAGGGGTGGGTTAGTGGGTGGAGGTGTGGTGGAGTGGGTCAGTGGGTGGAGGTGTGGAGGGGTGGGTTAGTGGGTGGAGGTGTGGTGGGGTGGGTCAGTGGGTGGAGGTGTGGTGGGGTGGGTTAGTGGGTGGAGGTGTGGTGTGGTGGGGTGGGTTAGTGGGTGGAGGTGTGGTGGGGTGGGTCAGTGGGTGGAGGTGTGGTGGGGTGGGTTAGTGGGTGGAGGTGTGGTGGGGTGGGTTAGTTGGTGGAGGTGTGGTGTGGTGGGGTGGGTCAGTGGGTGGAGGTGTGGTGGGGTGGGTTAGTGGGTGGAGGTGTGGTGTGGTGGGGTGGGTTAGTGGGTGGAGGTGTGGAGGGGTGGGTTAGTGGTTGGAGGTGTGGTGGGGTGGGTTAGTGGGTGGAGGTGTGGTGGGGTGGGTTAGTGGGTGGAGGTGTGGTGTGGTGGGGTGGGTCAGTGGGTGGAGGTGTGGTGGGGTGGGTTAGTGGGTGGAGGTGTGGTGGGGTGGGTTAGTTGGTGGAGGTGTGGTGTGGTGGGGTGGGTCAGTGGGTGGAGGTGTGGTGGGGTGGGTTAGTGGGTGGAGGTGTGGAGGGGTGGGTCAGTGGGTGGAGGTGTGGTGTGGTGGGGTGGGTTAGTGGGTGGAGGTGTGGTGTGGTGGGGTGGGTTAGTGGGTGGAGGTGTGGAGGGGTGGGTTAGTGGGTGGAGGTGTGGTGGGGTGGGTTAGTGGTTGGGGGTGTGGTGGGGTGGGTTAGTGGGTGGAGGTGTGGAGGGGTGGGTTAGTGGGTGGAGGTGTGGAGGGGTGGGTCAGTGGGTGGAGGTGTGGTGGGGTGGATTAGTGGTTGGAGGTGTGGAGGGGTGGATTAGTGGGTGGAGGTGTGGTGGGGTGGGTTAGTGGTTGGAGGTGTGGAGGGGTGGATTAGTGGGTGGAGGTGGTGGGGTGGGTTAATGGGTGGAGGTGTGGAGGGGTGGGTCAGTGGTTGGAGGTGTGGTGTGGTGGGGTGGGTTAGTGGGTGGAGGTGTGGAGGGGTGGGTTAGTGGGTGGAGGTGTGGTGGAGTGGGTCAGTGGGTGGAGGTGTGGAGGGGTGGGTTAGTGGGTGGAGGTGTGGTGGGGTGGGTTAGTGGGTGGAGGTGTGGTGGGGTGGGTCAGTGGTTGGAGGTGTGGAGGGGTGGGTTAGTGGGTGGAGGTTTGGTGTGGAGGGGTGGGTTAGTGGGTGGAGGTGTGGTGGGGTGGGTTAGTGGGTGGAGGTGTGGAGGGGTGGGTTAGTGGTTGGGGGTGTGGAGGGGTGGGTTAGTGAGTGGAGGTGTGGAGTGGTGGGTTAGTGGGTGGAGGTGTGGTGGGGTGGGTTAGTGGGTGGAGGTGTGGAGGGGTGGGTCAGTGGTTGGAGGTGTGGTGGAGTGGGTCAGTGGGTGGAGGTGTGGAGGGGTGGGTTAGTGGGTGGAGGTGTGGTGGGGTGGGTCAGTGGGTGGAGGTGTGGTGGGGTGGGTTAGTGGGTGGAGGTTTGGTGTGGAGGGGTGGGTTAGTGGGTGGAGGTGTGGTGGGGTGGGTCAGTGGGTGGAGGTGTGGTGGGGTGGGTCAGTGGGTGGAGGTGTGGTGGGGTGGGTTAGTGGGTGGAGGTTTGGTGTGGAGGGGTGGGTTAGTGGGTGGAGGTGTGGTGGGGTGGGTTAGTGGGTGGAGGTGTGGAGGGGTGGGTTAGTGGTTGGGGGTGTGGAGGGGTGGGTTAGTGAGTGGAGGTGTGGAGGGGTGGGTTAGTGGGTGGAGGTGTGGTGGGGTGGGTCAGTGGTTGGAGGTGTGGTGGAGTGGGTCAGTGGGTGGAGGTGTGGAGGGGTGGGTTAGTGGGTGGAGGTGTGGTGGGGTGGGTCAGTGGGTGGAGGTGTGGTGGGGTGGGTTAGTGGGTGGAGGTGTGGAGGGGTGGGTTAGTGGGTGGAGGTTTGATGTGGGGGGGTGGGTTAGTGGTTGGAGGTGTGGTGTGGTGGGGTGGGTCAGTGGTTGGAGGTGTGGTGGGGTGGGTCAGTGGGTGGAGGTGTGGTGGGGTGGGTCAGTGGGTGGAGGTGTGGAGGGGTGGGTTAGTGGTTGGAGGTGTGGTGGGGTGGGTCAGTGGGTGGAAGTGTGGTGGGGTGGGTCAGTGGGTGGAGGTGTGGAGGGGTGGGTCAGTGGGTGGAGGTGTGGTGGGGTGGGTCAGTGGGTGGAGGTGTGGAGGGGTGGGTCAGTGGGTGGAGGTGTGGTGGGGTGGGTCAGTGGGTGGAGGTGTGGAGGGGTGGGTTAGTGGGTGGAGGTGTGGTGGAGTGGGTTAGTGGGTGGAGGTGTGGTGGGGTGGGTTAGTGGTTGGAGGTGTGGAGGGGTGGGTTAGTGGGTGGAGGTGTGGTGGGGTGGGTTAGTGGGTGGAGGTGTGGAGGGGTGGGTTAGTGGTTGGGGGTGTGGTGGGGTGGGTTAGTGGGTGGAGGTGTTGATCTGTCTTACTGTTTGGGGAAAATAACTGGTGGTCCTGACATTGATGCTCCTAACTTTCCATAAGCAAAGTGGGTGGGATCCTTCATGATACTACTGGCCCATGTTTTTGTTGGCAGGTAGGCTGGTGCAGGTAATGCGTTGGGCAGTTTTGACTATCCATTGTAGAGCCTTCCTGTCCGCTGCAGTGCAGTTTCCATACCATGCAATGATGCAGCTTGTTAAGATGCTCTCTGCGGTAAATCTATAGAATGATATGCGTATAGAAGTGCATCGTCCAGTCCTCTTCAGTCTCCTTGGAACATAGAGGCATTGGGGAGCTTTCCTGATTGAGTATAATGTGTTCTGGGACCATGAGAGGTTAAGGGCTAATACAACCTTCCAATTACTGGAAAATTCTACCAGTTGATTTTGTGACGTGAAATACATCTGACGCAGTTTGCAAGGCAGATGTAAATGAAGTGCCGTTGTTCCAACGACAACCATCACTGTGCTCTCCAGGGACAGTTACATCTTTATTGCTGTCCACAAAACAGAAACCCAATTAAAATGAATTGCCTTGTGTGCCTTCCATTTTTCTTTACCACCTACTGCATTGGGCTGTCCCCTATTCTTACCCTAATTCGCCCATGTTGGAATCAGTTGTTTTTTATATTTTTTTATTGCATATTAGTTAAATTAATGCAAGACTAAAATTGTAGATTTTTACTGACATGACTTGTATTTTTAATAGTTTGTATCATTAACATATCCATGTATTTTTCACAGTATGTAGTGGTTTGTCCCCACTTAGTGACAGAAGGTGGTATAGTTATTAACACCATTCCATTTTTTAATTGGCTAAGCGTCCCTAAGACCAGAAGATATAGGAGCAAAATTAAGCCATTTGGCCCATCGAGTCTGCTCCATTATTTCGTCATGGGTGATCCAATTTTCCTCTCAGCCCCAATCTCATACCTTCTCCTCAAGTCGTCAAGTCATTTTTATTGTCATTTCGACCATAACTGCTATGCACATTACATAGTAAAAATGAAACAATGTTTTTCAGGACCATGGTGTTACATGACACAGTACAAAAACTAGACTGAATTACGTAAAAAACAACACAGAGAGAAAAAAAACAATGACACTAGACTACAGACCTACCCAGGACTGCATAAAGTACACAAAACAGTGCAGGCATTACAATAAATAATAAACAGGACAAAAGGGCAGTAAGGTGTCAGTCCAGGCTCTGGATATTGAGGAGTCTGATAGCTTTGGGGAAGAAATTGTTACATAGTCTGGTCATGAGAGCCCGAATGCTTTGGTACCTTTTCCCAGACGGCAGGAGGGAGAAGAGTTTGTATGAGGGGTGTGTGGGGTCCTTCACAATGCTGTTTGCTTTGTGGATGCAGCGTGTAGTGTAAATGTCTGTAATGGCGGGAAGAGAGACCCCGATGATCTTCTCAGCTGACCTCACTATCCGCTGCAGGGTCTTGCGATCCGAGATGGTGCAATTTCTGAACCAGGCAGTGATGCAGCTGCTCAGGATGCTCTCAATACAACCCCTGTAGAATGTGATGAGGATGGGGGGGGGTGGGAGATGGACTTTCTTCAGCCTTCGCAGAAAGTAGAGATGCTGCTGGGCTTTCTTTGCTGTGGAGCTGGCGTTGAGGGACCAGGTGAGATTCTCCGCCAGGTGAACACCAAGAAATTTGGTGCTCTTAACGATCTCTACCGAGGAGCCGTCGATGTTCAGCGGGGACTGGTCGCCCCGTGCCCTCCTGAAGTCAACAACCATCTCTTTTGTTTTGTTCACATTCAGAGACAGGTTGTTGGCTCTGCACCAGTCTGTTAGCCGCTGTGCCTCCTCTCTGTAAGCTGACTCGTCGTTCTTGCTGATGAGACCCACCACAGTCATGCCGTCACCAAACTTCAGATGTGGTTCAAGCTGTGTGTTGCAGCACAGTCGTGGGTCAGCAGAGTGAACAGCAGTGGACTGAGCACACAGCCCTGGGGGGCCCCCGTGCTCAGTGTGATGGTGTTGGAGATGCTGCTCCTGATCCGGACTGACTGAGGTCTCCCAGTCAGGAAGTCTAGGATCCAGTTGCAGAGGGAGGTGTTCAGGCCCAGTAGGCTCAGCTTTCCAATCAGTTTCTGAGGGATGATTGTGTTGAATGCTGAACTGAAGTCTATGAACAGCATCCTCATATCCCTTCATGCCCTGACCAATCAAGAATCTATCAATCTCTGCCTTAAATATACATAAAGACTTGGCCTCCACAGTTGCCTGTGGCAAAGAATTCCGTAAATTCACCACACTCTGGCTATAGAAGTTCTACCTCATTTTGATTCTAAAAGGATACCTATCTACTCTAAGGCTTTGTCCCCTGGTTTTAGACTCTCTCACCATAGGAAACATCCTCTCCACATTCACTCTATTGAGCCCTTTCACCATTCGATACATTTCAATGAGGTAACCCCTCATTCTTTTGAATGCCAGCAAATACACACCCAGAGCCATTAAACGTTCTTCATGTAACAAGCCATTCAATCCTGGAATCATTTTCGTGAACCTCCTTTGAACCCTCACCCATTTCAGCACATTTTTTCTAAGATAAGGGGCCCATAACTACTCACAGTACTTCAAGTGAGGGTTCACCAATACTCAACATTACATCCGTGCTTTTATATCCTATTCCCCTTAAAATGGATGCTACTGTTGCATTTGCCTTCTTCATCACAGACTCAACCTGCAAATTAACCTTGTGGGAATCCTGCACAAGGACTCCCAAGTCCCTTTGCACAGCAGTTTTTTAAGTTTTCTCTCCATTTAGAAAATTGTAAACCCTTTCATTTCTTCTACCAAAGTGCATGACCATACATTCCTGACACTGCATTCCATGTGCCATTTCTTTGCCTGTTCTCCTGATCTGTTGGTCCTTCTGCAGCCTCTCTACTTCCTCAAAAGTACCTGCTCCTCCACCTACCTTCATATCATCTGCAAATTTTGCAACAAAGTCATCAATTCCATCATCCAATCATTAACATATATAGTAAAAAGAATTGGTCTTTTGCGCTGCAGACACCTGTGGAACACCATTAGTCACCAGCAGTCAGCCAGAAAAGACACCCTTTATTCCCACTCTTTCCCACTGCTTTATCTGTGCTAGAATCTTTCCTGTAATACCATGAGCTTGTAGCTTGTTAAGCAGCCTCATGTGGCACCTTATCAAAGGCCTTCTGAACTGATCAACTGGCACCATCAACTGATTCTCCTTTGTCTATCCTGCTTGTTATTTCTTCAAAGAATTCCAACAGATTTGTCAGGCAAGATTTTCCCTTGAGGAAACCATGCTGACTATGGCCTATTTTATCATATGCCTCCAAGTACACTGAGACCTCATCCTGAATTATTGACTCCAACATATTCCCAACCACTGAGGTCAGACTAACTGGCCGATAGTTTCCTTTCTTCTGCCTCTCTCCCTTCTTGAAGAGTGGAGTGACATTTGCAATTTTCTAGTCTTGTGGAATCATTCCAGAATCTAGTGTTTCTTGAAAGATCAATATTAATGCCTCCATAATCTTTTCATCCACCTCTTTCAGAACCCTAGGCTTTACACCATCTTGTCCAGGTGACCTATCTACCTTCAGACCTTACAGTTCCCCAAGAACCTTCTATCTATTTATGGTAACTTCACACATCTCATGACCTCTGACACCTGGAACTTCCACCATATTGCCAGTGTCTTCCACAGTGAAGACTGAGGCAAAATACTTACCTTGTTCATCCACCATTTCATTGTTCCCCATTGCTACCTCTCCAGCATTGTTTTCCAGCGGTCCAATATCCACTCTCGCCTCTCTTTTACACTTCATGTATCTGAGGAAACTTTTGGTATTCTCTTTAATATTATTGGCTAGCTTACTTTTGTATTCCATTTTTTCCTTCTTAATGATTTTAGTTGCCTTCTTTTGGTTTTTATAAGCTTCCTAATCCTCTAACTTTCCACTAAATTTTGCTCTATTATCTGCCCTCTCTGGCTTTTATGTTGGCTTTGACTTCCCTAATCAGCCAGAATTGTGTCATCTTTCCTTTAGAATACTTCTTCCTCTTTGGGATGTAAATATCCTGTGCCTTCTGTATTGCTTCCAGAAATATCCAGCCATTGCTGCTCTGCCATTATCCCCGCCAGTGTTCTTTTCCAGTCAATTCTGGCCAACTCCTCTCTCATGCCTCTGTAATTCCCTTTGCTCCACTGTAATACTGATACATCTGACTTTAGCTTTTTCTTAAATTTCAGGATGAATTTGATCATATTATGATCACTTTATCCTAAGAGTTATTTTACCTTAAGCTCTCTAATCAATTCTTGTTACCCACGTGATATGATTGTGCAACTGTGACTTGTTTATTCTTTTCTAAGGAACGTCTAATATCTGGATTATATAGGTGATAGATTTTTCAAAGGCACCATCTTTTTATTGAATCTATTGAATCTTATTTGCTTCTCAGCTCCGCACTTAGTTTCAAATGTTCTGTATCTTTGTTTTAACTTCAAAATAAATAATAGTGAAGAATCAATGAATCAAAGTTTCTCGCTCATTCCTGAACTCCTAAAAGAACCCTGGGATCAAAAGTAACTGAGATCTGACACCCACTATACCCATCAATGTTCACCTCATCTTCTCCCCCATTCCTCTCCTCGTAGACTCTTAACCTGGCAAGTTCTCTCGATGCCGATGATGATGGCCCCTATCCCCACCACCCGATTACCTACCTGTTTGGAATCAGGTTGACAGTTGCCCCAGCATCTGCAGTCCTCTATCCCAAACAGTATAGGGGTTGCATGGTAACATAGTGTTTAGTGTAACGTTTTACAGGGCCAACAATCTGGGCTCAATTCCCATCGCTGCCTGTAAGGAGTTTGTATGTTCTCCCTGTGACCGCATGGGTTTCCTCTGAGTGCTCCAGTTTCCTCCCACATTCTAAAGACATATGGGTTAGGGTTAGTGAGCTGTGGGCATGCTATGCTGGCAACAGAAGCATGGTATCACTTGTGGGCTGCCCCCAGCACAATCCTCAGACAGTGTTGCTTATTGAGACAAACAACACATTTCACTGTTTGTTTCAATGTACATGTGATAAATAAAGCTAATCTTTAAACTTCCTTCTCTTTAGGAGCAGAGATAGCGCAGCAGGGGAAGAGATGTGAGCTGGTCACTCTGTGGTATTACATTGTGTGCAAATGGAACTCTAATGGAAATTAGGTGTTTGAGGTGCTAATTAAAATGATGCATTTCATTGTATGATTTGATGTACATGTGACAAATTAAGCCAGTCTCAAATAGTGCTTGGGTCTTTGGCCAAAATCACTTCTGAAATAGGGGGAATACTTGCTGGTACCTCACTGCTATAGTCATTAGCTCATCCTTAACACACAAAGGAGTTCCAAAGCCACTAAGAAATGATCTCGCCTCCTCCCCAGAGCCAAGGTGAAAGACAGCATGATCTTGTGTTAAAATACAGACTGTAATTTGTGACTGGGTAGTGTTGAATTCTGATGTTTTTAATCCACAACACTTTACAATTATTTTGTAAACATTAATAGAACAAAGAAGTGAAAACGGACGGTGATAAGTGAAGAGGGGGAGAGGCAAAAAAAAAGATAAAAGATGTTGCAGCATCATTCGTGGTCAGCTCTTTTGTACACACAGATAAGAAAAACTCCACTCAAATTCACAGATAATAGTCAGACAATTGTATACCCTCTGTTCAAATAATACAGCACTAAAGAAGCTTCCAGAGCTTTCTAGAATCATACAAGTGTAACCACTAGGGGGCACACTGAATGATTGCATATGCATACTGTGACCACTAGGAAACATACTAAACAGTTACTTGTATAAGAACTACTTAAAATACATGCAATTAATTGTTAAGCTGCAAAGAACAAAACAATTAAACAGTCTAATCCAGTGGTAGTGATTCGAGTCTCTATTAATGGTGTGAGCAAAGCTAAAGAAGGTTCTCAGTGTCAGCTCAGCCCTGACATGTGTTCTGACTGACTATAACATCACTGGCTCCATTCATAGTGGACAGACTGCAATAGATAAATATGGAACATGGGTTGAAGTGATGGATGGTTCTGTTAGATGCAGTCAATCATCTGTTAGTCCTTCGAAGACACCTTCTACAAGCAATGCCGCAAAGCAATAAATTCACGACATATGCCAGTGGTATTAAGCCTGATTCTGATTCTGAAATACCTATATGCAACTCACATCCATGAACCATTCCACTACAGAAACGAGTGATTTGACCACTCAGGCCAGTGTCATTATTCCTCATCTGGATCGAATCTCAATTGCCAACTTAATTCCTTCTGCTTTTAATGTCCTAGTGTAGAGGTTGCAGGAAGAGATGAGGAAAGGTTGAACAAGCTAGGAATTTTCTCCTTGAAACAAAGGAGAATGAGAGGTGACTTGATAAAGTTGTCAGAGATGATCTGAGGCATAACTACAGTAGATAATCAAGAGTTTTTTTTCCCAATGCGGAAATGGTTACCAGTGAGGAAATCATTTTAAGGTGATTGGAGGAAAGTATGGTGGGGGGGGGGGGGTATCAGAAGTAGGATATTTGCAGAGAGTGATGGGTGTGTGGAATGTCCTGCCAGGGGTGGTGGTAGAGGCAGCTACATTAAGGGTGTTTAAGGAACTCTCATATAGGCATATGGATGATAGAAAAATGGAGTGTTATGTAAGAGGGAAGGGTTAAATTAATCTTAGAGCAGGTTAAAATGCTGGCACAACATCCTGCCCTGTGCTGTACTGTTCTATGTTCAGAATCAGAAGAATGGACTTATGTGAAGTCATTGTTCATGAATGAGGCTTTAATTCGGCAGAGGCAGGAAGGGAGTAAAAGCCCCTGTTCTGCATTAGGGCATTGTTTCAATTTGCAAAAGTAGTCCATCAGAGAAGAAGGAAAGACGTGTCTCCCTATCATCTGTGATATTCTCTTTCAGATACACTCGAACACCAGAGGATGCCACAATGGACAAAGCATCGATCACTTGTCTGCAACAGAAATGCGTCTAATCCAAGATCCTGTGCAATGCAATGAGGTGAGCCGACTGTCCCAGACTCTATTCAACACACCCTTTCTGCTAGGATAGTCCTGGACATCCTGCCATCGTCCCAGACTCTATTCAACACACCCTTTCTGCTGGGATAGTCCTGGACATCCTGCCATCGTCCCAGACTCTATTCAACACACCCTTTCTGCTGGGATAGTCCTGGACATCCTGCCATCGTCCCAGACTCTATTCAACACACCCTTTCTGCTGGGATAGTCCTGGACATACTGCCATTGTCCCAGACTCTATTCAACACACCCTTTCAGCAGAGATGGTCCTGCCACTCCCTGTTTGCAAGGTATTTACTGCCTACCTCATCCTGTGAACCTGCAGTCTCTCCAGTTGTGAGTGTGGACACCAAGAATTTAGTTCCAATTATTACTTCTGCTGTGTAGCTGCACAGTGGTGGTCTCTGCTCAGCCCAGTATCACTCTTTGTGTCAACAATTGAAGTTGGCCATTTCTGTACAGTGGAGTGAAGAGATTATTCTTGGAATTTACAGTGGCATTGAATGCCAGCTCCTGATGGTGACTGCCTGTCAACTGTTGGATTCTGATGTTTTAATCCAAGGAAGTCAGAAGTCCAGGAAAGAGGCACAAAGCTTGTTGCTTCACAGTAGTTTTATTAGTGTTGATAGAACAAAGAGAAATTGAAATGGAGAGTGATAGAGGTCTGCTAAGTGAAGACAAAAAGCTGTGATGGCACTGACCTTGTGGTGCAGCTCTTTTATACCTATAGATAAGAGTTAACCAATGACATAACTCTTATTCAAGTAATGCAGTGCCAAGAGAAACTTTCAGTCATACCAATATAGCCAGTGTTCCCGCCATTACAGACATTTACACCAGTCAATGTTTCATCGGATGCTACACGACCTGCTGAGTTCATCCAGCTTGTTTATACATGTTGATTTGACCACAGCATCTGCAGTGTACTTTGTGTAGACATTTACACCACATGCTGCACCTGCAAAGCTAACAGCATTATGAAGGACCCCACACACCCCTCATACAAACTCTTCTCCCTCCTGCCATCTGGCAAAAGGTACCGAAGCATTTGGGCTCTCACGACCAGACTGTGTAACAGTTTCTTCCCCCAAGCCATCAGATTCCTCAATACCCAGAGTCTAGACTAACATCTACATCATTTATTATTATATTGAAATTTGTCCTCTACTGTGCCTATTGTCTTGTTTATTATTAATTAATTAATTATTGTGCTGCCCTGCACTGTTTTGTGCACTTTATGTAGTCCTGTGTAGGTCTGTAGTATAGTGTACTTTTTATGTTCTTTTACATAGTCTAGAGTAGCCTTGTGCTGTCTCACATAGTCTAGTGTAGTTTTGTGTTCTTTCATGTAGCACCAGGGTCCTGGAGGAACGTTATTTAGTTTTTACTGTGTACTGCACCCCCAGTTTATGGTCGAAATGACAATAAAAAGCGACTTGACTTGACTTGAAGGGGACACTTTGAACAACTGCATATAGACAGAATCAGGTTTAGTATCACTGGCATGTGACATGAAATTTGTTAAATTAGCAGCAGCAGTTCAATGCAATATATAATCTAGCAGAGA
The DNA here is from genome assembly GCF_048418815.1 of Hemitrygon akajei. Taxonomy (NCBI): domain Eukaryota; kingdom Metazoa; phylum Chordata; class Chondrichthyes; order Myliobatiformes; family Dasyatidae; genus Hemitrygon; species Hemitrygon akajei. The sequence goes on from NC_133134.1 coordinate 2,485,010, forward strand.
GAAAAAAATAAAAAAAACAATAAATAAACAAGTAAATCACCTTTCTTTCTCTTTTATTTCCCATAATTCTCCACCTTCCCCCAGCCCATTTCCCTTCAGCCTATCACTTCCCAGCTCTCTACTTCATCCCTTCCCCCTCTTCTTATCCCCACTCGACCATCCCATGTTACTTCACTCCTGATGAAGGGTTTCGGCCCGAAACGTCATCACTACCTCCTCCCATAGATGCTGTCTGGCCTGCCAAGTTCTGCCAGCATTTTGTGTTTTTATTTATTTCCAGCATCTGCAGATTCACTCTTGTTGCCTTTGAAATCAATTACGTACATTGAATAGATTTTTAAAAATGTGCAAAAACAGAAAATACTGTATATTAAAAAGAAAAATGAGGTTGAGTCCAAAGATTCAGTGTCCATTTAGGAATCAGATGGCAGAGGGGAAGAAGTTGTTCCTGAATCGCTGAGTGTGTGCCTTCAGGCTTCTGTACCTCCTTCCTGATGGTAACAGTGAGAAAAGGGCATGCCCTGGGTGCTGGAGGTCCTTAATAATGGACGCTGCCTTTCTGGGACACCACTCCCTAAAGATGTCTTGGGTACTTTGTAGGCTAGTGCCCAAGATGGAGCTGACTAGATTTACAACCTTCTGCAGCTTCTTTTGGTCCTGTGCAGTAGCCCCTCCATACCAGACAGTGATATAAAAATAAGTTTTTGAGTGTATTTGTTGACATGCCAAATCTCTTCAAACTCCTAATAAAGTATAGCCGCTGTCTTGCCTTCTTTATAGCTACATCAATATGTTGGGACCTGGTTTGTGTAACACTTTATGTCATCAGTGAATAAGGTTCATTGCTGCCAATGTCTATAAGGAGTTTGTACGATCTCCCCGTGACCCTGTGGGTTTCCTCCGGGTGCTCAATTTCCTCATAGATCCTCAGAGATCTTGACACTCAGGAACTTGAAGCTGCTCACTCTCTCCACTTCTGATTCCTCTACGAGGATTGGTATGTGTTCCTTCATCTTACCCTTCCTGAAGTCCACAATCAGCTCTTACACTGTCACCACTTGGAAGCATATTAAACAGTTACTTGTATATAAGTAATTATATACAAACAATCAGGCAATTAATTATTAAACTGCAAATAAAATAACAACATAGTCTAATCTAGGAATCCAAAACAGCACTGGGCATTCATTCATGCCCACCTTCATATGGCAGCAGTGGGAGGATCATGGTTACTGCTAAATTCGTAGTTGTCCATCGTTCCTGCTTTCTAGTCCCAGGATCTACTTGAAGCCAGTCCATTTAAGATTAAGTTTAGCTTTGTTTGTCGCATCTACATCGAAACATGCGTCAGTGACCAACACAGTCCGAGGATGCTTGCTAACCCTTTCTTCATTTTGGGATGTATAAGGAAACTGAGCACCCGGAGGAAACCCACAGGGTCACGGGGAGATCGTACAAACTCCTTACAGACATTGGCGGCAATTAACCTTATTCACTGGCACTGTAAAGTGTTATGTTAGCCTCAACGCTACTGTGGCAATTTTCAATGTTACTGTTGGCTTCCTGGCTCAAATGAAAGCGCTGACTTGCCTCTGTCTGAAACACAATGCAGTTAATGGAACAGTATTAACACAGGATGTATAGACTTGATAGGAACATGGAGGCTGGAGTTGGAAGGCTGTCTGTCTGTGTGTGTGTGTGGGTGGGAGGGAGGATAGGGGATTGTTTAACTGGTGGTGTTTGGTTGCTTGCTGTATTCTGTTTTGTTGTGTTTGGTGTTGTTCTGTGAAGTTTGTGGGAATACAGTCGGCCCTCCTTATCCGCGAATTCAACCAACCACGGATCGCGAAAACCCGGAAGTGCTCTTCCAGCACTTGCTGTTTGAGCATGTACGGACTTTTTTTTTCTTGTCATTATTCCCTAAACAATGCAGTATAATAACTATTTTACATAGCATTTACATTGTATTAGGTATTATAAGTAATCTAGGGATAATTTAAAGTACTGGAGGATGTGCGTGGGTTATCGTGGATCAGGATAGAAAAGAATCGTAAGTTCTCTTACTAAGTAAGTCGGAACAGGTACACCCAGTATTATTTAGCGTCAGTTAGTCAAACGTTTGTCTTAGTATATAGTATATATTTTACCTTTCTATGCATATAAAACACTTAAGAACGTATGTTTCAGCTCCAGGCTCGGGAATGGAAGTTCCCGAGTTCGATCCAATGACAGATCGCTCCTGAGTGCGCTCCACCGTGCCGAGTTGATGTGGAGGATCAAAAACCCAAAACCCAATAATTAAACCACTGCGTTGCTTAGTAATAATTGTAGCTTTCATCAGGGCAGAGCCTTTCTCACTTTAACCTTTAAAATTGTTCCGATCGTTGACTGACGTAGCCTAACACTTTTCCAATGACCGATGGCGTTTCACCTCTTTCCGATCGCTTTATTATTTCCACTTTATTTTCAATCGTGATCGTGACTATTTTCATGAACAGAAACACTGCGGATTCACATCTCTGCCACCAGGTCCTAATGTCCACTGCATTGAGACAGGTTAAATAAGGTCTGGGGTTCCACTGGATCCTAAGGTCCACCGCATTGAGACAGGAAGAAGAAGGGACTGGAGCATCCGCATTTTTTGGTATCCACGAGGGGTCCCAGAACCAATCCCTCGCAGATAAGGAGGGCTGACTGTACTGGCGTCAGAATGTGTGGCAGCATTTGCGGGCTGCCCCCAGCACATTCTTGACTGTGTTGGTGGTTAATGCAATCAACACATTTCACTGTACATGTGATAAATGAATCTGAATCTGAAATTTACAGCAGTGGGCGAATCATTTCTCCTCACTTAAAATCTGTTTAATACAACATATAATATATGACAGTACAGGCCCTTCTGCCCACAATGTCATGCTGACCTTTTAACTTATTCTAAGATCAATCTATTTTGAGTGTTGTCTATGCCTGTAATGTTATGGTTTGAGTGGCTGTGTATAAGTGCTTCCTGTGCTTGCTAATCACTGCGTGAGGATATCAGTGACGATCTGACCTCTGCTAACATCACTTTATTACTGTAGTTTATACAGCTGCTGGAGCAGGAGAACATGCGACTGGAGGCGTACCTGGACTGGAAGCAGTTGGAGCCCTTCTTTTGGCAGTGGATGGTAACAGCGTGATTCTAGAAATAGTTCTGTCCCCAGGACCCGCTGTGCAACAGCACAGACACTGGTGATGCTGCTCACAATATCAAAATGGCCTTTAGGATTGATTTCACCAAGTTGACTTATAATCTGTGACTTCCTAATGAGCACTCCCATTAGATGATTACATTCACCAGAAGTAACATCCCTGACTCAATCCTGATTATGAGTGAATTTTGAAATTTTACAGGGCTATTTAAGTAGCTACTTAGAAAAAGAACTCGAAGTAAATTTATTATTAAAGTACATATTTCACCATATACAACCATGAGGTTCATTTTCTTGCAGGCATTTACAAGAAAATATAAACATAACCATAGAACAGTATAGCACAGTAGCACTTCACCCATAGTGTTGTGTTGACTTTTGAACCTACTCTAAGACCATTCTAACCCTTCCCGCCTACATTGCCCTCTATTTATCTTTCATCCATGTGCCTATGAAAGAGTTAAATATATCCCCCAATGTATCTGCCTCTAGCACCGTTCCATTCAAGAAGTTCAATAGAATTTATGAAAAACTCTACATAAGCAGACATAATATATATAAACTGCATTTTGCATCTTATTTTGATATGCAGAAGTAGTATATTTCTGCACTAACAGAGCACCACCTTCATTTGCCTGTGTCCAGCTTATAGTTTCAGGTCTGTTGCATATCTGAACATCATATCTGCATATCCTAACACTACTGAGCTAAGTGTTGAGCAGGTGCACTTGTTGTTCTGTTCCAGAAACTCCCAGTATTTCCCCTTCTGCGAGGAGACACAAAGCAAGAGATAGCTGCATATACCAAATATCTAAGTCTAAGTGAAATTTACTATTGAAGTACTTGTATGTTACCATGTACAGCTTGAGATTGTTTCTTGCAGGCATTTACAGAAAAATAAAGAAATACAACAGAATTTACCAAAATACTAGACAGAAAGACTGACAACCAACCAATGTGCAAAAGCAGACAAATTGTGCAAATAAAAGTAATCCTGAGAACATGAGTTATAAAGAGGCCTTGAAAGTGAATTTGCAGGTTGCAAAATCAGTTCAGAGTTGAGGTGAATGAAGTTATCCACACTGGTTCAGGAGCCTGATGTTTGTAGGATAATAACTGTTCCTAAACCCGCCAGTGTGGGACCTAAGGCTACTGTACCTCCTGCTCAGTGGTATTAGCAAGAAGAGAGCATGACCTGTATGGTGGGGTTCCTTGGTGGATGCTGGTTTCTTGTGACAGTGCTCCGTGTAAATATACTCAATGGTGGGGAGGGATTTTCCTGTGATGGACTGAGCTATATCCAACACTTTCTGTAATATTTTCCATTCTTGGGCATTGGTGTTTCTGTACCAGGTCATGATGCAACCAGTTAGGATACTCTCCACTGTGCATCTATAGAAGTTAGTCAGAGTTTTTGGTGACATGCCAGTCGACGCAAACCTCTAAGAAAGTAAAGTTGGTGGTGTGACATCTCCTGCCTTCTCCCTGTAATCTTTGACATCTTGACTAATCAAGAACCTATCAAACTCCACTTTTAAATATACCCAATAATTTGGCCTCTATAGCCATCTGTGGCAAAGAATTCCATTGATTCACCACTCACTGGCTAAAGAAATTCTAAGGTGTTAGTGTCCATACGACATTACTATCATCGAATACTGAATGGCCTAGATACAGTGAGTACGGAGAGGATGTTTCCTATAGTGGGGAGTCTAGGACCAAAGGGCATAGCCTCAGAACAGAGGGTCATCAAGTTGGAACAGATGAGCAGGAATTTCTTTAGCCAGTGAGTGGTGAATCAATGGAATTCTTTGCCACAGATGGCTATAGAGGCCAAATTATTGGGTATATTTAAAAGTGGAGTTTGATAGGTTCTTGATTAGTCAAGATGTCAAAGATTACAGGGAGAAGGCAGGAGAATAGAGATAATAAATCAACCATGATAGAATGGCAGAGCAAACTCAATGGGCCAAATGGCCTAATTCTATTCTTATGTCTAGTGGGCTTATGGGTGGTGATATTTCAGAATATGGTATGTGTTGACTGCTGGATCATCAGCCTCTTTAATCTTGAGTGTGATGCCTGATATCAGAGACTTACAATAAATTAATTTTAAAAATTCATCTGCTTTGTTAGGAAAGTGTACTGACTGCTAAGCTGCAGGATGCCCAGGACTCAGTGAAGGCAAATGATACAAAAGCCATCGAATGCTTCCTGCACCAGTCAGGCGATCATGGTGATCCTGTCATCTTCAGAGAAATGGATAAGCTTTCTAGTGAGATCCTGAAGTTGCAGATGAAGCTGCAAAGCAGGAAAAAGACCAAGGTTAAAATGGTAAACCTTCTGAATTTGTTGTTTTTTACAGTGTAACATCTGATAGTTTGGAGAGCCTCTTCCAATTAGGTGCACATTCCTCACACCTCAATAACTCAACAGTGAGAACATGACCTCGTCATTTCTCTTTTGTACTATTTATTTATTGTTGTAATTTATGATCAGAATCAGATTTAATATCACTGGCAAGGTAGTGAGTTAGTGTTCATGGGTTCATTTAGAAATTGGATGGCAGAGGTGAAGAAGCTTCTGCACCTCCTTCAGGAAGGTAAAAGTGTGAAGAGGGCTTGTCCTGGTGGTGAGGATCCTTAATGATCAATGCTGCCTTCCCAAGGCACCACTCCTTGAAGACGTCTTGGATACTACGAAGGCTGGTACCCATGATAGAGCTGACCAATTTTACAAGTTTCTGGAACTTATTTTGAGCTTGTGTAGTAGCCACCCCCCACCCCTCATCCCAGACGGTGATGCAGCCGGTCAGAATGCTCTCCATGGTACATTTGTAGAAGTTTCCAAATGTTTTAGTTGACAAACCAAATCTCCTCAAACTCACAGTGAAGTATAGCTACTGTCTTACCTTCTTTATAGCTGTATCAATATGTTGTGTCCAGGTTAGGACCTCAGAGATACTGAGACCCAGGAACTTGAAATTGCTCGCTCTCTGTCCACTTCTGATCCCTCCATGAGGATTGGTTCATGCTCCCTCATCTTACTCTTCCTGAAGTCCTCAATCAGCTCTTTGGTCTTGCTGACATTGAGTGCAAGGTTGTCGCTGCAACACCACTCCACCAGCTGGTATATCTCACTCCTGTATGCCCTTCTGTCATCATCTGACATTCTGCCAGCAATGGTTGTATTATCAGCAAATTTATAGATGCTGTTTGAGCTATGCCTAGCCACGTAGTCATGGGACATGGGTGTAATTTTATGTTTTGCAAGGTACTGCTGCTGAGAAACAACAAATTTCAGATTCTGATGTGTGTATCACATGTAAATCAAAACAGTGAAATGAGTTGTTTCTGTTAACAACCAACACAGCCTGAGAGGGAGGCATGGTAGCGTAGTGGTTAGCACAATGCTTTATAGTACAGATGATCTGGGTTCAATTCCTGCCCACTCTCTAATGAGTTTGTACGTTCTTCCCGTGACTGCATGGGTTTCCTCTGAGTGCTCCCACAGTCCAAAGACGTACCAGTTGGTAGGTTAATTTGTCATTGTAAATTGTCCCGTGATTAGACAAGGATTAAATTGGGGGATTGCTGGACAGCATGGCCTTGAAGTGCTAGAAAGGCCTGTTCCACACTGTATCTCAGTAGAACTACAGAACAGAAAACAGGCCATTCGGCCCTTCTAGTCTGTGCTGAAACTTTATTCCGCTAGTCCCATTGACCCGCACCCAGTCCATAACCCTCCAGACCTCTTTCATCAATGTACCTATCCAATTTATTCTTAAAACTTAAGAGTGAGCCCGCATTTACCATGTCAGATGCAGCTTGTTCCACACTCCCACCACTCTCTGAGTGAAGAAGTTCCTCCTAATGTTCCCCCTAAGCCTTTCCCCTTTCATCCTAAAGCCATGTCCTCTCGTATTTAGCTCTCCTAATCTAAGTGGAAAGAGCCTACTTGCATTTACTCTGTCTATACCCCTCATAATTTTGTAAACCTCTATCAAATCCCCCCTCATTCTTCTACGCTCCAAGGAATAAAGTCCTAATCTGTTCAATCTTTCCCCGTAACTCAACTCCTGAAGACCCGGCAACATCCTAGTAAATCTTTGCACTCTTTCAATCTTACTGATACCCTTCCTGTAGTTAGGTGACCAGAACTGCACACAATTCTCCAAATTTGGCCTCACCAATGTCTTATACAATCTCACCATAACATCCGAACGCCTATACTCAATACTTTGATTTATGAATTCCAGGATGCCAAAAGCCTTCTTTACAATCCTGTCTACCTGTGACGCCACTTTCAGGGAATTATGTATCTGAACTCCCAGATCCTTTTGTTCCTCCGCACTCCTCAATGCCCTACCATTTACTGTGTATGTCCTACCTTGATTTGTCCTTCCAAAATGCAACATCTCACACTTGCCTGCATTAAATTTCATCTGCCATTTTCTGGCCCATTTTTCATTTGGTCCAGATCCCTCTGCAAGTTTTGAAAACCTTCCTCACTGTCCACTATGCCTCCGATCTTAGTATCATCAGCAAACTTGCTGATCCAATTTACCACATTATCATCTAGATCATTGATATAGACAACAAACAACAATAGTCCCAGCACAGATCCCTGAGGCACACCACTAGTCACAGGCCTCCAATCTGAGGAGCAATCATCCACTACCTCTCTGTCTTCTCCCACACAGCCAATTTCGAATCCAGTTTACAACCTCTCCATGGATACCTAGTGTCTGAACCTTCTGAACTAACCTCCCATATGGGACCTTGTCAAAGGCCTTACTAAAGTCCATGTAGACAACATCCACAGCCTTCCCTTCATCTGCTTTCTTGGTAAGCTCCTCGAAAAACTCTACAAGATTCGTTAAACATGATCTACCGTGCACAAAGCCTTGCTGACTATCCTTAATCAGCCCTTGGCTGTCCAAATTCTTGTATATCTGATCTCTCAGAACACCTTCCAATAATTTACCTACTTCTGATGTCAGGCTCACCAGCCTTTAATTACCTGGTTTACTTTTGGAGCCTTTTTTAAACAACGGAACAACATGAGCTACCCTCCAACCCTCTGGCACCGCACCCATGGCTAAGGACTTTTTAAATATTTCTGCCAGGGCCCCTGCAATTTCTACACTACACCAGTCTCTCTCAAGGTCCGAGGAAATATCATGTCAGGCCCAGGGGATTTATCTACCTTTATTCGCTGTAAGGTAGCAAGCACCTCCTCCTCTTTAATCTCTATATGTTCCATGACACTACTGCTTGCTTCCCTTCCTTCCATATACACTATGCCAGTTTCCCGAGTAAATACTGATGCAAAAATACTGTTTCAAGATCTCCCTCATCTCGTGAGGCTCCACACATAGATGACCACTCTGATCTTCTAGGGGACCAATTTTGTCCTTTACTATCCTTTTACTCTTAATATACTTGTAGAAACCCTTTGGGTTTACCTTCATATTATCTGCCAAAGCAACCTCATGTCTTCTTTTTGTCTTCCTGATTTCCTTCTTAGTATTTTCTTACATTTTCTATACTCTTAAAGTACCTCATTTGTTCCTTGTTGCCTGTACCTGCTATACACCTCTCTCTTTTCCTTAACCAGATTGCCAATATCCCTTGAAGACCAAGGTTCCCTATGCCTGTTAACTTTGCCTTTAATCCTGGCAGGAACATGCAAACTCTGCACTCTCAAAATTTCGCCTTTGAAGGCCTTCTACTTACCAAACACATCCTTGCCAGCAAACAACTTATCCCAATCCACTCTTCCTAGATCCTTTCTCATTTCCACAAAATTGGCCATTCTCTAATTTAGAACCTCAACTCGAGGACCAGACCTATCCTTATCCGTAATTAACTTGAAACTGATGACATTATGGTCACTGGACACAAAATGTTCGCCTACCCATACTTCTGGCACCTGACCTGTCTGGTTCCCTAATAGGAGATCAAGTATTGCATCCTTTCTCGTAGGTACCTCTATATATTGATTTAGAAAACTTTCCTGAACACATTTGACAAACTCCAAGCTATCTAGCCCTTTCACAGTGTGGGAGTCCCAGTCAATATGTGGACAGTTAAAATCCCCTACTATTAGAGCTTTCTGTTTCTTACATCGGTCTGCTCTCTCTCTACAGATTTGCTCCTCCAATTCTCTCTGACTATTGGGCGGTCTATAATACAACCCTATTAGTGTGATCACACCTTTCCCGTTCCTCAGCTCCATCCATATGGCCTCTGTAGACAAGCCCTCCGGGCTGTCCTGTCTACACACAGCTTTGATATTTTCCCTGACTAGTAATGCCACTCCTCCCCCTCTGTCATGTCTGAAACAATGGAACCCCGGAACATTAAGCTGCCTGTCCTGCCCCTCCTGTAACCAAGTCTCACTAATACCAATAATGTCGTAATCCCACGTGCCAATCCACGCCCTAAGCTCATCTGCCTTACCTACAATACTCCTTGCATTGAAATAGATGCACCTGAGAACATTTCTATCACATACAAACCTTTGATTTTCATCTATACATGCAGTCCTCACATGACCTTTATCCTCCTCCACCTCACTATCTGCTCTAACACTCTGGTTCCCCTCCCCCTGCAAATCTAGTTTAAAGCCCCCGGAGCAGCACTAGCAAATCTACCACAAGGATGTTTGTCCCCCTCCAGTTCAGGTACAAACTGTCCCATCAGAACAGATCCCACCTTCCCTGAAACAAAGCCCAATTGTCCAGAAACATGAAGCCCTCCCTCTTGCACCATCTCCTCAGCCACATATTTAGCTGCATTATTATCCTATTTCTAGCCTCACTAGCACGTGGCACAGGTAACAATCCCGAGATTGCAACCCTGGAGGTCTTGTCCTTCAACTTTGCACCTAACTCCCTAAACTCTCTCTGCAGGACCTCCTCCTCCTTCCTATCCATGTCATTGGTCCCTACATGGACCACGACATCTGGCTGCTCACCCTCCCTCCTGAGAATACCGAGAACTCGATCCGCGATATCACAGACCCTGGATAATTTGTTATTATTTATTAACAAATAATAAATTTTAAAAATGTGCTGGGAGCAGCCCGCAAATGTCGCCACACATTCCAGTGTCAATGTAGCATTTCCACGATGTTCAGCAGAATAATGCAAGCAACAACAGAAAAACAAACCCTTTAGCCACCCGCATATACAGGTAGGCCTCCAACCCCAGGATAGGCCACCTCTGGGCCTCCAGTCCTTGTCCCCTGACTTTCAGAATTGCAGACATTACATCAGTGATAACCCTGATTGTGATTCTGAATGAGAGGCAAGTGCAACCCTGACCCATTTCCAGCATAGGGAATACATCGCTGTATGTCAGTGGCAAGACCAACATTTATTACCCTTTCCTCATTGCCCTGGAAGACAGATACAAGTTGGAAAGACTAGCTAGTGAAGACCCACAGAGACAGTGGCTGTAACCAACAATTTTGACCTAGTGACTGAACAGTTTGAAGCCAAGTTGCCTCCTGGACCTCATGCAGAGCAAAGTCCCAGATACTCTCTTCTTTATATTTGCTACTATTATAGTTATATAGCATAGAAACATGCCATTCAGCTATCTGGTCTGTGGCCAGTCAAGCTAGTCCCAACTGCCAGCATTTGGCCCATATCCTCAACCTTTCCAATCCATGTTCCTGTCCAACTGTAGGTACAAAATAATTTGTACATACTTCAACTACTTCCTCTGTGCTGAACACAAGAGATTGTGAAGCTGCTGGAAATCCAGGGCAACAAATACAAAACGCTGGAGGAACTCAGCAGGTCAGGCAGCGTCTATGGAAGGGAATAAACAGTCAACGTTTCAGCTGAGACCCTTCTTCAGGACTGGAAAGGAAGGGGAAGATGCCAAAATAAGGTGGGGCGAGGGAAATGAGTACAAGTTGGAAGGAAGCATTGACTGTTTATTCCTCTCCATTGATGCTGCCTAACTAGCTGAGTTCCTCCAGCATTTTGTATTACGTTCCTCGATACCAGGGGTTCCCAACCTGGGGACCACAGACCCCTTGGTTGATAGTAAGTCTGCATGGCATAAAAAAGTTTGAGAACTATGTGTTATTTCACTGACTCTGTTCACAGATGATATTGTGTTATGCTTAGTTCTTAATTAGAAAATAAAGTTAACTTTTTTTAAAAATCCATATAGGTAAAGTATTTTTAGTTGGGGGAGGGGTTCAATGTGATCAACCTGATCTATACTGTAGCTGTCTACCTTTTTGTAGACTGATGCCCAGGAGCGAAGGAGTCAATTTCCCACTAGGAGGCTTGAGTCAATTTTCCTGATGTGGAATGATGTGGAAAAGAAGCTGGGAGAACTTCAAGCCAGAGTTAACCACCAGCGGAGAAGACACGGCCATGTCAGGTTGGCTCTGAGATCCCCTTCACAGTTTCCTTCTGCAAAGCAAGACAGTGGGAGTCTCTCGGCTTCGAAGGTGATCACAGAGCTAAAAACTGAGGAGACTGCGTTAAGGAGAGAACTGCAGGAAATGCAGCAGCTTTGCAGAGAGTCCCTTGCAGAAGTTGTGGAGAGGCAGGATGGTGTGATATGCCTACCTCCTATGCAGCGAGGAAACACTGGTAATCTATAGGTTGCTGCTGGAACTGTCATTATTAGGGTCTTTCTGATTGCTGCACTCACCCAGAGGGATTTATCGTCTACAGTAGATTCAGAATTAGTGTGGTGGGATGTACCGGCCACTGACCTATGAAGATGAAGCAGGACGATTACCTTGAGTGTGGTTCCTTCCACATCACATCCATAGGCTGACAGTGCAGCGGTGTTAACACCCTTGGGTCGATGGCCAGTCTCTTTCAGTTTCGGGGATCTCTGGCGCATGGGAGATCTGGAAAAGCATTTTCCCTGACAGGACAAACTTCACTGTGGTTCAAGCACTTTAGAATCGCTCAGTTTTGCTCTGAATTTAACCTCTTATTCACAGTTAATATTGGGATTTTCCTACTGCATGGAAGTCTGTCATTGGATTTGCCTCCTGTTTGCACTAGAAATGGAAGCAACCCGTTCTCTCCACCTGCTCTGGCATTCGGAGCTTTTCTGTTTGCTGCCTTCGCCCCATCGCCGTCTTCAGTACCCTAACCACAATCAGTCTACTTTATTTATTCAGGCACCTGTAACCACTGTTTAACATCTTTAGCCAGCATCAGGCAACATTCATTCACTGTGACCATAATCAATAAAAATGTGTTGTTTATAAATATAATATATTGTTGGAAACATTCATGTACAGTTTTTAAAAAAGTCCTCAATTCAAATTTATATGTGTCTGAAGTCAGGTAAACAGCATCTGTGAGAATAACTCAATGGAGAAATCATCATGGACCTCTGAGGTTTGATTTTATTTGTTATCTTTTACTTGAGGCAGCACAGAACAGGCCCTTCCAGCCTTCGAGCTGCACTGCCCAACAAATCACTGATTTAACCCCAGTCTAATCCCAGGACAATTTACAATGATTGACCAATTAACCTACTAACCAGTATGTCTTTGGACTGTGGAAAGAAAGTGGAGCACCCCGAGAAAACCACAGGGAGGACGTATAAACTCCTTACAGATAACATTGGAATTGAACTCTGAGCTCTGATGCGGTACCGTGATATGCTGTGAATCAGGCAGAGGTGAAGAGGAGTCCCATTACAAGTTCTGATGAAGGGTCTGGGTGTGTTGTATCCTAGTTTTCTGATGACGGAAAGCTAGTGTGAGGGAAACAAGGTAACACACACAAGACATAGCAGAGATTTAGCCAGTCAGGCAGCATCTGTGGAGGGAAATGGACAGTGGAGATTTTGGGCTAAGACCCTTCATTGGAAAGAGAGGAGATAACCAGTGTAAAAAGATGACAGGAAGGAATGGAGCAAGGTGCTGGGTGGAACTAAGTCTTTGAAAGGATCTAAATGGGCAAGACTATATAGCATTTGGAGTAAAATAGGGAGAAACAGGAGACTTACCATTTTGTGGGAAAACTTATTATAATATTTAAATACCATGATCATAACAAAACTGGATTGGGATGTGCAACCCCTGGAAGTGCACATCACACACAACCTCCCCCTGTCCCAGAACACATCCTACATCATCAGGAAAGTTCACCAATGCCTCTACTTTCTGAGCAGGCTGAAGAGAGCTGAACTTTGTATATTTATAATCATGTCATTGTACATTGCACAGTAGAAGGACCAATTCTTTTTACATTATAGGTCAATGATTTCAACAATGGAATTGATTGCTTTGTTGCAATGTTTGCAGATGCTATGAAAATAGATGGAGCGACAGGTAGTTTTGAGAAAGTAGAGAGGCTACAGAAGGACTCAGATTAGGAGAATGGGCAAAGAAATGGCAGATGGAATACAGATTCAGGAAGTGCTGGTCAGGCACTTTGGTAGAAGGAATAAAAGGGTTGACTATTTTCTAAATGGAAAGAAAATTCAAGAATCTAAAGTGCAAAGGGACTTGGGAGTCCTTGTGCAGGATTCCTAAATGTTAATTTGGAAGTTGAGTCTGTGGTGAGGAAGGCAAATGTGATGTTAGCATTCATTTCAAGAGGACTAGAATATAAAAGCAAGGATGTAATGTTGAGGCTTTATAAAGCGCTGTTCAGAGTGTTCAAAGGAGGTTCACGAAAATAATTCCAGGATTGAATGGCTTGTCATATGAAGAGCATTTGATGGCTCTGGGCCTGTATTCACTAGAATTCAGAAGAATGAGGGTGACCTCATTGAATCCTATTGAATGGTGAAAAGCCTTGATAGAGTGGATGTGGAGAGAATGTTTCTATGATGGGAGATTCTAAGACCAGAGGACACTGCCTCAGATTAGAGGGGCATCCTTTTAGAATGGAGATGAGAAATTCCTTTAGCCAGAGAATGATGAATCTGTGGAATTTGTTGCCATGGGCAGATTCCATTTTTCATTGTACATTGGGTGTTTGACAGTTTTTTCATATATAGCTTGTTTTGGGGGTTCTTTGTTTCCTAACTGCCTGTTAAGAGTCTAATCTCAAGGTTGTATAATGCATACATACTTTGATAATAAAATGTATTTAGAACTTTGAACTATGGAGGTCATGTCTTATATTTTAAGTTGATAGATTCTTGATTGTTCAGGGCATGAAGGAATATGGGGAGAAGGCAGGAGATTGGGGCTGAGAGGAAAATTGGATCAGCATGATGAAATGGTGGAGCAGACTCAATGGGCCAAATGGCCTAATTCTGCTCCTATATCTTATGGTCTTTTGGTTTTTTATCCTGACTGACATTTAGTTAATGTTGAATGTAAGAGGAATGGGGTTGCTCAGCTCCTGCACACACTGTCAGGGTTATTGAAAAATTGAAGAGTAAAGTAAAATAGTCTTTCCCTGACACTTAAGAAAAAGTACAATACCTAACATCTAAAGCAAACACGAACTTCCAGACCATAAAAGCAAGGGGTAAAAGGGTTCAAAAAAAATACTGCACTTTGGCCCATCCTACGCCTGGCTGGGAGAGTTACAGGAAGGGTTGGGCATGGGACAAGCAACCCCTTCCTGTAAAATCCCAGAGTTACAAAAACGCCAACAGGAGCTCCAAACACTTCATCCTTGGGAGAGGAAGGATCCTCGAAGATGGGCACAACCTGGGGACAATTTGAAAGACTGGATCAGGACAGAGACTGCAAGGTTCTCCCCCACCCCAGTACAGGTGATTGGGCTTAAGAAGAAAAGGGTAAGGAAGGGCAAAAATGGGACGGAAAATAAACAAGAAAAAAGTGAGTTATTTATGCTGGGGTGATAAGACGATGAAAATCGCTGAATGATGAAAACAACATACTCAGAACCGGAATTCTGCATCTATTGCTGGGAAGTGATGAGCTGTTGTTTTCACACGTGGCCTGGAACCGATGGTTCTTTTTAAAACCGGATTCTGTAAATATTAATACAAGATACTATAGATGGTGTAAATCTGGAGCAACACACAAAATGGGGGAGGAACTCGGCAAATCAAGCAACATCTATAGTAGAAAAAGACAATGAAAATTATTCCTCACGAAGGGTCTCGACTCGAAAAGACCTTTGTCTATTTCCCTCCATAGATGCTGCCTGATGTGCTGAGTTTCTCCAACACGTTAAAGACTTGTTTGTCTCCAGGTTAATGGCGGACGACGGAACTGTGTAGCCGACGTCACGAGAAAAAGCTCTATACTGGCTTGGGAGACGGACGTGATTGGTGGACTATCCGTTTCCGGTGGTGTTGAACCGGAAGAGAAGGTAAGTGAGCCTGTGGAAGGATTGTGTCCGCATCTCTCTAATATTCGTGTTCCTGTCTCTAATGCCGCCTGACTCTACCCTCGCCACGGCCCATTACGTCGACTCCGACTATTCGGGCCGGAGGCTTTGCGGTAACCATCGGCCTGTACCCCCGGCCGCATGGCGCGCCCGCCCCTCGCCCAGAGCCTCACTTCCCAGGTCCCTCGGCACTCCATGCCCTCAAATCCCTGGTTTACGGTATTGGCTCTGATGAACTCCGTCCGCTAAATCAAAACTAAATGCGACGTTGCGGAACCAGCACACAGATGCAATCCCAACGATTTTCTTAGAAAGTTCAGCTCGTCACCGGAATACTTTAACAAACTTTTACAGATGTACTGTTGAAAGTGTCTTGATGGTCGCACCATGGGCTGGTATGGCATTTAAACACACGGGATGTAGAGTCACTATTATCACCTTCCCCATTATCTACAGGAGGCATTGCCTCAAGAAAGCACTCTCCAGAATCAGAATCGCGTTTAATATCACTGTTACATGTCGTGAAATTTGTGCGGCAGCAGTATATTACCATACATTATAATTAAAGATATATTTAGTTTATAATTATTAATGATTTGGATGATGGAATTGATGGCTTTGTTGCAAAGTTTGCAGACGATATGAAGATAGTTGGAGGGGCAGGTAGTTTTGAGGATGTAGAGAGGCTACAGAAAGATTTAGATTCGGAGAATGGACAAAGAAGTGACAGGTGGAATACAGTGTCAGGAAGTGTATGGTCATGCACTTTGGTAGAAGAAATGAATGGGTTGACGGTTTTCTAAATAGAGAAAATACAAAAAAAACTGGGGCGCAAAAGAATTTGGGAGTCCTTGTGCAGGATTGTCAAAAGGTTAATTTGCAGGTTCAGTCTGTGGTGGTGGAGGTAAGTGCAATGTTAGTATTTATTTCAAAAGGACCAGAATATAAAAGCAAAGATGTAACGTTGAAACTTTATTAAACACTGGTGAGGCCTCACTTGGAGTATTGTGAACAGGTTTGAACCCCTTGTCTTAGAAAGGATGTGCTGGAACTGGAGAGGGTTCAAAGGAGGTTCACAAAAATTATTCCAGGATTGAATGGCTTGTCATACGAAGAGCGTCTGATGGCTCTGGGCCTGTATTCACTGGAATTCAGAAGAATGAGGGGAGACCTCATTGAAACCTATCGACTGGTGAAAGGCCTTGATAGAGTGGATATGGAGAGGATGTTTCCTGTGGTGGGAGAGTCAAAGATCAGAGGACACAGCCTCAGAATAGAGGGGCGTCCTTTTAGAACGGAGGTGAGGAAGAATTTCTTTAGCCAGAGGGTGGTGAATCTGAGGAATTCTTTGCCACATACAGCTGTGGAGGCCAAGTCTTTATGTATATTTAAGGCAGAGGTTGATAGATTCTTGACTGGTCGGGGCATGAAGGGATACGGAGAGAAGAGAGGAGATTTGGACTGAGAGGAAATTGGATCAGCCATGATGAAGTTGCAGAGCAGACTTGATGGGCCAAATGGCCTAATTCTCCTATATCTTAGGGTCTTATAAATTACAATAAGATATATATATATAAATTAATTAAGTAGTGCAAAAAGAGAGCAAAAATATTGAGATAGTGTTCATGGGATCATTGTCCACTCAGAAATCTGATGGCAGAGGGGAAGAAGCTGTTTCTGAAATGTTGAGTGTGTGTCTTCAGGCTCCTCTCCCTCCTCCCTGACGGTAGTAATGGGAGTAGGGCATGTTCTCAATGACAGTTTAAAAAAAAGTCCCTCAAAGGGTCCTTAAGGGACCTTTTAATCCCTTAAAGACATTAAAGGGTCTTTAATGATGGATGCTGCCTTCTGTAGGTATTGCCTTGAAAAGGTGGCCTCGATCTGGGGAGACTGGCTGAATGTACGATCTCTGCAGTGTTTTCCGATCCTGTGGGGTGGCCCCTCCGTACCAGATGGTGATGCAACCAGTCAGAATGGTCTTCATGATACAACTGTAGAAAGGTGCAAATCTCCTCAAACTCCTAATAAAATATAGCTGATTACCTCAGTATGTTGGGCCCAGGAGTGATCATCAAAGATCCCCAAAGATCCCCAGAATCTGGGCTGGGCTATCTTCTCACCAATCCCAAAATGATGACTGTGTAGTCACGCGCAACGCGCTACTAAGGAAACACATGGCGGTAGAGAGAGCTAAACTCAGAATGCCTTTACCGATTCAAGATCGCGCGCTTAAATCTCCCCTCCCATGGGCCCCTGTGACCCGTGGGGCGGACGTGAAGGTCTGCCCTGAGCGGGTAGTTCCAAACGCGCTACCGCATGTCTGCCCGCAGCTCCGGATGGTGGTTCGAGTCCTGCATGTGCGGGCCGCCACACTGATCATTTTTCTCCAGAGATGCTGCCTGGGCCATTTGTGTATTGTATCTCACAGTTACCATCGGGTAGGAGGTTTGGAGGTCTAAAGTTCCACACCACCAGGTACAGAAACAGCTACTTCCCATCAACATTGATTGTTGAGTCTTCTGGCATAACTCTAAAGGTTATGTTTTGTAACTTCAAAACATCAAATTCCAAGGAATTCCAATCTAATGTCAATTCTAATTCCAAGGAAAACCAGAGAGCGGAGAGAGGCGAGTCTTCAGCTTGTTCTTTACTTTAGCACTTCACATATTATTACATATAACCATAATAAATTATATAAACCACAAAGAATGCTTAAACAATATATTTACAAGATTACTTGAATATTACTGAAATATTAAATACACATTACAGTTCAGCAACAGTGATCTCGTTAATCCCTTTGCACTAAAATAGACTTTTTTGTTCTAATTGTGCTGTTGCTTATGAAAAGTAGATATAATTTATGTTTTTTTTCTTGTGAATCCTGTAAATTTTCCATTGAAGATGTGCATCACTCACACCCCTCTACACTGGCAGTACAGCAGTTTCAACCTCTCGTGGTCCCAGAACACAATCAGGAAAGCTCACCTACACCTCTCCTTTCTGAGGAGAGCTGGGCGGTGCTCACTGTGCTCACATTACTCTACAGATGCACAGTAGAGAGCATCCTAACAAGCTGCGTCACGGCTTGGAATGGAAACTGCGCTGCGGCAGACAGGAAGGCTCTACATCGGGTAGTCAAAACTGCCCAAAGCACCACCTGCACCAGCCTACCCGCCGTCAAGGACATATATACAGAAAGGTGCCAAAAACATTATGAAGGATCCCACCCAACCTGCTCATGGACTGTTTGTCCCACTCCCACCAGGGATAAGGTGATGTAACATCCACAACAGGACCACCAGAAGCAACAACAGTTACTTTCCCCAAGCAGTGAGGCTGATCAACACCTCCACCCCTCCACCCCCCCAAACCCCCAACCACCACTACTTTATCATTTCCTCTCAGTTGCCTTGTGTACAGACACTCCTATGCTCAGAATCACTTTGTGGGCATACAATCCATGTATCTAAACAAACTTATGTACATATGTTTATGTCCTGATGAAGGGTCTCAGCCCGAAACGTCGACAGTGCTTCTTCCTATAGGTGCTGCCTGATCTGCTGCGTTCCACCAGCATTTTGTGTGCGTTGCCTGTACATATGTTTATTATGTTTTTTTATTATTCTGATGTTACTTTATTATTGTATTTTTATGTGATGCATCAGATTCGGAGTAACAATTATTTTGTTGTCCTTTATACTTGTGTATTGAATGGACTTGTGCAGATGGCAAAAAACTTGGCTTTGACTTTGGGTTGATGTCCTGATTTCATTTGCGTCCTGACCCCCATTGATTTCACTGCTGCTCAGACTACTGGCTCAGCTGACCACTGGAATTTCTTGCTTCAGCCCCGCTCTTATCAACACTATTGAACAGTCTCTCGTACGATAAGATGGACTCTTGACCTCACAATCTACCTCGCCATGCCCTTGCACCTTGTTCTCCATCTCCATTACACTGTCCCTGTAACTAACACTGTCCAAAGTAAACTTTATTATCAAAGTACGTTTCTGTTACTATATACGACCTCAAGATTCATTTTCTTGTGGGAAAATAAAGAAATAGAATAGAATTTGTGGACAAGCTATATACATATACGCACAACTAAAATGCAAAATAAGATAAATTGTGGAAATAAATAAATGTGAGAACACATGTTGTAAAGTCACTGAGAGTCTGTAGGCTGTGGAATTAGTTCAGAGTTGAGTTGAATGAAGTTATCCACACTGGTTCAAGAGCCTGATGTTTGGTGGGGGGAGGTTTATAACTTTCCTGAACCTGGTATTTCAGTGTCAGTCCTGAGGCTTCTGATTGATGGTGGTAGCAAGAAGAGCGATGTCCTGGATGATGGGGGTCTCTGCTGATGGGTGCTGTTTTCTTGCGACAGTGCTCCGTATAGATGTGCTCAGTGGTGGGGAGACTGTTGTCTGTGGTGAACTCTTTTGTATTGTGTTAACGTTTAACCTTGTACCACCTCAATGAACTATAATGATTTGATCTGAATGCACGGTACACGTGACAAGTTTTTCACAGCACTTCAGTACATGTGACAGTAACTGATGTGTTAGAACATGGATGTGAACATACAACCTTGGCCCCATCTCACCGATTAACCCTTTCCTTTAGAGCAGGCGCTCCCAACCTTTTTATGCCATGGGCCAATATCTTTAGGCAAAATACCTTTAGTGGACCCCAGGTCTGCTACCATAATTATATGTGACTGTTGGTTCTCTGGTACCAGAAGAACACTGTCTTGTTTGGCTGTACTCATGTATGGTTGGCTGATAATTAAACCTGAATTTTATTTCACATATTATAGTTGTCTGAGTAATAGCCACTTGAGAGCAGAGTGATTGCACCCATTCACTGGGTTCTGTTGTTTCAGGAGCCCAGGCTGAGCACTGCTCTGGGGAGGAGCCCAACGATTTCTAGATATCTTCATGGAGGAAGTAAGTAAAGTTGACAATTAGTTTTTAATTCATTTTTATTTACAACAGGGGTTTCAGATTTGGTGTCCATGGACCCCTTGTTTAATGGTTTTGGTCCGCAGCATAAAAGAAGGTTAGAGATGCAGCATGTTCCCAGCCACGATCAGTCAACCTACCAACCTGTATTACGGTTACCCTTCCAAATATTACCCTTTGGAACTGGTACGTATTTGGAATGTGGGGGAAAACCATAATGAGAGTTTGAAAATCAGGACTTGGGTTAACTGGGAGCCATCATAGGTCAGTGAGTATGGGAGTGATGCACAAAGAGGGTGGTTTGAGATGTGTCCCTGGCAGTTCTGTGGGGCTGTTGAGTCAATAGATGACCAAGACTGGAATGAGGTCCCAGCAGCAGAAGAGCTGAGGCAGAGCCAGTGTTTACTGATATGGGAATCAATCTCATGGATGGTGTGGAGATATGGTCCAAAATTGAGGAACCAAGGAGAGAGAGGGCTTTGGTCCGCCTAGTATTTACATAAAGGAGATCCCTGCATCTCTACAATCGAGGGACGGATGGGGGTGGTGGTGTCGGGAGAGATGGTAAGGAGACAAGCATCGTGTTCATTAGTTGTGGGAGGGGCCAAGGACAGATCTTGGTCAGGGTGGTGTGAATTACCAAAAGGAGTTTGCTCTTTCTTTACTCACAAGTCTGTTCTCTGAAACATCCCGTTACAGACTCTTGAGGGCACTGACCTGGAGGAACTGGATACAGGCATCCAGCAGCTACAGACTGGAGTCAGCCAGCTCCAGGTGACAGGGCAAGGTGAGCAGGCACACCATGACTAGGTGCCATCCTGAATGGTGCAGAGCCCAGCGCCATCTGGTGGGCAAAGTTAGTTTATCATCACATTCTGTATATGCCACCATACATAAACCTGAGACCATATACATACTGTATATGTCACCATATACAACCCTGAGACCACATACAGTGGTGTGCAGAAGTTTGGGCACCCTGGTCAAAATTTCTGTTACTGTGAATAGCTAAGCAAGTAAAAGATGACCTGATTTCCAAAAGGCATTAAGTTAAAGATGACACATTTCTTTAATATTTTAAACAAGATTACTTTTTTATTAATGTCTTTTACAGTTTCAAAATAACAGAAAAGGAAAAGGGCCCGAAGCAAAAGTTTGGGCACCCTGCATGGTCAGTACTTAGTAACACCTCCTTTGGCAAGTATCACAGCTTGTAAACACTTTCTGTAGCCAGCTAAGAGTCTTTCAATTCTTGTTTGGGGAATTTTCGCCCATTCTTCCTTGCAAAAGGCTTCTAGTTTTGTGAGATTCTTGGGCTGTCTTGCATGCACTGCTCCTTTGAGGTCAATCCACAGATTTTTGATGATGTTTAGGTCAGGGGACTGTGAGGGCCATAGCAAAACCTTCAAGCTTGTGCCTCTTGAGGTAGTCCATTGTGGATTTTGAGGTGTGTTTAGGATCATTATCCTGTTGTAGAAGCCATCCTCTTTTCACCTTCAGCTTTTTTACAGACGGTGTGATGTTTGCTTCCAGAATTTGCTGGTATTTAATTGAATTCATTCTTCCCTCTACCGATGAAATGTTCCCTGTGCCACTGGCCAACACAAGCCCAAAGCATGATCGATCCATCCCTGTGCTTAACAGTTGGAGAGGTGTTCTTTTCATGAAATTCTGCACCCTTTTTTTTCTCCAAACATACCTTTGCTCATTGCAGCCAAAAAGTTCTATTTTAACTTCATCAGTCCACAGGACTTGTTTCCAAAATGCATCAGGCTTGTTTAGATGTTCTTTTGCAAACTTCTGACACTGAATTTTGTGTTGAGGACACAGGAAAGGTTTTCTTCTGATGACTCTTCCATGAAGGTCATATTTGTGCAGTTGTCTCTGCACAGTAGAACTGTGCACCACCACTCCACAGTCTGCTAAATCTTTCTGAAGGTCTTTTGCAGTCAAACGGGGGTTTTGATTTGCCTTTCTAGCAATCCTACGAGCAATTCTCTCGGAAAGTTTTCTTGGTCTTCCAGACCTCAACTTGACCTCCACCGTTCCTGTTAACTGCATTACATTACAAACTGAGGAAACACTACCCGAAAACGCTTTACTATCTTCTTATAGCCTTCTCCTGCTTTGTGGGCATCATTTATTTTAATTTTCAGAGTGCTAGGCAGCTGCTTAGAGGAGCCCAAGGCTGCTGATTGTTGGGACAAGGTTTGTGGAGTCAGGGTATTTATAAAGCTTTGAAATTTGCATCACCTGGCCTTTCCTAATGATGACTGTGAACAAGCCATAGCCCTAACAAACTAATTAAGGTCTTAGAACTTGGTAAAAGTTGTCTGAGAGCTCAAATCTCTTGGGGTGCCCAAACTTTTACATGGTGCTCCTTTCCTTTTGTTCACTCTAAAATTGTACCAAACAAAAATAATACACTAATCTTGCTTAAAATGTTGAAAAGAATGTTTCATCTTTAACTTTATGACTTTTGGAGATCAGTTCATCTTCTACTCACTTAACTATTCACAGTAACAGAAATTTTGACCGGGGTGCCCAAACTTTTGCATGCCACTGTACATAACTGTATATGTCAGCATATACAACCCTGAGACCATGTTCATTCTGTATATGTCACCATGCACAGCCCTGAGACCATGTACACACAGTATATGTCACTACATACAACCCTGAGACCATATGCATACAGTATATTTCACCATACAAACCTGAGACCATATGCATCATATGTCACCATATAACACCCTGAGATTAATTTTCTTGTGGGCATTCACAATAAATACAAAGAAACAACAAAAACAAACAAAATAATAATAATGAATATTGAGAACATAAATGAAAAGTCCTTGAAAGTGGGAACAGTTCAGTGTTGGAGCGAGTGAAGTTATTCCCTTTGATTCAAGAGCCTGATTGTTGAGGGGTAATAACTGTTCCTGAACCTGGTGATGTGAGTCCTGAGGCTCCTGTACCTTCTTCCTGATGGCAGCAGTGAGAAGAGAGAATGAGCTGGGTGGTGGGGAGACCCTGATGATGGATGCTGCTTTCCTGCGACAGTGCTCCGTGTAGATGTGCTCAATAGTGAGAGGGCTTTACCTGTAATGGACTGGGCTGTACTATTCTATAACCTTTATCCCATCCCTCCCACCTCCCACAAGCCTGGGCCCTGCTTCCTTCCACTAACCTTTGCTCCTACCCACTCCTATTTCTGTTAATAATTCTCCCATTAACCTTTAACCTTGCCTTCGTTCTGTTAACCTTTGACCTGTGTGCTTCCATTAATCCTGAACAGTTGGCACCGTGTTATGGGACTCCTCTGCCATGATGAGCCATTCTTGGGGTGAGGGAGCAACACCTCATAGTTCTTCTAGGTAACCTCCAACCTGATGGCCCGAACATTGATTTCTCCTTCGAGTAATTGTTTTCCCTGTGTTCCCCACTTTGGCCTCTTATCTCTTCACACTTGCCTAACATCAGCCCCTGGTGCTCTTCCTCCCTCCCTTTCTCCTGTGGTCCGCTCTCCACTTCTATCAGATTACTTCTTCACCAGCCCTTTATCTTTTCCACCTATCACCTCCCAGCTTCTCACTTCATCCCCCGCCAACAACCTGACTTCACCTATCACCTTCCTGCGTGTCCTCTTTCTTTCCCCCCCCCCCCCCCCTTCCAGTGCTAATGAAGGGTCTTGGCCTGATCCCCACTGTTTATTCCTCTCCATGGACGCTGCCTGATCTGCTGCTCCCTTCAGCATTTTGTGTGTGTTGTGCTTGTTATGGGATCAAAGTCCTTCATAGAATCAAAAACTTGTGGTGTGGGCCAGCACTGGCCTTTGGGTCCGTGTTTCTAACACTCTGGTTAAATCATCTCGGCGTTAGTAGCTTTGCAGGTTACAGTTCATCAGATACTTACCCCAAATGTTGTTGTCTTTGAAGAGGGTTTCCATGTCTATTGCCCATTCAGGCAGCCAGTTCCAAATCCCCTATCGTTATTTGAATGAAAATATCTCACTGAATCATTTACCTCTGAACCAGAGTCAAATATCTCCCTGATTCCCCTCTGAATCGTTTACCTCTGAATCAGAATCAAATGTGCCAAATTACTAATTTTTCATCCAAGATAAACGAGCCATTTTCACTCTGGACCAGCCCGCTCTGCCTGATCCGCCGAGTTCCTCCCGCACTTTGTGTGTGTTGCTGTCAATTTCCTTTTCCCATTTGGATCATGGAATGGCAGTGTGTCAAAGGAGCCGGAAGTGACAAGAAAACCCTAAAAGGCGAGAGACTCTACAGATCCACAGCAACACGCACAAAATGCTGGAGGATCACAACTTTTCTGGCCAAGACACTTTTATCAGGATTTGATGAAGGGACACAGCCCAAAGCGTCAACTGCTTATCTCCTTCCACAGATGCTATCCGACCTGTTGAGCTCCTCCTGCATTTTGTATGTGCTGATGAGGAAAATCTTTCATTTTACACAGTGAGCAGTTCTGGTTGGGAGTAGACAGGTGGGGAGGTAGATTTTTCTTCAGCCTGTCAGGTATCTGAAAGAGAAGAGCATGCAGAGATGTAGGGTGAAGGTAGAGTATTGGAAGTGGATTGTCCTCACGTAGAGACATTGAATGTGCTGAGAAACCCTCTCCATTTGGAAACCTTACTGTTGCTTTATGCACCTCAATTAAATCTACGTTCAGCTTCCTTTCATAGAAACAAAGAAAACTTGCAACACAATACAGTTTTACAACTCCTCCCTCAGACGCCCTGAGCCAATAGGCTGGTCCTGGACTTATTTCCACTTGGCATAATTTACTTATCATTATATAATTATTTATGGTTTTATATTGCTATATTTCTACACTATTCTTGGTGCGACTGTAACGAAACCCAATTTCCCTCAGGATCAATAAAGTATGTCTGTCTGTCTGTCAGGCCCATAAGCCCACAAAACTGTGCTGAACATGTCCTTACCTTAGAACTATCTAGGCTTTACCCATTGCCCTCTATTTTTCTAAGCTCCATGTATCCATCCAGGAGTTTCTTAAAAGACCCTATCGTTTCCGCCTCCACCACCGCTGCTGGCAGCCCATTCCACACACTCACCACTCTCTGAGTAGAAAACTTACCCCTGACATCATCTCTGTACCTACTTCCAAACACCTTAAAACTATGCCCTCTCGTGCTAGCCATTTCAGCCCTGGGAAAAGCTTCTGACTATCCACACGATCAATGCCTCTCATTATCTTGTACACCTCTATCAGGTCACCTCTCATCCACCGTCGCTCCAAGGAGAAAAGGCCAAGTTCACTCAATCTATTCTCATAAGGCATGCTCCCCAATCCAGGCAACATCCTTGTAAATCTCCTCTGTACCCTTTCTATGGCTTCCACATCCTTCCTGTAGTGAGGTGACCAGAATTGAGCACAGTTCTCCAAGTGGGGTCTGACCAGGGTTCTATATAGCTGCAATATTACCTCTCAGCTCTTAAACTCAATCCCACAATTGATAAAGGCCAATGCACCGTATGCCTTCTTAACCACAGAGGTAACCTGCGCAGCAGCTTTGAGTGTCCTCTGGACTCGGACCCCAAGATCCCTCTGATCCTCCACACTGCCAAGAGTCTTGCCATTAATGCTATATTCTGCTATCATATTTGACCTACCAAAATGAACCACTTCACACTTATCTGGGTTGAACTCCATCTGCCATTTCTCAGCCCAGTTTTGCATCCTGTCAATGTCCTGCTGTAACCTCTGACAGCCCTCCACACTATCCACAACACCCCCAACCTTTGTGTCATCAGCAAATTTACTAACCCATCCCTCCACTTCCTCATCCAGGTCATTTATAAAAATCATGAAGAATAAGGGTCCCAGAACAGATCCCTGAGGCACACCACTGGTGACCAGCCTCCATGCAGAATATAACCCGTCTACAACCACTCTTTGCCTTCTGTGGGCAGGCCAGTTCTGGATCCACAAAGCAATGTCCCCTTGGATCCCATGCCTCCTTACTTTCTCAATAAGCTTTGCATGGGGTACCTTATCAAATGCCTTGCTGAAATCCATATACACTACATCTACGGCTCTACCTTCATCAATGTGTTTAGTCACATCCTCAAAAAATTCAATCAGGCTCGTAAGGCACGACTTGCCTTTGACAAAACCACGCTGACTATTCCTAATCAAATTATGCCTCTCCAAATGTTCATAAATCCTGCCTCTCAGGATCTTCTCCATCAACTGACCGACCACTGAAGTAAGACTCACTGGCCTATAATTTCCTGGGCTATCCCTACTCTCTTTCTTGAAAAAGGGAACAACATCTACAACCCCCCAATCCTCCAGAACCTCTCCCGTACTCATTGATGATGCAAAGATCATTGCCAGAGGCTCAGCAATCTCCTCCCTCACTTCCCACAGTAGCCTGGGATACATCCCCTCTGGTCCCGGAGAGTCATAGAATAGTACAGCACAGTACAGGCCCTTTGGCCCACAATGTTGTGCCCACAATATGACTTATCCAACTTGATGCTTTACAAAAGCTCCAGCACATCCTCTTTCTTAATATCTACATTCTCAAGCTTTTCAGTCCACTGCAAGTCATCCCTACAATCTCCAAGATACTTTTCCATAGTGAATACTGAAGCAAAGTATTCATTAAGTACCCCTGCCATTTCCTCCGGTTCCAGACACACTTTTCCACTGTCACATTTGGTTGGTCCTATTCTCTCACATCTTATCCTCTTGCCCTTCACATACTTGTAGAATGCCTTGGGGTTTTCCTTAATCCTGTCCGCCAAGGCCTTCTTATGGCCCCTTCTGGCTCTCCTAATTTGCTTCTTAAGCTCCTTCCTGCTTGTCGAATAATCTTCTAGATCTCTATCATTACCTAGTTTTTTGATCCTTTCGTAAGCTCTTCTTTTCTTCTTGACTAGATTTACAACAGCCTTTGTGCACCACGGATCTTGTACCCTACCATCCTTTCCATGTCTCATTGGAATGTACCTACTCAGACCCCCACACAAATATCCCCTGAACATTTGCCATGTTTCTTCCATACGTTTCCCTGAGAACATCTGTTTCTAATTTATGCTCCCAAGTTCCTGCCTGATAGCCTCATAGTCCCCTTACTGCAATTAAATGTTTCCCTAACTTGTCTGTTCCTGTCCCTCTCCAATACTATAGTAAAGGAGATAGAATTATGATCACTATCTCCAAAATGCTGTCCTACTGAGAGACATGACACCTGACCAGGTTCATTTCCCAATACCAAATCAAGTACAGTCCCTCCTCTTGTAGGCTTATCTACATATTGAGTTAAGAAACCTTCCTGACCACACGTAACAAACTCCACCCCATCTAAACCCCTCACTCTAAGGAGATGTCAATCAATATTTCTGAAATTAAAATCTCCCATCACGACAACTCTGTTATTACACCTTTCCAGAATCTGTCTCCCTATCTGCTTCTCGATGTCCCTGTTACTGCTGGGTGGTCTATAAAAAAACACCCAGTAGAGTTATTGGCCCCTTCCTGTTCCTAACCTCCACCCACAGAGACTCCGTAGACAATCCCTCCATGACTTCCTCCTTTTCTGCAGCTGTTGTCTCTGATCAACAGTGCCACGGCCCCACCTCTTTTTCCTCCCTCCCCATCCTTTCTGAAACATCTAAAGCCTGGCACTTGAGGTAGCCATTTCTGCCCCTGAGCCATTCAAGTCTCTGTAATGACCACAACAACATAGCTCCAAGTGCTGATCCACACTCTAAGCTCATCCACTTTATTCTTGATACTCCTCACATTAAAATAGACACATCTCAAACCATCGGACTGAGCGCATTCCTTCTCTATCACCTGCCTATCCTCCTTCTCATACTGTCTCCAAGCTTTCTCTATTTGTGAGCCAACCTCCCATTCCTCCGTCATGTCAGTTCGGTTTCCACCCCCCAGCAATTCTAGTTTAAACTCTCCCCAGTAGCCTTAGCAAATCTTCCCGCAGGATATTGTCCCCCTCAGATTCAAGTGCAACCCGTCCTTTTTGTACAGGTCACTCCTGCCTCAGGAGAGGTCCCAATGATCCAGAAATCTGAATCCCTGCCCTCTGCTCCAATCCCTCAGCCACGCATTTATCCTCCACCTCATTCTATTCTTGTACTCACTGCCACGTGACACAGGCAGTAATCCCGAGATTATTACCTTTGAGGTCCTGCTTCTCAACTTCTTTCCTTACTCCCTGTAGTCTGTTTTTCAGGACTTCCTCCATTTTCCTGCCCATGTTGTTGGTACCAATATGTACCACAACCTCTAACTGTTCTCCTTCCCACTTCAAGATCTTGTCACTACTGCCTTCCTCTTCCTTTCCCTATACCCTTCTGAGCCACAGGACCAGACTGTGCCAGAGGCACGGCCACTGTTGCTTCCCCCAGATAGGCTGTCCCACTCCCTCAACAGTACTCAAACAGGAATACTTATTGTTAAGGGGTACAGCCACAAGGGTACCCTCTTGTACCTGATTCTTGCCCTTCTCTCTCCTGACTGTTACCCACTTATCTGCCTTCTGTGGTCCTGGGGTGACTACCGGCCTATAACTCCTCTCTATCACCTCCTCACTCTCCCTGACCAGATGAAAGTCAACGAGCTGCATCTCCAGTTCCCTAATGCAGTCTCTAAGGAGCTGCAGCTCGACACACCTAGTGCAGATGTGGTCATTGGGGAGGCCGGGAGTCTCCCAGACCTCCCACATCTGACACCGAGCACAGAAAACCGGCCTCATACACATACTCTCTCTTTATTTTAAACAGATAACCTACCTGGCCTTGACCCCATATTGCCTAAGCCTCCTTGAGCCAAAGCCCTTCCTACTCTGTTGCCCGCTCCTCCGACACCCGCTCTGTAAATCTGTCTTCCTTTTAAACTCTTGCCGCTGTTCTCACTGGCCGACCTCCACGCGCTGGCGTAGTCGTGCCCCGTTCAAACTTCCAAAGACACGTCCTCTGTCCATCTGCCCATCATAACTACTGTACGGTTTTTACTGCAAACAACATTCTGGTGCATCTCCTCTGCCCCTTTGCTGTGCTGACCTGCCCTTCTTGCTGTAAGGTGACCACACATATACATACCCCCTGCTCTTGTATCAAGGGTCAGCAACATTAAATTACTCGATGTTGACAATTCAGAGGATCTGTTCTGGGCTCAGCGTGTAAGTGCAATTACAAAGAAAGCACGGCAACGCCTCCTGTTCCTTAGAAGTTTGTGAAGATTCGGCATGTCTTCTGAAACTTTGACAAACTTGTACAGATGTGTGGTGGAGATACTAACTGGCTGCATCACAACCTGGTATGGAAACACCAATGCCCTTGAATAGAAAAAGCCTACAAAAAGTAGTGGATACTGTCCAGACAATCGCAAGTAAAGCCCTTCCCACTACATCCCAATACATCTAAATGGAGCATTGTCGCAGGAAAGCAGCGTCCATCATCAAGCATCCCCCGACCACCCAGGCCATGCTCTCTTCTCACTGCTGCCATCAGGAAGAAGGTACAGGAGCCTCAGGACTCACATCACCAGGTTCAGAAACAGTTATTGCCCCTGAACCATCAGTCTCTTGAACCACAGGGAATAGCTTCACTCACCTCGTCACTGAACTGTTCCCACAACCTATGGACTCACTTTCAAGGGCACTTCATCTCAAGTTCTCAGTATTTATTGCTTATTTATTTGTCGTAGTTATTTTGCTTGTTTTTTTTTGTTTTTTCTTTGTGTTTAATGTGAATGCTGGCAACAAAATGAATCTCAGGGTTGTATATGGTGACACATATTCACTTAGATAATGAGTGCCCCACCCACAAAGGTAAGTACCTTGTATCCCTTATCAACCTGTCACTCCCTTCAGGGTCCTAGGGATGTGATCAGCAAGGTGTCTCTGTTCCTCTAGACCAGGGGTTCTGAACCTTTTTTATACCATGGATCCTTACCATTAACCAAGGGGTCCACAGACTCTGGGTTGGGAACCCCTGCTCTAGATTTCTCAGCATCTTACTGTTTTTTGTGAGTTCTTTTAATTTGATCCTGCCCCAACTGTTTTAGCTTGCTGTCTGCCTTCAATCCCATTTGTCAGATTTCAGTCCTCCTGTCTTGTCCTTAACTATCTTCTTACCATCTGGAACCACCACATCCCCATCAACCAAAACTCGTGCTTTTGTTTCGTCAGCCAGCTTCATTTACCCTGCAGTTCAGTGCTTTGAAAGTCTGGGTGATGTTTGATTTGTTGCAGGCAGTGATGTCCAACAAACCAGGCCCATATTCAGAATCACAATCAGATTTGATGTACGTAATGACATTAGCTGTTTTGTAGCAACAACACTAATGTAGCATAGCACGGTTATAGCTCGGGACGTCAAAGTTTGGGGTTCATCTGCAGTATGGTCTCTCTCTCTTCCCCGTGGGCTGCTTGGGTTTTCACCGGGGCTCTGCTTTCCTCCCACCGAATCGCTGCTTGTCAATTTTTCCATGATGAGATTAGGGTTAAATCGGGGTTGCAGGATGGGCATCTTGAAGGGCCTATTCTGCTCTGTATCTCTAAGTAAAATCTTAAAAATGACAATGAGATTATAAAAACTAAGTAGTGCAAAATGCTGAGGTAGTGTCATGGAGCTTATGGTGAAGGGGAAGAAGCTGTTGCTGAAATGTTGAGTGTGTCTTCAGGCTCCTGTACCCTAATGGTAGCAGTGAGAAAGGGCCACGTGCTGAGTGACGGGGACCTTAATGATGGACGGCGCTTTTTTGAGGTATTACTTTTTGAAAGTGTCCTCAATGCAGGGGAGGCTAGTGCCCATGATGGAGCCGACTTCATAGCTTTCTGCAGCTTTTTCCGAACCTGTGCAGTGGCCCCTCCGTACCAGACGGTTAGAATGCTCTCCACAGTAATCTGTAGAAACTTGCGAGAGTGTTCACTGACATACTAAATCTCTGTCACCTATATCAAATTCTCCTGGGATTGTACAGGGTATATATTCCACACTGTGTTTGTCCAACAAATTATTTTTATCTCGGCAGCTCTGAATTCGACCGCTGCGGATCACCGGCCGAACTCCAGGAGCTGTAGGTTCCAGTTTGACGGTGATGTTCCTAAGGGGGGGAACCATGCCTCAATAGGGGCACACCCAGCTCACAGCTGCTTAACCTCCAGGCCCAGTGACTCCGACAGACCACAGCAGAGAGATGACATAGCTGCTGCTCGTCATGGCACAGGAGAGGGACTGCAAACTTCCCCCAGGGAACTGAGCTGTAAGCCTGAATTTAAACTGAATTCTGCCAACTCTGAGCCTGAGGCACTTAATCATTTTGGAGAGTCGAAGGCCAATCCCACACGGGTTGAAGAGCGTGGGAATGTTGAAAGCTCGGCTTCCAAACCCTTGCCGAAGAAGAAGAAGAATAGAACAGGCCGCAGTAAAGCCCCCACGCGGCTCTTGAAAGAGCAGCAGGAACTAAGCCACCGTGCTACGGGAGGAGAGAGGATCTCCAAGGGTTCAACAGAAGCACACCCTCAGGTATGGAAACTGGAATGTCTCATGGGGCAATAGACCACAGGTACAGGCCCTTCAGCCCAACTAATCCAGGCTGAACACGGTGCCCATCCAGCCAATCCCAATTTCCTGTGTTTGGCTCGGCCCTTCCATCCTTCCAATTTCCATCCTCGGCCCTTCCATCCTTCCAATTTCCACCCTCCCCACCCCAAGTACCTGTCCAAGTGCTTATTAAATGGTACTGTTGTGGTCAGATGAGGTGGAGTATTGTGGGTAGTACAAGGAAAGATGAGCTGAAATTGGAGAGGGTCTGGAGTAGGGGAATCCTGATCTTTTTTATACCATGGCCCGCTGCCATTACCCGAGGGGTCTGAAGAGCCTGTATTGGGTAGCCCTGCTCTCGAGGATATTCACAAGAATGATCCCGGGAATGAAAGCATGATCAGGAGTGTTTGACAGCTCTGAGCCTCTGCTCACTGGGGTTTAGAAGAATGAGACGGGAACTCATTGAAATTGAATATTGAAAGGCCGAGATAAACTGGATGTGGAGAGAATGTTTCCAGTAGTGGCAACGTCTAGGATCAGAGGCACAGCCTCAGAATAGAGGGACATCCAGTTAGAACAGAGATAAGGAATTTCTTTAGCCAGAGGTTGATGAATTTGTGGAATTCACTGCCACAGACGACTGTGGAGACCAAATCATTGGATATATTTAAGACCATATAGCATAAGAGCAGAATTAGGCCATTCAGCCCATCGATTCTGTTCTGCATTCCATCATAGCTAATCCTGGATCCCACTCAACCCTATACGTGCCTTCTTGCCATATCGTTTGACACCCTGACCAATCAGGAAATGATCAACTTCTGCCTTAAATATACTCATGGAGTCGGCCTCCACCGCAGTCTGTGGCAGGGCATCCCACACATTTACTACTCTCTGGACAAAAAATTTCTTCCTTACCTCTGTTCTAAAAGGTTACCCCTCAATTTCTGAGGCCTCTAGTTCTGGATATCCCCATCATAGAAAACATCCTCTCCACATCCATCCTATCTAGTCTTTTCAACATTTAGTAGGTTTCAATGAGAGCCCTCCCCCCCCCCATTCTTCAAAATTCCAGTGAGTACAGGCCCAAAGCTGCCAAACGCTCCTCATATGTTAACCCTTTTGTTCCTGGAATCATCTTCATGAACCTCCTCTGGACTCTTTCCAATGATAACACATTCTCTCTGAGATATGGGGCCCAAAAATTGGAGGTTGATAGGTTCTTGATTAGTCAAAGGTTAAGGGAGAAAGGTAGGAGAATGGGGGTTGAGGGGGATAATGCATCAGCCATGAATCGATGGGCTGAATGGCCTAATTATGCTCCTATGTCTTATGGTCATAGCCCTCCATTTTTCTTTCATCCATTTTATCGCTAACGTGCGCAGACAATGGAGGTTCTGCGTTCTGAGACACTGCAGAGGTTTAAGGTGCATTCTGCTGCCTTTCTTCACATGTTCCACAAAATGGGTTGTGTCACGTATCTCGCAGCTGGTATTTGTATGTGTTGGAATGCCTGTGTGTTACTGTAACATTCCTGTCTTCTCCACTCCCAGTCTGTGGAAGAACAGCTCCGGAGAGAAGTGGACTGGTGCATTGAACAGCTGGAACTAGGCCTGCGCTCCCAGAAAAGCAGCCAGAAACAAGGTGTGTTTCAGAGTCTGGGAATCGTCCAGCCCGACTGGGTCATTGGCTAGCTGCCTTTCCTCACCACCTTTACCTTTGTAGTTAACATCACTGCTTGGTCCACAGCAGTCACAACTGTCCATTGTCCAGATCGATGGTCACAACTCTGTTCTTTTCAGTGGTGCTAGGAAGTTTGTAAACCCTGTAGGATTTTCTCTATTTCTGCATAAATATGACCTAAAATGTGATCAGATTTTCACACGTCCTAAAACTAGATAAAGAGTACCCAATTAAATAAATAACACAAAAAAATTACACTTGTTCATTTATTTGTTAAGAAAAATGATCCAATATTGCATGTATTTGTTGGGAAAAGTATGTGAACCTCTGGGGTTCTGCGAAAGCAATTTGGAGACTGGTGTTCCAATCAATGTTATGACAGTGGAGTTTTGGCTTGTAGAGGTACCCTGTTCTATATATAAAAAAGGTATACAGAGTCAGGTCACTGACAGAACCTGATCTTCTCCAGAAAGATGTGTTTATGTGCACCATGTCTCAAGCATAACAACTTCCAAAGGACTTTAGAAGGAAGAATTGTAGAGATGCATGAAGCTGGAAAAAAACATTTCTAAAGACCTGAGTGTTCATCAGTCCACAGTAACAGAAACTGTCTACAAATGGAGGAAACTGAGAACTGTTGCTACTCTCCCTAGGAGTGGGCATCCTGCAAAGATCACACCAAGAGCACAATGTGCAAAGCTGAAGGAGGTGAAAAAGAACCCAAGGGTAACAGCAAAAGACCTGCAGAAATCTCTAGAACTTGTTAGAATCTCTGTTCATGTGTCCACTATAAGAAAAATACTGAACAAGAATGGTGTTTGCGGAAGGACACGATGGAGGAAACCACTGCTCTCCAAAACACTGCTGTGCATCTCAAGTTTGCAAAAGACCACTTGGATCTTCTACAACGCTCCTGAGACAATTTTCTGTGGACAGTTGAGGCAAAGTTAAACTTTTTGGTGGAAATGCACATTACTATGTTTGGAGGGAAAAGGGCACTGTACACCAACACCAAAATGTCATCCCAACTACGAAGCACGGTGGAAGGAGCGTCATGGTTTGGGGCCGTTTTGCTGCCTCAGGGCCTGGACAGCTTGCAATTGTTGAGGGAACAATGAATTCAAAATTGTATCAAGTCATTTTACAGGAGAATGTTGGGGTAGCAGTCCGTCACCTGAAGCTTAACAGAAGTTGGAAAATGTAACAAGACAATGATCCGAAAGACAGGAGTAAGTCAACCACAGAATGGTTTAAAAAGAACATTCATGTTTTGGAATGGCCGAGTCAAATTCCGGACATTAATCCTATAGAAGTGTATGGTGTTGTGGTATAGAACCAAGCAGTTCATGCAAGGAAGCCCACCAGTTTTGTAATGGTGTAAAATTCCTCCAAGCTGATGTGCAGGACTGATCAACAGTTACTGGAAACATTTGTTTGAAGTTATTGCTGTAAAAGGGGGTCACATCAGTTACTGAAAGCAGATTCACATACTTATTCCAACAAACACATGTTATATGGGATAATTTTTCTCTATAAATAAATGAACAAGTATAATGCTTTTTTGTGTTATTTATTTAATTGGATTCTCTATCTAGTTTTCGGACTTGTGTGAAGATCTGATCACATTTTAGCTCATATTTATGCATAAATAGAGAAACTTCTAAAGGGTTCACAAACTTTCTAGCACCACTGTGCAATTTTACCACCTGGTATTTGAAAAATTACTTCAAAAGTTACCTGGGTTTCAGCACTTAAGTTACAGGGAAAGATTGAACAAGTTAGGTCTTTATTCTTTGGAGCGTAGAAGTTTGAGGGGGGACTTGATAGAGGTATTTAAAATTATGAGGGGGATAGATAGAGTTGACATGGATAGGCTTTTAACATTGAGAGTAGGGGCGATTCAAACAAGAGGACATGAGTTGAGAGTTAGGGGGCAAAAGTTTAAGGGTAACACGAGGGAGAATTTCTTTACTCAGAGAGTGGTAGCTGTGTGGAACGAGCTTCCAGTAGAAGTGGTAGAGGCAGGTTCGGTATTGTCATTTAAAGTAAAATTGGATAGTTATATGGACAGGAAAGGAATGGAGGGTTATGCGCTGAGTGCGGGTCGGTGGGATTAGGTGAGAGCGTTCGGCACTGACTAGAAGGGCCGAGATGGCCTGTTTCCATGCTGTAATTGTTATATGGTTATAAATGTCACATAGAACAGTACAGGCCCTTTGGCTCACAATGTTGTGCTGACCTGAGTCCGCACAGGGAAAGGGTTAGTGGAGTTGTGGATCGTATCGAAGGCTGCGGTACGTTACAATGGGACATTGACAGGATGCAGAGCTGGGCCGACAAGTGGCATATGGAGTTCAATACAGAAAAGTGTGAAGTGATTCACTTTGGAAGGTTGAATTTGAAGGTGGAATACAGGAACAGGTAACCATATAACAATTACAGCACGGAAACAGGCCATCTCAGCCCTTCTAGTCCGTGCCGATCTTGGGGGTCATGTCCATAGATCACTTAAATTTGTATGCAAGTTGATAGGGTGCTTAAGAAGGCATATGGTGTGTTGGCCTTCATTAATCACGGTTCAAGAGCTGTGAAGTAACGGTGCAGCTCTATAAAATTCTGGTTGGACCACACGTGGAATATTGTGTTCAGTTCAGGTCACCTCATTACAGGAGAGACGTGGAAGATCTAGAGAAGGTGCAGAGATGTATCAGGATGCTGCCTAGATTAGAGAGCATGTCTTATGACGAAAGGTTAAATGAGCTAGGGCTTTTCTCTTTAGAGCGAGAGATGACTTGATAGAGGTGTACAAGAGGATAAGATGCGCAGATTGAGTTGATAGGCAGAGACTTTTTCCCAGGCCGGAAATGGCTATACAAGATGGCATCATTTAAAAAAAAATGTAGAGGGGGATGTCAGAGGTAAACCACACACACACACACACACACACACACACACACACACACACACACACACACACACACACACACACACACACACACACACACACACACACACCCCACACACTCACACACACACCCACACACACAGACACACACACACACACACACAGACACACTCACACACACTCACACACAGACACACTCACACACACACACACACACACACACACACTCACACACCCCACACACTCACACACCCCACACACCCACACACACAGACACACTCACACACACACACACACACACACACACACACACACACACCCCCCCCCCCCCCCGGGTGATAGTGGAGGCAGATACCTTGGGGACATTTCAGATAATCTTAGATAAACACATAAATGATAGAGAAATGGAGGGCTTTGTAGGAGGGGAAGGGTTACATTGAGTAGGTTAAAGGAATGGCATAACACCATGGGCCGAAAGGTTGGTAATGTGCTGTTCCATAAAGAAATAGGAGCCGGAGTCGGCCATCTGGCCCCTCGAGCCTGCTCCGCCGTTCAATAAGATCATGGCTGATCTGGCCATGGACTCATCTCCACCTACCTGCCTTTTCCCCATAACTTTCAATTCCCCTACTATGCAAAAATCTATCTAACCTTGCTTTAAATATATTTACTGAGGTTGCCTCCACTGCTTCATTGGGCAGAGAAATCCACAGGTTCACCACTCTTTGGGAGAAACAGTTCCTCCTCATCTCTGTACTAAAACCACACCCCTGAATCTTGAGGCTATGTCCCCAGTCCTAGTGTCACCTACCAGTGAAAACAACTTTCATGCCTCTATTTTATCTATCCCCTTCATAGTATTGTATGTTTCTATACGATCTCCTCTCATTCTTCTGAATTCCAGCGAGTACAGTCCCGGACGACTCAATCTGTCCTCATAGTCTAACCCCCTCATCTCTGCAATTAACCTGGTGAAACTCCTCTGTGCTGCCTTCAAAGCCAATATATTCTTCAAGTAAGGAGACCAGAACTGCACACAGTACTCCAGGTGCGGCCTCACCAGTATCCTGTACAGTTGCAGCATAACCTCCCGGTTCTTAAATTCAATTCCTCTAGCAATGAAGACCAACGTCCCATTTGCCTTCTCAACAGCCTGATGCACCTGCAAACCAACCTTTTGTGATTCATGCACAAGCACTCCCAAGTCCCTCCGCACAGCAGCATGCTGTAATTTTTTACCATTTGAATAATAATCTGCTCTTTCATTCTTCCTTTCAAAGTGGATGACCTTGCATTTACCAACATTGTACTCCATCTGCCAGACCCTTGCCCACTCACTTAAACTATCTGTATCTCTCTGCAGACTCTCCATATCTTCTGCACAATTTGCTTTTCCACTCAATTTAGTGTCATCAGCAAAATTAGATACACTACACTCGGCCCCCTCTTCCAGATTGCTAATGTATATCATGAACAGTTGCGGGCCCAGCACTGACCCCTGCGACACACCACTCACCACTGATTGCCAACCAGAGTAACACCTGTGTATCCCAACTCTCTGCTTTCTATTAGTTAATCAATCCTCTATCCATGCTAATACATCACCCCCAACATGATACATCCTTATGGATAAGTCTTTTATGCGGCATCTTATCGAACACTTTCTGGAAATCCAAATAACATCATCTCTTCCCCTGTATCCACTGCGCTCACTATATCCTCAAAGAACTCCAGTAAGCTTGTCAAACAGGACCTGCCTTTGCTGAATCCATGCTGTGTCTGCCTGGTGGATCCATTTCCTTCCGGATACCTCACTATTTCTTCTTTAATGATGGCTTCAAGCATTTTCCCAACTACAGATGTTGAACTAACTGGCCTAAACCTTTTTTGAACAGTGGCGTGACATTTGCTGTCTCCTAATCCACAGGGATCTGCCCAGAGTCCAGAAAATGTTGGTAAATTATCACCAGAGCCTCTACTACAACTTCTGCCATTTCTTTCAGTACCCTGGGATGCATTCCACCAGGACCAGGGGACTTGTCTATCTTCATACCCACAGGTTTGCTCAGCACTACCTCTGTAGTGATAGCTATTGTATCAAGGGCCTCGCCTCCCATTGCATCTATAACATCTCTCTTTGGCACGTTAAACGTGTCCTCCACCATGAAGATCGACACAAAATATTCATTCAGAGCCTCTACCGTTTCCTCATTACCCAATATCAGTTCCCCCTTCTCGCCCTCCAAGGGACCTACATTCACCTTAGCAACCCTTTTCTGTTTTATATCATTATAAAAACTTTTACTGTCCATTCTTATATTTTGTGCTAGTTTACTTTCATAATCTAGCTTCCCTTTCTTTATTACTCACTTAATGATTCTTTGTTGCTTTTTAAAGTTTTCCCAATCTTCCAGTTTCTCACTACTGGTATGCACGAGCTTTTAGTTTGATACTTTCTTTTTATGGTCTCCCACACTCACTGTCTTGCTGTTAACTGGAATATACTTTTGTTGAGCACCGTGAAAAATCTGTTTGGAAGTCTTCCACTGTTCCTCAACTGTCCCACCATGTAGTCTCTGTTCCCAGTCTACACTGGCCAGATTCTCCCTCGTCCCATTTAGTCCCCATTGTTCAGGCATAATATTCTGGTTTTAGATCAAACTATTCCATCCTCCATTTGTATGAGAAACTCAATCACACTGTGATCATTCTTTACAAGCAGATCCCTGACTACAAGATCACTAATTTTACCTGTCTCATTGGACAGGACCAGATCTAAGATAGCACGTTCCCTTGTAGGTTC
This sequence comes from Hemitrygon akajei, assembly GCF_048418815.1. Taxonomy (NCBI): domain Eukaryota; kingdom Metazoa; phylum Chordata; class Chondrichthyes; order Myliobatiformes; family Dasyatidae; genus Hemitrygon; species Hemitrygon akajei. The sequence goes on from NC_133134.1 coordinate 2,524,451, forward strand.
AGTAACATGCTGTTCAAGAAAGCCATCATGGATACATTCTATGAAGTCCTGCTCAAGGCTGTCTGGACCGACTTGATTCACCCAATCTAAGTGCAAGTTAAAGTCCCCCATGAAAACTGCTGTTCCATTCTAACATGCCTCAGATATTTCTCTGTTTAATGCCTGTGCCACTGTAATGTTATTATTCAGTGGCCGATAGACAACTCCCACCAGTGATTTTTCCCTTTACTATTCCTAATCTCTACCCAGATGGATTCAACATTCTGCTCCTTAGATCTTATATCTTCTCTCACTATCACCCTAATCTCATCTTTAATTGAGGGCGCTACTCCACCTCCCTTACCTTCCTACCTATCCTTCCATATTACCTGATATCCTTGGATATTTAATTCCCAATCCTCTCCACCCTGCAACCACCTCTCTGTAATTGCTGCTAAATCATACCCCCTTATGCTGATTAGTGCCGCAAGTTCACTGATCTTATTTTGAATACTGCAGGCATTCAAATAAATTGCCCTTACACTCATTGTGCTTTTAAAATTCTAAAATCTTTTACTCTTTTGCACTTGACTTTTCTTCACTCCACTTTTACCTTTTCTCTTTTTTATCTTCTTTTTCTTTATCTTTATCCACACTTTTTTTTTTACTTTACCCATATTTGTCCAATCTGCTGAACCCACCCCTCCCTACTATTTAATTTAAAGCCCTGTCCACACCCCTAGTTATGTGATTCAGTAGGATCCAGGTCCCATCATGGTTCAGGCGGAGCCCGTCCCATTGGAACAGCTCCCTCCTTCCCCAATACTGGTGCCAATTTCCCACAAATTCAAACCCACTTCTCCCACACCAATCCTTGAGCCACACATTTAAATCTGTGACCCTGTACCAATTTGCATGTGGCTCTGGTATTAATCCAGAGATTATCACCTTTTTGGTTCTGCTTTTTAATTTGGTCCCTAGCTGCTCAAATTCCCTCAGCAGAACCTCTTTTCTCATTCTACCTATGTTGTTGTTACCCACATGGACCACAACAACTGAATCTTTCCCCTCCCACTGCAGGTCAGATAAGATAGAAACAGAAACATAGAAAACCTACAGCACAATACAAGCCCTTCAGCCCACAAAGTTGTGCCGAACATGTCTCCACCTTAGAAATTACTAGGCTTACAATAGCCCTTTATTTTTCTAAGCTCCATGTACCTATCCAAAGGTCTCTTAAAAGACCCTATCGTATCCGCCTCCACCACCGTTGCCGGCAGCCCATTCCATGCACTCACCACTCTCTGAGTAAAAAACTTACCCCTGACATCTCCTCTGTACCAACTCCCCAGCACCTTAAACCTGTGTCCTCTTGTGGCAACCATTTCAGCCCTGGGAAAAAGCCTCTGACTATCCACACGATCAATGCCTCTCATCATCTTATATACCTGCGCACCAGGCAGGCAACACAGCCTTCGGGATGCTCTATCCTCACGACAGAGAACTCTGTCTATTCTATCCCAAATCGAACTACATTTCTCTTCTCTGCTCTCTCTTGAATGGCTCCCTGAAGTTCGATGCCACAGTTAAGTTGCTCATCCTTCCTACAGTCCCCACTCTCACCCACACAGGGAGCAGAAATCTCAGACCTATTGGACAAGCTCAAGGGCTGAGGCTCCTGCAGTATTGTCTCTTGGATCCCACTACCCGCCTCATTCACAGTCACACCCTCCTGTCCCTGACCACAGACCGAATTTCAGGCAGCTAATCTAACGGGTGTGACTACCTCCTGAAACAGTGAATCTAGGTAACTCTCTCCCTCCCTGATGTGCCGCAGTGTTTGAAGCTCAGATTCCAGGTCATCTCTTCGAGTCTGATCTCCTTGAACAGCCAACACTTGCTGCAGATGTGGTCACCCGGAACCACGATGAGGTCCACCAGCTCCCACATCATGCAGCTACAGCACATCACCTGATCCTGCATCATCCCTACTTTATTTAATTAGCTGTAGTTTGGTGACATTTTTATTCAACCACTACAAAAGCTTTACCTGCTACTTACTGTGCCTCATCGCTGAAGCCTCTTGAGCCAAAGCTTCAAGTTCCCATTCCTACACTGGTCCACTCACACAATGGCTGCTCTGCTTTGACCCTGCTTTACTTTTATTTGCTCCTGCTAATGAATGGCGAATCGATTGGTCCACCGCTAATGCGCCATGCCCTGCAAAGCACTCCTTTAAAAAAAATTCTTGTCCCCGACTTGTGTGAAGCTCTCTCTCTCTACAAGTCAATTGGTCTAAGGTGATGGGGGTGGGGGCTGCGGGTTCAACCCTTCGGAATGTCAAAGTGCAGTTCACTGGACAAACCTCACACAGCATCCCACCCACCCTGCTTGTCCCACTCCCACCAGGGACGAGGCTACATAGCGTCTGTGCCAGGACCACCAGACTCAAAAACAGTTCCTTTCCCCAAGCAGTAAGGCTGATCAACACTCCCACCCACTAACCCACCCCTCCACACCCCAACCACCACCACTTTATCATTTCCTGTCAAGTCACCTTATGTACAGACACTCCCGTGCCTAGCGTCACCTTATGGACGTACAGTCAATCTCTGTAGATAGGCTAGCTTATCATTTTTGTGTGATACATTGGCTCCAGAGTTACAATTATTTCATCCCTTTACAGTGTGTGCGTGGAACAATCCTGTGACGCTGCTTGTTTGTATTACAGTTGACGAAGCACTTTGTACACTCAGAACCCTGCGTAGCGAGAAGGCTCCGCTGGTGAAGAAACGGCAGGCGATGAGATCCATCTTTGGAGACTACAGAAGGAGGATGGAGGAGGAGAGGCAGAAAGAGTTGAAGCTGATGCGGGCAGGTGAGAGGGAGGGCATCTAGCCACTGGGTCTGGGGCAGGCCGAGGGAGGAGTGAACGGTGTAGCAGGAAGGGACGGTGTGATGGCGCTGCCCCTTCCCCAGGAACAATTCTCATCTCTGGCACTGGGTGGGTTTCACACCTCTTGCTTTGTTTTTGTCCTCAGTGCAAAGACAAGCTGGTAATTTAATTGGCTGATGTAAATTACCCCTCAAATCCTTGAGGGAGAGTTGGGAATAGTACGGATAGGCTCCAACCACTTCTTAGTTTTTCCAGTGGAGTGCATCTCAAGTAGCTCCTGACACGCTGACAACCAAGTCCAGCTCCTGGCCTTCATGTGTGGACTAGCTAGCAAGTCTGACGGAAACACTTCTGCTGATTTACTGGCCAGTCGCTGCAGGCAGATGGGGCTCATCAGCCGCGGTTGGCAGCTCATGAGGGAGATTGAAAACTGATCTCAAACCTCTGCTGCCTTGTGGCTGTACCCACTCGTGGGGGAGGCTTTGGGAGTGAACCCCGGGGAAAAATCTGGAGCTGTATGTCTTAAGGAAGTCATATCTTGTGTTCAACGTTGATTGGCAACTCCTGCTACGGTTCTGGTAGCAAACTGTCGGTCTCCGCTGTTCCTTTGGGTTCATCAGATGCATGGAGAGGGGGAGCCTTTTAATATTCCATGGGTTTCAGTGAGATTCTTATAAACAGGCCCGCAGCCATCAAATGTTCCTCCTATATTAATCCTTTCCTTTTCAGAATCTTTCTCGTGAATCTCCTCTGGACCCTCTCCATCTTTTCATAGATAAGGGGCCCAAAATTACTCATAATACTCCGTGTAGTCTAACGAATGGCATACAAAGCCTCTGCATCACATCCTTGCTTATATAGTAGTTCTTGAAATGAATGCTAACATTGTATTTGCCTTCCTCACCACTGACTCAACCTGCAAGTTTAGGGAATCCTGCACAAGGACTTCCAAGTCCCTTTGCACCTCAGAATTTTGAGTTTTCTTCCCTAATTCCTTCTACCAAAGTGCATGGCCACTCCCTGTATTCCATCTGCCACTTAGAAACATAGAAAGCCTACAGCACAATACAGCCCCTTCAGCCCACAAACCTGTGCTGAATATGTCCTTACTTTAGAAAAATAGAGGACTATGGGTAATCCTAGGTCATTTCTAAGCTCCATGTACCTATCCAGGAATCTCTTAAAAGACCCTGTTGTATCCACCTCCACCACCGTCACCGGCAGCCCATTCCACTCACTCACGACTCTTTGAGTGAAAAACTTACCCTTGACATCTCCTCTGTACCTACTCCCAAGAACCTTAAAACTGTGCCCTCTCATGCTAGCCATTTCAGCCCTGGGGAAAAAGCCTCTGACTATCCACAAGATCGATGCCTCTCATCATCTTGTACCCCTCTATCAGGTCACCTCTCATCCTCCGTCACTCCAAGGAGAAAAGGCCGAGTTCACTCAACCTATTCTCATAAGGCACGCTCCCCAATCCAGGCAACATCCTTGTAAATCTCTTCTGCACCCTTTCTATGGTTTCCACATCCTTCCTGTAGCGAGGCGACCAGAACTGAGCACAGTACTCCAGCTGGGGTCTGACCAGGGTCCTATATAGCTGCAACATTATCTCTCGGCTCCTAAACTCAAGCCCATGATTGATGAAGGCCAATACACCATACGCCTACTTAACAACAGAGTCGACCTGCGCAGCAGCTTTGAGTGTCCTATGGACTCGGACCCCAAGATCCCTCTGATCCTTGACACTGACAAGAGACTTGCCATTAATACTATATTCTGCCATCATACTTGACCTACCAAAATGAACCACTCCACACTTATCTGGGTTGAACTCCATCTGCCACTTCTCAGCCCAGTTTTGCATCCTATCGATGTCCCACTGTAACCTCTGACAGCCCTCTACACTATCCAGAACACCCCCAACTTTTGTGTCATCAGTAAATTTACTAACTCATCCCTCCACTTCCTCATCCAGGTCATTTATAAAAATCATGAAGAGTAGGGGTCCCAGAACAGATCCCTGAGACACATCACTGGTGACCAACCTCCATGCAGAGTATGACCCATCTACAACCACTCTTTGCCTTCTGTGGGCAAAGCAAGGACCCCATGGATCCCATGCCTCCTCACTTTCTCAATAAGCCTTGCCGGGGGTGCCTTATCAAATGCCTTGCTGAAATCCATATATATGACATCTACTGCTCTACCTTCATCAATGTGTTTAGTCACATCCTCAAAAAATTCAATCAGGCTCGTAAGGCATGACCTGCCTTTGATAAAGCCATGCTGACTGTTCCTAATCATATTATGCCTCTCCAAATGTTCATAAATCCTGCCTCTCAGGATCTTTTCCATCTACTTACCAACCACTTAGGGAAGACTCACTGATCTATAATTTACTGGGCTATCTCTATTCCCTTTCTTGAATAAGGGAACAACATCTGCAACCCTCCAATCCTCCAGAACCTCTTCCATCCCCATTGATGATGCAAAGATTATCACCAGAGGCTCAGCAATTTCCTCCCTCACTTCCCACAGAAGCCTGTGGTACTCCTCATCCAGTCCCGGTAACTTATCCAACTTGATGCTTTCCCAAAGTTCCAGCACATCCTCTTTCTTAATATTTACATGCTCAAGCTTTTCAGTCCACTGTAAGTCATCACTACAATCGCCAAGATCCTTTTCCACTTCTTTGCCCATTCACCCAATCTTTCCAAGTCCACACTTCCTCAACACTAGCTGCCTCTCCACCTACCTTCAGTGTCTGTAAACTTGACCATAAAGCTATCAATTCTGTCATCCAAATTATTGACATATAACATAAAAGGAACTGTCCTGCAGAACATCACAAGTCACTGGCAGCCAACCAGAAAGTGCCCCCTTTATTCCCACTCTTTGCCTCCTTCCATTCAGTCAATCTTCTATTACTAACATCTTTCCTGTAATACCATGGGCTTTTATCTTGTTAAGCAGCTTCATGTGTGGCACCTTGTCAAAGGCCTTCTGAAAATCCAAGTACACAACATCCACTGGTTCTCCCTTGTCTATCCTGCCTGCAATTTCCTCAAAGAATTCCAACAAATTTGTCAGACATGATTTCCTCTTAAGGAAACCATGTTGAATTTGACCTATTTTACATGTGCTTCCAAGTACCCGAAAACCTCATCCTTAATTATGGACTCCCAACATCTTCCCAACCACTGAGGTCAGGCTAACTAAGCTAATTTCCTTTCTTCCCTCTCCCTCCCTTTTTAAAGAATGGAGTGACATTTTCAATTCTCCAGGTCCTCTGGAAATATTCTAGAATCTAGTGACTCTTTAAAAATAATTCCTAATGCCTCCACAAACTCTTCAGCCACCTCTTTCAGAACCCTGGGGTGGTCCAGGGGACGTAACTCTCCTTAGTAATAGCAGCTACATTTGCTCTGTCCCGACACTGTTGAACTTCTGGCATACTGCTGGTGTCTTCTACAGTGAAGACTAATGCAAAATACTTCAAGTTTATCTGCCATTTCTTTGTCCCCCATTACTACCTTTCCAGCAGTCCACTATCTACTCTCGCCTCTCTCTTACTCTTCATATATTTAAAAAAACTTCTGGTATCCTCTTGGATATTATTGGCTAGCTCACCTTCATATTTCATCTTTTCTTTCCTTGTGCTTTTTTAGTTGCATTCTATTGGTTTTTAAAAGCTTCTCAATCCTTTAACTTCCCACTAATTTTTGCTCAATTATATGCCCTTTTGCTTTTATGCCGTCTTTAAATTTCCTTGTCAGCCACAGTTGCTTCATCTTCCCTTTAGAATACTATTTCTTCATAGCTGTTCTGCCGCCATCCCTTCCAATCAACTTTAGCCAGCTCCTCTTATTCCTCTACAATTCCTTTTACTCCACTGTAATGTTACAACTCACTTTATCTTCTCCCTCTCAAACTGCAGGGCGAATTCTACCATATTGTGATCACTGTCTCCTAAGGGTTCCTTTACTTTAAGCTCCCTAATCAAATCCAGTTCATTACACAACATCCAATCCAGAACAGAGGATCCCCTAGTGGGCTCAACCACAAGCTGCTCTAAAAAGGATTCCCAATTCTCTCTCTTGGGATCCAGCACCAACCAGATTTTCCTAATCTACCTGCATATTAAAATTCTTGTGTCTATCGCAACATTGCTGTTTTAACATGCCTTTTCTATTTCCCATTAAAAATGATGTCCGCCACCCTGCTGACTTTTCAGGGGCGTGTATAAACCCGTCTTTTTATCCTTGCAGTGTCTTAACTCTACCCTTAACCTACAGCCCAGGTGTTGGTCAATTGGACTAGTCAGAATAACAGTTCAGCATGTACTAGATGGGCCGAAGGGTCTGTGTTGTAGTGCTCAACATTGTGTTACAAATGAGCTTCCCTGTGTCATCTGCCGTTGGGTATGGATGAGTATTTCTGGGTATGGGATTTGAAATGTTAATCTCTTCCAGCTACAAAATCTGCCACCATCAAACCAGTGGAAGAGCAAACAAGGAGCAAAGTTTTCAGGAAAACGGCAAATAAATTACTGAAGATTGAAGCATCTGCTGCAGACAATCCCATGAATCCTGAGCAGACCACAGTTGATACAGATCAGACTCAATTCCAGTTCAATTTCTTCTAAGTCATTGAAACATGCGCGGTGAACTCCTTTTACCCATCTGTTCACAGCCGAGGTTGAATAAAGTTTCTTCGTGTGATCTTTCCGAGTTCATTTCCTACACACTGTACTCTACCTTGGGAAAGAAGCACAGTGAGGCATTGGTGATGGAAGTGATAACTCATCCCCTTTAACACTGTTCTGGGACATAGAACAATTGAGCACAGGAACAGTCCCTTCAGCCCACACTGTTGTGCTGAACCAATTAAATTAGTAATCAAATGGCTAACTAATCTGTCTACACAATGTTCATTTCCTTCCGTTTATGTGCCTAGTTAAACGTCTCTTATATCTGCCTCTATCACCACCCACCACTTTGTGTATAAAAACTTGCCCCTCACATCTCATTTTAAATTTATCTCCTCTCACCTTAAATACCTGCCCTCTGGTACTAGACATTTCAACCGTGGGAAAACATCTATCTGTGCCTCTCGCAATTGTATAAAATCTCTATCCCCTCAGTCTCTGTCGCTCCAGAGAAAACAACCCAAGCTTGTCAGCCTCTCGTGATAGCAGCATCCTGGTAAACCTCTTCTCCAAAGCCTCAACATCCTTCTTATAATAGGTGACCAGGACAGGTTAGACTCAAGCAAACTCTTACCCTATAAATCCTCTTGTTGGACATTTCATCCCCAATTCAAGGACAACTTGGAGAAAGGTATTTAGATAAATAAATTTGATCTGTTTATTTTCCTTTCAGATTAGTCATCCAGCACGGATTTATTTTTTACACTTACACAGGCTCAGAAACGATGTTATCTTCAGTCACACTGGGCAGTGGTGTTCCAGCTTGTCAACCAGAGAGAGAACATTAACGTGGACTTCTCTCCAGAGCCCTGACCCCCCCCCCCATTTACTTTTTTCACCCTTCCCATTCTTATATCAGTCACAGTGGAAAATATTACATCTTGTTGCATAGTTTAAAAATCTGAATAAATACTATTCATCTTGTTCCGTAAGACTGATCTACACAGAGCCATGGCCCCACTTTATCCTGCACGTGCGCACACATCAGCAACTCTGGGTCACTGGATGCATCTTTACCATTCCCTGGGACTTCAGAACAGAGATCCGTGTCAAAAGTAGCCTTACTGTGCGGGGGAGGGGAGGGATCCATTTCCCTTACTGTGCGGGGGAGAGGAGGGATCCATTTCCCTTACTGTGCGGGGGAGGGGAGGGATCCATTTCCCTTACTGTGCGGGGGAGGGGAGGGATCCATTTCCCTTACTGTGTGGGGGAGGGGAGGGATCCATTTCCCTTACTGTGCGGGGGAGAGCAGGGACCCATTTCCCTTACTGTGCGGGGGAGAGGAGGGATCCATTTCCCTTTCTGTGTGGGGGAGGGGAGGGATCCATTTCCCTTACTGTGCGGGGGAGAGGAGGGATCCATTTCCCTTTCTGTGTGGGGGAGGGGAGGGATCCATTTCCCTTACTGTGCGGGGGAGGGGAGGGATCCATTTCCCTTACTGTGTGGGGGAGGGGAGGGATCCATTTCCCTTACTGTGCGGGGGAGAGGAGGGATCCATTTCCCTTACTGTGTGGGGGAGGGGAGGGATCCATTTCCCTTACTGTGCGGGGGAGGGGAGGGATCCATTTCCCTTACTGTGTGGGGGAGGGGAGGGATCCATTTCCCTTACTGTGCGGGGGAGGGGAGGGATCCATTTCCCTTACTGTGCGGGGGAGAGAAGGGATCCATTTCCCTTACTGTGCGGGGGAGGGGAGGGATCCATTTCCCTTACTGTGCGGGGGAGAGGAGGGATCCATTTCCCTTTCTGTGCGGGGGAGGGGAGGGATCCATTTCCCTTTCTGTGCGGGGGAGGGGAGGGATCCATTTCCCTTTCTGTGCGGGGGAGGGGAGGGATCCATTTCCCTTACTGTGCGGGGGAGGGGAGGGATCCATTTCCCTTACTGTGCGGGGGAGAGAAGGGATCCATTTCCCTTACTGTGCGGGGGAGAGCAGGGATCCATTTCCCTTACTGTGCGGGGGAGAGAAGGGACCCATTTCCCTTACTGTGTGGGGGAGAGCAGGGACCCATTTCCCTTACTGTGCGGGGGAGAGAAGGGTGGTAGGTTGATATCAATGGAAAATGTTTGAAATTATATCAATAGGGACAAGGTCCTAATGGGGAATTTAGTGGTAATCTTAATTGGATTAGGGCAGGTCATGATGTGAAAAGAGTTTGCGTCTGACCGATGTAACTTGTAGTCTGGAAGTCAGTAGAGATGGAGTCACAACTTGCTTCAGCAAGGTTCCATACAGGAGGTTACCAACTGCTGGTAATATTTGTGTGGATTGGGGATTAGTTAATGAACCAAAACTAGATTCACCTTACAATCCATGATTAATGCTTTAGATGAATTTATTGTGTAACCCATGCGAACTCGGTGACAACTTGGAGCTAGGTGGGGTGTGATGTGAGAGGAGGAAGAGTGTTTGGGACAGGTTGGATGTAGGGGGAAGCAGTGATGGGGACAGGTTTTATGAGTATGCAGGTGTAAGGCGGGGGGGTACAAATTTCATAATTATGCAGAAGACAGGGGGGACAAAGAACTGTAAACCTGGTGGGAAGAAGAGAACTAAGAACCACAAGTAAAGTGGGAGGGGAAACTTGGTATCCCAGGAGATGGGGACATCTACATTAATAAACTCGAGGGCAGAAAGGACTTGGGAAATAAACATGAACCTGTAAAGCAAAGACACTGGAATACAGGGCAGTACGGTGGGAGGAGACAGCACAGTTCCTCGGGCTGGACGCAGCATTGAAATGTCCTATACAACAGCCCCCCCCCATCCCCCCCATCCTAAGTTATTCCAGATTTATGTTGGATGGAGATAGCTGTTATGCAGTGCTTATCACACTCCAGGGACAGAATGTGAGTGAGATAGGTTGTAGTACCATCTCCCACAGATCAATGGAGAAGTTTAGGGTGCCAATGGGTGGGGTGGTAAGATAACAGAAGCCTGCACCCTAGCGAGCAGACAGACCCAGTGCGGGGCCAGGAAAGTGATGCAGTCAGATATGGCTGAGCCAACAACGCAGGACCATAGAAGGTGTTGCCAGGGCCTGCGTTCAGCTAACAGGCAGGATCTTCTGATTTTCTGGGCACAGCAAGCTGCAACATCGAGGGGCAGTGGATGCAGTTGTGTATGTAAAACAGCAGAGGGCACTGGAGAGGTAACCAGGTCACCCTCAGCTGAAGTGTTCATCAATACAGTCCTACTGTCCTCAGGTAGAAGGTGTGACCTCAACTCCCCCACCCCACCTTCACCCACTGTACCTGAAGGATAACAGACACCACAAAAGGCTACAGTGTGATAGGTAGTTTGAGATGCTGGTCTGTCGCTAACCCAGAGGTTGCCTCTGGCTCTCTACTGGGCATTAAGGCAGTGGCGATCACAGTGCATTCTCCAAGCATCGTAGGCAGCTACTAAATCACGAGTGGTGCTGTTTCAAATCCCTCACGCTTTCAGGAGGTAAGAGGAAGGAAATAGCCATTTTGTTGAGGTGGAGGGAGAAAGCGAGACCAGCCTCTGGGATCCTGATGGTGCCATTCACAGAGTTACTGCTACATCCCCACTAACCAGCCAACAGCCACTCGAGCCACATCCCTGGGAGACAGGCTGGCTTGTGTGCCAGCTGGAGGAGTCTGCCTGGAAAGGATGGGAAGCCTTCACCCACATGTGAATATCAGGGGAGAGGGGAGAGTTCCCAAAGCCCTGCCACATTTAACATTTACATCATGGGAATTTCTCGTTTACAGGTAGGATGGCACTGAGGAATGTGTTCTGTGGATGTCAGGAAAAGAGGCAAGGTACGGTAGTTAATGCTGACACAGTGGTAGGAGAACAGAGTGATGTCACCTCATTCCAGGGATGGTGGGGGGGAGCAGGGAAAGAAGGTGCTGGTTTGACCAGGGCTCCCATATGTCGAGTTTATCCCCTCAGTCAGTTGATGGAGGCTCCTCAACTCATGAGGCAGATCTGGCTCAATCCCAAAGCCAGGTATTCTAGGATGTCACCAGATGTGGACTAGCACAGAATTAACACATCCATTCAGTCCGAGAAGACACAAATATCTTTTGAAGCCTTGTGAAGATGACCCGGGGTACTTTGCTGAAAATTTGCTGCTTTATTGCAGAAAGGCAGGGGATTTCACCCAATCAGAGCAAAGGCCAAAGGCCCAATGGTTGCTGCCGAGTATCTCAGCTGATTTGGTTTCTATAGAAACATCTTCGCTCTGTGCAAGACACAGCGAGAGGAGGGAGAGGTCTGAAGAAATCCACTTGTTGGCAACTGCTGTCATCCCCCGTCAGATAGGACCAGTCCAGTGGCTCTAAGACGAGTTCTGAATGTTGGCCAGGAACTGTTTCGCCCACCATTCCTCCAGGTCGATGGGGACAAAGTCTATAACCAAAGGAAAGACGTCAACTTCAGACCTTATGGAATGAGATAGAAACTCCACACACTCACACACACACATGCACACAAACGAACACACACACGCGCGCGTGCACGGTCCCTTGTCAAATGTCCAAACCCAAGACAACACAGTTAAGAGTAAAATCATCTTGTACATACAGAATCCTCTTGCATACAGAAAGGTGCTGGGAAAGAGCCAGTAACGTCATGAAATATCTCACCAACCTGCTCATGGACTGTTTGTCCCACTCCCATCAGGGAGGGGGCTACGTAGCATCCACACCAGGACCACCAGACTCAAAAACAGTTACTTTCTCCAAGCAGTAAGGCTGATCAACAGCTCTACCCACTAATCCACCCCGCAACACCCCCAACCACCACTTTATCCTTTCCGGTCAGTCACCTTGTGTATAGACGCTCCTGTGCCAAGTGTCACTTTACAGACATACAATCAATCTCTGTATATAAGCCAAGTATTTATATTCGTTGTGTTTTTTATTACTATTGTGTTCTTTGTCTATTGTGGGTTTTGTGTTCCACATGGGATCTGGAGTGACAATTGTTTCACTCTCGTTTACCCTTGTGTACTGGAAATTACACTGAACAATCTGGAATCTTCAGTCAGAGGCACAGATCAAGTAGACACCCAGAAACTTTAACCCAGGATGGAAATGGGTTAATACAAGGGGGTATAATTTTAAGCTGATTGGGGGGATGTCAGGGGTAGCTTTTTTCTTGCACGTTGTGGTGGGTGCATGGCACAGGAGCGATGGCAGAGGCTGATGCATAAGGGGCACTGAAAAAATTCTTGGGCACATGGCTGATTGAAAAATGGAGGGCCATGAGGGAGGGATGGGTTAGATTTATCCTGAAGTAGGTCTAAAGGTTGGCACAACATTATGGGCAAAATGGCCTGTACTGATCAATACTCTTTAATTTTCTGAATACACCTGGGGAACTCAGTAGGGTTCAGGGGTCAGGACCATACACACCCCCCGGGGAACTAAGTAGGGTTGACGGGTCAGGACCATACACACCCCCCGGGGAACTCGGTAGGGTCGAGGGGTCAGGACCGTACACACCCCCGGGGAACTCGGTAGGGTCGAGGGGTCAGGACCGTACACACCCCCCGTGGGAACTCGGTAGGGTCGAGGGGTCAGGACCATACACACCCCCCGGGGGAACTCGGTAGGGTCGAGGGGTCAGGACCATACACACCCCCCGGGGGAACTCGGTAGGGTTGAGGGGTCAGGACCAAACACACCCCCCGGGGAACTCGGTAGGGTTCAGGGGTCAGGACCATACACACCCCCCGGGGAACTCGGTAGGGTTGAGGGGTCAGGACTATACACACCCCCAGGGGGAACTTGGTAGGGTTGAGGGGTCAGGACCATACACACCCCCCGGGAAACTCGGTAGGGTTGAGGGGTCAGGACCATACACACTCCCCGGCGAACTCGGTAGGGTTGAGGGGTCAGGACCATACACACCACCAAGGGGAACTCGGTAGGGTTGAGGGGTCAGGACCATACACCCCCCCCCGGGGAACTCAGTAGGGTTGAGGGGTCAGGACCATACACACCCCCCGGGGGAACTCGGTAAGGTCGAGGGGTCAGGACCATTCACACCCCCCGGGGGAACTCGGTAGGGTTGAGGGGTCAGGACCATACACACCCCCCGGGGAACTCGGTAGGGTCGAGGGGTCAGGACCATACATCCCCCCCCCCCGGGGAACTCGGTAGGGTTGAGGGGTCAGGACCATACACACCCCCCGGGGGAACTCAGTAGGGTTGAGGGATCAGGACCATACACACCCCTCGGGGAACTCGGTAGGGTTGAGGGGTCAGGACCATACACACCCCCCGGGGGAACTCGGTAAGGTCGAGGGGTCAGGACCATTCACACCCCCCGGGGGAACTCGGTAGGGTTGAGGGGTCAGGACCATACACACCCCCCGGGGAACTCGGTAGGGTCGAGGGGTCAGGACCATACACACCCCCCGGGGAACTCGGCAGGGGCGAGGGGTCAGGACCATACACGCCCCCACGGGGAACTCGGTAGGGTTGAGGGGTCAGGACCATACACACCCCCCGGGGAACTCGGTAGGGTTGAGGGGTCAGGACCATACACACCCCCCGGGGAACTCGGCAGGGGCGAGGGGTCAGGACCATACACGCCCCCACGGGGAACTCGGTAGGGTTGACGGGTCAGGACCATACACACCCCCCGGGGGAACTCAGTAGGGTTGAGGGATCAGGACCATACACACCCCTCGGGGAACTCGGTAGGGTTGAGGGGTCAGGACCATACACACCCCCCGGGGGAACTCGGTAGGGTCGAGGGGTCAGGACCATACACACCCCCCGGGGGAACTCGGTAGGGTCGAGGGGTCAGGACCATACACACCCCCCGGGGGAACTCGGTAGGGTCGAGGGGTCAGGACCATACACACCCCCCGGGGGAACTCGGTAGGGTCGAGGGGTCAGGACCATACAAACCCCCCCGGGGAACTCGGTAGGGTCGAGGGGTCAGGACCATACACACCCCCCGGGGAACTCGGTAGTGTCGAGGGGTCAGGACCATACTCACCCTTCAGGGGAACTCGGTAGGGTTGAGGGGTCAGGACCATACACACCCCCCCGGGGGAACTCGGTAGGGTTGAGGGGTCAGGACCATACACACCCCCCGGGGAACTCGGTAGGGTTGAGGGGTCAGGACCATACAAACCCCCCGGGGAACTCGGTAGGGTTGAGGGGTCAGGACCATACACACCCCCCGGGGAACTCGGTAGGGTTGAGGGGTCAGGACCATACACACCCTTCGGGGGAACTCGGTAGGGTTGAGGGGTCAGGACCATACACACCACCAGGGGGAACTCGGTAGGGTTGAGGGGTCAGGACCATACACCCCCCCCCGGGGGAACTCGGTAGGGTTGAGGGATCAGGACCATACACACCCCCCCAGGGAACTCGGTAGGGTTGACGGGTCAGGACCATACAAACCCCCCGGGGAACTCGGTAGGGTCGAGGGGTCAGGACCATACACACCCCTCGGGGGAACTCAGTAGGGTCGAGGGGTCAGGACCGTACACACCCCCCGGGGGAACTCGGGAGGGTCGAGGGGTCAGGACCGTACACACCCCCCGGGGAATCTCGGTAGGGTTGAGGGGTCAGGACCATACACACCCCCCGGGGAACTCGGTAGGGTCGAGGGGTCAGGACCGTACACACACCCCGGGGAACTCGGTAGGGTCGAGGGTTCAGGACCGTACACACCCCCCGGGAGAACTCGGTAGGGTCGAGGGGTCAGGACCATACACACCCCCCGGGGGACTCGGTAGGGTCGAGGGGTCAGGACCATACACACCCCCCCCGGGGGACTCGGTAGGGTCGAGGGGTCAGGACCTTACACACCCCCCGGGGGAACTCAGTAGGGTTGACAGGTCAGGACCATACACACCCTTCGGGGGAACTCGGTAGGGTTGAGGGGTCAGGACCATACACACCCCCCGGGGAACTCGGTAGGGTTGAGGAATCAGGACCATACACACCCCCCGGGGAACTCGGTAGGGTAGACAGGTGAGGACCGTACACACCCCCACGGGGAACTCAGTAGGGTTGAGGGATCAGGACCATACACACCCCCCAGGGGAACTCAGTAGGGTTGACAGGTGAGGGCCATACACACCCCCCGGGGAACTCAGTAGGGTTGACAGGTGAGGGCCATACACACCCCCCGGGGAACTCGGGAGGGTCGAGGGGTCAGGACCATACACACCCCCCGGGGGAACTCGGTAGGGTCGAGGGGTCAGGACCATACACACCCCCCGGGAAACTCGGTAGGGTTGAGGGGTCAGGACCATACACACCCCCCGGGGAACTCGGTTGGGTTGAGGGGTCAGGACCATACACACCCCCAGGGGGAACTTGGTAGGGTTGACAGGTGAGGACCATACACACCCCCCCGGGGAACTCAGTAGGGTTGAGGGGTCAGGACCATATACACCCCCCGGGGAACTCAGTAGGGTTGACAGGTCAGGACCATACACACCCTTCGGGGGAACTCGGTAGGGTTGAGGGGTCAGGACCATACACACCCCCCGGGGAACTCGGTAGGGTTGAGGGATCAGGACCATACACACCCCCCGGGGAACTCGGTAGGGTTGAGGAATCAGGACCATACACACCCCCCGGGGGACTCGGTAGGGTCGAGGGGTCAGGACCATACACGCCCCCACGGGGAACTCAGTAGGGTAGACGGGTCAGGACCATACACACCCCCCGGGGAACTCAGTAGGGTTGAGGGGTCAGGACCATACACATCCCCCCAGGCAACTCAGTAGGGTTGAGGGGTCAGGACCGTACACACCCCCCGGGGGAACTCAGTAGGGTTGAGGGGTCAGGACCATACACACCCCCCGGGGGAACTCGGTAGGGTTGAGGGGTCAGGACCATACACACCCCCCGGGGAACTCGGTAGGGTTGAGGGGTCAGGACCATACACACCCCCCGGGCAACTCGGTAGGGTTGACAGGTGAGGACCATACACACCCCCCGGGCAACTCGGTAGGGTTGACAGGTGAGGGCCATACACACCCCCCGGGGAACTCAGTAGGGTTGAGGGGTCAGGACCATACACACCCCCCGGGCAACTCGGTAGGGTTGACAGGTGAGGACCATACACACCCCCCGGGGGAACTCAGTAGGGTTGAGGGGTCAGGACCATACACACCCCCCGGGGGAACTCAGTAGGGTTGAGGGGTCAGGACCATACACACCCCCCGGGGGAACTCAGTAGGGTTGACAGGTGAGGGCCATACACACCCCCCGGGGAACTCAGTAGGGTCGAGGGGTCTGGACCATACACACCCCCCGGGGGAACTCAGTAGGGTTGACAGGTGAGGGCCATACACACCCCCCGGGGAACTCAGTAGGGTTGAGGGGTCAGGACCATACACACCCCCCGGGGGAACTCGGTAGGGTTGAGGGATCAGGACCATACACACCCCCCGGGGGAACTCAGTAGGGTTGAGTGGTCAGGACCATACACACCCCCCGGGGGAACTCAGTAGGGTTGAGGGATCAGGACCATACACACCCCCTCGGGGAACTCGGTAGGGTTGAGGGATCAGGACCATACACACCCCCCGGGGGAACTCAGTAGGGTTGAGTGGTCTGGACCATACACACCCCCCGGGGGAACTCAGTGGGGTTGACAGGTGAGGACCATACACACCCCCCGGGGAACTCAGTAGGGTTGAGGGGTCAGGACCATACACACCCCCCGGGGAACTCGGTAGGGTTGAGGGGTCAGGACCATACACACCCCGGGGAACTCGGTAGGGTTGAGGGGTCAGGACCATACACACCCCCACGGGGAACTCGGTAGGGTCGAGGGGTCGGGACCATACACACCCCCCGGGGAACTCGGTAGGGTCGAGGGGTCGGGACCATACACACCCCCCGGGGAACTCGGTAGGGTCGAGGGGTCGGGACCATACACACCCCCCGGGGAACTCGGTAGGGTCGAGGGGTCGGGACCATACACACCCCCCGGGGAACTCGGTAGGGTCGAGGGGTCGGGACCATACACACCCCCCGGGGAACTCGGTAGGGTCGAGGGGTCAGGACCATACACACCCCCCGGGGGAACTCAGTGGGGTTGACAGGTGAGGACCATACACACCCCCCGGGGGAACTCAGTGGGGTTGACAGGTGAGGACCATACACACCCCCCGGGGAACTCGGTAGGGTTGAGGGGTCAGGACCATACACACCCCCCGGGGGAACTCAGTAGGGTCGAGGGATCAGGACCATACACACCCCCCGGGGGACTCGGTAGGGTCGAGGGGTCAGGACCATACACGCCCCCACGGGGAACTCAGTAGGGTAGACGGGTCAGGACCATACACCCCCCCCGGGGAACTCAGTAGGGTTGAGGGATCAGGACCATACACACCCCCCAGGGGAACTCAGTAGGGTTGACAGGTGAGGGCCATACACACCCCCCGGGGAACTCGGGAGGGTCGAGGGGTCAGGACCATACACACCCCCCGGGGGAACTCGGTAGGGTCGAGGGGTCAGGACCATACACACCCCCCGGGAAACTCGGTAGGGTTGAGGGGTCAGGACCATACACACCCCCCGGGGAACTCGGTTGGGTTGAGGGGTCAGGACCATACACACCCCCAGGGGGAACTTGGTAGGGTTGACAGGTGAGGACCATACACACCCCCCCGGGGAACTCAGTAGGGTTGAGGGGTCAGGACCATATACACCCCCCGGGGAACTCAGTAGGGTTGACAGGTCAGGACCATACACACCCTTCGGGGGAACTCGGTAGGGTTGAGGGGTCAGGACCATACACACCCCCCGGGGAACTCGGTAGGGTTGAGGGATCAGGACCATACACACCCCCCGGGGAACTCGGTAGGGTTGAGGGGTCAGGACCATACACACCCCCCGGGGGACTCGGTAGGGTCGAGGGGTCAGGACCATACACACCCCCCGGGGGAACTCGGTAGGGTCGAGGGGTCAGGACCATACACACCCCCCGGGGGACTCGGTAGGGTCGAGGGGTCAGGACCATACACACCCCCCGGGAAACTCGGTAGGGTTGAGGGGTCAGGACCATACACACCCCCCGGGGAACTCGGTTGGGTTGAGGGGTCAGGACCATACACACCCCCAGGGGGAACTTGGTAGGGTTGACAGGTGAGGACCATACACACCCCCCCGGGGAACTCAGTAGGGTTGAGGGGTCAGGACCATATACACCCCCCGGGGAACTCAGTAGGGTTGACAGGTCAGGACCATACACACCCTTCGGGGGAACTCGGTAGGGTTGAGGGGTCAGGACCATACACACCCCCCGGGGAACTCGGTAGGGTTGAGGGATCAGGACCATACACACCCCCCGGGGAACTCGGTAGGGTTGAGGAATCAGGACCATATACACCCCCCGGGGAACTCAGTAGGGTTGACAGGTCAGGACCATACACACCCTTCGGGGGAACTCGGTAGGGTTGAGGGATCAGGACCATACACACCCCCCGGGGAACTCGGTAGGGTTGAGGGATCAGGACCATACACTCCCCCCGGGGAACTCGGTAGGGTTGAGGAATCGGGACCATACACACCCCCCGGGGAACTCGGTAGGGTTGAGGAATCAGGACCGTACACACCCCCACGGGGAACTCAGTAGGGTTGAGGGGTCAGGACCATACACACCCCCCGGGGAACTCGGTAGGGTTGAGGAATCAGGACCATACACACCCCCCGGGGGAACTCAGTAGGGTCGAGGGATCAGGACCATACACACCCCCCGGGGGACTCGGCAGGGGCGAGGGGTCAGGACCATACACGCCCCCACGGGGAACTCAGTAGGGTAGACAGGTCAGGACCATACACACCCCCCGGGGAACTCAGTAGGGTTGAGGGGTCAGGACCATACACATCCCCCCAGGCAACTCAGTAGGGTTGAGGGGTCAGGACCGTACACACCCCCCGGGGGAACTCAGTAGGGTTGAGGGGTCAGGACCATACACACCCCCCGGGGGAACTCGGTAGGGTTGAGGGGTCAGGACCATACACACCCCCTCGGGGAACTCGGTAGGGTTGAGGGGTCAGGACCATACACACCCCCCGGGGGAACTCAGTAGGGTTGAGGGGTCAGGACCATACACACCCCCCGGGCAACTCGGTAGGGTTGACAGGTGAGGGCCATACACACCCCCCGGGGAACTCAGTAGGGTTGAGGGGTCAGGACCATACACACCCCCCGGGCAACTCGGTAGGGTTGACAGGTGAGGACCATACACACCCCCCGGGCAACTCGGTAGGGTTGACAGGTGAGGGCCATACACACCCCCCGGGGAACTCAGTAGGGTTGAGGGGTCAGGACCATACACACCCCCCGGGCAACTCGGTAGGGTTGACAGGTGAGGACCATACACACCCCCCGGGGGAACTCAGTAGGGTTGAGGGGTCAGGACCATACACACCCCCCGGGGGAACTCAGTAGGGTTGAGGGGTCAGGACCATACACACCCCCCGGGGGAACTCAGTAGGGTTGACAGGTGAGGGCCATACACACCCCCCGGGGAACTCAGTAGGGTCGAGGGGTCTGGACCATACACACCCCCCGGGGGAACTCAGTAGGGTTGACAGGTGAGGGCCATACACACCCCCCGGGGAACTCAGTAGGGTTGAGGGGTCAGGACCATACACACCCCCCGGGGGAACTCGGTAGGGTTGAGGGATCAGGACCATACACACCCCCCGGGGGAACTCAGTAGGGTTGAGGGATCAGGACCATACACACCCCCCGGGGGAACTCAGTAGGGTTGAGTGGTCTGGACCATACACACCCCCCGGGGGAACTCGGTAGGGTTGAGGGATCAGGACCATACACACCCCCTCGGGGAACTCGGTAGGGTTGAGGGATCAGGACCATACACACCCCCCGGGGGAACTCAGTAGGGTTGAGTGGTCTGGACCATACACACCCCCCGGGGGAACTCAGTGGGGTTGACAGGTGAGGACCATACACACCCCCCGGGGAACTCAGTAGGGTTGAGGGGTCAGGACCATACACACCCACCGGGGAACTCGGTAGGGTTGAGGGGTCAGGACCATACACACCCCGGGGAACTCGGTAGGGTTGAGGGGTCGGGACCATACACACCCCCCGGGGAACTCGGTAGGGTCGAGGGGTCGGGACCATACACACCCCCCGGGGAACTCGGTAGGGTCGAGGGGTCGGGACCATACACACCCCCCGGGGAACTCGGTAGGGTCGAGGGGTCGGGACCATACACACCCCCCGGGGAACTCGGTAGGGTCGAGGGGTCGGGACCATACACACCCCCCGGGGAACTCGGTAGGGTCGAGGGGTCGGGACCATACACACCCCCCGGGGAACTCGGTAGGGTCGAGGGGTCAGGACCATACACACCCCCCGGGGGAACTCAGTGGGGTTGACAGGTGAGGACCATACACACCCCCCGGGGGAACTCAGTGGGGTTGACAGGTGAGGACCATACACACCCCCCGGGGAACTCGGTAGGGTTGAGGGGTCAGGACCATACACACCCCCCGGGGGAACTCAGTGGGGTTGACAGGTGAGGACCATACACACCCCCCGGGGGAACTCAGTGGGGTTGACAGGTGAGGACCATACACACCCCCCGGGGAACTCAGTAGGGTTGAGGGGTCAGGACCATACACACCCCCCGGGGTACTCAGTAGGGTTGAGGGGTCAGGACCATACACACCCCCCGGGGGAACTCAGTGGGGTTGACAGGTGAGGACCATACACACCCCCCGGGGGAAATATAAGGAGCAACACTACTCAATGACACTCACTATTCAAGTTTTGGCTTGGTGTCTTCTCCACGTACTCCACTGTTCCACGGGGACTCTGGCTGCTGTCCGGTCGCCGGCTGGCCCCGAGCTGTTGTTCCACCTGCTGCCAGGCTGGGAGAAAGAGTATTCGGATCAAAGAGAGCTAAAGATGGGGCAGGAGACAGGTGGGCTCCCCTAATGCCACAGAAGGAAGGAAGCAAAGGAAGAAGTTTTATTCAAGTAACATCATTCACCAGCCACACATATCCCATCCAACACAGGAGCAGAATCAGGCCATTTGGTCAGCTCCACCATTCCATCATGGCTGCCATATTATACCTCTTGCCCTCTCCCTTACTAATCAAGAATCAATCAACCCCTGTTTTAAATATACCCAATGATTTAGTCGCCTGTGCGCTGAATTCCAGATTCAGCACCCTCTGGCTAAAGAAATTCCTCATCATTCTAAATGGACATCCGTCCATTCTGAGGCTGTGCCCTCTGGTCCTAGACTCCTCCACTATAGGAAACATCCTCTCCACATCCATTACATCAAGGCCTTTTAATATTTGATAAGATTTCAATGAGATTCCCCCCTTCATTCCTATAAACTCCAACAAGGACTGGCCCTGAGTCATCAAACTTTATTAACCGTGAGTTTCCATGAATGTATGGGTGAGGGTTAGTAAGTTGTGGGCAAGCTACGTTGGTACTGGAAGCAAGGCAGCACTTGTGAGCTGCCCCCAGTCCGATCGTCAGACCGTGCTGCTCATTGACACAACACATTTGATGTAGGTGCAACAAATGAAGCTGATTTTTACTGGATTTTGACTGGGGGATAAGTATCTGTCAGGACACTGGGGAAGTCTCCTCTGAACTGAGCAGCGGCTCCACTCCAACAGGAAGGGCAGATGGTCCACAAGTTCATAGGGTTGTACAGAAGGCGTATGTTGTGTTGATCAAGTTCAAGAGCTGCTCTATAAAACTCTGGTTAGACCACACTTGGAGTATTGTGTTCAGCTCTAGTCACCTCATGTGGAAGCCTGAGAGAGCATGAGAATAGGTTGAGCGAGCTAGGGGTTTTCTCCTTGGAGTAAAGGAGGTAGAGAGGTGACCTGATAGAGGTGTACAAGAGGATAAGAGAATAGATAGAGTGGACAGCTAGAGACATTTTCGCAGGGTGGAAATACCACATTGTAGTGCAGTTAGCACGTTTTACGGTACCGGCGAACCGGGATCAATTCCCATCGCACGGTAGTGTAGTGCAGTTAGCACGTTTTACGGTACCGGCGAACCGGGATCAATTCCCATCACACGGTAGTGTAGTGGTTAGCACAACGCTTTACGGTACCGGCGAACCGGGATCAATTCCCATCGCACGGTAGTGTAGTGTAGTGGTTAGCACAACGCTTTACGGTACCGGCGAACCGGGATCAATTCCCATCGCACGGTAGTGTAGTGCAGTTAGCACGTTTTACGGTACCGGCGAACCGGGATCAATTCCCATCGCACGGTAGTGTAGTGCAGTGGTTAGCACAACGCTTTACGGTACCGGCGAACCGGGATCAATTCCCATCGCACGGTAGTGTAGTGCAGTGGTTAGCACAACGCTTTACGGTACCGGCGAACCGGGATCAATTCCCATCGCACGGTAGTGTAGTGTAGTGGTTAGCACAACGCTTTACGGTACCGGCGAACCGGGATCAATTCCCATCGCACGGTAGTGTAGTGCAGTGGTTAGCACAACGCTTTACGGTACCGGCGAACCGGGATCAATTCCCATCGCACGGTAGTGTAGTGGTTAGCACAACGCTTTATGGTACCAGCGAACCGGGATCAATTCCCATCACACGGTAGTGTAGTGGTTAGCACAACGCTTTACGGTACCGGCGAACCGGGATCAATTCCCATCACACGGTAGTGTAGTGTAGTGGTTAGCACAACGCTTTACGGTACCGGCGAACCGGGATCAATTCCCACAGCTGCCTGGAAGCTGTTTGTATGTTCTCTCCATAACCACATGGGTTTCCTCTGGGTGTTCCGGTTTTCTCCCACAATCCAAACACATACCGGTCAGTAGGCTAATTGGTCATTGTGAATTGTCCTGTGATTAGGCTGAAGTTAAATCGGGGTTGCTGGGCAGTAGGGATCGAAGGGCTGTTAGCGCCTATTCTGTGCTGTATCTCAATAAATAAATAAAATCATTTAAAGGTGGCTGGTGCAAAATATGGGGGGGTTATCAGAGATAGTTTTATAGGGGAGGGGTTGTCAAAGATAGTTTTATGGGGGTGTCAGATAGTTTTACGGGGGGATGTCAGAGATAGATTTATGGGAGGGATGTCAGAGATAGATTTATGGGAGGGATGTCAGAGATAGATTTATGGGGGGGGTTGTCAAAGATAGTTTTATGGGGGGGTGTCAGAGACAGTTTTTTTTTAATGGAACACCAGGCCAGAGGTGTTAGTAGAGGCAGGTACATCAGGGGCATTGAAGAAACTCTTAGATTGACACATGGATGATAAAAAAGGGAGGACTATGTAAGAGGTAAGGATTAGATTGATCTTGGAGTAGCTTAAAAGGTCAGTGCAACATTGTGGATCGAACAACCTGCACTGTGCTATATTTAATGTTTCATTCCAATCTCTGTGCACGGTTTTGAGTAACACTACCTTCTACAGCAGGTGAGGTTGCCACGGAGTGAGAGTTCACAGAGCCTGGGGCATTAACAACAACCACTGCCAGAGAAGAACAAAGCACAGGGGAGACTGGTTCCTGGGACAATTGAGCAAACATCCCCACTTTCCCCGTTGCCTGGCAAACCCCATGCTCTCGGTTCATCTCTCATTAAAATACTCGTCTGACAGCCGCTGACTGTTCGCTGCTGAGTTCTGGTAACTGAAGAGGGGGACCCCACCCAGGCAGGAAGACCATCATTCCCAGTAACTCACTCAGTGACAAATGCTCTTTGATCCCAGTCAACTTCACGGTAGAAAAACATGCACTTTGAACGCACAAAAATATTTGGACTTTCCTTCACTGACAAACTTTTAAACTGTCATTGGCCCATCAGGGACAAGTACCCACAACCAACAAGTACTAAATACATTTTAAACTTCTAAAGTAAAATTATTTTGTGCTAGATTTAATTAGATCTCAGTCAGTCAATTACCAACTGCGATTGTGGAAGTTGTGGTTAGGCAAGGGTTAAAGACAATTTTTTAATCTACAATTTGAGAAGGATAAGGGCAGCTCGGAGGTGTCAGTGTTACAGTTGAACAAAGGAGACTATGGAGCCATGAGGGAGGAGCTGGCCAAAGTTAACGGACGGATATCCTAGCAGAAAAGACAGTGGAACAGCAATGGCAGGTATTCCTGGGAATAATGCACAAGGTGCAAAATCAGTTCATCCCCCGGAGGAGGAAGGATTCAAAGGGGGAAAAGGGGCCACAGTGGTTGACAAAGGAAGTCAGAGATTGCATAGCATTAAAAAAAAGGAAGTATGACAGAGCTAAGGTGAGTGGGAGGACAGATGATTGGGAAATTTTTAAGGAACAACAGAACTTAACAAAAAAGGCAATACGGGGAGAAAAAATTAGGTACGAACGCAAGCTAGCCAGGAATATAAAGGAGGATAGCAAAAGCTTTTTTAGGTATGTGAAGAGAAAGAAAATAGTTAAGAACAATGTTGGGCCCTTGAAGAATGAATTGGGTGAAATTGTTATGGGAAACAGAGAATTGGCAGAAGAATTTATTAAGTACTTTAGATCTGTCTTCACTAGGGAAGACACAAGCAATCTCCCAGATGTATGGATGGGCCAAGGACATAGGGTAACAGAGGAAATGAAACAGATTGACATTAGGAAGGAAACGGTGATGAGTAGACTGATGGAACTGAAGGCTGACAAATCCCCAGGTCCAGATGGTCTGATTATTAAAGGAGGTGGCCCTGGAAATTGCGGATGCATTGGTAATCATTTTCCAATGTTCCTTAGATTCAGGATCAGTTCCTGAGGATTGGAGAATGGCTAATGTTATCCCACTTTTTAAGAAAGGAGGGAGGGAGAAAACAGAGAACTATCGTCCTGTCAGCCTAACATCAGTAGTGGGGAAGATGCTAGAGTCCATTATTAAAGATGAAATAGTGGCATATCTAGATAGCAGTGATAGGATTGGGCCGAGCCAGCATGGATTTACCAAGGGCAAATCATGCTTGACTAATCTATTGGAGTTTTTCGAGGATGTAACCAGGAAGTTAGAAAAGGGAGATCCAGTGGATGTAGTGTACCTCGATTTTCAGAAGGCATTTGATAAGGTCCCACATAGGAGATTGGTAGGTAAAATCAGAGCTCATGGCATTGGGGGGGAAGATATTGACATGGATAGAAAACTGGTTGGCAGATAGAAAACAAAGGGTAGCGGTGAATGGGTGTTTCTCGGAATGGCAGGTGGTGACTAGTGGGGTGCCACAGGGCTCGGTATTGGGACCACAGCTGTTTACGATTTACATCAACGATTTAGATGAAGGCATTGAGAATAACATCAGCAAGTTTGCTGATGATACTAAGCTGGGTGGCAGTGTGACATGTGATGAGGATGTAAGG
The DNA here is from genome assembly GCF_048418815.1 of Hemitrygon akajei. Lineage (NCBI taxonomy): Eukaryota > Metazoa > Chordata > Chondrichthyes > Myliobatiformes > Dasyatidae > Hemitrygon > Hemitrygon akajei. The sequence continues at coordinate 2,550,377 of NC_133134.1, forward strand.
AGAATTCAGGGTGACTTGGATAGGCTGAGTGAGTGGGCAGATACTTGGCAGATGACGTTTAATGTGAATAAGTGAGGTTATCCACTTTGGGAGTAAGAACAGGAAGGCAGATTATTATCTGAACAGTGTAAAGTTAGGTAAGGGAGAAATACAAAGAGATCTCGGAGTCCTTGTTCATCAGTCACTGAAGGTGAATGAGCAAGTGCAGCAGGCAGTGAAGAAGGCTAATGGAATGTTGGCCTTTATTACAAAGGGAATTGAGTACAAGAGCAAGGAAATCCTTTTGCATTTGTACAGGGCCCTGGTGAGACCACACCTGGAGTACTGTGTACAGTTTTGGTCTCCAGGGTTAAGGAAGGACATCCTGGCTGTAGAGGAAGTGCAGCGTAGATTCACGAGGTTAATTCCTGGGATGTCCGGACTGTCTTACGCAGAGAGGTTAGAGAGACTGGGCTTGTACACGCTGGAATTAAGGAGATTGAGAGGGGATCTGATTGCAACATATAAGATTATTAAGGGATTGGACAAGATAGAGGCAGGAAATATGTTCCAGATGCTGGGAGAGTCCAGTACCAGAGGGCATGGTTTGAGAATAAGGGGTAGGGGGACTTCCGGTAAGATGGCGATTGCTTAGCTGCTCCGAACTTTTGTTCCGTTATTGTCGCTATCTTTGCCCTAAATGTCTCCATTTGTTAAACCTTAGTTAGGAACTTTTTCGGTTTCTTTTACTTGCCTGTGAACACATCTACCTTACAATGTCTAGCAAGAGTTCTAAATCCGAGACAAAGGAAGCTCCGGCTCTCTCGGCTGAGACTCTCGCTGCGCTCGAACAGCTCCGAGACGATATTTTAAAGGAATTTAGAACCGCTTTCAAACAGTTGGAAGCCAAACTGGATCGGATCAACGATAGAGTGGACAAACATGCTGAACACTTATCTCACATCCATTCGACTTCTGAAGATTTAGAAAGTCGTGTTCGATACTTGGAGACTCTCTGTTCCAGCTTAGAGGGAAAATGTAACAAACTCCTTTCCAAAATGGTGGATCTCGAAAATCGCAGCAGACACTGCAATCTCTGAATTCTTGGGTTGCCAGAGGCCACCGAACAGGGATCAACCGTGAAGTTTTTCGCCGAGTTTCTCTGTGAGATATTCGGGAAAGATTTGCTTCCGAACCCGCCTGAGCTCGAAAGGGCACACAGGGTCTACGTTCCCCCCGGAATTCTGGGCTCTCGCCCGCGACCGATAATTCTGTGCTTTCATCGATACCAGGTAAAACATCGTCTGATTATGGAGGCACGTCGCAGAGGTACTTTTTCTTTCCAAAATACAATCATTTGCTTTGTGGAAGATTTTGCACCCCAGACCTTAAAGATGCGCGCTGAGTTTAAAGGCGCAATGAAAATGCTTTTTGATCGTGGTTTTAAACCCTCGCTTCACAGTCCTGCCGATCTACGAATCAAGCTTAATACTGGAAAATATAAGTGGTTTAAGTCAGTGAAGGAAGCTGAAGCATTTGTGGCAAGTCTCCCGGCTATCCAGTCATCTTCGGAACCCGATCGGACCTCCTAAAATGGTGGATAAATACTTCTTGTAGTAAAATTACTTTTTCCGGACTCAGACTTCACTTGAATCACTCAGACATTATTCATTGAAACTCTAAGGGCTGTTGACAATCTCTCCCTGGATTTGGTGTGTCTTTTTTTAAATAGACATTCTGTGCTTAATGTTTCCCTATGGACGTTTAAATAGTACTTGTGTAATCTATTTTATTCTTGTATAACTTTATCGAGTTCTACAACTGACTCTAACTTGTTTTGGAGGTTTGAAGTCTTTAGTGAAGGGCTCCCTATTTGTTGGTTCACAGTTTAATTGCTGATTTATTTTTTCTTTTTTTATATTTATTTATTTTTTTCTCTTTTCTTCACCCTTTTTTCTAATCTCTGATTTTTTTCTCCTCTCTGTAAATGGTTGATAAGTACTCTTCTTGAATTTATAATTTTCCCCTTCCTCCTCTTTTTTTTCTTCCCTTTTTCTTACTTTATTCTTCTATAATTTTTCGCGGGTAGGTTAGTTTTGGTTTTCTTCCGATTTTCTCTGTATTAAGTTTTATATTTCTGCAGAAGATGTTCTAATTTGTAGTTATGTTTTCTAGTGCATAAACCAGTTACTATTTGCTATAGTATTTATATGGAACTGCTGTTAATGACACAGATCTGCAAGTTATATTGGGTTAATTTTTTTGGTAGAGCTAGCTGCTTTTTTTGGTAGCCGTCTAGTTTTGGGTTGTGTGGGTGGGGTGGATTTTCCAGTTCCAACATCACTCACTGTATTTATTGTTTTTCTTTATTGTTCAGGACATGTTTATGTTTTGATTTTACGAACCTATGTTTACATCTCTGCTCCCAGACTGCTATTGTACTGCTTGACTGTTTATATGCCTGCTGCCTTTTATGCATTAGTAATTGATAATGGCTAGTGCACTTAAATTCGTGAGCCGGAATGTAAAGGGATTGAATCACCCTATTAAAAGGAGGAAGGTATTCTCACATATCAAACAACTCAAAGCTGACATTGCTTTCCTTCAAGAAACTCATATTCGTTGTTTTGGTAACTCCCGGCTTCTGTCAAAGTGGGCGGGTCAGCATTTTCATTCATCCTTTGCCGCTAAAGCTAGGGGAGTCTCCATTCTTATTAACTCAAATATTCCTTTTGAACTCCATAATAAAATATCTGATACAAATGGCCATTTTATTATTGTTTCTGGTAAACTATATAACACTAAAGTTGCACTAGCAAACCTGTATGCCCCCAACTTTGATGATGTTAACTTTTTTGAACTTTTTTTTCCCTCACTACCAGACTTAAACTCATACTCTCTTATATTGGGTGGTGACTTCAACTGTTGGTTGGATCCTAATCTGGATCGATCGTCCTCTGTTACCAGATCACCTACTAAATCTGCCTTAGCTATCCAATCGTTTCTCTCTAATTTTGGTATCTCTGATATATGGCGTTTCCTTCATCCTACTGAGAGAGATTATTCTTTTTTCTCACATGTTCACCATACCTTCACTAGAATTGACTATTTCTTACTCGATAACCAACTTATTCCATTTGCCCATACTTGTGACTATCAGAGTATATTGATTTCTGACCATGCCCCAATTACTCTCTCTCTGAACTTTCCTGGTCTCCCTCAGAGGAATAAACACTGGCGGTTTGATTCAACTTTATTATCGGATGATGATTTTTAAAAATTTATTAAGGATCAGATAACCCTTTCATTTTAACACTAATACATCACCTGAAGTGCCATCCCAGATTGTCTGGGATGCCATGAAGGCATATCTGAGGGGTCAAGTAATCTCTTACACAGCAAATCTCAACAGAAGATCCTGTGCAGATCGATTAGACCTCATTAACCAGATTAAAGAATTGGATCAACTATATGCTCAAACTAAGAACCCTGAATTATACAAGAAGCGCGTTGAACTCCAAACTAAATTTAATCTTCTATCTACTCAACCTGTCGAACGCCAACTTCTCGAAAGCAAGAGTCGCTTTTACATTCATGGGGATAAGTCTGGTAAATTCCTAGCCAATCAGCTGAGGCGTTCCAAAGCCAAACAACATATTACAAAGATCCGGAAGGGGAACGGAGACTTTATATCGGATCATTTAGAAATTAATGACGCATTTAAAAATTTTTATTCTCGGCTTTATTCCTCTGAATCTTTGAATGACAATATCTCTGTTGATCAATTTTTACAGAATCTGAATATCCCTTCACTTTCATCTGATTTTAAAGCCAAACTCAATGCGCCTACATCACCAGAAGAAATATCTTTTGCAATTTCTGCACTGTCCTCAGGGAAATCTCCTGGACCTGATGGGTTCCCTGTAGAATTTTATAAATCATTCTCTTTACTTCTTTCTCCTCAGTTACTTTCAGTATTATCTGACTCGTTTAATTACGGCAAATTGCCACCCTCTTTCAATGAGGCATCTATTATTCTTCTATTAAAAAAGGGCAAAGACCCAACAGAGTGTTCCTCGTATAGGCCGATTTCTTTGCTCAATGTTGATGTAAAGATCTTAGCTAAAGTTTTGGCTCATAGATTAGAAACCGTTATTCCCTCCATTATCACTGATGACCAATCAGGTTTTATTAAAAACCGTCTCCCTTTTTTTAACATTCGTCGTTTATTTAATATCTTATACTCAGTTCCAACTGGGATTCCTGAATGTGTTATTTCCCTCGATGCGGAGAAAGCATTTGATCATATAGAGTGGAACTACCTTTTTGCAGTCTTAGAAAAATTTGACCTCGGTCAAAGTTTCATCTCTTGGATCAAATTGCTGTACATGTGTCCTACTGCTTCTGTTTTAACTAATTTTCAGAAATCCCAAGTATTTAATCTCAAATGTGGCACCCATCAGGGATGCCCCTTAAGTCCCTTTCTCTTTGATTTGGCTATAGGACCTTTGGCGATAGCATTTCGAAACTGTCCTGAATTGACCGGGATTTGGAGAGGGGGTGTTGAGCATAAAGTTTCTCTTTATGCTGATGACTTATTACTCTTTCTCTCAAATCCGTCTACATCCTTACCTCTAATGTTTTCACTTCTTGACCAGTTTAGCCAGATCTCTGGCTATAAACTTAATTTACATAAGAGTGAACTTTTCCCAATTAATAAAGAAGCACAAGAACTAACATTTCGTGATCTCCCTTTTAAAGTAGTCCATAATCAATTTACTTATCTTGGAATTACAGTCACAAGGAAGTTTAAAGATCTCTTTCGTGAAAACTTTGCCAATCTTTCATATACTATAAAACAGAGTCTGGTACAATGGTCACCTCTATCTATGTCTTTGGTAGGTCGTATTAATGTTGTTAAAATGTATGTTCTCCCCAAATTTTTATACTTATTTCAATCAATCCCAATTTTTATTCCTAAATCTTTTTTTGATTCCTTAGACTCTATTATTTTGTCATATCTGTGGAAGAATAAGCGCTCTAGAATTAATAAAATCCATCTCCAAAAATCTAAAAAAGAAGGTGGCATGGCTTTACCTAACTTTCGTTTATATTATTGGGCAGCTAATATACGCTGTGCTACCTTTTGGTCTTTCTTCCACGGCCAACCCGAGTGCCCTAATTGGGTGGCAATGGAGTTGAGCTCCACTAAAGAATTATCTATCTCTGCACTTCTTGGCTCTGCACTCCCTAGTAGTCTGTCCAGATCAATAGCTAATCCTCTTGTTAGACACACTTTGCGTTTCTGGGCTCAGTTTAGGAAATGCTATGGTTTCCATGGGTTTTCCGTTTCCAGCCCTGTCGCACATAATCACCTTTTTTTACCTACTACGTACGATTCAGCATTCCATGATTGGTATAGGAAGGGCATTAGACATTTTGAAGATCTTTTCATTGATAATCACTTCGCTTCTTTTCAGCAGCTCTCTGTTAAGTTCAATCTGCCCAACGCTCACTTTTTCAGATATCTCCAAATCCGACACTTTACTGCTCCTTTAATTCCTAACTTTCCTGAAATGCCTGCGAAAAATGCTATGGACCTATTTCTTTCCATTAATCCACTAGGTAAAGGTTTAATATCAATTATTCGAGATAAATTAGCAGCCTTACGACAGGCCCCTGTGGATAAAATTAAAATGGCCTGGGAGCAGGATTTAAATACCTCCTTATCCGATGAGAGCTGGGACTCAATTCTCAAATCGGTTAACTCAACCTCTCTTTGTGCTCGCCACTGCCTTTTACAGTTTAAGATTGTTCATAGAGCCCATATGTCTAAATCTAAACTATCTCGATTCTACCCTAACATTAGTCCGCTCTGTGATAAATGCAAGAGGGGCGTGGCCTCTCTCATCCATATGTACTGGTTCTGTCCTAGCTTGGAGAAATTCTGGAAAGATGTCTTCACTACGTTATCGTGTATTCTGAATCAGCACCTAGAACCAAACCCCTTAATTGCTTTGTTCGGTTTTTGGGGCGAGACAGATTTATGTCTGGGTCCGACCAAATGCCGAATATTATCCTTTGCCTCTCTCCTGGCTAGATGCTTGATCCTCCTTAGATGGAGAGATGTTGCCCCGCCCACTCATGCGCAATGGCTTAACGACATTATGGCCTGCTTGGACCTCGAAAAAATTCATTATTCAGTTCTCAATTCGGATTTAAAGTTCCATAAGGTCTGGGGACCTTTTATCGAGTACTTTCATAACCTTCCTCTTGACTAGGGTTTGTTTTTTTTTCGGTCCCTTGCTTTTAGCTCCCTTTTTTTTCTGGTAGTAGGCATTATTATCCTCTGTTGCTAAGTGTATTCACAGTCTGGGAGTTTGATTGTCCTGATTTATACTCTCTATATTGTGTTGTGGTTGGTCTGGAGTTGTTGTTGTTTTATCTTGTGTTGTGGGGCTTGGGGAGGATACTAAGTTTACTTGTCTTCAATTTAGGTGCTTTTTTGTCAAATTCTCTTCCTTTGTAGCATATTATCATTGTATGCTTAATTTTGCACTGTATTAATGTTCCTCATTGGGATTTGGGGTTTTTTAATTTGTAAAATGTATAGAAAAACTAATTAAAAAATAACATTTAAAAAAAGAGAATAAGGGGTAGGTCATTTAGGACAGAGTTAAGGAAAAACTTCTTCTTCCAGAGAGTTGTGGGGGTCTGGAATGCACTGCCTTAGAAGGCAGTGGAGGCCAATTCTCTGGATGCTTTCAAGAAGGAGCTAGGTAGGTATCTTATGGATAGGGGAATCAAGGGATATGGGGACAAGGCAGGAACCGGGTATTGATAGTAGATGATCAGCCATGATCTCAGAATGGCGGTGCAGGCTCGAAGGGCCGAATGGTCTACTTCTGCACCTACTGTCTATTGATGTTCAGGCAAAGATAGCCTGGTGTAGTTGTAGTTTACCCAGACTTCTGAAGTGAGACGTCTATACCTCTGCTTATTGCAGACGAGAGAGGCGGGATTTACTGAAGCTGTATTTACTCAAACCAGACGAGTGAGGCCTCTGAAGTGAGACTTTTTTTAAAAGAAAGATCTACCTAGAACATAGCTTCCTTTTACACACTACAGGGTGCTGGAGACAGACGAGATAGGAATATGTGAAACACACCCAATGAATCAGACAATTGCTTTACTAACTTCAAAGTAGCATCAGTTGTCAGCTTATAGTCTCAATTGACTTTTAACACCTCTAATATGAATGGCGACTGATCTTCAAACAGGAATTCAAACATATACAATTCACCAAATGGTCAATATCCACCACTGATAAGCTAATTCTGTATACTAACCTGAGAACTGTGTGGTGACAGGGGCCAAACTGTTTTCTTTGTGCACAAATAAAATAAAGTGTGGTTGAGTTGTAAGAGCGCGCAAGATCTGGGTCCAGCTACTGTATTTTATTATTGGCAACATGGGTTGATCTGCTTGTGTGAGCATACCCATTTCCTTCATTTGGTCACTTCCACAGGTTTAAGGTTGCTGATCTCTCCCACACCCAACCCCCATGTGCCTGAATATCCCAGCATCTCCCTGCCTGGTGTAAAGCAGTGTCCGGGAGAGAGGGAGGACGCTGGCTGTTCCACACTGTAAGGCTGTGCCTGTCAAACTGAGCTACCACAGAAAGGTAAATGAGAGAATTTAGAACATACATCACTCAAACCGCAATGTTGAGCTGACCTTTAACCTACTCTAAGATCAATCTGTTCCTTACTTCCCACTTCACCCTCCATTTTTCTATCATCCATGTGCCTACCCCTAATTGACCTGCCTCTGCCACCACCCCAGCAGGGGATTCCATGCAACTACCATCTCTGCGTAAAACACTCACCTCTGATATCCACCCCCCCAAACTTCCCTCCAATTACCGGTACTTTAAAGTTATGCCACTTTCTATCAGCCATTTCCACTCTGAATAAAAGTCTCTGGCTATCCACTCGATCTATGCCTCTTACCATCACGTACATCTCTACAGTGTGGACTATTATCTAAATGGGGAGAAAGTTTAAACATCGGAGGTGTAGAGGAACTTAGGAGTCCTCGTGCAAGTCTGTGGCAAAGAAGGCAAATGCAATGTTGGCATTTATTTCAAGGGGAATAGAATATAAAAGCAAGGAGATAATGCTGAATCTTTATAAGACACTAGTCAGACTGCACTATTGTCAACAATTTTGGGCCCCATATCTCAAGAAAGAATGTGTTGTCATTGGAGAGAGTCCTGAGGTGGTTCACAAGATGATTCTAGGAATGAAGGGGTTAACATACGAGGAATGTTTGGCAACTTTGGACCTGTACTCATTGGAATTTAGAAGAATGCGGAGGAATCTCATTGAAACCTACCAAATGTTGAAAGGCCAAGTCCTTCGGTATACTTAAGACAGAAGTTGATAGTTTCCTGGTCAGTCAGGGCATCAAAGGATATAGCAAGAAAGCAGTTGTATGGGGTCGAATGGGATCTGGGATCAGACATGATGGAATGGCGAAGCAGACTCGATGGGCTGAATGGCCTAATTCTGCTCTGATGTCTTATGGTTGATCGTCACCTCTCATCCTCCTTGCCCTCCTCCTCATCTACCGAGTTCATTACCTGAATCTACCGTGATGGTTAGCTGAACATCTCTCTCTGTATGCACCTTTCTCAGAAACTTTTGGAAGGTGTGAAGCTCGGAGAGAGTTGAGAGCAGCCATCCACTCACGGTCACTCCCTCTGGATATTGGGAATAGACAACAGAGGGAGAGGCCCCTGCAAATCTGTCATACCCTCCCTGCTCAGCAATGGTTTGTCACCATCTCCCCAGTGCTCTCCCTCATGCACAACTGAGATCAGGCAGGCAGATCCCCATTCCCCTCCATCCACAATCCAGACATCCCAGCAGAGCTGACAGAAAATGGGTGCTGTTCTACACCGATGGTCAGCAGTGCAGTCTCACCCAAGGCTGAGGTTCGTTATTGCCTGGTCACTTTCATCATCAAGAACCCTCACCATCCAGGCCACGCTCTCTTCTCACTGCTGAAATCAGGAAGAAGGTACAGGAAACTCAGGACTCACACTACTAGGTTCAGGAACAGTCCTAACCCCTCAACATTGAGCTCTTGAACCAAAGGGAATGACGTCATACCCCAACACTGAACTGTTAAAGACTCACTTCAAAGACCCTTCATCTCATGTTCTCAATATTTATTGCTTATTTATTTATTGTTTTTTAATCTTTTTGTATTTGCAGTTTGGTGCCTTCTTCATTTTGGTTGTTTGTCCATCTTGTACATGTTTTTTCCATTGACACTATTGTGTTCCTTTGTATTTACTGTGAATGCCCACAAGAAAACAAATCTAAGGGTTGTATATAATGACATATACAGTTGCATTGAAAAAGATCGTGAACTCTTTGCAATTACCTGGTTTTCTGCATTAATTGTAATCTGATCTGCATCTAAATCACAATAATAGAGAAATGCAATCTGCATAAATAACACACAAACAATTGTATTTCTCATCAATACTGAGTCCACCATTTAAACAATCACAGCCTAGGTTCAAAAAGTATGTGAACCACTGGGGCAAAAGCTATTTGGAGTCGGGTGTTCCAATCAATGAGATGGCATTGGAGGTAAAAAAAAACAGGGTTACTGATTAAGTCTGCTCTTCTCAAGAAAGATCTGTTTATGTGCACCATGCCTCGATCAAAACAACTTTCAGAGGACTTTAATAGAATTGTAGAGTTACATGAAGCTGGCAAAGGCTACAAAAGCATTTCTAAAGACCTCAGTCCACAGTAAAAGAAATTGTCTACAAATGGAGGAAACTCAAGTACTGTTGATACTCTCCTGAGCAGTGGGTGTCCTGCAAAGATCACACCAAGAGCACAATGTACAATGCTGAAGGAAGTGAAAAAGAACCAAGGGTATCAGCAAAAGACCTGCAGAAATCTCAAAACTTGCTAAAGCCTCTGTCTATGTGTCTACTGTAATAAAATCACTGAACAAGAATGGTGCTCATGGAAGGACACCACTGCTCTCCTTAAAAAACATTACTGCACGTCTCAAGTTTCCAAAAGACCACTTAGATGTTCTACAACGCTTCTGGAACAATGTTCTGTGGAGAGAAAAGCTAAACCTTTTGGCAGAAATGCTCATTGCTATGTTAGAGGAAAAAGGGTACTGCACACCAACACCAAAACCTCATCCCAACCGTGAAGCACGGTGGAAGGGGCATCATGGTTTGGGGCCGTTTTGCTGCCTCAGGGCCTGGACAGCTTGCAATTGTTGAGGGAACAATGAATTCAAAATTGTATCAAGACATTTTACAGGAGAATGTCAGGGTAGCAGTCCGTCACCTGAAGCTTAATAGAAGTTGTTTAATGTAACAAGACAATGATCTGAAAGACAGGAGTAAACCAAAAGCAGAATGGTTTAAAAAGAACATTCATGTTTTGGAATGGTCAAGTCAGAGTCCAGACTTTAACCCAATTGAGATGCTGTGACATGACCCGAAGAGGGCTGTTCATGCAAGGTTTCCCAGAAATATGGAAGAATGGTCTAAAATTCCTCCTCACTGTTGTGCAAGTCTGATCAGCAGCTACGGGAAACATTTGGTGGAGGTTCAGGTAGTTATTTGGTAATTCTCTAACACAAGTCCAAATCACAAACAATTGGTATTTCTACAGCACCTCTATCTTAGTGACATACCCCAAGGTATCGCAGAAGGATGTCAACCAAAGATTAACATCCAGTTACTTCAGAGTTGGTGGTCCAGTCAGTAAAATAGTAAAGGGTATGCAGCAACCAAGAGAGCAAGCGTTCCAGCGCTTCGATCTTCGGAAGCTGATGGGATCCTGGAATTCCAAAGCAGGGACAGAGGGAGTGGGGAGGTGGTGTTGGATTGGCCCACACTGACACGCCCGCATATACAATATAAATGCTGAAGGGAAGGGAGAATGGTTAGATTGATCTTGGAGATTATAAAGTTGGCACAACATTGTAGGCTGAACGGCCAAAAGTATCAGGACTATGCCTGCCAGACTGGGTAACAGGTTCTTCCCTCAGGCTGAGGCCCTGCCACCACTAAGGTCTCATCACTTGACCCGTTTACCTGTGCTGCACACTACATGAATTATATTTTATTAACTAATTTGTAGTAATATTTTGTTTTATGTGCTGTACTTGATATGTTTTGTAGTGTGCCGTGGTCGACAGGAATATTGTTTCATTTAGTTATATACACATACAATCAGAGAACAATGAGCTTCAACTTGAAACATGGTATTCTCTGCTTTGTGTCACAGCGACCTCATCATAAACACAAGAGACCAGATTCTGGAAATCTAGAGCAATAAACACAAAATGCTGGAGGAACTCAGCAGGTCAGGCAGCATCTATGGAGGGGAATAAACAGTCGACATTTTGGGCCAAGACCCCTTATTAGAACTTCTTCAGGTCCTGGTGAAACGTCTCTGTCCGAAATGTCAACTGTTTATTCCTCTACATAGATGTTTTAAGGAACCTCATCGACTGTTTTGGGGCCATGTTAGCACTGGTTTCCTCTCAAATGGTCAGCATTGGAGTCAGTAACTCCAACAGGGACCAGGTTAATCCTAGAACAGGATGGAGAAGAGAAATGAGAGGCAACTGATTAAGTATGCAAATGTTCAGACCAATGGCAGACGGGGTGTACTGCAGCTTACACATGAAGTTTGATAACTACCCGGGTGTAAAGCAAGATAGTCAAAGATAGGAAACATAGAAAAAGGGGCGGGGAGAAATTAACAGAAGGAGAAATCAGTGCTCGTGCTATCAGGTTGAAGGCTACCCAGATGGAATATCAGGACAGTAGAGGAGGCCGTGGAGTGACATGTCAGAATGGGAAGGGGAAGTAGAATTTAAATTCAGGTGGGGGGCAGGAGAGAGGATCCTAGGGTTGGGAATGGCATGAGAGACTCCCCATCATTCTCCCCTTACCTTCATAGACAAATCGCACATTCTCCTCGTGTGCTGGTGTGTGTTCCTCCTCTCTGCGCTCCGCAGTGCACGGCGTCGGGTAACGTTTCCCATTCACTCGGTTAAATACCAGCTTGGGCGCTGGGCCACTGGAAGAGAGGGAGAGAGCTTGTTGCATTCAGGAGAGACTCCATCAGAAGGGGGTCCACACTATACTGGTGCCAGAATACAGTGCGACAGTTGCAGGCTGCCCCAGCACAACCTCAGGCGTACTGGTTGTTAAATGCTGTATTGACCAGCTGTATCACGGTCTGGTGTGGAAATACCAGTCCCCTTCAACATTACATCCTATAGTGGATACAGTCCAGTCCATCACAGGTAAAGCCCTCCTAACCATTGAGCACATCTGAATCATCATAGCAAAGCCACATTCATCATCAGGGACCCCACCACCCAGGTCGTGCTGTCTTCTCAGGAAAAAGGTACAGGAGCCTCAGGACTCGCACCACCAGGTTCAGGAACAGTAACTACCCCTCACCCATCAGACTCTTGAACCAGAGGGCAAAACTTCACTCACCCCACCACTGAAATGGTCCCATAACCAATGGGCTCACTTTCTAGGACTCTTCATCTCATGTTGTCGATATTTATTATTTCCTTTTGTATTTACACAATGTGTTGTTTTCTATACAATGGTTGAATACCCTAGCCTTCCACTGCTTCCGTTATGGATATTATTCTATAGATTTATTGAGTATGCCCACAAGAAAATGAATCTCTGGTTTGTATATGGTGATATATATGTGTACTTCAATAAATTTACTTTGAACTTTGATAAATAAACTTGAATCTTGACTAGTGCTAAGAGCTGGAGATAGAGACGAGGTTATTGAGAGATGGTGAGAGTCGAAAAGCTGGTGGTAATCTGCAGTTCCCCCAGCAGTAGATTCAGTTCCCTCTGGCGGAAGATTATATGAACTGGCTCACTGTAACTTTGTCTCTTTTATTACTTTATTAACTTATTTTCCTTTCTTTCTGCCAGTTATTCTTTAAACAACTAAGAAAATTATTTATTGTAACCTTTAACACGTGTTCATATGCTGAATCAGAAAAGAATTTTGCAAGGAATGAAAGGGTTAACATATGAGGAGTGTTTGATGGCTTTGGACCTGTGCTTGCTGTAGTTTAAAACAAAGAGGAGCAATCTCATTGAAATCTATCAAATATTGAAAGGCCTAGATAGAGTGGACGTGGAGCAGATGCTTCCAATCATGAGGGAGTTTAGGACCAGAGGACACAGCCTCAGAATAGAGGGACGTCCAGTTAGAACAGAGATGTGGAGGCCAAGTCATGGGTATATTTAAATCCGGGGTTGATAGCCTCTTGATTAGTGAAGATGTCAAGGTTACGGTGAGGAGGCAGGGGAATGGAGTTAAGAGGATTAATAAATCAGCCATGATGGAATGGCAGAGCATTCTTGATGGGCTGAATGGCCTAATTCTGCTCAGAAGTCTTATGGTCTAACAAAGGACGAATTTTAAAATAGTGGATTCTGCTCAACTGGGGCATATCAGGACCAGTACATATTGGCCCAATTAAGCAGCTGTCCCAATTAGCTGAATTTTCATGGAAACAATTAAAAAAGCAAAAAAAGTATAAAACTGAGTAACAAATTATGTATTTAAATAAAATTCAGAACAAATTAGAACACTATCAACACTAATACAGCATTATAAAACGGTGTATTAGTTCCTAATAGTAATCGACAGAAGATACATCCAGCGTATGTGTTCTTTTGAATGATTCTATTGAACAAAGTCAATGCAGGCTCCTAGTGTAGATAATGGTCTGCCTTCATACAATACTGTAGACAACTGCAGCCTCCAAATCTTCATTTTCACTGTAACATTCAAGATGATTGTTGATACCTTCAAACTCTTCATAGTTTCTACCTTGCTGAAGTGATGAAATCATTTCACTTTCACTCCTGCCTGTTTCCAGCATCCCAAGCTTCAATCCTTGAAACCACAGTGAACAAAACAGTTCTGAATTGTCTTACTGCTTATTTTGCCAACTATCAGTGACAAATATCACTGCTTTTTGAACATCAGTACATGCAACTGAAGCTAGTTAGAAACTGTTCAGCAACGGTCTGCTGTCCCAACTGAACGGTATATTGTCCCAAAAGAACTAAGGGAAATCCTGGCTATTTTGTTGGTTAGTTTTTGTTCTTTAAGAGTTGTCACAAATAAACGGCTGCTCCAATTAACTGGAATCCACCGTACTTTTATTCCAGTGCCCTGGCAAGCTGCCAGCCATGGAGGTGAACGGGTCAGAGTGGGCTCAGTCACTGAATGAATGGGTGGGGCAGCAGGTCGGTTAATGAAAGTTCGAGTGAAAGAGCACTTGCACAGAACCACCACGGTAAGCACGGATGTAGAAAAGGTTGCAGCAATTCACTTTCATACACTGACCTTGGCACAAACAACAGCCTTTCCCTCCTCTCCTTCGAACATCAGCTGAATAATATTTCACTGGGTGGTGAGAAACAAGTAAACAACATGTCCTTGTGATGGCTGCCCTCTGTAACGTCCCATCTAGGGTGGTTGACGATGATAGGGATCCATCTTCTGACTGCATCAGATCAGTCTATGCCCTCAGAATCATTCAGATGCATTACTCCCAACCAACTCAGGTTACAGTTTGCAAACAGGGACTGTGGAATGGGACGGCGATGGGGGAGGAGGGAGCGTGCGACAGAACGGTGCAGAGTGAGCTTCACCCTGGGTCTGACCCTCATGTTCTTATTGTAATTTATGGTCACTTTTCATCTGTTACACCTACTGCTGCCACAAACAATAACGTTCCCAACAAGTCAGTGAAAATAAACCTGTTTCTGTTTAACAATTACCCAACCAGTCTTGTGAACAGATACCAGCAGAATTCAGAGCAGTCCAGTTATAGTTATCTGCTTTTACCAAACCCCTGTGTTACTGTTGGAGAGAAACAAATGGACAAGCTTGTGAACCATTGAGAAAGTATTCCAAGAAATGCGGGAGGGTAGATACAACTGTGTTTGGAGGGTAAAGTTCAAAGAGCCACTGTTCCAGCGATATTGCGTAGGGCTGTAAAGTAATAAACTACAGACTGTTAAAGTTCTGAATGAAAGAGTTTGAAGCACTAAACAGGCACCACAGTTTATGCCTGGATAACCAGGTTACAGGTTTAGTCCGCAGGACTTCTAGGCAGCATCTCTGACACCTTGCTGAGAGATCTACTCTTGTTCTCTCTCTATTCCAAGTGGAACATTCCAGCCAACAAATCTATCCTGGGTCCAGAACACAAGAGCCATTACAAAGAAAGCATGGCACCGCCTCTGCTTTCTTAGAACTTGGCAAAGATTCAGCATGTTATTTACAAGTCTGACAAACTTCTGTAGACGTGTGGTGGAGAATACACGGACTGATTGTATCACGGCCTGGTATGGAAACACCAATGCCCTTGAACAGAAAATCATATAAAAAGTAGTGGATATGGCCCAGTCCATCACAGGTGAAACCACTGAGCACATCCAGAGAGTGCTGTCGCAGGAAAGCAGCATCCATCATTAAGGGACTCTCTCACCCCAACACCCAGGTCATGCTCTCTTTTTCCAGCTGCCACTGGGGAAAAGGTGCAGGAGCCTCAGGAGCCTCAGGACCCACACCACTGGGTTCAGGAACAGTTATTAGCCCTCAACCATCAGGCTCTTGGACTAGAGAGGATAACTTCACTCACCCCAACACTGAACAGTTCCCGCAACCTACGGACTCACTTTCAAGGACTCTTCATCTCATGTTCTCAATATTTATTGCAGATTTATTTATTACTTTTATTTTTGCATTTGCACAGTTTGTTGTCTTATTCACACTGGTTGGGGACAGTCATTCTTTGATTCTATTGTGTTTACTGTGGACGTCTGCAGGAAAATGAATCTAAGGTGGCATATATATATTTTGATAATAAATTTACTTTGAATTTTGAAACCCACCAACAGCCCTGTCTACATTTTCTTCAACCCAGCAAGAGCCGTGTGAGGGAGACACAAGTGACAGGAACCACTCGAATCTGGAGCAACACACAGTGTGCTAGAGAAACACTACAAAGCACACTACAACACAGAATCAGGCTCTTCAGCCCATCTAGCCCATGCTGAACTACTAATCCGCCTAGTCTCCTCCACTTGCACCTGGACCATAGCTCTCCATAACCCTCCCATTCAAATTTCTTATAAATGTTGAAATCAAACCCACATCCACCACTTCTGCTGGCAGCTCATTCCACACTCACACCACCCTGAGTGAAGGAGTTCCCTCATCTTCCCCTTAAATGTTTCACCCTTAACCTATGACCTCTAGTTCTAGTCTCACCCAACCTCAGCTTGTTTTTTTACCCTATCTATACCCCTCATATTTTTGTAAACATCAAATCTCCCCTCATTCCCCTATGCTACAGGGAATAAAGTCCTAACCTATTCAACCTTTCTCTATAAATCAAGTCCTCAAGTCCCAGCAATAACCTTGTAAATTTTCTCTGTACTCTTTCAATCAAGGTCATACGGACTGTATGTCCTTTACCAGCGCGTTCCCAATCAGGCCACCTGATGAATCTTCTTGAGCTCCACTGAGGACACCAGTGTCTCATTATGTCCTCAGCACATCCATTCCCCTTCCCCTCTCCCTGACAATTGATTTACTGAACCCGTAAACGTGCAGGCAGCACGGCAGTGTCGAGTTAGCCATCACGAGTCGGTGTTTAATTGCTGCCACTGTCTGCAAGATGTTTGTACTTTTTCGCTCTGACTGTCTGGGTTTCCTTCCACATTTCAAAGATGTACCAGTTGGGGGTTAGTAAGTTGTGGGAACGCTATGTTGGCACCGGAAGCATGGTGACACTTGTGGGCTGCCCTCAGCACATCCTCAGACTGTGTTGGTTGTTGAAACAAACAATGCATTTTTGATGTACGTGTGACAAATAAAGCTGGGCCTGTGCTCACTGGAGTTTAGAAGAATGACCCAAATGGAGTGGAGATGGAGAGGATGTTTCCAGTGGTGGGTGAGCTTAGGACCAGAGGGTACAGCCTCAGAAAAGAGGGACAACCATTTAGAACAGAGATAAAGAGGAATTTCATTAACTAGGTGGTGAATCTGTAAAATTCATTGACACAGGCAGCTGTGGAGGCCAAGTAATTGGGAATATTTAAAGTGGAGGTTCAGAGGTTCTTGATTAGCCAGGGCATCAAAGGTTACAGGAGAAGGCAGGAGAGTGGGATTGAGAGGGATAATAAATCAGCCATGATGGAATGGCAGACAGACTCAATGGCCTGAATGGCTAATTATGCTCCTACCTCATCGTCTAATCTAATCGTAAACCCTTATTCTCAATAAAAACATTTTGTTACATCTTATCACAAGCCTTTGAAAATCCAGAAATACTACAACCACATATTGTCCCTTCTCTCTCCTGATCAAACACTCCCCTGAATTGTTCTGTGCACGATTTCTCTTTTAAAAACCCTCACTAACTTTGCCTTATCACGATTTCCAAAGCACCCTGATTAGGAGATTGCCCCACCAATGAAACCGGTTAATCTTTAGCTCATTATTTTCTCTCTAACAGCAGAGTTACTAATCCCACTTTACAATCTGCTAGGACTTTTCCTGAACCCCAGGAATTCTGGAAAATCACTACTGGTGTACACAAACTCTGCAGCCACGAAGAGGGAGGTGGCACTTCAACATGACGGTGTACTGCACCAGTGATCCCGATCAGGGTTCAATGCCGCTGTTGTCTCTAAGGAGTTTGTACATTCTACCCGTGACTGCATGGGTTTCCTCCTGGCTTTCACATGTGGCTTAGCTGCTAAGCCCAGCAGAACAGTTGCCACTGACAGAAGGGACAAAGGCAGGTTACTTCCACTGTGCACTTATGTTCGAAACCTATTGAAAATCAAAAGGCCTAAGCAGTGTTAATTAGGCTATTTGGCCCATGAGCCTGCTCCACCCTTCCATCATGGCTGAATTATTAACCCTCTCAATCCCACTCTCTTGCCTTCTCCTTGTAACCTTTAATGCCTTTACTAATTAGATAACTAAATCTATTAACCTCCATTTTAAACATACCCAATGACTTGGCCTCAACAGCCATTTGTGGCAATGAATTCCACAAAAGTACCACCCTTTTGCTAAACAAATTCCTTCTAATCTCCATCCTAAATGGACATCTTTCTATTCTGATACTGTACCCTCTGGTCCTCAGCTCCCCCTCTATAGGAAACATCCTCTTCACTCTATCTAGGCCTTTCAATATTCGATAGGTTTCAGTGACATCCCCCACTCTTCATTCTTCTAAACTACAGCAATACAGGCCTACAGCCATCAAACCCTCCTCATACATTAACCCTTTCATTCCTAGGATCACTGTCATGAACTTCCTCTGGACCCTCTCCAATACCAGGACATCTTTTCTTAGATAAGGGGCCCAAAACTCTTCTTGGTGCAATCTGACAAAAACTTCACATTACATCCCTGCCCTTGTATTCTAATACTGCCAGGAAATATGGAGAGCTTGAGATGAACAGTCCTTGAATGCGAGTCCTTCGTTTATGGAACACTTCAATGATAGGGTGAGTGAAGTTGTCCCCTCTGGTTCAGGAGCCAGAGGGGTAATTAACTGTTCCTGAATCTAGGCAGTACATGCTTCCCGACAGTAGTAGCATAGCCTATGGTGGGGGTCCTTGATAATGGAGCCGCTTTCTTTCGGCAGTGCTGTGTGGAAGGGCTTTACCCGTGGTGGACTGGGCCGTATCCACTACTGTAGGGTTTTCCGTTCAAGGGCATTGGTGTTTGCAAACCAGGAGATGACAACCAAATCAGGGATGACCGAGACTTAAGCGCGCAGCGCTCGGCACCGGGCGAGGAGCCAAGCCGCCGTCTCTTATGCAACCCTGACGGCCTGGGCCTCGGCACCAGGGGCACAACCAGCCCCCGACCCGTCCCGGCCCCGCCGTCACCTTCACCACAAGGTCGGGGGGTGGAGCAGAGGGGAGGGACAAAGGCAGCACGCCAGCCATTCTCCTCGGGTCTGGCGCAACACCCCGACCCGCCTGTACTCACCTCCCCGTCGGCTTCTGCTTCAGGTCGCAGCCGGGCTTGGCTTCGATCTGCTGGGATGGTCCTGCGGGAAGAGAAGCGGGTGTGAGAGTCGGCCAAGCCCGGTCCCCGGATACCCCTACCCCCCGGCACGGATACTCCCGACCCGGGGCCCGGCTCTCACCCGTCCTCCGCTGAGTGGCCAGCCGGCTGGGACCCCGGCTGATTGTGTACATGGTCCGTTCGCTAAGGCGGCGGGCAATGCCTCCCGAGGAGGTGGCGGAGCGGCAGATCCCGGGACCCTCCTCGGCTCTCGGCCGGCCCACATCGGGCCAGCCAACCGCCAGCTCCCGGGACAATCCCACCCTCGGCCTGGCACCGCCCCAGTGCCCCTCCCGGAACCCGCCTACCTCCAGCGCCGGGCCGGGGTGAGGACGCCTCTATCCTCCGAAGTCTCACGCCCGTCTCTTGTCTGCTGTCTCCCCACACCGGCCTTCTCCACTCATTCACTCCCCCACACCCACCCCACTCCCTCACACTCACTCCCACACCTCACCCCCACTCCACCCCTCACACTCACTCTCACCCTCACTCCCACACCTCACCCCCACACCTCCCCTCACACTCACTCACCCTCACTCTCACCCCCACTCCACCCCTCACACTCCCACACACCCCCACTCTACCCCTCACACTCACTCTCACCCTCACTCCCACACCTCACCCCCATTCCACCTCTCACACTCACTCTCACCCTCACTCCCACACCTCACCCACACCCACTCCACCCCTCATTCCCCCACCCCACTCACACTCACTCCCACACCTCACCCCCACTCCACCCCTCACACTCCCCCACACCACCCCAATCCCCAACTCCCTCACACTCACTCCCACACCTCACCCCCACTCCACCCCTCACACTCCCCCACTCCACCCCTCATTCCCCCACCCCACTCACATTCAATCCCCCACTCCACCCCTCATTCCCCCACCCCACTCACACTCACTCCCACACCTCACCCCCACTCCACTCCTCACACTCCCCCACACCCACCCCACTCCCACACCTCACCCCCACAACAACCCTCACACTCCCCCACACCCACTCCCTCACACACCCCCTCTCACTCCCCCACACCCACCCCACTCCCTCACACTCCCCCACCCCTACCCCACACTCACTCCCACACCTCACCCCCACTCCACCCCTCACACTCCCCCACACCCACCCCACTCCGTCACACTCCCCCACTCCGTCACACTCCCTCACACTCCCCCACACCCACCCCACTCCCTCACACTCACTCTCACCCTCACTCCCACACCTCACCCCCACTCCACACCTCACACTCCCCCACCCCACTCCCTCACACTCACTCCCACACCTCACCCCCACTCCACCCCTCACACTCCCCCACCCCACCCCCTACTCCACCCCTCATTCCCCCACCCCACTCCCTCACCCCCCCACTCCACCCTTCATTCCCTCACACCCACCCACCCCACCCCCTCACTACCCTCACACCCACCCATCCCACCCCCTCACTCCCCCACTCCCTCACACACCCCCACCCACCTCACACCCACACTTCTTCACTCCCCACCCCATTCCCACACTCCCTCACTCCCATACCACCCCACCCACCCACTCACTCTCCCTCCCCCACACCCTCACCCCCCACCCACTTCTGCTACCCTCTCCCTCCTCCGCACCCACTCCCTCTCCCTTCCTGTGCACCCACTCCCTCACCCCCCCACCCACTTGTTCCCTCCACCCACACACTCACCCCACTCCCTCTCCTCCCCCACACCTACTCCCTTTCTCACGCCCCTACCCTCCCAGCAGTTATCCAGTTGCAGTACATCTTCGAAGATCCTTCCTCTCTCAGGGATGAGGTCTTTGGAGTTTCTTTT
The DNA here is from genome assembly GCF_048418815.1 of Hemitrygon akajei. Classification (NCBI taxonomy): domain Eukaryota; kingdom Metazoa; phylum Chordata; class Chondrichthyes; order Myliobatiformes; family Dasyatidae; genus Hemitrygon; species Hemitrygon akajei. The sequence goes on from NC_133134.1 coordinate 2,571,394, forward strand.
GGTGTTCCTGTAGCTTTTATATATTACGGGATGGGGTTGCTAGCCCCATGCCCAACCCTCCTCCTCACACAGCCAGGCTTGGGACCATTCATGGCAGAGTTACACCATCACATACAAACTTCTTATGGACAGCAGTGAGAATTGAGACCCAGTCACTGGGGGCAACACGTGACAAATAAATTGAATTTTTATTCAAGAGGGAAGATTGCGACAAATCAGGAAACTATAGACCGGTGAGTCTCACATCAGTTATAGGGAAGTTAGTGGAGAGAATTCCTAGGGATACAATTTATGAGCCTTTGGAAAACCATGGCGTAATTAGCGAGAAGCACCATGGTTTTGTGCGGGGTGAGTCATGTCGTACTAACTTGACTGAGTTTTTTTGATGAGGTGAAGATGGTGATTGATGAAGGTAGAGCTGTGGGTGTTGTCAACAAGGTCCCCCATGGGAGGCTCATCCGGAAGAGAAGATGCACGGGGTCCATGGTGAATTGGCTGTTTGGATTCAGAGCTGCTCGCCCATGAAGGACAGAGTAGGGTCAAAGGGACTTATTCTGGCTGGAGGTCTGTGCTTAGTGGTGTTCCACAGGGATCTGTGCTGGGACCTCTGCTGTTTATGATGTATATGAATGACCTCTGAAAATAATTGGTTAATAAGTTTGCAGACATGATGCAGATTGGTGGCATTGTGGATAGTGTAGAAGGCTGACAAGGGTTCTGGTCGTCTCACTACAGGAAGGACGTGGAAGCCATAGAAAGGGTGCAGAGGAGATTTACAAGGATGTTGCCTGGATTGGGGAGCATGCCATCTGAGAATAGGTTGAATGAACTCAGCCTTTTCTCGTTGGAGTGGCAGAGAATGAGAGGTGACCTGATAAGGGCATATAAGATGATGAGAGGCATTGATTGTGTGGATAGTCAGAGGCTTTTCCCCAGGGCTGAAATGGCTAACACAAGAGGACACAGTTTTAAGGTGCTTGGAAGTAGGTACAGAGGAGATGTCAGGGGTAAGTTTTTTACACAGAGGGTGGTGAGTGCATGGAATGGGCTGCCGGCAACGGTGGTGGAGGTGGATACAATAGAGTCTTTTAAGAGACTCCTGGATAGGTACATGGAGCTCAGAAAAACAGAGGGCTATGGGTAACCCTAGGTAATTTCCAAGTAAGGACATTGTGGGCCGAAGGGCCTGTATTGTGCTGTAGGTTTTCTATGTTTTTATGAATACAACAGGGTAGATCAGTTACAGATATGAGCTGTGAAATAGCAAATGGAGCTTAACCTGGCCAAATGTGAGATGTTGCACCTTGGTAGTCAAACATAGACACAGTGCACTGTTGAGAACAAGACCCTTAACAGTGTTGATGAGCAGAGGGATCTTAGTGTCCAAGTTCATAGCTCCCTGAAAGTGGCTACACAGGTTGTTAGGGTGGTTAGGAAGGCAAATGGCATGCTTGCTTTTATAAGTCAAGGCATTGAGTTCAAAATTGAAGAAATTACGTTGCAGCTTTACAAAACTCGAGTCAGGCCACATCTGGAGTATCGTATACAGTTCTTGTCACCCCATTATAAGAAGAATATCGAGGCTTTGAAGAGGGTGCAGAAGAGGTTTACCAGGAAACTGCCTGGATTAGAGAGTTTGTGCTATAACGAGAGGCTGGACAAACTTGGATTGTTTTCTGTGCAGCAGCGGAGGCTGGGGGGAGATCTGATAGAGGTTTATAAGATTATGACAGGCACAGATAGATCCTTCAGTCCTGACGAAGGGTCTCGGCCCGAAACCTTGACTGCTCATTTCCACAGATGCTGTCTGACCTACTGAGTTCCTCCAGCTTGTTGTACGTGTTGCTTTGACCACAGCATCTGCAGTGTACTTTGTGTAGACAGACAGTATCTTTTTCCTCATGATGGAAATGTCTAATAAATTCTTAAACACGCATTTATGGGAAAGGTTACGGTTTTTACACAGAGTAGTGGGGCCTGGAGGCAGACATGATAGAACCATTAAAGAGGCTCTCAGACAGGGACAGGGATGTGCAGGAAATGGGAGGATATGAACATTTTGTAGGCAGAGGATTAATTTAGACAATAGACAATAGGTGCAGAAGTAGACCATTCAGCCCCTCGAGCCTGCACCACCATTTTGAGATCATGGCTGATCAACTACTATCAATACCCGGTTCCTGCCTTGTCCCCATATCCCTTGATTCCCCTATCCATAAGATACCTATCTAGCTCCTTCTTGAAAGCATCCAGAGAATTGGCCTCCACTACCTTCCGAGGCAGTGCATTCCAGACCCCCACAACTCTCTGGGAGAAGAAGTTCTTCCTTAACTCTGTCCTAAATGACCTACCCCTTATTCTCAAACCATGTCCTCTGGTACTGGACTCTCCCAGCATCTGGAACATATTTCCTGCCTCTATCTTGTCCAATCCCTTAATAATCTTATACGTCCCCTGCAAGAATGTTAGTACCGCTCCAGTTCAGGTGTAAACCGTCCCTTCGGAACAGATCCCACCTTGCCTGGAACAAAGCCCAATTATCTACAAACCTGAAGCCCTCCCTCCTGCACCATCCTCTCAGCCACGTATTAATCTTTATAATCTTTCTGTTCCTTGCCTCACTCGCATGTGGCACAGGTAGCAATCCTGAGTTTGTTACCCTGGAGGTCCTGCTCTTCAGCTTCGCACCTAACTCCCTGAACTCCCTACGCAGGACCCCCTCACTCATCCTACCCACATCATTGGTCCCTACATGGACCACAACATCTGGATTCTTGCCCTCCCTCTCGAGAATAACCTGCACCCAATCTGAGATGTCTCAGACCCCGGCACCAGGGAAGCAACATACCATCCGAGACTCCCGATCTTCCCCACAAAATCTCCTATCTGCCCCCCGACAATAGAATCCCCTATCAATACAGCTCTCTTCTCTTCCCTCCTCCCCTTCCTAGTCGCATTTGCCTCCTAATTTGAATTTTTTGACATAACATTGTGGGCTATAGGATCTATTCCTGCAGTCTACTTTTCTGTTCTATGCCTGGGGTACTTCACAAAGATTTACATTTAGAGATCCAGCACAGTATAACAGGCCTTTCCAGCCAAACAAGTTATCACCACCCATGTGACCAATTAACACTGATTCAATTAACTCCCTTTGGAATGTGCAGGGAACCCACAGGTAGAACATACAATTTCACAACATGTATCAGTGATAGTAATGCAAACACGAGGAAAACTGCAGATGCTGGAAATTCAAGCAACACACACAAAATGCTGGTGGAACGCAGCAGGCCAGGCAGCATTTATAGGAAGAAGCACAGATGACATTTTGGTCCTGACAAAGGGTCTCGGCACGAAACATCGACTGTGCTTCTTCCTATACAGCAAGGGAAATAAACCCAGATGACTGGCGCTGTAATAGCCTTACACGAACTTGTGCCACCCCCAACCAACAAAGGTTACTAACAAAATTGCAATCTTTTCTTTCTGACCAAACACAGTGGTCGATTTAAAGTGGATAGCAACTATCAAAAACACAAGAGATTGTGCAGACACTGGAAATCCAGAGCAACACACAGACACAATGCTGGAGGAACTCAGAAGGTCAGGCAACATCTATGGAAAAAAATGAACTGTCAACGTTACGGGCCGAGACACTTCATCAGGATTGGAAAGGAAAAGGGAAGAAGCACAAGCTTGACAGGTGATAGGTGAGACCAGGTGAGGAATGAGATGGGTAGGTGGGTGGCAGAGGGGGGGATTAAGTAAGAAGCTGGGAGGTGATAGGTGAGACCAGGTGAGGAATGAGATGGGTAGGTGATAGGTGAGACCAGGTGAGGAATGAGATGGGTAGGTGATAGGTGAGACCAGGTGAGGAATGAGATGGGTAGGTGGGTGGCAGAGGGGGGGGGGATGAAGTAAGAAGCTGGGAGGTGATAGGTGAGACCAAGTGAGGAATGAGATGGGTAGGTGATAGGTGAGACCAGGTGAGGAATGAGGTGGGTAGGTGATAGGTGAGACCAGGTGAGGAATGAGGTAGGTAGGTGATAGGTGAGACCAGGTGAGGAATGAGGTGGGTAGGTGATAGATGAGACCAGGTGAGGAATGAGGTAGGTAGGTGATAGGTGAGACCAGGTGAGGAATGAGGTGGGTAGGTGATAGGTGAGACCAGGTGAGGAATGAGATGGGTAGGTGATAGGTGAGACCAGGTGATGAATGAGATGGGTAGGTGATAGGTGAGACCAGGTGATGAATGAGATGGGTAGGTGATAGGTGAGACCAGGTGAGGAATGAGATGGGTAGGTGATAGGTGAGACCAGGTGAGGAATGAGGTGGGTAGGTGATAGGTGAGACCAGGTGAGGAATGAGGTAGGTAGGTGATAGGTGAGACCAGGTGAGGAATGAGGTGGGTAGGTGATAGGTGAGACCAGGTGAGGAATGAGGTAGGTAGGTGATAGGTGAGACCAGGTGAGGAATGAGGTGGGTAGGTGATAGATGAGACCAGGTGAGGAATGAGGTAGGTAGGTGATAGGTGAGACCAGGTGAGGAATGAGGTAGGTAGGTGATAGGTGAGACCAGGTGAGGAATGAGGTGGGTAGGTGATAGATGAGACCAGGTGAGGAATGAGGTAGGTAGGTGATAGGTGAGACCAGGTGAGGAATGAGGTGGGTAGGTGATAGGTGAGACCAGGTGAGGAATGAGATGGGTAGGTGATAGGTGAGACCAAGTGAGGAATGAGATGGGTAGGTGATAGGTGAGACCAGGTGAGGAATGAGGTGGGTAGGTGATAGGTGAGACCAGGTGAGGAATGAGGTAGGTAGGTGATAGGTGAGACCAGGTGAGGAATGAGGTGGGTAGGTGATAGATGAGACCAGGTGAGGAATGAGGTAGGTAGGTGATAGGTGAGACCAGGTGAGGAATGAGGTGGGTAGGTGATAGGTGAGACCAGGTGAGGAATGAGATGGGTAGGTGATAGGTGAGACCAGGTGATGAATGAGATGGGTAGGTGATAGGTGAGACCAGGTGATGAATGAGATGGGTAGGTGATAGGTGAGACCAAGTGAGGAATGAGATGGGTAGGTGATAGGTGAGACCAGGTGAGGAATGAGGTGGGTAGGTGATAGGTGAGACCAGTTGAGGAATGAGGTAGGTAGGTGATAGGTGAGACCAGGTGAGGAATGAGGTGGGTAGGTGATAGGTGAGACCAGGTGAGGAATGAGGTAGGTAGGTGATAGGTGAGACCAGGTGAGGAATGAGGTGGGTAGGTGATAGATGAGACCAGGTGAGGAATGAGGTAGGTAGGTGATAGGTGAGACCAGGTGAGGAATGAGGTAGGTAGGTGATAGGTGAGACCAGGTGAGGAATGAGGTGGGTAGGTGATAGATGAGACCAGGTGAGGAATGAGGTAGGTAGGTGATAGGTGAGACCAGGTGAGGAATGAGGTGGGTAGGTGATAGGTGAGACCAGGTGAGGAATGAGATGGGTAGGTGATAGGTGAGACCAAGTGAGGAATGAGATGGGTAGGTGATAGGTGAGACCAGGTGAGGAATGAGGTGGGTAGGTGATAGGTGAGACCAGGTGAGGAATGAGGTAGGTAGGTGATAGGTGAGACCAGGTGAGGAATGAGGTGGGTAGGTGATAGATGAGACCAGGTGAGGAATGAGGTAGGTAGGTGATAGGTGAGACCAGGTGAGGAATGAGGTGGGTAGGTGATAGGTGAGACCAGGTGAGGAATGAGATGGGTAGGTGATAGGTGAGACCAGGTGATGAATGAGATGGGTAGGTGATAGGTGAGACCAGGTGATGAATGAGATGGGTAGGTGATAGGTGAGACCAGGTGAGGAATGAGATGGGTAGGTGATAGGTGAGACCAAGTGAGGAATGAGATGGGTAGGTGGGTGGCAGAGGGGGGGGGGGGATGAAGAAGCTGACAGGTGATAGGTGGAAAAGGTAAAGGGCTGGAGAAGAAGGAATCTGATAGGAGTGGAGAGTGGATCATGGGAGAAAGGGGAGGAGGAGGAGGACCAGGGGAAGGTGATACACAAGTGAGAAGAGGTAAGAGGCTAGAGTGAGGAATTGAAGAAAGAGGAACGGAGTGGGGGGAAACATTACTGGAATTTGGAGAAATTATTGTTCATGCCATCAGGTTGGAGGTTACCCTTACGAAATATAAGGTGTTGCTCCTCCAATGTGAGAGTGGCCTCATCGTGTAGACAGAGGCCTTGGACTGACATGTCAGAATGGGAATGGGGATAGGAATTGAAATGGAACTGGAACCTGAAATAGGAATAGGAAATGGAAATGGAACCTGAGAAATTCCACTTTTTGTGGATGGAGCAGAGGTGCTCAACAAAGCGGCCCCCAATCTACATTGGATCTCACAATATAGAGGCCACATCAGGGGCACCGATACAGTAGGCAACCACAACTGATTGAATACATTGTTGATCAGAGGGAAAGGAGAAAGATTTTCTTTAATAGATTTGTTTTCCCTCACCTTATCTCAGTCTCCCAGAGACTTGCCATGCCTCATTTGGTCTGGGTGACTGATTCACATGTGCCTCATGGTTCCACAACTAACTGCTGCAATTCTAAGCAGATTCATTCACTGTAGAAGGGCCTGACCTGTTGGAAAGGTGCATGGGAAATGCAAGGCATCTGACTGCAAGTCTCTACAAAGGATCGTGAGGAATGCTGAGGATCATCGGGGTCTCCCTTCCACCCCTTAGAGGTATTTATCAGGAGCACTGCGTATGCAGGGTCCTTAGCATTGTCAGTGATCCCTCCCATCTGACCAACAATCTCTTTGACCCCCTACCATCAGGCAGGAGGTTGTGTAGCATGAGGCTGTTAGGGTGGGAGGCAGCTTCCTCCCCCAGGCTGTGAGACCACTGAGCTCCCTGTCACCACCCAGGTCTCATCACGTATGAAACACCAGTATCGTTATACTGTTTACTTTTTAACTTGTGTCATAAATGCACCTTATTATTTGATAATTTATTTGTCAAAATATCACTTTATACGTTATATACATGTATGTAGTTAAATGACGATAAACTTCATTGATACTTGAGTTGACATACTGTGTTGTGCACCTTAGTCTGCAGGAACATTGTTTCATTTGGCAGTATTGAATAAATTTATTTATTTAAAGATACAGTGCAGAACAAGTCCTTCCAGCCCAACGAGCCACACCCCCTAACAACCTACATATTTAACCCGAGCTTGATTACGGGAGGGTTTACAATGACCAGTTAACCTACTAACCAGTACCTCTTTGGACTGTAGGAAACACAAAGTACACTGCAGATGCTGTGGTCAAATCAACACGTACATAAGCTGGATGAACTCAGCAGGTCGGGCAGCATCCGTGGAAACGAGCAGTCAACGTTTCAGGCCGAGACCCTTCGTCAGGCCTGAAGAAGGAGGGGGCAGGGGCCCTATAAAGGTGGGGGGAGGGTGGAAGGTGCCAGGTGAAAAAACAATCAGAGGAAAGATCAACGGATGGGGGAGGGGATAGGCAGGAGAGGTGAAGAAGGAATGTAAGGGGAAAGCACTATGGGTATTAGAAGAAGGCAGAATCATGAGATAGGCATCTAGAAGAGGAGGCAGAGTGAAAGTGGGATGGTGGAAGGGAGAGGGAGGAAATTACCGGAAGTTGGAGAATTCGATGTTCATACCAAGGGGCTGGTAGAGGGTATATGAGATGTTGCTCCTCCAACCTGAGTTTGGCCTCATCATGGCAGTAGAGGAGGCCATGTATGGACATATCCGAATGGGAATGTGAAGCAGAGTTGAAGTGGGTGGCAACCAGGAGATCCTGTCTGTTGTGGCGGACAGAGCGGAGGTGCTTGACGAAGCGGTCCCCCAATCTGCATCGGGTCTCGCTGATGTAGAGGAGGCCGCACCAGGAGCACCGGATGCAATAGATTACCCCAACAGACTCACAAGTGAAGTGTTGCCTCACGTGGAAGGACTGTTTGGGGCCCTGAATGGTGGTAAGAGAGGAGGTGTAGGGACAGGTGTAGCACTTACACTTCCAGGGATAAGTGTCAGGTGGGAGATCAATGGGGAGGGATGTGTGGACCAGGCAATCGCGGAGGGAACGATCCCTGTGAAAAGCAGGGAGGGGTAGAGAGGGAAAGATGTGCTTAGTGGTGGGGTCTCATTGAAGGTGGCGGAAGTTGCGGAGGATAATATGCTGGATCCGGAGGCTGGTGGACTGTAAGAGGAAGCCGGACCACTCTAAGGAAACCACACGCTCACAGGAAGAATGTAGCAACTCCTTACAGACGGCATCGGAATTGGACTCTGATGCCCCGAGCTGTAACAGCTTTGTGCTAAATGCTATGCTGTTGGCGCCCACGTATAGCATGGTACACGTCACAATTGAATGACAATAAGCTGAAGTAAGTTTAGGGCATTCATTGGAATTTGCTTGAGGAGTGGAGGTGCAGCATGGTCTAGTGTGATGGATCGATCATTTACCTCCACAGTCTTCTCAGCATATGGTGGAACCACATGGCCAAAGGGAGAATCACGAAGAAGCCAACCAAATACAGCAGAGTGTGGGCTGAAGCACAGTTTGTTTGGGGGAAGGCCAGACAGCAAGTCCCTCTGATGGAGTTCCATCCCAGGCGAGAGGCTGGTGGCTGGGTCCAGTGTGGATGAGGGTGACAGCCCTGACTCAGCTGCAGGAGTCATGCTGTCACAAAGCAGACATGTGCCCGCTCCAGCCACCGTGCCGTCCTCATAAAATAAGGTTGTCTTGTTACATAAATGACGTCATTATCCACTACAATGGCGTATCCTGTGACGTTCCCTTCCTAGCGTCATCAGTTCATTATCCGAGATGGGAGTGGGCGGGCCTCTCCCCAGAATGCCTTACGGAGGAAGTACACACCCCTCCCGATCACTATGGAAACCAGGCCTAGGCTCCCGATGCGAAGCCGCTGGCAACTTGTTTAGAGCGAACTGGAGCTCCGGACCCGGGATCTGACGGTCATCGCGTGGGGCGAGGGGTTTGACCGATCCCGGCGGCCGTCGTCATGTCGTTTCGAGACCTCAGAAGTAAGAGATCGGGAGAGGCTACAGGCTTGCCCAGCCGCGGACTCTGAATTACGTCGGGGACTGGGGCCTGCGTTTACTCTATCTGGAGATACCGTCACTCGGGTCAGGCATCACCCGTGGCGAGAGGCCCGAGGGGGATGGGCTGAGTGTTTTCAGCATCTATTTTACCTTTCCAGCACCTGCACGCTTTTTAATATTTGATTCTTATTTCCCGTAAGAAACCAGCTTGGTTTAAGTTGTGAGGAGGGTGGGCAGGGGTAAAGGGCTACTTCAAGTGGCCTGATGACCAGGGTTGCCTGGAGGTTAAACTGCAGACGAATTCATCCGCATTCCTGAGAGGCTCGGGAGTGAGAACAATAGATTGTGAATTATAAAATACAGATCCCTCAGTGCGCCCGGGTTCACCAGCAGAGCTGGCAGTTTGGAGGAAGTAGGGAGGCTCTACAGAAAGGCGGGGGGAATAGGCGAGAAGTGGCAGATGTCGGGAAGTGTATGGCCATGCACTTTGGTAGAAGGAATAAAAGCATAGACTATTTTCTAAATGAGGAGAAAATTCAAAAATCGGATGTGCGAAGGGACCTGGGAGACCTCGGGCAGGATTCCCGAAGGTTAATTTGCGGGCTGAGTCTGTGGTAAGAATCTGAAGCGGGTTTAGTAACACCGGCATATATCGTGACATTTGTTAACGGCAGCAGTACAATGCAATCTATGATAAATATATAGGAAAAAATCAATTACTATATATTACTGTGATGGTTAAATTAAATAAGTAGTGCAAAAACAGAAATTAAAAAAATAGGGAGTTAGTGGGTTCAGTGTCCATTTAAACATCGGATGGCAGAAGGGAAGAAGCTGTTCCTGAATCATGTGCCTTCAGGCTTCTGTACTCCTTCCTGACGTAAGGAACGAAAGTACAATGTTAGCATTCTTTTAGAAAGGATTGAAGTAAAAAAGCAAGGCTTTGATGCTGAGGCTTTATAAGGTGTTGGTCAAACTTCACTTGCAGTATTATTCGGGGCCCTTACCTGAGAAAGCATGTGCTGGCACTGGAGAGAGTTCTAGAGGAGTTTCATAAGATTTATCCCAGAAATGAAAGGGTTAACATGTGAGGAGTGTTTGATGTCTCTGGGGCTGTACCTGCTGGAGTTTGGAAGAATGAGGGGGAAGCTCATTGAAACCTATCGAATATTAAAAGGACTAGATAGAGTGGATGTGAAGAGGATGTTTCCTATAGTGGGGGAGTCTAGGACCTGAGGGTGGTTAGTCTCTGGAATTCTTTGTCACAGACGGCTGTGGAGTCCAAGCCATTGCATATATTTATCACAGAGGTTGATTGGTTCTTGTCATAGATTATGAGGGAGAAGGCAGGAGAACAGAGTTGAGAGGAATAATCTGCAGCTATGATGGAATGGTGGAGAAGACTTGATAGATTGAATGCCCTAATTCTGCTCTTATGGACCAATGACTTCTGATGCAGACAGAAAATGCAGTGTTTGATATTCATAGAGGAATTCAAGACAAACAAATTCTTTGGCATAACTCATCCATACCAGCCAGATATGTCCATTTCAGCTGGTCCCATTTGCCCATCTTTGGCTCATTCCTCTAAACCTTTCCTAGCTATTTAACCAAATGTCATTTCACCATTGTAATTGTCCCTGCTTTTAACACTTCCTCTGGTAGCCCATGCACACACCCACCAATGTCGGTGTGGGAAAACTTGCCCCTCTAATCTCCTTTAAATCAATAGTCTCAGAATCCAGCACTTGTGACTGTCTTCCTTATTTATGCTCCTCATAGTTTTCTAAGCCTTGGGCTCATGCTGCATTGAATAGTACAGCACAGTGGCAGGCCATTCAGCCCATCGTGCCTGTGTTAACCACAATGCTGAACTAATTAAGCTAATGATGCCTGAGTAACCAAATGATTTCACATGGTCCATATCCATGTACTTATCTAAGATCCTCAAGCACATCTGTCTGTCTCCAGCACCACTCCTGGCAGCTCATCCCAGGCACCCACCACTGTATATACTCAGAGGGCTCTTTAAACTACTACAAGAGCAATCTAACCCTTCCCTCCCAAACACCCCTCCATTTTTCCTTTTACAAGGAGAGATCGGTCAGACTGGGATAATTTTTCTTGGAGAAAAGTGTGCATTGAAGATGGGGGGATGGTGGGGAACCGAGTTCCTTTGAGTGATTTTGTTTTCACCCACGTCCCAAGGACCTGCAGTTTGTTCCACTTTCAAATGAACTCAAGAAACAGTTGAGGTAGGTGGCCAAATTGGATTGAAATGAAGATTGTTCAGTGTACCACTCAAAAGGCAGTCTTGCATTGGGTCCGAGCTTCCTGTTGGTATATCTTTTACCTGCAGAGAGAGAGAGGACAGACGAACTTTATTGATCCCGAGGGAAATTAGGTTTTGTTACAGTTGCACCAACCAAGATTAGTGTAGAAATATAGCAATATAAAACCATAAATAATTAAATAATAATAAGTAAATTATGCCAAGTGGAAATAAGTCCAGGACCAGCCTATTGGCTCAGGGTGTCTGACACTCCGAGGGAGGAGTTGTAAAGTTTGATGGCCACAGGCAAGAATGACTTCCTATGACGCTCAGTGTTACATCTCGGTGGAATGAGTCTCTGGCTGAATGTACTCCTGTGCCTAACCAGTACATTATGGAGTGGATGGGAGACGTTGTCCAAGATGGCGTGCAACTTGGACAGCATCCTCTTTTCAGATACCACCGTCAGAGAGTCCAGTTCCACCCCCACAACATCACTGGCCTTACGAATGAGTTTGTTGATTCTGTTGGTGTCTGCTACCCTCAGCCTGCTGCCCAGCAAACATGATAGCACTGAGCCAGGTTATTCAATGTGAGAACAAGTTCAGACAGGAATCAATGAGAATCAGAGTCAGGTTTGTTATCACTGACGTATGTTATAAAATCTGTTGTTTTGCAGCAGCAGTACATTGCAGAACATAAATTACACTGAGTTACAATGACAAATATATAAGTAGTTAACAAATTGCGGTAGTGGGGAAGAATCTGTTGCTAAAATGATGAGTGTATGTCTTCAGGCTCTGATACCTCCTCCTTGATAGTTTTGGTGTGTCCTCGCACAAAAGAGCAAACCATACTGTACTGACTACTATGTGGCTTTTTTTCCAAGCTGGGCACTGATCTTCTGTTATGGAAGCACTCGTTATCTGTTATCATTTCTTCCCCTCAGACTTTACTGAAATGATGAGGGCTCTGGGATATACTCGACTCATCTCCATGGAAAACTTCCGCACTCCAAACTTTCCTTTGGTAGCAGAAATTCTCATCTGGCTGGTTAAAAGGTTAGTAATTTCCCAGGTGAGTGGAATTGTAAATCACAATCAAACAGCACTACAGTGTAGAAACAGGCTCATCTAGTTCATGCCAAACTTATTCTGCCTTGTCCCATCAACCTACACCCAGATCATAGCTTTACATACCCCTCCCATTCATGTACCTGTCTAAATTTCTCTTAAATGTTGCAACTGAACCCACATCCACCACTTCCACTGGCAGCTCGTTCCTCACTCTCACCACCCTCTGAGTGAAGAAGCTCCCCCTCAGGTTCCCTTTAACCCTTAACCCATGACCTCTACTTCTAGTCTCACTCAATCTCAGTGGAAAAAATCTGCTTGCATTAACACTATCGATACCTCTCATAATTTTCTATAGCTCTACCACATCTCCTTAGTCTTCTGCACTCCAAGGAATAAAGTCCTAACCTATTCAGCTTTCCCTATAACTCAGGATCTCAAGTCCCAGCAATGTCCTTGTAAATTTCTCTGTACTCTTTCAATCTTATTGCTATCTTTCCTGTAGGTGACCAAGACTGCACACAATATTCCAGATTAAGTTAGGCTGAGTTTTAACAAAAAATCAAAAGAAGCAGGATAGGCCACAGCTCCTCATATTCTGACTATGAGGAAGAGAACGCCAAACATTTATTTTCATTTTTAGAATCTTTTTATTGGTACATAATCTTCTACAGCTATAAAATGATACAAAACTTCAACAAATTAATATGTATACAATTAATAAAGCTGAAGAAAAAAAGCTGATCGTAATATATAAAAATGGAAAAAATAATGTTATATATAAGGAAAAGAAGGAAAAAAAAGAACCCCATCTAACTAAGAAAAAAAAACCCACTGACTACAAGAAAAGGGGAAAAAACCCCATTAAGAATCAACCCCCGGAGCAATATGTGTTACCATCATCTATATATATATATATATAAAGAAAAAGAATCATCAGTCGCCAATTCATATTTATATCAAATAAAATTGGAAGGAAACCATATAAAATAATTCAAATCAAATGATAATATTTGGCAAAAGAGCCTCCTCTTCTCTCAAAATCAAATCGGGGATCAAAAGTTCTACTTCTAATTTTTTCCAAACTGAGACATACATTACTTGAGAAAACCATTCAATTAATGTAGGGGCAGAGGTAACTTTCCATTTTAATAAAATAGCCATTCTTGCCAATAATGTAACAAATGCAACAAAAGAGGGAGGGTGAGCAGCTGGATGTCGTGGTCCATGTAGGGACCAATGACGTGGGTAGGAAGAGTGAGGAGATCCTGAAAGCTGAGTTTAGGGAGCTAGGTGCCAAGATAAAGGACAGGACCGCCAGGATAGCAATCTCAGGATTGCTACCAGTGCCACGTGCAGGTGGGTTTAGAAATAGTAAGATAGTGCAGAACAACACATGGCTGAAGACGTGGTGCAGGAGGGAGGGCTTCAGATTTATAGATAATTGGGCAGTTTTCCAGGGAAGGTGGGACCTGTTCCGGCGGGACAGTTTTCATCTGAACTGGAGGGGGACAAATATTCTTGCAGGTAGGTTTGCTAGAGAGGCTCCAGTGGATTTAAACGAGATATGAGGGGAGAGGGGAACCAGACTGTAGGAACAGATGTATCAAAAATCTACCACTAATATCGGCTATAATATCCTCTTGATTAAAAGGGATATTGGAATCAATAAAAATAGAGACACTTCTAATTTTACTCTGAGAGTTTGCATGAAACTGAGGATCCTTCCAAAATTAAAAAAATTGATTTTTATCACATAACCTGATATGTGTCTCTTGAGCAAAGATTATATCAGGTTGGAATCGGTTAATAATTTTAAATGTTTTCTTACGCTTAATAGGATGATTCCAACCGTGGACATTCCAACTTAAAACATTTAACTGTTTAGATATCATCATAAGACTTTGTATCTAAAAAGAGTAGTTAGACGCATGTCAGGATAAGGTAGTCAAAAATGGAGGAGATGAACGACAATAATAATCATTTGCTTATGCTCCGGGATTCCATAATGGGGATAAAAAAAGGAATAAAAACCCCACCCAAACTATAAGGCCTGGAAATAAGTCGATATCGATCAACGCAAGCCCCAAGAAAAGAATAGAAAGCGAATACAAACTCTGCCTACCTAAATAAAAAAAATGAAAAAATTAATCTCTGTCTCCCTCTACCGAACATAAAACTCATTACAGTCGACATATATCTTAATATAATTAAATTGGAAGGAAAGTGTTTTTTTAAAACAAAATGACCTTCAATTTTGAAAGTAACCTTCATAATATTAGATAAAGGAAGAAAAACATATCCAAAACAATTCTTGAAATATTTGCACAAAAGAAAAACAATCGCCATCTTTAAATTATCCAATCTATTTTTAAAACAGGGGTGTCAAATCATTTTAGGTCACAGGCCGGATTGAGCAAAATGCAGCTTCATGCGGGCCGGATCAGTCGGACGCGTGCGAATGCAGCTTTCGTTGCCTCCGTTTTTTCAGCCTGCTCTCATGTGTCTCAGTCTCTGCTATAACTACAAAGTGTTTCACTTTACAAATTCTGTTTCTTATGAAGAAGACTGCTGAATAAACACTAAAAACCCTGAAAACCTGGTACCTGAATAAACTCAGCATTAGCCATATCATACGCCATAGGCGCTTCGATTACTGGGGCCAGCTTTAATAGTAATTAGATATTATCTCACGGGCCAAAGATAATTCCACCACGGGCCGGATTTGGCCCGCGGGCCTTGAGTTTGACATATATGCTTTAAAATGTAAGGAAATCCAAATAATTACTTAAAAGATCTTTACAAAAGCATACGGAACAAAAAAAAATTAGTTTATTTAAATGCTGCAGAGAAGAAATTCTAGATGGTTCAAAATTATCTACAGTTCTCCCATTATATCTTCTGAGGTTAAAACCATCCAAACCAGTCTTTTTCAGAGATAAAAATACATTTTAAGGTAAAGACTTTCTGTAACCATCAAATCTTCCAATCTTATCACTCTTTACGCCGTGAGACAATCAAACCGTTGTAAATTATTCAAACTTCAGGCTTCAGACTCGTCATCAGATTCGTCAGGTAAAGAGTTAATAAAACACAATGCTTTGGCTGGGTCATCAAAAATACGAGCCCCAGACTTTTTCACAAAAAGCCTTAATTTAGCTGGATATTGGAGCAATGGAAAGAGCTTTTTTTGATATGCTAATTTCATGGCCGATGCAAATCCAGCACGCTTCTTAACAATTTCGCATGGAAAATCTTCAAAAAAGCAATCTCCGAACCTTGAAATTGAAACAACCTTTGTTTTTTCGCAAGCTTAATAATGCAATCTTTGTCTCTGAAACGGAGAAAATGCACAATATGTCTACTTTTACCTTGATCCAAGAGTTTTAAAGCACCGATTCTGTGAGCTATTTCAATATCTGGAGGTTGCGAACAAACCTCCGGAAATAAAGACTGAAACATTTTTGCAAAACAATCCAGTGTGTCGGCTGATTCTGATTTCTCTTTTAATCCAACAATTCAAATATTATTCCGACGTGACCGAGCTTCCAGATTGACGATCCGTTGTTCAGCCTTTTCCAAATGAGAAGAAAGGTCAGCCGCATTTCGACTAACTTCTTTAAGATCAAGGCTCAGAGAGTCAATTTTTCCTTCAAATTTCTCTTTTAGTTGAGTTATTTCAGTGCCGATACTGCTGATTTGAGACTCTAATCTCTTCACCCAGGGGGGTTCCTCTGAGAATTTGTCAGCTTTTTTAGGCTTTCTGTTGCCTGGGTCCGGGTTCCTTTTGGTGCTTCTTAGAGTAGCCATAATTATAACTGTTGCTGTACAGATCCGACTGAGTAAAGTTGAAATTTCAAAGTTTAAGTCAGAAAAGGGAGAGATTAAAGGCGGACAGAAAGAAACTGTGTCTTACATGTCCGTGAGCGGAGGGCAGAGTCGCCAAACATTTATGACTGGTTGGCGAAGAACGTTCTCCTTACCTCAGACCAAAAATACTGAGCCTCATCATGAGATTGAACTCCTGTCCTAAATTCAACAGCCTAAAGGAATCATTTCTTGCCATCTACAATGTTATTTCCTCTGGGACAGTTCATGTCATTAGAAGGCTACCTCTAACCCGTCAACACTTCCATGAGTACAGGCCACACTTCCTACAGGACAACTCCCTCACAACTCAACAACCTGCTCTGAATCTCCTTCAGGTTCACAGTCAACACAGTACTTAACACAACATCTTCCTTACATTTATTAATAATAATAATAATAATAGCTTATTTGTAGAGTGCCTTTCATACAGACAATGTTGTTCAAAGTGCTTTACAATGGGATAAAGTGCAAACATGAAAATAAAAGATGATAAGATGTCAGTTAAAAGCAAGGTTAAATAAATAGGTTTTGAGATGATGTTTAAAAGTATCAACTGAGACTGCATCACTTATAGTTTTAGGTATTGAATTCCACACTTTAGCAGTGTAGCTCAAAAAAGCTGACCTATCAATTCTCTTTTGAAGAAGATTGTTTAAATGTAAGAGACTGGCAGAAGAAGATCTGAGAGCTTGAGCAGAATTATAAAACAAACGATTCTGTGATGTACTCTGGTCCCAGACCATTGAGAAATTTAAAAACAAGTAGGAGAATTTTAAAATCAATTCTAAAAAAAACACAGGAAGCCAGTGCAAAGTAGCTAGTATGAAGTAATTTGCTCCCTCATCCTGGTTTGTACTGTTACGAACCCCGTAACTGGGTTACTCACCAGCAAGGATAGAGACGTCCGTTGAAGTCTGATGATACTATTTTTAACAGTATATATTAGTAAAAATACACAAAAATAATATCAATGCAAATATACAGATAATATACGTCGTCAATACTAAACCTAAAAGTGCGGGTATAACAATAATCAATAAGAAATAAGCTGTATCGTTGTCTAGGGGATAATGTATTGTCCGATTGAAATATACAGTTCACTGCAGTTCCACAAGCTGCCGTCTTTTGGTTGTCGCTGTGTTGCACTTTGTTGGAGAGAGAGAGAGATAATGGGAACATTTACCGCTACGGGTTTGTCCAACCTTCCTTTATGATTTCGATCTGTCAGGTGTCTCGTTGTCGTGGCCATTCAATTGTGACCTCTCCTTTAGCTAAACCGTTTTTCTGTGGTGAGCCCGCCACCCAGGCAAGGGAGGACGCACACGAGCCCCCACCGGCTTTCGCTATAAAACGCTGTCACGGGATCTCTAGCATTTCTCCTGGTGCGTCTAAAGGGGTGTTTCCCCAGACCCCTCTTTTATCCTTACTCACGGGGTCTCAGATGTCAATCAGGTTGGGATGATGCAATCCCTCAACCAGACCACTCTGGTTGTCCCCTGAGGGGTTTCAATGAATAGTACAGTACTCAATACACAATTCCTTCTCCAAGAGACAATGGCCGCTATCAGTGGTTCCGTTCCGCTGATGTCAGGACACATTCCAAACCTTGTGTATTCTGGATGTCTCTCTCTCATTTCCTGGGTCTCAGACCCGAAATAATAGCGATCTTGCGATTCTCAAAAAGGAGGGGGCGACTTTGTACCCTTCGGCCCCTCAGAGTTGCTTCACCTTCGTAACAGTACATAAGCCTTGTACAATCTAGCAAAACTACTCACTTTGTACTCTAACCACCCTACATCCTTGCCAGTGTTCTGTTTGCCAACTTCCAAGGAAGGCAGTAATATTTTTCATATTTAGTTTAGCTCAATCATTAAACTAAATTTTGAAAGTAATTGGTAGACTCAAGGCTATGGGGAGAAGGCAGGAGAGTGCAGTTGAGAGTGTAATGGATCAGTCAAGATGAAATGGCAGAGCAGACTTGATGGGCCAAATTGTTTAATTTTGTTCCTAGGTCTTATTGACTCTTAAGCGCATTGAGTGTATTTAGTTCCTTTTTGTTGGGATTTTTGCTGGTTCATCTTTCTGTATGGGCCATCGGAAATTATCTGGTAAATTATCTTGTTTTGTGGGCCCACCCAACAGCAGCAAGTAAAAGGGTTTGAGTTGCTTTTAGCTGAAAAGTTTTTACTGTTATAGACAATAGACTGTAGGTGCAGGAGTAGGCCATTTGGCCCTTCTAGCCAGCACAGCCATTCACTGTCATCATGGCTGATCGTACACAATCAGTACCCCGTTCCTGCCCTCTCCCCATATCCCTTGACCCCGCTATCTATAAGAGCTCTATCTAACTCTCTCTTGAATTCATCCAGAGACTTGGCCTCCACTGCCTTCTGGGGCAGAGCATTCCACATATCCACCACTCTCTGGGTGAAAAAGTTTTTCCGCACCTCTGTTCTAAATGGCCTACCCCTTATTCTTAAACTGTGGCCTCTAGTTCTGGACTCACCCATCAGCGGGAACATGCTTCCTGCCTCCAGCGTGTCCAATCCCTTAATAATCTTATATGTTTCAATCAGATCCCCTCTCATCCTTCTAAATTCCAGTGTATACAAGCCCAGTCGCTCCAATCTTTCAACATATGACAGTCCCGCCTTTCCGGGAATTAACCTTGTGAACCTACGCTGCACTCCCTCAATAGCAAGAATGTCCTTCCTCAAATTTGGAGACCAAAACTGCACACAATACTCCAGGTGGGGTCTCACCAGGGCCCTATACAGCTGCAGAAGGACCTCTTTACTCCTATACTCAAATCCTCTTGTTATAAAGGCCAACATGCCATTAGCTTTCTTCACTGCCTGCTGTACCTGCATGCTTGCTTTCATTGGCTGATGTACAAGAACACTTAGATCTCGTTGTACTTCCCCTTTTCCTAACTTGACTCCATTGGCGCTGAGTAGGCTACGGTCAATTATGGAAAACTCTGAACATCCTCTACATAGCACCATCCAGAGACAGAGAAGCAGTTTCAGCGACAGGTTACTATCGATGCAATGCTCCTCAGACAGGATGAAGAGGTCAATACTCCCCAATGCCATTAGGCTTTACAATTCAACCGCCAGGACTTAAGAACTTTTTAAAAGCTATTATAAATGCTTTTTGAGATATTGATTTAGATGCATATCATATTGTATGTAATTAGTTTTGCTACAACAAGTGTATGGGACATTGGAAAAAAAGTTGAATTTCCCCATGGGGATGAATAAAGTATCTATCTATCTATCTATCTATCTAGATAGTAATCTGCCTTCCTGTTCCTGCCACCGAAGTGGATAACCTCACATTTATCCACATTAAACTGCATCTGCCATACATTCGCCCACTCACCTAGCCTGTCCAAGTCACCCTGCATTCTCATAACATCCTCCTGAAATTTCACACTGCTACCCAGCTTTGTGTCATCGGCAAATTTGCTAATGTTACTTTTAATCCCTTCATCTAAATCATTAATGTATATTGTAAACAGCTGCGGTCCCAGCACCAAACCTTGCGGTACCCCACTGGTCACAGCCTGCCATTCCGAAAGGGACCCGTTAATCACTACTCTTTGTTTCCTGTCAGCCAGCCAATTTTCAATCCATGTCAGTACTCTGCCCCCAATACCATGTGCCCTAATTTTGCCCACTAATCTCCTATGTGGGACTTTATCAAAAGCTTCCTGGAAGTCCAGGTACACTACATCCACTGGCTCTCCCTTGTCCATTTTCATAGTTACATCCTCAAACAAACGCCAGAAGATTAGTCAAGCATGATTTTCCCTTCATAAATCCATGCTGACTCGGACTGATCCTTCTACTGTTATCCAAATGTGCTGTAATTTCCTCTTTTATAATTGACTCCAGCATCTTTCCCACCACTTAGCCACCCTCCAATCAGCAGGAACTGTTCCTGAATCTATAGAACATTGGAAAGTGAATACCAATGCATCCACGATTTCTAGAGCCACCTCTTTAAGTACCCTGGGATGCAGACCATCAGGTCCCAGGGACTTATCAGCCTTCAGACTCAACAGTCTATCCAACACCGTTTCTTGCCTAATATAAATTTCTTTCAGTTCATCCTTTACCCTAGTTCCTTTGACCACTATTACATCTGGGAGATTGTTTGTGTCTTCCCTGGTGAAAACAGATCCAAAGTACCTGTTCAACTCGTCTGCCATTTCCTTGTTCCCCATAATAAATTCACCCGTTTCTGTCTTCAATGGCCCAATTTTGGTCTTAACTATTATTTTGCTATTCACATACCTAAAGCAGCTTTTACTATCCTCCTTTATATTCTTGGCTAGTTTATCTTCGTACCTCATTTTTTCTTGGCGTATTGCCTTTTTTGTTATCTTCTGTTGCTCTTTAAAAGCTTCCCAGTCCTCCGGTTTCCCGCTCATCTTTGTTATGTTATACTTCTTCTCTTTTATTTTTATACTGCCCTTTTCTTCCCTCGTCAGCCACAGCCGCCCCTTACTCCCCTTAGGATCTTTCTTCCTCTTTGGAATGAACCGATCCTGCACCTTCTGCATTATTCCCAGAAATACCTGCCATTGTTGTTCCACTGTCTTCCCTGCTAGGGTATTGTTCCATTGAACTTTGGCCAGCTCCTCCCTCATAGCTCCATAGTTCCCTTTGTTCAACTGTAATACTGACACATCCGATTTTCCCTTCTCCTTCTCAAATTGTAGGTTAAAACATATCATATTACGGTCACTACCTCCTAATGGTTCCTTTACCTCAAGGTCTCTGATCAAATCCGGTTCATTGCACAACACTAAATCTAGAATTGCCTTCTCCCTGGTAGGCTCCAGTACAAGCTGTTCTAAGAATCCATCTCGGAGGCACTCCACAAACTCCCTTTCTTGGGGTCCAGTACCATTCTGATTCTCCCAGTCTACCTGCATGTTGAAATCCCCCATGACAACTGTATCATTACCTTAGCGACATGCCAATTTTAACTCTTCATTCAACTTACACCCTACATCCAGACTGCTGTTTGGACCCTGTAGATAACTCCCATTAGGGTCTTTCTACCCTTAGAATTTCTCAGTTCTATCCATACTGACTCTACATCCCCTGTTTCTATGTCCCCCCTCGCAAGGGACTGAATTTCATTCCTTACCAACAGAGCCACCCCACCCCCTCTACCAGTCAGTCTGTCCTTTTGATAAGATGTATATCCTTGAATATTAATTTCCCAGGCCCTGTCCGCTTGAAGCCATGCCTCTGCTATTCCCACAACATCGTACTTGCCAATTTCCAACTGAGCCTCAAGCTCATCTACTTTATTCCTTCTACTTAGTGCATTCATATATAATACTTTTAATTCGTTACTCCCCTCTCCTTTCATATCAATTCCTATTTCACTTGGCCATACTGTATGATCTCTTCTTGAGCTTTCTACTCCATTGATTCTGTTGTCCTTTAACTTTTCTTATTTTCACTTTCCCTTTAACTCCATCCTTATATTTCCAGTTCATTCCCTCCCCCCCCCACTACTTAGTTTAAACACATCCATGTTGCAGTGGCAAACCTGTCTGCCAGAATGCTGGTCCCCCGCCTATTAAGGTGCAACCTGTCCCTTTTGTACAATTCATCCCTACCCCAAAACAGATCCCTGTGGTCCAAGAATGTAAATCCTTGCTTCCTGCACCAGTTCCTCAGCCACACATTCAGATCCATTATCTCCCTGTTCCTGCCCTCTCCAGCACGAGGAACTGGAAGCAAACCAGAGATAACCACCCTGGAAGTCCTGCTTTTCAGCCTTCTTCCGAGTTCTCTGAAGTCCTGTTGCAGAATGTCCTTCCTCTTCTTCCCGATGTCATTTGTGCCGACATGCACTACCACTTCCAGCTGTTCACCTTCACCCTTGAGGATTCCCTGCAATTGGTCTGTGATGTCCTGGATCCTAGCACCAGGATTGGTGTTGACTGAGTGAGGTTATTTGGTTTGGTAATTACTAAGGGGTAGCCTAAACACTAAAACCCAATAGAAGATCAGCATCCCAGGAGAGGAGGGTGATTTAAATACTTATTTAGTTATTAAGGTCTTAAGAAAAGGCAGAACAGATAATTCTGAAAACTGCTTTATAGAGGTTTGAGAACACAGAATAGGATTTAGGCAGTTTAAATGGTTCAGTATGGAATAGATGGGCTGAAAAGCCTATTTCTGTAATGTAGTACAGGCCATTTGGCCCACATTGTTATGACAGCCTTTTGACCTATTTTAAGATAAGTTGGAGGCCATGTTGCTTGTTTGAAGAGCTCAGGTTTTGGTGAGTATTTAACGATTGGCTTTATTTGTCACATGTACATCAAAACAGACAGTGAAATGCCTCATTTGCGTCAATGACTGAGGATGTGCTGCGGGGCAGCCCGCAAGTGTCACCATGCTTCCAGTACTAATATAGCATCCCACAACTCACTAACCCTAACCCGTACTGTATGCCTTTTGAATGTGGGAGGAAACCAGAGCACCCAGAGGAAACCCTTGTAGTCATGGGGAGATTGTACAAACTCCTTACAGACAGTGGCAGAATTGAACTCAGGTTACTGGCGCTGTAAAGTGTTACTCTTAATAGCTAAGCTACTGTGCCACTGCTGGACGTCCTGAGTGTCCTGGATGTGGGAGGTTATGGTGGGTTGTAGTTAGTAATTAATGATGTATGGGCTTTGCTACCAGGTATGAACCTCAGACAGATATCCCAACAGATGTGGATACAGAGCAAGATCGGGTTTTCTTCATCAAAGCTGTAGCTCAGTTCATGGTGAGTAAACAGCTCTCAGAGTGAGATTGAAGATATTTGTACTACAGAGCGGTGCAACGCCCTTCCAAAGTGTGAAATGGATCAGCTTGTGCTTGTGTTTACTCCAAAACAGGCTACTAAAGCTCACATTAAACTCAACACGAAGAAACTGTACCAGGCTGATGGTTATGCAGTGAAGGAGCTGTTAAAGGTTACCACCGTTCTCTACAATGCCATGAAAACAAAGCGAATGGACAGAGATGACGACACTGAAGAAGAGAGTTCCAAGTTCAAATTTGATTTGGGGTCAAAGGTGAGCTCTTTCGGCCATGGCTTCTGCCCCCTTTTCCAGACAGACATACCTTACTGATCCTGAGGGAAATTGGGTTTCGTTACAGTTGCACCAACCAAGAATAGTGTAGAAATATAGCAATATAAAACCATAAATAATTAAATAATAATAAGTAAATTATTCCAAGTGGAAATAAGTCCAGGACCAGCCTATTGGCTCAGGGTGTCTGACACTCCGAGGGAGGAGTTGTAAAGTTTAATGGCCACAGGCAGGAATGACTTCCTATGACGCTCAGTGTTGCATCTCGGTGGAATGAGTCTCTGGCTGAATGTACTCCTGTGTCTAACCAGTACATTATGGAGTGGATGGGAGACGTTGTCCAAGATGGCGTGCAACTTGGACAGCATCCTCTTTTCAGACACCACTGTCAGAGAGTCCAGTTCCACCCCCACAACATCACTGGCCTTATGAATGAGTTTGTTGATTCTGTTGGTGTCTGCTACCCTCAGCTTGCTGCTTCAGCACACAACAGCAAACATGATAGCACTGGTCACCACAGCCTCGTAGAACATCCTCAGCATCGTGCGGCAGATGTTAAAGGACCTCAGTCTCCTCAGGAAATAGAGATGGCTCTGACCCTTCTTGTAGACAGCCTCAGTGTTCTTTGACCAGTCCAGTTTATTGTCAATTCGTATCCCCAGGTATTTGTAATCCTCCACCATGTCCACACTGACACCTTGGATGGAAACGGGTCACTGGTACCTTAGCCCTCCTCAGGTCCACCACCAGCTCCTTAGTCTTTTTCACATTAAGCTGCAGATGATTCTGCTCACACCATGTGACAAAGTTTCCCACTGTAGCCCTGTACTCCGCCTCATCTCCCTTGCTGATGCATCCAACTATGGCAGAGTCATCAGAAAACTTCTGAAGTTGGCAAGACTCTGTGCAGTAGTTGAAGTCTGAGGTGTAGATGGTGAAGAGAAAGTTCTGTCATGATAAAGGGTTTCGGCCCAAATCATTAACTGTTTATTCATTTCCATTGATGCTGCCTGGCCTGCTGAGTTCTTCCAGCACCTTCTGTGTGATTTCTAGCATCTTCAGAATCTCTTGTGATTCTCATTTGAGAGCAGTGTAGGTGGAACTTGGTCAGCCATACTTCACTTGCTCTAAATTTACCTAAATCTTTCTGCTGCTGAACCAAACCTTCAGTAAAAGGAACAGAGTCAGATTTATTATCATGGACATATGTGGTAAAATTTGTTGTTTTGTGGTAGCAGTAAAGTGCAATATGAAAAATTATAGTTATAAAATTAAATATTGTGCAAAATGGAATAAGGAGGTAGTGTCTTCGTTTCATGTACCATTCAGAAATCAGATGGCAGAGGGGAAGGTGCTTTTCCTAAAACACTGTGTGTCTTCAGGCTTCTGTACCTTTCTTGTGTAACAAGCTCTTCTTCTGTACCTCCTTCCTTTGTAACAAGAAGATGTTAAAGGAGGGGAAAAGATGAGCTTTATTCGTTATAAGTACATCAAAGTGCTTTGTTTGCATCAAATCAAATCAGTAGGGATTGTGCAGGGCAGCCCATAAGTGTTGCCATAGTTCAGTCTCAACATTGCATACCCACATGGGAGGTCACTTTTCTGAGCACGTACACTCCATCTGCCAGAAAAAGTGGGATCTCCCAATGGCCATCCATTTTAATTCCACTTCCCATTCCAACATGTCAGCCCATGGCCTCCTCTGCTGTTGTGATGAGGCCACACTGAGGTTAGAAGAGCAATACCTTGTAACCTTGTATTCTGTCTGGTTAGCCTCCAACTTGATGGCATGAACATCGCTTTCTTGAACTTCTGGTATTGGTTCCCCACCCCCCGCACCTCTCTTTCACTATTCCCTATTTCCATTTCCCTCTTTTAGCTTATCTCCTTACCTGCCCATCACCTCTCTCTGGTGCTCCTCCCCTTTATTCCATGGCCTTCTGTCCTCTTCCATTAGATTTCCTCTTTTCCAGCCCTGTATCTCTTTCACCAATTAACTTCCCAGCTCTTTACTTCATCCTCCCCCTCCTGGTTTCACCTTTACCTTCCTCCCCTCCCCCCCACCTTCTTACTTTGATGACTCATCTTTTTTCTCCAGTCCTGATGAAAGGTGTCGGCCCAAAATGTCGATGACTCTTTTCTATTGATGCTGCCTGGCCTGCTGAGTTCCTCCAGCATTTTGTATGTGCTGCTGTTCCCCTAGCACTGTGTAAAACACACACACACACATCCCAGTCAGCCCAGATGAGGGATTTATTGCTGATGGCTTTACTGTAATTACATTTTATGAAAGTTGCTTGCTGCATCACAGTCTTCTGACTCATCACAGATCTCAGATCTGAAGGCTGCAAGACAACTTGCCTCCGAAATAACCTCTAAAGGAGCTACGGTCTTTGATTTACTGGGAAAGGAAGTGGAGCTGAGGGTAAGTTTGCAGAATCTTAATTATCAAGTACGAGAGCTGGAGCAAGGTTTGCAATGCTGTCATAATGTGGTGGTGTGGCTGGTTAGGAATATTGCCTTAGCAGGATCAGGTGGATCAAGTTGGTCTGATGGAGGCTTTCCATTCTAAAATATCTGCGGTCCTTTCTTTTCAAAGAACGAGGTTTCCACTCCACCAGTATATTGCTCCATGTTCAAAAAAGCAGGATTTCCCTCTGGCCAGCCATCTTAATTTTTAATTCTAATCCCCATTGCCATTTCAACATGTTGGTCCATTGCCTCCTCTAATACCACAATGAGGCCACTTTGGTCAGAGGAGCAACATCTGAATGGCCTGCAACCTGAGGACATGAACGTTGATTTCTCCTGCTTCCGGTAATTTCTGCCACTCTCCTTCTCTCTTTCCATTCCCAGTTTTGATTCCCTTCTAGCCCCTTCTCTTCTCCTCACCTGCCTGACACTTCCCTTTGATTTCCCTTGTCCTTTCCTTTTTTCCATGGTCCACTGTCGTCTCCTATCAGATTCCTCCTTCAGGCCCTTACCTCTGCCATCGATCACCTCTCCCCCATCCACCCACCTTCCCCCCATCTGGTTTCACTCATCACTTTCCAGCTTGTACTCCTTCCCGTCCCCCACCTTCTTTTTCTGGTTGCGGTACCTTTCCAGGCCTAATAAAGGGTCTCATCACGAGTTTATTGCCCTCAATAAATGCTACCCGACCTGCTAGGTTTCTCCAGCATTTTGTGTGTGTCGCTTTGGATTTCCAGCATCTGTAGAAACTTGTGTTTGTGTAAAAGGATACAGCAGATGTGGCCCGGTTGTGAATACAGGTGGAGAAATGTCAGGTGGAGTTTAATCCAGGCAAGCACGTGGAGTTGAGCTTTGAAAGGTCAAATGTGAAAGGAAAGTGTATGGTAAATGGTAAGACCCGCAAGAGCACTAATGTACAGAGGGATCTTGCGGTACAAGGTAATTTCTCTCTGAAAGTGGCAACAAAGGTAGATAGGGTGATAAAGAAGGCATTTGGCAGGCTTTTCATTGGCTGAGTGTATTAATTAGGAAGTCATATTACAACTGTGTAAAACTTAGGTCTGGCTGTATTTGGGTCCTGCTGTGCAGTCCTCATTGCCCCATTAAAGCAAGCATGTGGGGTTTTGCAGGGGGTGCAGAAATAGCTCACCAGGGTGCTGCTGAAACTGGAGAGTATTAGCTTCAGGGAGAGTTTTGACAAACTGATTTACAGATACATTAGGGATATTAAAGAGGCACATTGTTGATAAAATGATGGAGAACTATGTAGGGGGAAGGATTAGACTGATTTTAAATAGGCTGAAAATGTTGTCACAACATTGTGGGCTGAAGGGCCTGTACTGTGCTGTAGCGCTCGATGCTTAAACTTTGACGAAGCTGAGAATTATAAGAGGCAAAGGGACGGTAAATTTCCTCAGAGCAGAAATTTCAAATATTAGAAAATTTATCTCCTTTAAACATTTTCCCTCTCACCTTAAATCCATGTGGGACAAGTTCTCTTGTATGAAGTGATGGGTGGTGGTGAAAGCAGATATGTGAGCATTGGTTAAAAGGCATTTGGACAGACAGAGAGACAGAATTGAAGGGATGTGGGTTACGTGCAGGCAGATGGGATTAGTTTAATTTGGAATCGTGTTCAGCACAAATCTGATGGGGCAAAGGGCTTGTTCTATTTTCTAATTGTACCATGTAGTTTGGGTGTGGTTCTATGCAAAAATCTGCATTTTTCCATCAAATTCAGTCTGGAGTTTTTCAGGAGCCATGAGAATGCAAGGGAATAGAAGGCACCCACTTGGCCCATCCTGCCTTCCCCCATCATTCAATAGGACTGTGGTGGAACTGCCCCAGGCCTTGTCTCATCTTCCTGCCAGTTCCACACACTTCTCAATTCCTCATCATTCAAATATACATTTATGTTAAATAACTCCTAAGATCTAACCTGCAGAGCACCCTGAGACAGGAATCGCCAGACAGCCACTCACCTCGGAGGTGAATTTTCTACACCTCTCTCTTTTCAATGACTGGTCCCTGGTAACCATGTCTTTGTTTCAAACTCTCACAGTCTGAGCACCTGACCATCTGACAAACCAAATTCAAGATTCTTGATTGTTTTTTTCAATGTAAAGGAAAACAGAATGATTTACTTCAGATCCAATGCAGCATAAAAAAACACAAAAGCTTATATATGTAGACAAATTTGGATCTAAGAATCATAGTCATAGAACACTACAACATAGAAACAGGCCCTTTGACCCACCTAGTCCATGCTGAACTATTAATCTGCCTAGTCCCATTGACATAGCCCTTCACACCCCTCCCATCTGTGTATCTACCCAAACTTCTCTTTAATGTTGTAATCAAACCCACACCCACCACTTCTACTGGCAACTCCTTCAACACTCTCACCACCCTCTGAAGTAGTTCCCCCTCATGTTCCCATATAACAATTACAGCACAGAAACAGGCCATCTTGGCCCTTCGAGTCCGTGCCGAACACTTACTCTCAACTAGTCCCACCGACCTGCACTCAGCCCATAACCCTCCATTCCTTTCCTGTCCATATACCTATCCAATTTTACTTTAACTGACAATATCGAACCTGCCTCTACCACTTCTACTGGAAGCTCGTTCCACACAGCTACCACTCTCTGAGTAAAGAAGTTGCCCCTCGTGTTACCCCTAAACTTTTGCCCCCTAACTCTCAACTCGTGTCCTCTTGTTTGAATCTCCCCTACTCTCGATGGAAAAATCCTATCCACATCAACTCTATCTATCCCCCTCATAATTTTAAATACCTCTATCAAGTCCCCCCTCAACCTTCTATGCTCCAAGGAATAAAGACCTAACTTGTTCAAACTTTCTCTGTAACTTGGGTGCTGAAACCCAGGTAACATTCTAGTAAATCTCCTCTGTACTCTCTCTATTTTGTTGACATCTTTCCTATAATTCGGTGACCAGAACTGTTCGCAATACTCCAAATTTGGCCTCACCAGTGCCTTGTACAATTTTAACATTACATCCCAACTCCTATACTCAATGCTCTGATTTATAAAGGCCAGCATACCAAAAGCTTTCTTCATCACTATCCACATGAGATTCCACCTTCAGGGAACTATGCACCATTATTCCTAGATCACTCTGTTCTACTGCATTCTTCAATGCCCTACCATTTACCATGTATGCCTTATATTTGATCTACCAAAATGTAGCACCTCACACTTATCAGCATTAAACTCCATCTGCCATCATTCAGCCCGCTCTTCTAACTGGCCTAAATCTCTCTGCAAGCTTTGAAAACCTACTTCATTATCCACAACACCACCTATCTTAGTATCATCTACATACTTACTAATCCAATTTACCACCCAATCATCCAGATCATTAATGTATATGACAAACAACATTGGACCCAGTACAGATCCCTGAGGCACACCACTAGTTACCGGCCTCCAACCTGACAAACAGTTATCCACCACTACTGTCTGGCATCTCCCATCCAGCCACTGTTGAATCCATTTTACTACTTCAATATTAATACCTAACGATTGAACCTTCCTAACTAACCTTCCGTGTGGAACCTTGTCAAAGGCCTTACTGAAGTCCATATAGACAGCATCCACTGCTTTACCCCTGTCAACTTTCCTAGTAATCTCTTCAAAAAATTCAATAAGATTTGTCAAACATGACCTTCCACGTACAAATCCATGTTGACTGTTCCTAATCAGACCCTGTCTATCCAGATAATTGCATATACCATCTCTAAGAATACTTTCCATTAATTTACCCACCACTGACGTCAAATTTACAGGCCTATAATTGCTCTTAGAACCCTTTTTAAACAATGGAACAACATGAGCATTACGCCAATCCTCTAGCACCATCCTCATTTCTAATGATATTTGAAATATTTCTGTCAGAGCCCCTGCTATTTCTATACTAACTTCCCTCGAGGTCCTAAGGAATATCCTGCCAGGACCCAGAGATTTATCCACTTCTGTATTCCTGAAAAGCGCCAGTACTTCCTCCTCTTTAATCATCATTGTTTCTATAACTTCCCTACTTGTTTCCCTTACCTTACCCAATTCAATATCCTTCTCCTTAGTGAATACCGAAGAAAAGAAATTGTTCAAAATCTCCCCATCTCTTTTGGCTCCACACATAGCTGTCCACTCTGATTCTCTAAGGAACCATAGAACATTACAGCACAGTACAGGCCCTTCAGCCCTCCATGTTGTGCCGACCCATATAATCCATAAAAAAAAGTACTAAACCCACACTACCCCATAACCCTCCATTTTTCTTTCATCCATGTGCCTGTCCAAGAGGCTCTTAAATACTCCTAATGTTTTAGCTTCCACCACCATCCCTGGCAAGTCATTCCAGGCACTCACAACCCTCTGTGTAAAAAAAAATTTACCCCTGATGTCTCCGCTGAACTTTCCTCCCTTAATTTTGTACATATGTCCTCTTGTGTTTGCTGTTGGTGCCTTGGGAAACAGGTACTGACTATCCACCCTATCCATGCCTCTCATAATCTTGTAGACCTCTATCAAGTCCCTTCTCATTCTTCTACGCTCCAAAGAGAAAAATCCCAGCTCTGCTAACCTTGCTTCATATGACTTGTTCTCCAAACCAGGCAACATCCTGGTAAATCTCCTCTGCACCCTCTCCATTGCTTCCACATCCTTCCTATAATGAGGTGACCAGAATTGAACACAATACTCTAAGTGCGGTCTGACCAGAGATTTGTAGAGTTGCAACATGACCTCTCTACTCTTGAACTCAATCACCCTATTAATGAAGCCTAGCATCCCATAAGCTTTCTTAACTACCCTATCAACCTGTGCAGCGACCTTGAGGGATGTATGGATTTGAACCCCAAGGTCCCTTTGTTCATCCACACTCTTAAGTACTGACCATTAATCCTGTACTCAGTCTTCTGGTTTGTCCTTCCAAAATGCATCACCTCACACTTACCCGGATTGAAATCCATCTGCCATTTTTCTGCCCAACTCTGCAGCCTATCTATATCCTCTTGTAACCTTTGACAACCTGCAGCTCCATCCACATCTCCTCCAATCTTTGTGTCATCTGCAAACTTACTCACCCATCCTTCCACCTCTACATCCAGGTCATTTATAAAAATCACAAAAAGCAGGGGTCCCAGGACAGATCCCTGCAGCACTCCACTAGTCACCAACCTCCAGGCAGAATACTTTCCTTCCACAACTACTCTCTGCTTTCTTCCTTTAAGCCAATTTTTTATCCAAACAGCCAAGGTTCCACTTATCCCATGCCTCATGACTTTCTGGATGAGTCTTTCGTGAGGGACCTTGTTAAATGCTTTGCTAAAGTCCATGTAGACCACATCCACTGCCCTACCCTCATCAATTTCTTTTGTTGCCTCTTCAAAAAACTCAATCAGGCTCGTGAGGCACGATCTTCCCTTCACAAAGCCATGTTGACTATCCGTGAGTAGACTGTATTCTCCAAATGCTCATAGATCCTATCCTTAAGAATCCTTTCCAGTAGTTTGCATACCACTGACATAAGACTTTCCAGTCTATAGTTCCCAGGTTTCTCCCTATTACCTTTTTTAAACAGGGGAACTACATTTGCCATTCACTAGTCCTCCGGCACTTCCCCTGCAGCCAAGGAGGATTCAAAGATAATGGCCAATGCTCCTGCAATCTCTTCTCTCAGTTCCCACCACATCCTGGGGTGTTTCATATCCAGCCCTGGGGATTTATTAATCTTAATGTTTTTAAGAAGATCCAGCACTTCTTCCTTAATCTCCACACTGTCCTGCACACAGGCCCACTCAACTTCGACCTCATCCTGATCAAGATCCTTTTCACTTGTGAATACTGAAGCAAAGTATTCATTTAGGACCTCCCCAGCCTCCTCCGCCTCCAGGCACATGTTGCCCTCTTTATTCTTTAGCGGTCCCACCTTCGTTCTCGTCATCCTCCTATTCTTCACATACGCATAAAACACCTTGCGGTTCTCCTTAATCCTACATGCCAAGGCCTTCTCATGCCCCCTTCGAGCTCTCCTAAGTCCTTTCTTTAGCTCCTTCCTGGCTACCCTATATTTCTCATAAGCCCCTCCTACTTCCTGCTTCTTATATCTAACATATGCTTCCTTTTTCCTCTTGACGGGTTCCTCTTGATGTTTCGTCAGCCATGGTTCCCTTTTCATAACCTTTTTTCCTTGCCTCAGTGGGACAAACCTATCCTGAACCCAACTCAACTGGGTCCCTGATCTTCTCCCACATTACTTCTGTACTTTCCCCTTTGAACATCTGTTTCCAATTTACTCTCGCTAGTTCCTGCCTCATCCCTTCAAAGTTAGCCCTTCCCCAGTTAAGCACTTTACCATTTCATCTGATTTTATCCCTTTCCATAGCTATGCTGAAGCTAAGAGGGTTGTGGTCACTCTCACCAAAATGCTCCCCCACCAAGAGGTCTGTCACCTGACCGGGTTCATTACCCAGAACTAGATCCAGTATAGCCTCTCCTCTCGTCGGCCGGTCCACATACTGTGTCAGGAATCCCTCTTGAACACACCTGACAAATTCAGCCCCATCTATCCCCCTTGCACTCAGGAGGTGCCAGTCAATATGAGGGAAGTTGAAATCACCCATAACTACTACCCTGCATTTCCTGCTCCATTCTGAAATCTGCCTGCTTATCTGCTCCTTGGTGTCCCGAGGGCTATTTGGGGGCCCATAGACTACTCCCAGCACAGTGATTGATCCCTTCCTATTTCTGACTTCCACCCAGACTGACTCCGTGGACACTCCTTATGCAGCGTCCTCCCTTTTTATAGCCGTGATACTGTCCCTGACCAGCAATGCCACTCCCCCCCTTTCTACCTCCTATCCTATTCCTTTTAAAACACCTGAACCCCAGGAACTGCATCATCTAATCCTGCCCTTCCTCCAACCAAGTTTCAGTAATGGCCTATCAACTATATCAACCTATCAACCTGATAGTACCCTATCAACCTGCACAGCGACCTTAAGGGATGTATGGATTTGAACACCAAAGTCCCTTTGTTTATCCACACTCTTAAGTAACTGACCATTAATCCTGCACTCAGTCTTCTGGTTTGTCCTTCCAAAATGCATCACCTCACACTTACCCGGATTGAAATCCATCTGCCATTTTTCTGCCCAACTCTGCAGCCTATCTATATCCTCTTGTAACCTTCGACAACCTGCAGCTCCATCCACATCTCCTCCACATGTCATCTGCAAACTTACTCACCCATCCTTCCGCCTCTACATCCAGGTCATTTATAAAAATCACAAATAGCAGGGGTCCCAGGACAGATCCCTGCAGCACTCCACTAGTCACCAACCTCCAGGCAGAATACTTTCCTTCCACAACTACCCTCTGCTTTCTTCCTTTAAGCCAATTTTTTATCCAAACAGCCAAGGTTCCACTTATCCCATGCCTCATGACTTTCTGGATGAGTCTCTCGTGAGGGACCTTGTCAAATGCTTGACCAATTTTATCCCTTTTGCTATTATTATAACTGTAGAAACCCTTTGGATTTATTTTCACCTTACTTGCCAAAGCAACCTCGTATCTTCTTTTAGCTTTTGGTGAGACCGCACTTAGAGTATTGTGTTCAATTCTGGTCACCTTATTATAGGAAGGATGTGGAAGCTGTGGAGAGGGTTCAGAGGAGATTTACCAGGATGTTGCTTGGTTTGGAGAACAAGTCATATGAAGCAAGGTTAGCAGAGCTGGGACTTTTTTCTTTGGAGCGTAGAAGAATAAGAGGGGACTTGATAGAGGTCTACAAGATTATGAGAGGCATAGATAGGGTGGATAGTCAGTACTTGTTTCCCAGGGCACCAATAGCAAACACCAGAGGGCATATGTACAAAATTAAGGGAGGAAAGTTCAGGGGAGACATCAGGGGTAAACTTTTTACACAGAGGGTTGTGAGTGCCTGGAATGACTTGCCAGGGATGGTGGTGGAAGCTAAAACATTAGGGATATTTAAGAGCCTCTTGGACAGGCACATGGATGAAAGAAAAATGGAAGGTTATGGGGTAGTGTGGGTTTAGTACTTTTTTTTATGGATTATGTGGGTCGGCACAACATGGAGGGCTGAAGGGCCTGTACTGTGCTGTAGTGTTCTATGGTTCTATGGTAATTTCTTTCTTAAGATTCTTTTTACATTCTTTATATTCCTCGAGCACCTCATTTACTCCATGCTGCTTATATTTATTGTAGATCTCTCTCTTTCTCCAAACCAAGTTTCCAATATCCCCTGAAAACCATGGCTGTCTGAAACTTTTAACCTTTCCTTTCAACCTAACAGGAACATAAAGATTCTGTACCCTCAAAATTTCACCTTTAAATGATCTTCATTTCTCTATTACATCCTTCCCATAAAACAAATTGTCCCAATCCACTCCTTCTAAATCCTTTCACCTCCTCAAAGTTAGCCTTTCTCCAATCAAAAATCTCAACCCTGGGTCCAGTTCTATCCTTCTCCATAATTATATTGAAACTAATGGCATTGTAATCACTGGACCCGAAGTGCTCCCCAACACATAACTCCGTCACCTGATCTATCTCATTCCCTAACAGGAAATCCAACACAGCCCCTTCTCTAGTTGGTACCTCTATGTATTGCTGCAAAAAACTATCCTGCACACATTTTACAAACTCCAAACCATCCATCCCTTTTACAATTTGGGCTTCCCAGTCTATGTGTGGAAAATTAAAATCTCCCTCAATCACAACCCTGTGCTTACTACAAATATCTGCTATCTCCTTATAAATTTGCTCCTCCAATTCTCGCTTCTCATTAGGTGGTGTATAATACACCCTTATATGTGTTACTACACCTTTCCAGTTCCTCAGTTCCACCCAAATAGTCTCCCTAGATGAGCCTTCTAATCTATCCTGCCAGAGCACTGCTGTAATATTTTCTCTTGACAAGCAATGCAACACCTCCCCCTCTTGTTCCTCCAATTCTATCACACCTGAAGCAACGAAATCCAGGAATAGTTAGTTGCTAATCACACCTCTCCTGCAACCATGTTTCACTAATTGCTACAACATCATATTTCCAGGTATCGATCCATGCTCTAAGCTCATCCACCTTTCTTACAATGCTCCTAGCACTAAAATAAATGCATTTAAGGAATTCTCCACCTCTTACTCTCTGTTTATCTCTAACAGTGCAAACAACTTTACTATCTTTTTCTTTGTTCTCCCACACATCTGTTCCTACACTCTGGTTCCCCTCCCACCCTTGTATCTAGTTTAAATCCACTGGAAGTTCTCCTTAACCTTGCGCCTTAATCTATGACACCCAACCTTAATGAAAAAAACCTGCTTCCATTAACCCTATGTATACCCCTCATAATTTTGTATACATCTATCAAATGAAATCCTAACCTATTCAATCTTTCCCAATAACTCAGGTCCTCAAGTCCTGGCAACATCCTTGCAGATTTTCTCTGCTCTCTTTCAATCTTATTGTTATATTTCCTGTAGGAAGGTGACCAGAACTGTACACAATACTCCAAATTAGCCCTCAACAACTTAAACATAACATCCCAACTCTTGTACTCAAAACTTTTATTTATGGCCAATGTGCCAGAAGCTCTCTTTAGATAGATAGATAGATAGATAGATAGATAGATACTTTATTCATCCCCATGGGGAAATTCAACATTTTTTCCAATGTCCCATACACTTGTTGTAGCAAAAACTCCTTACATACATACTTAACTCAGTAATAATATGATATGCATCTAAATCACTAACTCAAAAAGCATTAATAATAGCTTTAAAAAAAAAAAAAAGTTCTTAAGTCCTGGCAGTTGAATTGTAAAGCCTAATGGCATTGGGGAGTATTGACCTCTTCATCCTGTCTGAGGAGCATTGCATCGACAGTAACCTGTCGCTGAAACTGCTTCTCTGTCTCTGGATGGTGCTATGTAGAGGATGTTCAGGGTTTTCCATAATTGACCCTATCTACTCGTGACGCTACTTTTGAGAAATTCTGGATCTATATTCCCTGATCCCTCTGTTCTACCACACTCCACAGTGCCCTCAGCTCACCATGTAAGTACCAAATTGGTTTGTCCTCCCAAAGTGCAGCACCTAAAACTTCTTTGCATTAAATTCCATCTGCAATTTTTCCGGCTGGCTCAGATCCCTCTGCAAGATAGCCGTCCTCGCTGTCCACTACGTGTCCAATCTTGGTGTCATCTACAAATTTGCTGATCCAGTTTACCATATTATCATCCAGATCATAGATATAGATGACAAACAGCAATGGACCCAGCACCGAGCCCTGTGGCACCTCACTAGTCACAGGCCTCCAGTCACGGAGGCAACCATCTGCAACCACTTTCTGGCTTCTCTCGCAAAGCCAATGTCTAATCCAGTTTACTACTTCATCTTGAATGCCAAGCAACTAAACCTTTTCGACCAACTTCCCATGTGGGATTTTGTCAAATGCCTTGCTAAAATCCATGTAGACAACATCCACTGCCTTGCCTTCATCAATGTTCCTGGTAACTTCTTTGAAAATCTTCCATAAGGATAGTTAGACACGACCTACTATGCACAAAGGCATGTCGACTACTGCTAATCAGTGCCTGTCTATTCAAATACTTATATATCTGGTCCCTTCATGTTTCAATAATATCGCCTCTCATTCTTCTGAGCTTCAAAGAATATAGTGCTGTCTTCTTGCAAATCCTCTTCTCAATAATTAGCCGAGTGAATCTTTTTTGGATTTCCTCTGACATTGGTGTATCTTTTCATTAAATAAGGAGACCAAATCTGTGCACGGTATGCTGGGTCTGGCCACACCAACACACTTTACAATTATAACAATACTCTGTATTTCTAAATCCAGTCCTTTTGAAATAAAGACCAGTATGTAATTTGCCTCTAACTATGTGCTGCATGGCTCTGTCAGATTTCTTGGTGCACAAGAGCACCTTGTGCCTGCAACCTGTAATAGAACATAAGAACAGGCCATTCGGCCCACAGTGTTGTGCTGAACCAATTAAGGTGGTAATTAAATGACTGACTAATCTCTTCTGCCTACGCAATGTCCATATCTTTTCATTTTCTCACGATCATGTGTTTATCAATACGTCTCTTAGAAGTCCCTAATGTATCTGCCTCTACTACCACCTCAGACAGCCCCTTCCAGATACCCACCACTCTGTGTGAAAAGCGTCTGGTGCTCCAGATTGTGACGTTTTCTCTTTCCGTAGATACCGTTTGACTAACTGGGGTTCGCACAGCATTTCCATTTAAACCCCATGTATACTTTACAGGAGATGAGAACAGCTGCAATCGCGAGGCCTTTAGAGATCAATGAGACCGAGAAGGCACTTCGAGCCGGAATTCAGGAGATTATGGTCAGTATCTATATCACTTCAAATCAGTAACAGCAGGAGAAAGTTTAAAGATTTAATTTGGGTTCATTTGCTATTTGTTTCTCCTCTGACACTGGGAATCCACATGCATTAGGTGAATTGTGCTGAGCCGAGGTGGCAGGCAGTTTCCTGTCCTGATTTTTGTTCTGTCGTGCTATGTGTAGCTTATGAAGAGGGATAGCCAGAGGCCGGTGCATCTGTTGGATTCATTGCACAGACAATGGAGGGCAGGTCATTAAAGTGGAGGTTGATAGGTTCTTGATTAATCAGGGCATCAAAGGTTAAAAGGAGAAAACAGGAGAATGTGGTTGAGAAGTTAATAACTCAGCCATGATGGAATGCCGAAGCAGCTGTGATAGGCTGAATGGCCCAATTCTGCTCCTGTGCCTTATGGTCTTATTAGCAAGTTGTTTGTTTGTAGGTGCGATGTTTTGTCTGGGATGGGTGGTGTTAGTGGGTTGCTGCCTGCGGCAGTTCGTCCCATGTCAGCGTGCGTGCCCTATCCTCCCGTCTCAGATGGGCAATGCACAATACTTTGTTGCTGTTCTGTTTCAGGGGCAAGTGCAGAAGACCAAGCACATGTTGAACAATGTTGCCTCTGATGAGGCCAACCTGGAGGCTAAGATCGAGAAGAAGAAACTGGAGCTGGAGAGGAGCAGGAAGCGACTGCAAACTCTGCAGAGCGTCAGGTCAGACAATCATTCACTGGTGCTCTGGTGCTCATGAGATGCTGGCCATGGGCTCTGCTTTGGTCTCGGGGTGGCTGAGGGCTTTTCCTGAATGTGGATAGGTCGAGTGAGCTTGGGCCTTTCTCTGTGGAGTGAGAGGTAATGTGTACAAGATGATAAGTTGCGTAAGTGAAGTAGAGAGCCAGAGACATCTCACTGAGACAGAAATGACTAATATAAGGGGGTATAAATTTAAGGTGCTTAGAGGGGGGATGTTTTACAGAAAGTGGTGGGTGTATGGAACGCCCTGCCAGCCATGGAAGGCGTAGAAGCAGATACATTAGGGATGCTTAAAAGACTCTTTGGTAGGCACATGGACTATGTGGGAGAGAAGAGTTAGAATGAATAGTGTAAAGGATTAGCACAACATGGGTGGGCTGAAGGGCCTGTACTGTGTTGTAGTGTTCTTTGTAATTGTTGACCACTTTGGAAGTAGTGTCAGTTCTTTGTTATTATAGTGGTTAATATCCCCTTCTGTCGTTCTGGAGACCAGGGTTCAATTCCCCGATGGCGAGGCATGGAACTTCTAAGGTTGGCACGATAGAGTAGCAGAAGTGTGGTGACACCTGATGGCTGCCCCTAGAAGATCCTCAGACAGTGTTGCTTATTGAGACAAACAACACATTTCACTGTATGTTTCAATGTACATGTGATAAATAAAGCTAATCTTTAAACTGTGCCTTCTCTTAAGGAACAGAGGTAGCCCAGCAGGGGAAGAGATGTGAGCTGGTCATTCTGTGGTATTACATTGTGTGCAAATGGAACTCTAATGGAAATTAGGTGTTTGAGGTGCTAATTAAAACCATACATTATTTACCCACAGAAGAACCCTCACCCTTCCATCTCTTCTTATCCTGACATTTCTGAGCAGACTGAGTGGAACAGAAATTATTTTCTCTGTTCTAATAGTTGCTAATATTCACTGTAAGCATGAAGCACACCAGTGAGGGTGTAGAGTGGAGAAAGAGAGATTAAGTTTATTCGTCAAGTGTACATTGAAACTTACAGTGAAATGCATCAACGACCAACACAGTCTGAAAATGTACTGGGGGCAGCCTGCAAGTGTAATCGTGCTTCTGGTATCAGCATAGCATGTCCGTAATTTACTAACTCTAGCCTGTATGTGTTTGGAATGTGGAAGGAAAGTGGAGCACCTGGAGGAAACCCACACGGTTATGGTGAGAATGTACAAACTCCTTACAGACAGTGGCAGGAACTGATCCCGTATTGCTGCTGCTGTAAGCATTACAGTAACTGCTACACTACAACTTTACCTGTATCCATAGTCAAAGGAACAGAGACAAATTTCTGTGGGTGTGATAGAGAGCACCGGATGGTATGTTGCCTCACAGGTGCCAGTATCAGGGATGTCTCAGATTGGGTCCATGGTATTGTCAAAGGTGAGGGTGTGCAGCCAAATGGCACCAATGATAAAGGTAGACAAAGTGAGGTCCTGAAGAGAGATTTTAGGGAGCTACGTAGAAAGCTGGAAAAACAGGACCTCCAGGGTAGTAATCTCTGGATTGCTGCCTGTGCCAAGCACCAGTGAGGGTAGAAAACAGGATAATTTGGCAGGTGAATGTGTGACTAAGGAACTGTTGCAGGGGGCAGGGGTCCAGATTTATGGATCATTGGGATCTCTTCTGGGGAAGGTAAGACCTGTACAAGAGGGACGGGTTACTCCTGAATTCAAGGGTGTCCAATATTATGTGGGCAGGTTAGTGGGAGTTGTTTGGGAGGGTTTAAACTAATTTGGCAGGGGGATGGAAACCGGAGTGATAGTGCTGAGGATGAGGGAGTTGGTTTACAAACAAAGGGCATGTGTAGTGAGATTCCTAACAAGGAGAGGCTGATGATAGGGCAGAATTGCTGTCAACTGGATCAGTTGCAACACTTAAAGTGGACAAAATCGAACAGGACTGATGGTCCTATATTTGAATGCGCACAGTTTATGGAATAAGGTAGATGAACTTGTAGCACAGTTACTGATTGGCATGTATGATGTTGTAGGCATCACTGAACTATGGCTAAAAGAAGATTATAACTGGGAGCTTAATGTCCAAAGATACACATTGTATCAAAAGAACAGTCAGGAAGGTGGAGGGGATGACATGGCTCTGTTGGGGGAAAAAATTGAAATTGAATCATTAGAAAGCAAAGACACGGTGAGGAGGTGTTGAATCATTGTGGATTGAGCTAAGGCATTGCAAGGGTAAAGAGACCCTGATGAGAGTTGTATACAGACCCCCCAAACAGTAGTAAGGATGTGATCTACAAATTACAACGGGAAATTGGAAAATGCATGCCATAAGGGCAAAGTCAGTCTTTGGGGATTTAATATACAGGTAGATTGGGAAAATCAGGTTAGTGATGGAGCCCAAGAGAGGGAATTTTTGGAATGCTTATGAGATGGCTTTTTAGAGCAGCTCATGGTTCAGCCCACTAGAGGATCAGCTGTTGTGCAATGAACCAGAATTGATTAGAGACCTTAAGGTAAAAAGAACCCTTAGGAGCAAGTGATTCACCCTAAAATTTGAGAAGAAGCTAAAGTCAGCTGTTTCAGTATTACAGTAGAGTGAAGAGAATTACAGGGGCATAAGAGAGGAGGTAGCCAGAATATATTGGAAAAGAACACTGGCAGGGATGACGGCAGAACAGAAAAGTATGGTATTTCTAGAAGCAATTTGGAAGACACAGGATATATACATTCCAAAGAAGAGGAAATATTCTAAAGGCAAGATGACACAGTGGTGGCTAACAAGCAAATCAAAACCAAAGAGAGGACATATAATAGAGGAAAAATAAGAGGTAAGTTAGAGTATTGGGAAGCTTTCAAAAGTCAACAGAAGGCAATAAAGAAGTCATTAAGAAGGTAATATAAAAGTAAGTTAGCCAATAATACTAAAGAGGATAGCAAAAATGTAAAAGAGAGGTGAGAGTGGATATCATACCACTGGAAAAGAATGACGGACAAACTGAATAATTATTTTGCATCATTCTTCACTGTGGAAGACACCAGGAGTATGGTGGAAGTTCCAAGTGTCGGGGGGATGAAGTGTGTGAAGTTACCATAATTAGAGAGAAGGTTCTTGGGAAACTGAAAAATCTGAAAGTAGGTAAGTCACCTGGACCAGATGATGTACACCCCCAGGGTTCTGAAAGGACTGGCTAAAGAGATTGTGGAGGCATTAGTAATGATCTTTCAAGAATCACTAGATTCTGGAATGGTTCCATAAGACAGGAAAATTGCAAATGTCACTCCACTCTTCAAGGGAGAACGGGAAGAAGAAAGGAAAATGTAGGCCCTTTGTCCTACTGAATCTGCTGCATTATTCCACCATGACTGATCCAATTTTCCTCTCAGCCCCAATCCCCTGCTTTCTCCCCATATCTCTTCATGCCCTAACCAATCAAGAACCTATCAATCTCTGCCTTAAATATGCATAAAATACTTGGCTTCCACAGCTGTCTGTGGCGATGAATCCCACAGATCCATCACTCTGGCTAAAGAAATTCCTCCTCATTGCCATTCTAAAAGGATACCCCTCTATCTGAAGCTGCGTCCTCTGGTCTCAAGACTCTCCCACCATAGGAAACATTCTCTCCACATCCACTCTATCAAGGCCTTTCACCATTCGATAGGCTTCAATGAGGTCACCCTTCATTCTTCTGAATTCTCGTGAATACAGGTTCACAGCCATTAAATACTTTTATAACACACCATTCAATCCTGGAATCATTTTCATAAATCTCCGATGAACACTCTCCACTATCAGCACATCCTTTCTAAGATAAGGCGCCAAAACCTGCTCACGATGCTCTAAGTGAGGCCCCACCAGTGTTTATAAAGCCTCAACGTTACATCCTTGCTTTTGTATTCCAGTCCTCTTGAAAGGAATGTTAACATTGCATTTGCCTTCCTTACCACAGACTCAATCTGCAAATTAACCTTCTGCACAATGACTCCCAAGGTTTTTTTTTGGATTTTCTCTCCATTTAGAAAATAGTCAACCCTTTCAATTCTTCTACCAGAGTGCATGACCGTACACTTCCTGACACTGTATTTCATCTGCCACTTCTTTGCCCATTCTACTTTGTCTAAGTTTTTCTGTAGCCTCTCTACTTCCTCAGAGCTATCTGCACCTTCACCTATCTTCATATCATCTGCAAACTTCACAATAAAGCCATCAATTTCATCATTGACATAAAACGTAAAAAGAAATGGTCACCACACAGACCTGGAACTCCACTAATCACTGGCAGCTAACCAGGAAAGGTTCCCTTTATTCCCACTCTTTGCCTCCTACCAACCAGCTACTGCTTTATCCATGCTAGAACCTTTCCTGTAATACCATGGGCTCATAGCTTGTTAAGCAGCCTCATTTGTGGCACCTTGTCAAAGGCCTTTTGTAAATCCACGTACACAACAAAAACTGATTCTCCTTTATCTATCCTGCTTGTTATTTCTTCTAAGAATTCCAACAGATTTGTCAGGCAAGATTTTCCTTGAGGAAACCATACTGACTGCGGCCCATTTTATCATGTGCCTTCAGGTACCCTGAGACCTTATCCTTAATAATCAACTCCAACACCTCTCCAAACACTGAGGTCAGACTAACTGGCCTATAGTTTCCTTTCTTCTGCCTCTCTCCCTTCTTGAAACGTGCAGTGCATTTGCAATTTTCCAGAATCTAGTAATTCTTTAAAGATCATTACAAATGCTCCACAATCTCTTCAGCCACCTCTTTCAGAACTCTGGAGTGTACACTATCTGGTCCAGGTGACTTATCCACCTTCAGACTTGTCAGTTTCCCAGGAACCTTCTTTTTAGTTATGGTAACTTCACACACTTCATACCCCTGATACCTGGAACTTCCACCGTACTGCTAGTGTCTTCCACAGTGAAGATTGATGCAAAATACTTAATTAGTTCGTCCACCATTTCCTTGTCCCCCATTCCTACCTCTCCAGTACTTTTTTCCAGTGGCCTGATGACCCTCGCTCGCCTCTCTGTTTAGATTTTATGTATCTGAAGAAACTTTTGGTATCCTCTTTAATATTATTAGCTAGCTTATTTTCAAATTCCACCCTAATGACTTTTTAGTTGCCTTCTTTTGGTATTTGAAAACTTCCCAATCCTCTAACTATCCACTAATTTTTGCTCTATTATATGCCCTCTCTTTGGCTTCTATATTGGCTTTGACTTCTCATGTTAGCCTTGGTTATTGCAACTTTCATTTAAGTACTTACTGTTTGCAATACTGTTTGTACTGTGAGTACAAAGATCTCCGTTTGTGAAAAGGATATTGAGCTGATCGCTGTGAGTATGAGGCCATATTACCTGCCTCGAGAATTCGCCAGCGTCATTGCGGTGATTGTGTATGTCCCGCCGCGTGCCGACGCAACGGTAGCGTGTGACGTCATCAGCTCCGCTGTTGCTAGGCTTCAGACACAGCACCCTGAGGCACTGGTGATAATTACAGGGGACTTCAACCATGTGACTTTGGACAAGACACTACCTGCTTTCTCCCAGTACGTGGATTGTTACACCAGGGGTAACAGGACTATTGACCTGCTGTATGCAAACGTACAGGATGCATATAGTGCATCCCCGCTGCCTGCACTGGGGAAAGCTGATCACAACCTGGTTTTGTTACAGTCAAGATATAAATCAATTGTGATGAGGCATCCCACTACCACACGCTCTTTTAGAAAGTGGACTCCTGAAGCTGAACAGGCCCTGAGAGATTGCTTCGGTACTACTAACTGGGATGTACTGCAAGGGGGGCTCTGTGGGGGCGTTGAGGAGGTCACTGAGTGCACAACGGACTATATTAACTTTTGTGTGGATGCAGTTGTCCCTGTTAGAACTGTTCGCTGCTATCCCAATAATAAGCCCTGGATCACTAGTCACATCAAAGGCCTCCTAAACCAGAAGAAGAGGGCCTTTAAAGATGGTGATCGGTTGGAGCTTAAAAGAGTTCAGAAGGAACTCAGAGTACAGATAAGGGGGGCAAAGGAGCAGTATAGGAGAAAGTTAGAACAAAAGCTGCAGGAAAAAAGCATGAAGGAGGTGTGGGATGGGATGAAGATCATCACCGGATGTGGTGCAAAGCGGGGGGCAAACATAAGTGGAGATGTGGAGAAAGCGAACCAGCTGAACAACTTCTTCAATAGGTTCGACAGCACAATCTCACCCTCACTGCAGAACTCCACACCAGGCTTACTTCCCTCACAGGAAAATATCCACTCACAGGAGACCTGGCCCACGCCCAGGTTTACGGCTGCACAGGTGGAAGGTCAACTGAGGAAGATCTGTACCAGCAAGGCGGCTGGACCGGATGGAGTTTCCCCACAATTACTGAGGGCCTGTGCGACTG
This sequence comes from Hemitrygon akajei, assembly GCF_048418815.1. NCBI lineage: Eukaryota > Metazoa > Chordata > Chondrichthyes > Myliobatiformes > Dasyatidae > Hemitrygon > Hemitrygon akajei. Next base: position 2,615,827 of record NC_133134.1, read on the forward strand.
AACTGGGAGAACCACTACAGCGCATCTTCAACATGAGTCTAGATCAGAGAAGAGTACCCAGACAGTGGAAAACATCTTGTATTGTCCCGGTACCGAAGAAACCACAACCAAAGGAGTTGAATGACTTCAGACCTGTTGCCTTGACGTCGCACGTGATGAAGACCATGGAGCGGCTGATTATACAGAATCTGAGGCCACAAACCAGGCACGCCCGGGATCCGCTTCAGTTTGCGTATAAGGAGAAGGTGGGAGTGGAGGATGCTATCACGTATTTGCTGCACAAATCACTCTCTCACCTAGATGGGGTCAGTTGTGCTGTGAGGATTACATTCCTTGACTTCTCTAGTGCCTTTAACACCATCCAGCCCAAGATCTTAAAGCACAAACTAACGGAGATGGGAGTAGACTCTCACATGGTGGATTGGATAGTGGACTACTTGACAGATAGACCTCAGTATGTGCGGTTGGGAGACTGTAGGTCTGACACAGTGGTCAGCAGCACAGGAGCGCCACAGGGAACCGTACTCTCTCCGGTCCTGTTCACCCTGTACACATCTGACTTCCAATATAACTCGGAGTCCTGCCATGTGCAGAAGTTCGCTGATGACACGGCAATAGTGGGGTGTGTCAGGAATGGACAGGAGGAGGAGTATAGGAAACTGATACAGGACTTTGTGATATGGTGCAACTCAAACTACCTGCGTCTCAATGTCACCAAGACCAAGGAGATGGTGGTGGACTTTAGGAGATCTAGGCCTCATATGGAGCCAGTGATCATTAATGGAGAATGTGTGGAGCAGGTTAAGACCTACAAGTATCTGGGAGTACAGTTGGACGAGAAGCTAGACTGGACTGCCAACACAGATGCCTTGTGCAGGAAGGCACAGAGTCGACTGTACTTCCTTAGAAGGTTGGCGTCATTCAATGTCTGCAGTGAGATGCTGAAGATGTTCTATAGTTCAGTTGTTGAGAGCGCCCTCTTCTTTGTGGTGGCGTGTTGGGGAGGAAGCATTAAGAAGAAGGACGCCTCACGTCTTAATAAGCTGATAAGGAAGGCGGGCTCTGTCGTGGGCAAAGTACTGGAGAGTTTAACATCGGTAGCTGAGCGAAGGGCGCTGAGTAGGCTACGGTCAATTATGGAAAACCCTGAACATCCTCTACATAGCACCATCCAGAGACAGAGAAGCAGTTTCAGCGACAGGTTACTGTCGATGCAATGCTCCTCAGACAGGATGAAGAGGTCAATACTCCCCAATGCCATTAGGCTTTACAATTCAACTGCCAGGACTTAAGAACTTTTTTTTTAAAAGCTATTATTAATGCTTTTTGAGTTAGTGATTTAGATGCATATCATATTATGACTGAGTTAAGTATTGTATGTAATGAGTTTTTGCTACAACAAGTGTATGGGACATTGGAAAAAATGTTGAATTTCCCCATGGGGATGAATAAAGTATCTATCTATCTATCTATCTATCTATATATATATCCTGTGCCTTCTGAATTGCTTCCAGAAATTCTAGCCATTGCTGCTCTGCCATCATCACTGCCAGTGTTCTTTTCCAATCAATTCTGGCCAACTCCTCTCTCATGCCTCTGTAATTCCCTTTACTCCACTATAATAGTGATGCGTCTGACTTTAACTTCTCCTTATATATCAGGGTGAATTTGATTGTAATACGATCATTTGCCCCTTAGGGTCCTTCTACCTTGAGGTCTCTAATCAATTCTGGTTCGTTGCACAGCACCCAATCCTGTATAGCTGATCCTCTAGTGGGCTTAACCATGAGCTGCTCTAAAAAGCCATCTCATAGGCATTCTCAAAATTCATCCTCCTGTAATCCAGCACCAACCTGATTTTCTATCCAGTTGTAATTTGTAGGCTATATCCTTACTATTGCCTAAGGATCTGGATACAACTCCCATCAGGGTCTTCCCATCACAAACGAGAAAATCTGCAGATGCTGGAAATCCAAGCAACACACGAAGTCCTGCCTGGGTCTTTCGGTCTCGGCCCGAAACCTCAGCCGTATTCTTTTCCAGAGGTGTTGCCTGACCTGCTGAATTCCCCCAGCATTTTGTGTCTGTTGCTCCAGAGTATTTTTACCCTTGCAGTTCCTTGGCTCTATTCACAACCTTCCAACCCAATGTCACCTCTTTCTAATGATTTGATTTCATTTTTTAACAACAGTATCACACCCCTTCTTGCTTCCTGCCTATCCTTTCGATACAATGTGTATCACTGGACATTAAGCTCTCAACTATGATCTTTCAACCATGTTTCAGTGATGCCTACAACATCATATCTACCTACCTGCAACTATGCTGCAAGTTGATCTGCTTTATTCTGTATACTGTGCACATTCAGGTACAACACCTTCAGTCCCTGTATTCATCCTTTTCAATTTTGTCTGCTTTTTATGTCGCAATTCATCTTGTTGACTGCAATTTTGCCCTGTCAGGTCAGGAGCCTTTCCTCAATTCACATTGCCTCTGTTTGTAAACCAGCTACTTTATCTTCAGCACTATTATCCACCTTTCCTACAATACTCTTGCATTGAAATATAGGCAAGTTGGAACATAGAACATAGAAATCTACTGCATAGTACAGGCCCTTCGGCCCACAATGTTGTGCCGACCATGTCACCTACTCTAGAGATTCCCTAGGATTTCCCTAGTGCATAGCCTTCTATTTTTCTAAGCTCCATGTACCTATCTAAGAGGCTCTTAAAAGACCCTATTGTATCTGCTTCTAACAGACAGACAGACATACTTTATTGATCCCGAGAGAAATTGGGTTTAGTTACAGCCGCACCAACCAAGAATAGTGAAGAAATATAGCAATATAAAACCATAAATAATTAAATAATAATAAGTTAATCATGCCAAGTGGAAATAAGTCCAGGACCAGCCTATTGGCTCAGAGTGTCTCCCTCAGAGGAGTTGTAAAGTTTGATGGCCACAGGTAGGAATGACTTCCTATGATGCTCAGTGTTACATCTCGGTGGAATGAGTCTCTGGCTGAATGTACTCCTGTGCCTAACCAGTACATTATGGAGTGCATGGGAGTCATTGTCCAAGATGGCATGCAACTTGGACAGCATCCTCTTTTCAGACACCACCATCAGAGAGTCTAGTTCCACCCCCACAACATCACTGGCCTTACGAATGAGTTTGTTGATTCTGTTGGTGTCTGCTACCCTCGGCCTGCTGCTTCAGCACACAACAGCAAACATGATAGCACTGGTCACCACAGCCTCGTAGAACATCCTCAGCATCGTGCGGCAGATGTTAAAGGACCTCAGTCTCCTCAGGAAATAGAGACGGCTCTGACCCTTCTTGTAGACAGCCTCAGCGTTCTTTGACCAGTCCAGTTAATTGTCAATTCGTATCCCCAGGTATTTGTAATCCTCCACTATGTCCACACTGACCCCTTGGATGGAAACAGGGGTCACTGGTGCCTTAGCCCTCCTCAGGTCCACCACCAGCTCCTTAGTCTTTTTCACATTAAGCTGCAGATGATTCTGCTCACACCATGTGACAAAGTTTCCTACCGTAGCCCTGTACTCAACCTCATCTCCCTTGCTGATGCATCCAACTATGGCAGTTCTACCACTGTCATCAGCAGTGCATTCCACGCACACACCATTCTCTGTGTGGAAAAACTTACCCCTGACATTCCCTCGGTACCTATTTCCCTTATAACATATATGTCAAACTCAAGGCCCGCGGGCCAAATCCGGCCCGCGGTGGAATTATCTTTGGCCCGCGAGATAATATCTAATTACTATTAAAGCTGGCCCCAGTAATCGAAGCGCCTATGGCGTATGATATGTCTAATGCTGAGTTTATTCAGGTACCAGGTTTTCAGGGGTTTTAGTGTTTATTCGGCAGTCTTGCTCGGCAGTCTTCTTCATAAGAAACGGAATTTGTAAAGTGAAACACTTTGTAGTTATAGCAGAGACTGAGACACATGAGAGCAGGCTGAAAAAACGGAGGCAACGAAAGCTGCGTTCGTACGCGTCCGACTGATCCGGCCCGCATGAAGCTGCATTTTGCTCAATCCGGCCCGTGACCTAAAATGAGTTTGACACCCCTGCCTTATAACTATGGACCTTAAAACTATGTCCCCTCATGTTAGCCATTTCAGCCCTGGGGAAAAGCCTCTGACTATCCACACAATCAATGCCCCTCATCATCTTATACACCTCTATCAGGTCACCTCTCATCCTCCATTGCTCCAAGGAGAAAAGGCTGAGTTCACTTAATCTATTCTCATAAGGCATGCACCTCAATCCAGGCAACATCCTTGTAAATCTCCTCTGCACTCTTTCTATAGTACACACATGACCAGAACTGAACACAGTACTCCAAGTGGGGTCTGACCAAGGTCTTATATAGCTGTAACATTACCTCATGGCTCTTGAACTCAATCCCACGGTTGATGAATGCCACCACGCCATATGCCTTCTTAACAACAATGTCAACTAGTCACACCATGCTCAATCTTTTGATTCCTAACTTTGTCTGAGGTCTTACCAACATCTGCCTCCACAAACTCTCCACTAACTGTTCTGGCACTCTGATTCCCATCTTCCTGCAACTCTTGTTTAAACCTCACGGTGTAGCATTAACAAACCATCTTGCTATATTAGACCCGCTCCTGTTCAGGTGCAAACAGTCCCTTCTGTACAGGTCCCATCTTTCCTGGGAAAGCCCAATGATCCAAAAATCTTATGCCCTCTCTCCTGCACCAAATTCCTTAACCATGTATTAAATTATATAATCTTCCTCGTTCTGGCCTCACTAGCACGTGGCATGGGTAGCAGTCCTGAGATCACAACCCTGGAGGTCTTGCCCTTAAACATAGCAAATAACTCCCTGAAATCTCTATGCAGAATCTCGTCACTCATCCTACGCATGTCATTGGTACTTATGTGGTCCATGATATAAGCCAGTTAGTCTGATCTCAGTGGTTGGGAAGATGTTAGAGTCGATTACTAAGATGAGTTCTCAGTATACTTGGAGGCACATGACAAAATGGGCCATAGTTGCATGGTTTCCTTAAGAGAAAATCTTGCCTGACAAATCTGTTGGAATTCTTTCAAGAAATAACAGCAGGAAAGACAAAGGAGAATTGGTTGATGTTGTGTACTTGGATTTTCAGAAGCCCTTCGACAAAGTGCTTAACAAGTTATGAGCCCATGGTATTACAGAAAGATTCTAATGTGGATAAAGCAGTGGCTGTTTGGCAGGAGGCAAAGAGTGGGAATAAAAGGAGCCTTTTCTGACTGACTGCCCATTACTAGTGGTGTTCCACAGGGATTTGTGTTGGGACCAATTTGTTTTACATTATATGTCAATGATTTGGATGATGGAATTGATTGCTTTGTTGCAGAGTTTGCAGATGATATGAAGATGAGGGAGGTGCAGGTAGTTTTGAGGAAGTAGCGAGGCTACAAAAGGACATAGATTAGGAAAGTGGGGTAAAGAAATAGCAGATGGAATACGGTGTTGGAAAGTGTATGGTCCTACACTTTGGTAGAGGAAATGAAAGGGTTGGCTGTTTTCTAAATGGAGAGAAAATACACATAAACTGAGGTGCAAAGGGTCTTGGGAGTCCTTGTGCAGGATTCTCAAAAGGTTAATTTGCAGGTTGAGTCTGTGGTGAAGAAGACAAGTTCATTGTTAGCATTCATTTGAAAAGAACTAGAATATAAAAGCAGGTATAATGTTGAGACTTTATAAAGCATTGGTGAGTTCTCACTTGGAGTATTGTGAGCAGGTTTGGGCTACTTAATCTTCGAAAGGATTGCTGAAACTAGAGAGGGTTCAAAGGAGGTTCAGGAAACTGACTCCTGGATTGAACAGCTTGTCATATGAAAAGAGTCTGATGGCTCTGGGCCTGTGGTCATTGGAATTGAGAAGAATGAAGGGCGACCTCATTGAAATCTATTGAATGATGAAACCTATTGATAGTCTGGATGTGGAGAGGATGTTTCCTATGGTGGGAGAGTCTCAGACTAGAGGACATAGCCTAAGAATAGAGGGGCATCGTTCTAGAACATAGATATGGAGGAATTTCTTGAGCCAGGGAGTGTTGAATCTGTTTAATACAGTGCCACAGGCAGCTGTGGAGGACAAGACATTATATGTATTTAAGCAGAGGCTGATAGATTCTTGAATGGGCGGGGCATGAACGGATATGGGGAGAAGGAAGGAAACTGGGGCTGAGAGGAAAAATGGGTCTGCCATGATGAAATGGAGCAGCAGGCTTGATAGGCCAGATAGCCTATATCTTATGGTCTTGTGGATCACACAGCCCTATGATCTCTGACCAGAAATAGGATGATTCAGTTATTTAAAACCGGTGTGAATAGCCCAGGCAGGCTTATTAATTAAATAGAGGCTTTATTTGCATTCATTGGTGCTGATGAGGTCCCCCAGACATTTTAAAAATCTTATCTGCCTGCAACAGCTCATGGCCTCTTTATGCTTTTCTGATTTCCTCTGTGAGTGTACTCCTGTATTCCTTACTATTCAAAGGAATTGCCTGATGTATGTATTTCTCCTGACCTTGTTAACTAGAGTGATGTAGGAATGTGCTGACTGCTGTTTGGCACAGGGGAGTGAGGTGCTGGGAGTTCCAGAGGTCAGAGAGCCAATGTCTGTGAGTGTGGAACCATGGACTGGAGGCCCAGAGGTGGCCTGTCCTAAGTTTGGAGGCCTGCCTGTCTGTTTGTGTGTGGGTGGGTAGGAAAGGGGATTGTTCTACTGTTATTGTTGCTGTTGTTCTGCTGAACATTGTGGGCATGCTCTTTTGGCACCGAAATATGTGGTGACACTTGTGGGCTGCCTGCAGCAAATCTTTGGGCATGTTGGCTGTTAACAGAAGCGACCCATTTCCCTGTATGTTTCAATGTGTTTGATAAATGTGATTGTGAGTCTGAGGTCCGTTGTGTCTCAGGCCGGCGTTCATGGACGAGTATGAGAAGATCGAGGAGGAACTGCAGAAACAGTACGAGACCTACGTGGAGAAGTTCCGTAACCTGTGTTACCTAGAGCAGCAGCTCGAAGATCTGCACAGGGTGGAGCAGGAGAGATTCGAGGTAGGTGCTGCAAGATGGTAGCGCAAGCAGTGGTGCCAGAGCTAGTTTGCCTTAAATTCAGTAACTTCTTTTCCTCCCAGAGTGAACAGAGGTTCCTTCTTGCCCTCGTTCCATTGAAAACGATCATGTGCTGGAGATGATCAGCTCAGCTCAACCCACAGCCATTTCAGCTGCTTCGTCTTCCTCCGCTTTAAACAGGCAGATTGTTAACCAATTGAATATTGAAAGACCTAGATAGAGTTTAAGACTGGGGGAACAGCCTCAGAATAGAAGAACGACCATTTAGAACCGAGATGAGGAGGAATTTCTTTAGCCAGAGTGTTATGCATACGTATGTGGAATTCATTGCAACAGACGGCCGTGGAGGCAAAGTCATTGGATATATTTAAAGTTGAGCGTGATAGATTCTTGATTAGTCAGGGTATCAAAGGTTATGGAGAAAGGCAAGAGAAGGATACGAGAGGGATAATTAATAAATCAGCCATGGTGGAATGGTGGAGCAGACTCGATGAGCCAATTGGCCTAATTCTGCTCATACATCTTATGATATTAAAACAGAATTCTTGCTGATAAAATATTCCAGCTTTGGTTGTTAATCACCGAACATTCCTTCCGGCCCTTAGGAAACTGAAAATACCCTGCGGCTGATGCAAAATAAACTGAAGGAGGAAGAGAAGAGACTGATGAAAAACTCTGGTATGGTGAATTCCTATGTGTGTTAAACTCTATAATCTGTAGTGCTAGGCTGATCAATCAACCCAGCCAGGTTAATGGTAGAGGTCTTGTTCCGGCAGTGAACTGTTTAGGCTGACATAGGCTTGTGCAGATGCTGTTGAAGCCAAGCCTGGGTGAGCAATGCACAAACTATTTTGGTTTTAAATTGTCAGATACAGTCTGGTGTCACGCTTGGGTTGGTCCTTGCCCCCAGGAGTGAGTACTTTATGAAGGGCAACACGAGCTATGGGTGCTCATTCACTAATGCTCATTTGCTGATTTGTTTTCTGGGAATCCCAGTTCCAGTTTATTTTATTTAGAGAAACAGCACAGAACAGGCCATTCCACCCTTTGAACTGCTGATTTTCTCTTGTTTGTGATTAGCCTCCAAGTGACTGGGAGGAAACCCACATGGTTCACAGGAAGGAATTGCTTACAGAGGATGCTGCAGTTGAGCTCTGAACTCTATTGTGCTCACTGCTATGCTATCATTCACACACAGGCTGAATCAGGAGAGATTGGGTGTTCCACTGCTTTTGGGACCTCAGTTTGCATTCCTCTCAAACCGATGGGTTCTCAGTGTTTGTGAGTCAGTACCCATCTGGCATGGTCCCAGAGGACTGGAAGATTGCAAACGTCACTCCACTCTTTAAGAAGGGAGGAAGATAAAAGAAAGGAAATTATGAGCTAGTTAGCTTAACCTTAGTGGTTGGAAAAGTGTTAGTCTATTATTACTAAGGGTGAGGTTTTGGAGAACTTGGAGACTAATGATAAAAGAAGTCAAAGTCAGCATGGTTTCTGTAACGGGAAATCTTGCCTGACAAATCTGTTAGAATCCTTCTGGGAAATACAAGCAGGGTGGACAAAGGAGAGGCAGTGGATGTCATTTACTTGGATTTTCAGAAAGCATTTGATAAAGGTGCCACACATGATATTGACATGGATTGCGAAATGGCTGACAGGAGGCAGAGAGGGGCATTTTCTGGTTGGCTGCTGGTGACTAGTGGTGTTTCTCAGATGTCAGAATTGGGACCGCTGCTTTTCACATTGTTTGTCAATGATTTTGTTAATGGAATTCATGGCCTTGTGACAAAGTCTGCGGATGATGTGAGGTAGATGAGGGGTAGGTGTTGCTGAGGAACCAACATGATTGTAGCATGACTTAGACAAATTTGAAGAATGGGCAAAAAGTAGCAGATGGAATACAGTGTTGAGAAATGTATGATACCATTTTGGTAAAAGGAACAACAGTGTGGACTATTATCTAAATGGGGAGAAGGTCCAAACATTAGAGATGCAGAGGGATGTAGAAGTCCCTTTGCAAGACTTTAGGAAGGTTAATTTACAGTTTGAGTCTGTGGTAAAGAAGGCAAAGCAGTGTTGATATTTCTTTCAAGGGGAATTAATATATAAAAACAAGGAGGTAATGCTAAGCCTTTATAAGACTCTAGTCAGGCCGCACTAGAGTATTGTCAACAATTTTGGGCCCCATATCTCAGAAAGGATGTGCTGTCATTGGAGAGAATCCAGAGGAGGTTCACAAGGACGATTCTGGGAACGAAGGGGTTAACATATGAGGAGCATTTGGCAGCTTTGGGCCTGTACTCACTGGAATTTAGAAATACGTGGTGATCTCATTGAAGCCTACTGAATGTTAAAAAGACTAGATAATTTAGATATGGAGAGGAGGGGGTATCTAAAACAAGGGGGCACAGCCTCAAAATTGAAGGGCGACCTTTTAGAACAGAGGTGAGGAGGAATTTTTCTAGCCACAGTGGAATGTTCTGCCACAGACTGTGGTGGAGGTGGAGTCTTTGGGTATATTTAAGGTGGAAGTTGATCGTTTCCTGATCGGTCAGGGCATCAAAGGATATAGCAAGAAGGCAGGTATATGGAGTTCAGTGAGATCCAGGATCAGCCATGATGGAATGGCAGAACAGACTCGATGAGCTGAATGGCCTAATTCTACTCCTATGTCTTATGGTCTTATTTCCATTTATCTTACCTCAGCTCTCCTTCATTGAAATGTTCTGACAACCATTGGACTCACTTTCAAGGACTCTTCACCTCACATTCTCAATATTTATTGTTTATTTATTATTATTATTTCATTTTTATCCCTTTTGCATTTGCACAGTTTGTTGTCTTTTGCATTGCTTGTCCATCCTGTTGGGAGTGGCCTTTCATTGATTCTACTGTGTATCTTGGATTTACTGTGTATGCTTACAAGAAAATGAATCTCAGGGTTGTATATGGTGACATATTGATAATAAATTTACTTAGAATTTTGAGCCCTTTCAACCTATGCACCTATCCAACCATCTTTTTAAAAGTTGTTGTTGTACCTGCCTCTGGCAGCTCATTCCACATAGATTTGTTGGGTGGTATGATAGTGTAGTGGTCAACATAACACTATGACAGCACCAGAAACTGGGATCCAATTCCCAATACTGTCTGCAAGGAGTTTGTATGTTCTTGCCGTGACCGCATGGAGTTCCTCCAGTGCTCCACTTTCCAAAGGTGTATGGTTAGTAGATTCCTGATCACATGGGTGTAATTGGGCAGTGCGGACTCACTGGTCCAGTAGGCCCATTACCGTGCTGTGTCTCTAAATTAAAAAATATATCAAGATACCACACTCAGTCTATATTTAGGAAAAAGTTGTCCCTCAAATTCTTCCTAAATCTCACCCCCCTCACCTCTGGTTTTTGATGTTCTGGCTGTAGGGAGATGACTGATGAGTGCATTTGCCCTCTGCAGATACAAAAGGTATTTTGGAAAGCTTTCCTGCATTAAGGGTGATAAGTAAATGGAGGTTGTTGTTGCTTCTGACAAACAGGAAAAGATGAAGATTCTGACTCTGACATGCAGGAGGACGATAGCTCAGACACTGACCTGGAGGACGGAAGAGCACTGAAGCCACGACTCACCAGGGAGCTGCCAGTTCACGGTAGGAAGCCACACCTTGTTTCAGGATGTTGTTGGGGCTAATGTGAATAGCCGTTTGTAGGCCTTTCCAGCTTCCTCGGGACACAGGAGATGCTGGAAATGGAGCAGCACACACACAAATTGCTGGAGGAAGACAGCAGGTCAGGCAGCATCTATGAAGGGAAATCTTATTGATGGCAGCATTTTCAATGCTTCAGGCCAAGATTCTTTATCGGGATGGAAGAGGATGTTTTAGGGGGTTTCTGAGCAATGGATCTGTTCCCTGTACGTGGGAATGGGTGGAATTAGAATAGTACAGCACAGGAACAGGCCCTTCAGCCCACAATGTGCTGAGCCAATTAAATTAGTAATCAAATGGCTGGCTAATCTCTTCAATGGACATTGTGTAGGAAGTGTCCATATCCTTCTATTTTTCTTATCTAAACATGGAACATAGGACAGTACAGCACAGGAACAAGCTTCAGCCCATAGTGTTGTGCCTAACCAGCTAAAAAGCAAATCGCTAAACCCTCCTACCTACACCATGTCCATATCCCTCCATCTTCCTTACATCCTTGAGCCTATCCAAACATCTCTTAAAAGCCTCTAATGTATTTGCCTCTACCACCAGGCAGTGCATTCCAGCATTCACAACTGAGTGCAAAACTTACCCCTCACATCCCCTTTAATCCTAGCCTCTCTCCCCTTCAATGCATGCCTTCTGGTATTAGACATTTCAATCCTGGGAAACAGATATTCTCTGTCCACTCTATCTATGCCTCTCATTAATCTTGTAAATCTCTGTCGGGTCTCCCAGCAGTCTCCGGCACTCCAGAAAAAACAACCCAAGTTTCTCTAACTTCTGAACTCATTGCCTCGACTAATAAAGGCAATATGGCATATGCCACCTTAGCCACCCTATCAATCTGTGTAATCATCATCAGGGAGCTATAAACTTGGACTCCAGGATTTCTCTGCTCATCAACACTGATAAGGATCTTGTGCAGTCATTTCCTACAGCCATTATTTGAATCTTATACCAGACCCTTCCCATTTGAAATTTCTGACAGGTTTCAATTGAATCTATCCAGCAAAATCTGATTTTTTGGTTTCTAAATTCAAATCAGGATTCTTTCCTCTGTTGTACTTGTTTTCTATGTCCCTCCTGTTTCTCTCAGCACTCGGGATGAGGTAGTAAATTGGATTAGACACTGGGTTTCTGGGATCAGCCAGAGAGTGGGAGTAGATGGTTACCTCTCTCACTGTAGGTTTGTGACTGGGAGAATGCTGCAGGGAGTGGTGCTTGTCATCTATATATCAATGGTCTGGATGATAATGTGGTTAACCGGATCAACATATTTGCAGATGACACCAAGACTGGGGGTGTAGTAGCAGCAAGGGAGACTATCAGAGCTTGCAGTGTGATCTGGATCAGCTGGAAAAATGGGCTAAAAGAATTGCAGATGGAATTTAATGCAGACAGTCGTGAGGTGATGCACTTCAGCAGGACCAACCAGGGTAGGTCTTACACAGTGAACGGTAGGGTTCTGAGAAGTGTGGTAGAACAAAGAGATCTGGGAATACAGATCCGTAATTCATTGAAAGCGGCATCACAAGTACATAGGGTCATAAAGAAAGCTTTTGGCACATTGGCCTTCATAAATCTAAGTGTTGAGTACAAGAGATGAGCTTATGTTGAAATTGTGTAAGACATTGGTGAGGCCTAGTTTGGAGTATTGTGTGCGGTTTTGGTCACCTACCTAGTGGAAAGGTGTAAATAAGGTTAAAAGAGTACAGAGAAAATTTACAAGGATGTTGCCGAGACTGGAGGACCTGAGTTATAAGAAAAGATTGAATAGGTTATGACTTTATCCCTTGGAATGTAAAAGATTGAGGAGAGATTTGATAAAGATATACACAATTATTTGGAGTATAGAGAGGATAAATGCAAGCAGGCTTTTTCCACTGAGGTTGGGTGGGTCATTGGTTAAGGGTAAAATGTGAAAAGTTTAAGGGGAACATGAGGGGAAACTTTTTCACTTGAAACTTGAGAGTGTGGAACAAACTGTCAACACAAGTGGTGCATGTGAGTTATATTTCATTGTTGAAGAGAAGTATGGATAGGGCTATGGTCCTGGTGCAGGTTGATGAGAGTAGGCAGTTTAAATAGCTCAACATGGACCAGGTGGGCTAAAGGGCGGGTTTCTGTGCTGTACTTTTGTATGATTCTGTGACTCACGTTGTTCCTAGCTGCCTCCTGTGTACAGCTATTCAGCAGGACATTGGGCCCCGTCACTGATATCATGTCTTCGGTCCACATTGGTTCATGCCTTCATTCAATACAGCATTTGACAGCCCAGCTGCTCTTAACCAAGAATGGTAGATAAACACTGTAATTGTACTCCCCACAGTGAAGTTGTTGGATGACCAAACAAAGACCTAGACTAATCAACAAGTATGTTTAGTTTTATTTAATGATTGCATTATGGTAACAGGCCCTCCCAGCCCAATGAGTCCAACCTACTAACCCATAAATTCTCTTAACATGGGAGGAAAACCGAGCACGGGGAGAATGTACAAACACAGATAGTAGTGGGATTGAATCTGGGTCTCTGGATAGCATTATTCAATCACAACCATAACAGCTATGGAATTATATCACTCTGGAATAAGGTGGTGATTGTCCCAGGAGCTTGCCCCCTTCACAGGTGCTCTTTAGGAAAGAAATTGTCATACTTACTCCATGTGTAATTGACCCTTAGCACAGTGCCCTGCTACACTGCCCCAAGTGTCTGGGCACCTGAACTTGACATTTATCAGGTCCACAGTAGAAGTCACAGTTTGACACTGGACTGCAGGGTGGTGCAGTGGAGAGCTGTTGTTTCATCTCCAGTGAGTCAGTTCTATCTTGACTCCAGTTGATGCTTTTGCATGGAAGTTCCACCTTCTCCCTGTAACTGAGGATTTCCCCAACGTGTAGTCTAACTGTAGAGTAAACCTCCAGTAACCCAACAGGCTTGGGTCTTCTGCATCATCGGATGTTAGTAACCTAGTACTTAAATACACTCTAGTTGACTTTACCACATTAATTATAAATTTTTTTATAGCTTGGCTGTGTATAAAGAAGCAATGGGAACCAGGACCCTGATGAGCAGAATTACCCATTCAGAATCAGGATCTCTGAATGCTTGGATGGCAGATTATTAGACCATAAGACATAGGAGCAGAATTAGGCCATCTGGCCCACTGAGTCTGCTCTGCCATTTAATCATGGCCGATTCTTTTTTCCCCACTCCATGGCCTTCTCCCTGTAACCTTTGAGCCATGTCCAGTCAAGAACCAATGAAGCTCTGCTTTAAGTACACCTAATGACCTGGCCTCCACAGCTGCCTGTGGTAATAAATTCCACAAGTTCACCATCCTCTGGCTAAAGAAATTTCTCTGGATCTCTGTTTTGAATGGACTCCCCTCTATCCTGAGGCTGTGCCCTCTTGTCCTAGACTCCCCCACCATGGGAAACAACCTTTCCACATCCACTCTGTCTAGGCCTTTCAACATTCAAAAGGTTTCAATGAGATCCTTCCCTCTTCCTCTAAGTTCAAGTGAGTACAGACTCAGAGCTATAAAATGTTCCTCATATGATAACCCTTTCATTCCCAGAATCATCCTTGTGAACCTCCTCTGAACCCTCTCCAATGCCAGCACATCTTTTCTTATTCTTAGATGAAGAGTCAAAACTGTTCTCAATACTCAAGGTGAGGCCTCACCAGTGCCGTATAAAGCCTCAGCATCACAACCCTGCTCTTGTATTCAAGCCCTGTTGAAATGAATGCTAACATTGCATTTGCCTTCCTCACCACCAACTCTACCTGCAAGCTAACCTTTAGGGTGTCCCTTTGCATCTCAGATTTCTGGATTTTCTCCCCATTTGGGAAATAGTCAGCACATTTATTTCTACTACCAAAGTGCATGACCATGCATTTTCCAACATTGTATTTCATTTACCATTTTCTTGCCCATTCTCCTAATCTGTCTAAGTCCTTCTACAGCCTTCCTGTTTCCTCAGCACTACCTGCCCCCCCCCCCACTAATCTTTGTATTATCTGCAAGCTCTGCAATAAAACCATCTATTCCACCATCTATTCCACCATCTATTCATTGATATACAGCATAAAAAGAAGCGGTCCCAACACTGCCCCTGTGGAACACCACTAGTCACTGGCAGCCATCCAGAAAAGGATCTTTTTATTCCCACTCCCTGCTTCCTACCAATCAGCCAGTGCTCTAACCATGTTAGTAACTTTCCTGTAATACCGTGGGTAACTTGATAAGCAGCCTCATGTGTGGCACCTTGTCAAAGGCCTTATGAAAGTCCAAGTATACAACATCCACTGCATCCCCTTTATCCATCCTATGTGTAATCTCCTCAAAGAATTCCAACAGGATTGTCAGGCAAGATTTTCCTTCAAGGAAACCATGCTGACTTTGTCCCATCTTGTCTTGTGTCACCAAGTACTCCATCACTTCATCCTTAACAATTGACTCCAATGTCTTCCCACTACTGAGGTCAGGCTAACTGGTCTATAATTCCTTTTCTGTTCCCTCCTCCTTTCTTAAAGAGTGGAGTGACATTTGCAACTTCCATTCCTCTGGCACCATGCCAGAGTCCAATGATTTTTGAAAGATCATTACTATTGTCTCCACAATCTCTACTGCTACCTCTTTCAGAACCCGAGGGTGCAGTTCATCTGGTCAGGGTGACTTAGCTTTTTGAGCAGCCTCTCCCTTGTAACAGTAACTACATTACTATCATTTTCTCCTCCCTCGTACACTTCAACATCTTGCACAGTGCTAGTGTCTTCCACCGTGAAGATTGATGTAAAATGCTCATTTAGTTCATCTGTCATCTCCTTGTCCCTCATTATTATTTCTCTGGTCTCATTATCCATTACGGGTCTTGTCTTCCTGAGCTGGATTGGAGGTTAATTGTTCACTACCCTGCATGTGGTGGTAGGGTGATTGGTGCATTTGAGAATACATTACAGGCAAATGGGATGCTATATGAGACCATTCCACCCATCGAGTCTGTGCTGGCTGAGCAATCTTGTTTATTTAATTTAGAGATACAGCACCGATCAGGTCCTCCGGCCCAGCAACCCGTCAATTTAACACTAGTCTAATCACAGGACAATTTACAATGACCAATTAACCCACTATTTTACATTACAAGGGAATTATAGTGTCAGGAAATAACAGGCCTTTTCAATAGCTCAGTCTGAGGCCGGTAGAGACCTGCGTTTCAGGGAACAATCAGCCCCAAAGCAAAAGCTGAGAATTTTATTTCAACAATGCTTGATGTTGACTGATCACAAGCCGTAACAATATTAATTGTTTTTCATTTTATACTGTTACATCCAGTTCTACCTTTACTGACAAAGCTTAATCCTGTTTGACCTTTGGATCCACAGCTCAAGTATATGGCTTTAGTGATTTTTAATACATGGACATCCAGTGTTAATGAATGGGTAACTATTCACAGGGAGAGTTGGTGGTCGAGTGGTCGGGACGATGCATGGAGCTGACACGGAGGATGAGGTAAGAGATCAAACTGCTTCAGACCTAATGTTTGTTCCTGGGGTTGGAGATGGCTTGATTCGATGGTCATTTGTTTCAATCACCCATTGGAGAGGTTCATGAGAATGATTCCAGGATTGAAAAGGTTAACATATGAGGAGTATTTGAAGGCTCTGGGCCTGTGCTCACTGGAGTTTAGAAGAATGAGAGGGAATCTCATTGAAATCTATTGAATATTGAAAGGGCTGGATGGAATGGATGTTTCCCATAGTGGCTGTGTCTAGGACCAGAGGGCCCAGCCCAGCCCAGTCTCATCCCTTTAGAACAGATGAGGGGGATTTTCTCTAGCTGGAGGGTGGTGAACCTGTGGAATTCATTGCCACAGACAGCTGTGGAGGCCAAGTCATTGAATATATTTAAAGCAGAGGTTATAGATGTTTTAGATGTTTCAGTAAATACTTGAGTATTCACTATGGAAAAGGATCTTGGTGATTGTAGTGATGACTTGCAGCAGACTGAAAAGCTTGAGCATGTAGATTTTAAGAAAGAGGATGTGCTGGAGCTTTTGGAAAGCATCAAGTTGGATAAGTCGCCGGGACCAGACGAGATGTATCCCAGGCTACTGTGGGGAAGTGAGGGAGGAGATTGCTAAGCCTCTGGCGATGATCTTTGCATCATCAATGGCAACGGGAGAGGTTCCAGAGGATTGGAGGGTTGTGGATGTTGTTCCTTTATTTAAGAAAGGGAGTAGAGACAGCCCAGGAAATTATAGACCAGTGAGTCTTACCTCAGTGGTTGCTAAGTTGATGGAGAAGATCCTGAGAGGAAGGATTTATAAACATTTGGAGAGGTATAATATGATTAGGAGTAGTCAGCATGGCTTGGTAAAGGGCAGGTCGTGCCTTACAAGCCTGATTGAATTTTTTGAGGATGTGACTAAACACATTGAAGGAAGAGCAGTAGATGTAGTGTTTTTGGATTTCAGCAAGGCATTTGATAAGGTACCCCATTGGGGTAAGGCTTATTGAGAAAGTAAGGAGGCATGGGATCCAAGGGGACATTGCTTTGTGGATCCAGAACAGGCTTGCCCACAGAAGGCGAAGAGTGGTTGTAGACGGGTCATATTCTGCATGGAGGTCGGTCACCAGTGAGGTGCCTCAGGGATCTGTTCTGGGACCCTTACTCTTTGTGATTTTTATAAATGACCTGGATGAGGAAGTGGAGGGATGGGTTAGTAAGTTTGCTGATGACAAGAGGTTACAGCGGGACATTGATAGGATGCAAAAATGGGCTGAGAAGTGGCAGATGGAGTTCAAAGTGTGAGGTGGTTCATTTTGGTAGGTCAAATATGATGGCAGAATATAGTAAGACTCTTGTGGCAGTGTGGAGGATCAGAGAGATCTTGGGGTCTGAGTCCATAGGATGCTCAAAGCAGCTGCACAGGTTGACTCTGTGGTTAAGGTGTATGGTCTATTGGCCTTCATCAGTCGTGGAATTGAATTTAGGAGCCAAGAGGTAATGTTGCAGCTATATAGGACCCTGGTCAGACCCCAGTTGGAGTATTGTGCTCAATTCTGGTCACCTCACTACAGGAAGGATGTGGAAGCTATAGAAGGGTGAAAGGAGATTTACAAGAATGTAGTGTGATTTGGGATAGTATAGTCAGGGGAATATACACCTGGTGCGTGGGTGTATAAGATGATGAGAGGCATTGATCGTCATGGATAGTCAGAGGCTTTTTTCCAGGGCTGAAATGGCTAGCACAAGAGGGCACAGTTTTAAGGTGCTGGGAAGTAGGTACAGCGGAAATGTCAGGGATAGGTTTTTTTAACAGAGAGTAGTGAGTGTGTGGAATGGGCTGCCAGCGACAGTGGTGGAGGCAGGTACGATAGGGTCTTTTAAGAGACTTCTGAATAGGTACATGGGGTAAGGACATGTTCGGTTTGCTTTCTGGGCGGAAGGGCCTGTATTGTGCTGTAGGGTTTCTATGTTTGATAGATTCTTGATTAGAAAGGGTGGTAAAGGTTACAGGGATAAGGCAGGGGAATGGGGTTGAGAGGGTTAATAAATCAGCCATGATGGAATGATGGAGCAGACTTCACGGGCTGAGTGGCCTAATTTTGCTCCTGTGGTTTCATAACAAAGATGTAAGCACTCAAGCTTGATTACTGTGTCTGTTTTGAGATTATTTCACACCAGTCAGTATTAAATACCATGTAGAAAATCAGTCCAGCCTTGCCTTCCATTTGTGACCCTTGACTTTGAGTTTACATTTTTTTATTTTCATTATTGCTGCCATGAAGCTGCAAACATTATCCGCTCAGTCAAAGGAGGCCGAGATTTCCAGCACCAGCAAGGTCGGTTCTGACACCTTGTTCCTGATGTAGAGTAGCTTTGTGCATTTAACGTCATACACTGTTGCTTTCTTGCATTAAAGATTTCCTGCTTGCTGCTTCCAGCTGCCACTTATATCCAGCAGTGCACTGTGGTAAAAAACTGCACCAGCCTTTAATACAATACCATGTTGAATCTGTATTCTGTCCTGGATGGTTACTGTGTAAGATCCTAATTTGTTCATGAAAATGAACAGAAGGCCTAGTGAGAAATTTAAGGTGGTCACATTATGGCAGAGTTAGTGTGGGAGTTTGGTACTGTTGGCAGCCATTAAAAATTGTGCAGGTAAAGTGAGCTGTCTTGCCTCTTAGTGAGGTTAGTATCTTTTCATTATCGTTAACAGGATATGTTTAAAGCTTTACTGAATTGGCCTCTTCCACAGGATGAATCGGACAACAGTGAAGATGATGACGAAGACGAGGAAGAATATGAAATAGTTGATGATGATGAGAGTATTGATATTCAGCCAGATCAACCCCCGATGAGAATACACAAGCAAGAGCTACTCGAGGAGAGTGACAATGACTTTTAGTTCAACTGCAGGCAACAGCCCCAATGCACAACAAAGTTAGTGATTTACACAAAGATGTTTGTGATGAACTTTCTGGCCAAGCTCCAGCTCATTGTATTATTACACAGTGGAAAGACAACTGGAGCAGGTACAGGCTGTTACTGAAACAGACAGCGCATCCAGTTCCAGTACAAAAACATTTATCTGCTGCTTTTGACCTAGATTCAATACTGTAAAAAATGATAATTAAAGCAAGGCAATTTCAAACTACCTGGTTTCCTTGAAATACTGATCACTGCAGCCAATCTGATCTACAATAGAAGTCTTTATGTACTCACACTACGGCTCTTCAAAAACACGGGCATGAGCTTCAAGCAAATGGGTGTTGCAGTAGCTAGCGGTTAGTGCCATGCTATTGCACCTTGAGATTTCATAGTTTTGAGTTCTATCCTGGTAAGGAAGACTGTGTTTTACCTATGTACAGGTGAATTTTTCCCAAGTGCTCCAGTCCCCCCCCCCCCCCCACCGTCCAGACATTGGCTGTTCCGGGCTGAATCTCTAAATAATAAATCTATTTCCCATCAACGTGTTCAGGGTTTTCCTTCGGAGATGACAGTGCAGGATAGTTGAAAAGGCAGGTAGTAGGGTTTGTTTAACAAATAACAACAAAGAGATTATTGCTGAAGGTTTTAATAAGTCAATGTCTTGCTGCTTACAGTAGCCACATCACCATTCATTCCATATCTCTGCACCAAAAAGCCCGTCTATACAGATTTGCAAACCCGGTATTTCTGAACATTCACAATAACCATGGATGATCAATGCAATATTTATTCCTGGTTGCTAGACAGGTTCTGTATAAAGAGCAAGTATTGATGCTTAGATTAGCTCTGGTGATGAAATGGTACACAAACCATTATCAGAATTTTGTTTAAAAACAGTTTGAGCTAAATCTCACATTGGTTGTCAGTTGTAGGGACAGTACATTGATAAGACTATTTGCATTTAAGACATTTTGTACATTTTAACAGTATCATTTTCTTTATCGGAATGAGTGCAAATTAATGCATTCTCCACAAAGAAATCAACATATAACTTGCTTCCCTCTTACTTTCCTACTATATACAGACACAATCTATGGACTTTACAAAATTGAGAAGCTCTCATGTGATTCCACTGAATGCACTGGTTTTAACTCCAGTACAAATCTGCCTTCATTCTATAAAAAATAACTTTCTACTGTAAAGGATAGAAAATTCAAAATATACATCGATTTACACTAGAGACAACGCAGCAAAGTTTACAAGCAGACAGCAATGCCTTGCGTCAGACTCTTTGCAGGAGACACGAGGCACTGGGAGAACTCCGAGCTGAAACACCCAGGGACCTCATCACGTAACAGAACATCTTTGTACGAGGTTGAAGAGACATGGACTGAAAGGAGGCACTCCACCACCAGCAGCCGTTGTTGGTCAGTGAGAGAGCAATTCCTCTCGTCCACAGAGATGCATCATGCCAGGTATCTGGATGTGCCAAGGAATAAGCATTGCTCCAATCTCTCAGCAACTTTCCTACTGGCAATCCAGGCTGAGAGGAAGGGTCCTGAGCACAATGCTACCGGGGGAGGGGTGGGGAGACATTCAGCATAACTGAGCTGTGCAGTTCTCTCATATTCTGTGTGTATGTTATTACAGTCTGCAACTCTCCCACCCCTTACATGAACATCTTTACCAGCAAGTTATCTCAGACCTTCATCTACTGGGTCTTAGAACATGCTCAGATGATTTTCTGTTGAGGATGAGTAGGTAAATGATAAGAACTAAATAAATATCATAGTATCACTGGGCACCTGTGTTTATTTGCAGAGACCTTGGGTCTGTGAGTAGGAGACCAGCATTACAGGAGCATCACCACAGAGCCATGTTAAACAATTAATATCAGTGCAACCATGGTTGGACTAAACTAAGCGAGCAAATGTGCAAACACGTGGTGTCATTGTCAAATTTTGTACAAAGCCGTTTGTTACTGGTGTGTTACAGTGAGTTGTGTTATATCCACATTGTAGTGCAATCAGTATGTAGTGAGGTGTCAGAAGGAATATCATTGAACTCATGCAGACTGATCCAGGGACTGAGGCTCATCAAGCACTTCCCTGGACCACTGAAGTCTTAACATAGTCTATTGTGCCAGAGTCGGGTGTGCGCAATACAATCATTTCTTATAGGGGACAGCCGTTCCAAACTCAGCCTGACAAGCCATAATACAGAGTCAGTTCAAGTCCCTGCTGACTGGATTTCCTACAAATACAAAGCAACAACATTGCACAATGAAAAACTGCAAGGCAGCGGGCCAGCTGAGCCAGGAAGACATCCCTAGATGGACAAACAGTAGATTCATAACCCTGAACAAAATCTGGGAATGGGACCCTAAATACATGGAGCCACGATTCCAGACCAGAACAAGGTGAGGTGGCTGGATTTCAGGAAAAAAAAACTGGATTCACTGTGCTAAACCCAAGCCAGCCCTGTAAAGAATCCCAGTTCCCATTAGATAACCTACTGCTTACATGCACAACAGAGAAGAGTGGAACAACACTCCCATTCCATAACTTGCTGTTCCTGCCACTCCCCACCCCATCATCGTGTGTGGCCTTAGTTCACGAATTTTAATGACATGATGTATTGTTACTGGCCATTTCCTGGGTTGTCCAGTTCTGGGTAGACCTGCGGCCCATTCTACGATCCTCACACAGGTACAGTTGTGACCGGTGAAGAGAAAACTGCCAGGAATGACCAACTGCCTCTTGTAGCTTGGCACTTGGACAGGAAGACGTGGAGAAGCTTGTGTGGGATTTACACAGGTCCGTGATTCAAAAGATAGGACAAAGAATTCTGCAGCCAAATTGCCTCACGGTTTACACACAAGTGACAGAAGAGCTACTGTTTTATACACTGGTCCTGAGAGGCTACGAGTGTGCCTCAGCTTGTTTGATCTCCAAGATAGCAGGGTTTGTCTCCATAATTGCCACAACAATTCGGTCGATGTAGTCCTGCAGCCTGTAGTTTATTTCTTCCTGTTTCTGAATAGCATCCATAAGCTGCAATGAAAAGAAATGACACTGAGTGCTCCAAAACATTTAAGTGTGACATCTGGGTGATACACACCAGATATATACACAGACTCAGTTTTTCCCACCTGTGCCAGAGGCAGATACAATTACAACATTTAAAAGGCATGCCATATGCCTCCTTAACTACCCTATCAACCTGGACTCCGAGATCCCTCTGCTCATCAATACTGTTAAGGCTCTTGAGTTTAACACTGTCTCTTTGTACTTGACTTAAAGTGCAACACTTCACATCTGACTGGGTTAAACTCCATCTGCCTTGTGTTTCAAATGATTCACTGATCACACACACATCAGAGGACTGAGTTCAAGAGCCATGAGGTAATGTTGCAGCTCAATAAAGGTCTGATTGGAATATTGTGTCCAGTTCTGATCACCTCATTATAGGAAGGATGTGGAAGCTTTAGCGAGGGTGCAGAGGAGATTTACCAGGATGCTGCCTGGACTAGAGAACATGTCTTATGAGATAGGTTGAACGAGCTAGGATTTTTTTCTGGAACTAATGAAGATGAGAAGTGACTTGATAGAGGTGTACAAGATGATAAGAGGCATAGATAGAGTGAATAGCCAGAGACTTTTCTCTACCCATATCTGTAGCTGATCTATATCTTCTTGTATTCTTCACCAGTCATCTACATTACCCACAACATTACAAATCTTCATATCATCTGCAAGCTTACTAACCCACCCAACTACATTTTCATCCAGGACATTTATATACATCACAAACAGCAGAGGTCTCACTACAGATCCTTGCAGAACACCACAGACCTCCAGATAGAATAAGTCACTTTGTCCACTATCCCAAGGAGAGAAAATCTGCAGATGCTGGAGGGAACACATGCAAAATGGTGAGGAACTCAGTGGACAGGCTGCTTCCATGCAAGAGAGTACAGTTGATAGTTCTGCCCCTATGTCTTACGATTTTATGAAAAGGAGAAGACTGGTAGGAGCAGGCAAGTGTGCCTGGCACTTTGGTACGATGATTGGTGAGGACGAGTGGGGCAAGTGTGCCTGGCATTTTGGCATGAGGTTTGGTGAGGACAAGCTGGTCCAAAGGGCCAGAGTCTGTTAGGCAGCTCTGTCAATCCCCAAGTCAGATTTCAGCAATACCATTGAATCACAGGCAAAGAATTAATGCTGTGCCTAGAAACGGTTGCATTTTTAATTTGCTAAAACAGCAGGTGATTTTTAAGATGGCAGCAGAAATCAACTTACCTCATCCCTAGAAACGGAGCTGATTTCTGCAGCCAGTGACTCTGTGATGGAGGCTGTATAAAGGCTCTTTGCTCCCTGGATACTTAGGTTAATGATCTGGCCATTCAACTCATCATTCTGTTCCTTCAGATTCCGGTTATCCTAGACGGAGTGAGAGGGAGTGGGTTAATACTGCTGTGTACCAGAGAGCCCCAAGGAGGGGTAAGAAGCAGAGTGACCAGTACCTGTTTGAGGTGTTTGATCTCGTGCTCCAGCTCAGTCTCTCGGTTTCGGCAGTTGTACTCTTGTAGCCCCATGCTGCTTGAGCGACCACGCACCCTCTCTGCTTCCAGCTTGAAGAGTTGGAGCTGTTCCAGCTGTTTGCGCAGATCTTCAATGAGCTGGAGTGGGGAAAGAGTCCGTCAGAACCAGGCCAGGGCATGGAGGGACAGAGGGTCAGTTTGGGAGTCTGGACAGTGAAGCACTCTTTCAGAGACAAACCCAGGCTTGTATTTCAGATGATTCACTGCTCACACAGTGCCTCTTTCACAGTGGATAAGGCGGTTAAGGTGTATGGTGTGTTGGCTTTTACTAGTCAGAGGATTGAGTTCAAGAGCTGTGAGGTAATGTTGCAGCTCAATAAAGGTCTGATTAGAATATTGTGTTCAGTTGTAGTCACCTCATTATAGGAAGGATGTTGAAGCTTTAGCGAGGGTGCAGAGGAGATTTACCAGGATGCTGCCTGGATTAGAGAGGGTGCAGAGGAGATTTACCAGGATGCTGCCTGGACTAGAGAACATGTCTTATAAGGAAAGGTTGAATGAGGCTGGGTTTTTCTCTTTGGAACAAATGGAGATGAGAAGTGAGTTGATAGAGGTGTACGAGATTTTAAGAGGCATAGATAGAGTGAATAGCCAACACCTTTTTCCAGGGTGGAAGTTGCTAATATGAGAAATGCAAGGGGAATGTCAGAGGTAAGTGTTTTTTTAACACAGAATGGTGGGTGTATTGAACACCCTGTCAGTGGTAGACACATCAGGGGCATTGAAGAAATACAGAGAGGCACATGGATGAAAGAAAAATGGTGGGCTATGTGGGAGAGAAGGGTTTGAATGATGGTACAGTAGATAAAAAGGTCAGCACAACATCATGGCCAAAGGGCCTGTACTGTGCTGTAATGTTCTAGGTTTAAACAGATAGAGATGTTTGCTCCATTGGGTGAAGACTGGGAGAATGGGAAGGTGTAAAACATCTCACCTCCTGCGTGGTTTCCTTTTCTTTCTGGAACTGGTATTTCTTGTGCAGGAGTTTGTCTGACAGCTTCTGGTTGTTCTCCTGCTCATCCTTTAACTTCTGCGTCAGATCATCCGTCTCGTCTAAGAGCTTCTTCTTCTCCTGGAACAGCAAGGACGGTACTCAGTACCACAGGAAATTCTGGGAGTGAAGACCCCTTCACCATTGCCACACACTACCTGCAGCTCCTCCCGAGGGAGGAAAGGGCCCATCTTCCTCAAGTACAAACCCACCACTGGGTAAACCCCTATCTCCACCACAGCACAGACACCCGTGGGACCACCCTCACAAAGCCAGACCTGTCACTGACAGTGACTCAGTGAACTGAGTGGTACAGACTGGTTCAAATTAAAACAGCAGTTAGATTACTGAATGAGTAATGTGGAAGGCAGGACTACAATGAACTGAAGTGTTGAATTTAAATTCAGTTAAATGAATAAATCTGGATTGAAAATGGGTATTAATAATAACGGCAATGCTACTGACTTTCTGAAGGCAATTTACAAGGTTTCAGGGAAGGGGAGGAATCTGTAGGCCGCTGTGACTAGGCCGACAGTAAACACAGGTGATGTTTAAAAGCCTCCAGAAATGGACCAGGTAGGCTGGTAGTTCATGGGCAGTTGGAGAGGGTCATGGACACCAACACTGCAATCTCTGACATCCTATGGGGTGCAGATTGAGTATATCAGTGACAAATATCAGTACAAATGGGTTTAATCTAGTTAAAAACTGTACCACTAACAAATATGAATTACTCTCCCTGTATTAAGTAAAATGGTATAGAACAAATCAAAGGAAATGTGGACATACCTCCTCCAGCCTCTCAATGTTTGCACGGAGGCATGGAATACATGCTCGCAGCTCACTGTTCTCCTCGTCAAGCTGCTGTAACCTGCCAAGCACACGCAAAGTTCAAAGTAAATTTATTATCAAAGTACGTATAGGTTACACTATACTATACCGAGATTCATTTTCTTGCAGGACAAATAAAGAAATACAACAGAATTTATGAAAAACCCTACATAAGCAAAGACTGAAAAACAACCAATGTGCAAAAGACAAAATACAAATAAAAAAATTAATACTGAGAACATAGATTGTAAAGTCCTTAACACAGAAACATAGAAAACCTACAGCACAATACAGGCCCTTCAGCCCACAAAGCTGTGCTAAACATGTACCTACCTTAGAAATTACTAGGCTTAACAATGGCCCCCTATTTTTCTAAGCTCCATGTACCTATCCAAAAGTCTCTCACAAGACCCTATTGAATCTGCCTCCACCACTGTTGCCGGCAGCCCATTCCACACACTCACCACTCTCTGTGCAAAAAAACTTACCCTTGACATCTCCTCTGTACCTACTCCCCAGCACCTTAAACCTGTGTCCTCTTGTGGCAACCATTTCAGCCCTGGGAAAAAGCCTCTGACTATCCACACGATCAACGCCTCTCATCATCTTATACACCTCTATCAGATCACCACTCATCCTCCGTTGCTTCAGGGAGAAAAGGCCGAGTTCACTCAATCTATTCTCAAAAGGCATGCTCCCCAATCTAGGCAACATCCTTGTAAATCTTCTCTGCATCCCTTCTATGGCTTCCACATCCTTCCTGTAGTGAGGCGACCAGAACTGAGCACAGTACTCCAAGTGGGGTCTGGAACTTTTCCCATTCACCCTTTCCTCCTCTTCTATTCCCCACTCTGGCCTCTTACCTCTTCTCCTCACCTACCCATCACCTCCCTCTGGTGCCCCTCCTCCCTCCCTTTCTCCCATCGTCCAATCTCCTCTCCTATCAAATTCCTTCTTCTCCAGACCTTTACCTTTTCCACCAATCACCTCCCAGCATCCTCCAACCCCACCCACCTGGCTTCAGTTGTCTCCCTTCTATCTTGTCCCCCCATCCCCCTCTTCCTTTTTCTGGGATCTTCCCATTCCCTTCCGGTCCTGATGAAGGGTCTTAGCCACAAACATTAAGTTTATTCCTCTCCATAGATGCTGCCTGACCTGCTGAGTTCCTCCAGCATTTTGTGTATGTTGGTCTGGATTTCCAGCATTGACAGAATCTCTTGTGTTTATGATCCAGCCTCTGATCTCTGATTTAAATGATTGTCCCCTCACCTTGTAACCATGTCATCTCATTCAAAATGCTCCCAAACCTCATCACAGTCAGCCCTCCTTATCAGCGAGGGATTGGTTCCAGGACCCCTCGCACATACCAAAATTTGCGGATGCTCAAGTCCCTTATTCAACCTGTCTCAATGCGGTGGACCTTAGTACCCAGTGGAACCCTAGACCTTATTTAACCTGTCTCAGTGCGGTGGACATTAGGACCTGGTGGCAGAGATTTGAATCCGCAGTGTTTCTGATCACGAAAATAATCACGATCACAATTGAAAATAAAGTGGAAATAATAAAGCGATCAGAAAGAGGTGAAACGCCATCGGTCATTGGAAAAACGTTAGGCTACGTCCATCAACGATCAGAACAATTTTAAAGGATAAAATGAGAAAGGCCCTGTCCCGATGAAAGCTACAATTATTACTAAGCAACACAGTGGTTTAATTATTGAGTTTTGGGTTTTTGATCCTCCACATCAACCCAGCACAGTGGAGAGCACTCTCGGGAGCGGTCTGTCACTGGATCGAACTCAGGAACTTCTGTTCCCGAGCCCGGAGCTGAAACATACGTTCTTAAGCATTTTATATGCATAGAAAGGTAAAATATATACTATATACTAAGACAAACGTTTGACTAACTGACGCTAAATAATACCGGATGTGCCTGTTCCGACTTACTTAGTAAGAGAACTTCCGATATTTTTCTATCCCGATCCACAATAACCCACACACATCCTCCCATATACTTTAAATCATCTCTAGATTACTTATAATACCTAATACAATGTAAATGCTATGTAAAATAGTTGTTATACTGCATTGTTTAGGGAATAATGACAAGAAAAAAGAAGTCTGTACATGCTTGAACAACAAGTGCTGGAAGAGAAACTTCCGGGTTTTCACAATCCGCTGAATCCGTGCATGCGGAATTCGCGGATAAGGAGGGCCAACTGCATTTACCCTGTAATGCTCCCTAAAGATTTTACATCATTTAAATTCAAATCACCCCTCATTCTTCTGGATATGCACCCAACATTTTTTTTAGCCTTCCATGATAGGAAAATCCCTTCTTCCCAGGAATTAACTGACTTGATAGAGGTGTACAAGATAAGAGGCACAGATTGAGTGGCCAGCAGGAGACTTTTTCCCCAAGGCTGAAATAGCTAATACAAGGAGGCATAATTTTAAGGTGATTGGAGGAAAGTAAAGGAGGGGAGGTCGAGGTAGTTTTTTTAAAAATATAAACACACAGAGAGTGGTGGGTGGAACACAGGGGTGGTGATAGAGGCAGATACATTAGGGACATTTAAGAAACTTAGATAAGCATATGGATGAATGAGGAATGGAGGGCTGTGTGGGAGGGAAAGATTGGATTGATCTTGGAGTAGGATCTAGTCTGGTATGGAGGGGCTACTGCACAGGTCCAAAAGAAGCTGCAGAGGGTTGTAAATTTAGTCTGCTCCATCTTGGGCACTAGCCTGCAAAGTATCCAAGACATCTTCAAGGAGTAGTATCTCAGAAAGACAGTGTCCATTATTAAGGACCTCCAGCACTCAGGGCATGCCCTTTTCTCACTGTTACCATCAGGTAGGACGTACAGAAGCCCAAGCAATTCAGGAACAGCTTCTTTCCCTCTGCTATCCAATTCCTAAATGGACATTGAATCTTTGGACACTACCTCACTTCTTAAAATATATATTATTTCTGTTTTAGCACAATTTTTAATCTATTCAATATACTACTGTAATTTATTTATTATTATTATTTTGTTTTTGTTTTTTTTTCTATATTATGTATTTCATTGAACTGATGCTAAATTAACAAATTTCACGTCACATGCCGGTGGTTAAAAGGTTGGCACAGCTGAAGGGCCTGTACTGTGCTGTAACGTTCTATATTCTATGTAACATAAGACCATACGACATAGAGCAGAATTAGGCTATTCAGCCCTTCGAGTCCAGTCATTTCAACATTACTGTTCCCAGATTCCACTCAACCCCAAAACCTGCCTTCTCACCATATCCTTTGATGGTCTGACCAATCAGGAAACTATCAACTTTTGCTTTAACTATACCCACAGACTTGGCCTCCACCGTAGTCTGTGGCAAAGCATTCCACAGATTCACCACTCTTTGGCTAAAAAAAATTCCTCCTTACCTCTGTTCTAAAGGGTCACCCCTCAATTTTGAGGCTGTGCCCTCTAGTTCTGGATACCCCCACCAGAGGAAATATCCTCTCCCCATCTACCTTATCTATTCCTTTCAACATTCAGTAGGTTTCAATGAGGTCCCCATGCTTTCTTCTAAATTCCATTGAGTACAGGCCCAAAGCTGCCAAATGCTCCTCATATGTTAACCTTTTCATTCCCGGAATCATCCTCATGAACAACCTCTGGCCTCTCTCCAATGATAACACATCCTTTCTGAGATATGGGGTCCAAAAGTGTTGACAATACTCCAAATGTGGCCTGACTAGAGTCTTATAAAGACTCAGTGCTATCTACTTGCTTTTATATTCTTTTATTCCCCTTGAAATAAATGCCAATAATGCATTTTCCACAGACTCAACCTGTAAATTAACATTCTTGGAGTCGTGCACGAGGACTCCTCAGTCCCTCTGCACCTCTGATGTTTGAACTGTCTCCCTATTTAAATAGTCCACACTATTGTTCCTTTTACCAAAATGCATTATCATACATTTCCCAACACTGCCACTTTTTTGCCCATTCTTCCAATTTGTCCAAGTCCTGCTGCAATTGTATTGCTTCCTCAGCACTACCAAGCCCTCCACTTATCTTCGTATCATCTGCAAAGCCTCATTTATTCCCTCATTGCCTCCTGCCTGTCAGCCATTCCTCTATCCATTCCAGTATCTTCCCTGTTAACGCCACAGGATATTATCCTGTTAAGCAGTCTCATGTGTAGCACCTTATCAAATGCCTACTGAAAATCCAAGTAAATAACATCCACTGCCTCTCTTTGTCCACCCTGCTTGTTAACACTTTGAAGAATTCTAAGAGATTTGTCAGGCAAGATTTCACTTTACAGAAACTATGCTGACTTTGACTTACTTTATCATTAGTCTCCAAGTACCCCAAAACCTTGTCCTTAATAATGGACTCCAACACTTTCCAAATCACTGAGGTCAGGCTAACTAGCCAATAACTTTATATCTTTTGTCTTCCTCCCTTCTTTAAGAGTAAAGTGACATTTGCAATCTTCCAGTTCCTCCGGGACCATGCCAGAATCAAGAATTCTTGAAAGATCATGACCAATGCACCCGTTATCTCTTCAGCAACTTCTCTCAGGACTCTGGGATGTAGTTCACCTGGTCCAGGTGACTTATCCACCTTACAACCTTTGAGTTTGCCTAGCACTTTTTCCTTTGTAATAGCAATAGCACTCACTCCTGCTCCCTGATACTCATGGACCTCTGGCAAACTGCTAGTGTCTTCCACAGTAAAGATTGTCATTTCTTTGTCCCCCCAATACCACATCACCAACATCATTTTCCAGTGGTCCAATATTAACTCTCACCTCCCTTTTACTCTTTATATAACTGAAAAAACTTTTAGTATCCTGCTTTATATTATTGACTAGTTTGCCCTTGTATTTCATCTTTTCCCTTCTTAGAGCTTTTTAGTTGCCTTTAGCTGGATTTTAAAAGCTTCCCAACTCACTCACTTTTGCTACCTTATATGCCCTTTCCTTGACTTTAACGCAGTCCTTAACTTCTTCTGTTAGGCATGGTTGCCTACCCATGACATTTGAGAACTTCTTCCTCTGTGAACCGTATCTATTCTGCACCTTGTGAACTATTCCCAGAAACTTCAGCCATCTCTGCTCTGCCGTCATCCCCACCAGTATCCTCCTCCAAACCACCTGGGCAAGCTCCTCTCTCATGCCTCTGTAATTCCCTTTATTCCATTGTGATACAGATACATGCGAGTTAGTCTCTTACCTCTCAAATTGCAGTGTGAATTTAATCATATGCAGATCATTGCCCCATAAGAATTTCTTTACATTAAGCTGACTAATAAAATCCGGGTTATTACACAACACCCAATCTAAGATAACTTTCCCCAAAGTAGGCTCGAGCACAAGTTTCTCTTAAAAAACATCTCATAGGCGTTCAACAAATTCCCCCTCTTGCGATCAGACACCAACTTGATTTTCCCAATCCCCTTGCATATTGAAGCTCCCTATTACAATTGTGATATTACCCTTATTACATGCCTTTTCCAGCAACCTTTGTAATCTCAACCCCACATCTTGGCTACTATTTGGAGACCAAAATATGATTCCCATAACAGTTATTTCACCCTTTCAGTTCCTTAGCTCCACCCACAAAGATTCAACATTCTTTGACCCTATGTCACCTCTTTCTAAAGACCCATCTCTTACCAACAGACCCACACCACCACCTACCCCTTCTTGTTTGTCCTTTTGATACAAAATATTTCCTTTGATGTTAAGCTCCCAGCTATGGAATTCCTTCAGCCACGACTTAGTAATGCCCACAATGTCATACCCACAAGTTTGTCTACCTTATTCTGAACGCTGCACAATTTTAAGCACAGCACCTTCAGTCCTGCATTTTTCACCCTTTTGAATTTTGCCTCTATGGTACAATTTAACTCTTTGCTCTGTCTGAATTTGTACCCAATCATTGGCTTGTCCTTCCTTACATTCATGTTACATCCATCTGCTGGTAAACCTGCTGGCTCATCTTCAGCTCTATCATCCGGTTGCCATCTCCCATGCCACATCACAGTACAAAAGACAACAAACAGCAATAAATAAACAATAAATACCGAGAACATGAGACATGACAAGTCCTTGAAGGTGAGTCCACAGGTTGTATTCAGATCAGTGTTGGAGTGAGTAAAGTAATCCCTTCTGGTTCAAGTGAGTACTATCGGATGCAAGTGCTACTGGACATTGTGGGCTGAATGGTTTAACCAGTGCTGTACTGGTCTACCTGCATGTTCTAGTTCACTGCTGAGTTAGACCTGTCCTGTCTCAGCCTGGATGGAGAGAGAGGTCTACAGCAGACACATGGCTACCTGGTGTGCAGATTCTCCATCTCGATGACCTGCTCTCGCTCCACTTTGCTCAGAATGTCTTTCTGCTTCTTTACTTCCTCCAGTAACATCTGCTCGGACTTGGCCTCCTGCTCTTTCA
Organism: Hemitrygon akajei; assembly: GCF_048418815.1. Taxonomy (NCBI): domain Eukaryota; kingdom Metazoa; phylum Chordata; class Chondrichthyes; order Myliobatiformes; family Dasyatidae; genus Hemitrygon; species Hemitrygon akajei. The sequence goes on from NC_133134.1 coordinate 2,647,977, forward strand.
GCTGTTCTTCCAGTGCGTTTGCTCTGTTTGGAGAGAGTCAGAGACAAGTACCTGCTTAGAGAGAGCCAGACAATGGGTAGCAGTTGGCATGACACCATTACTGCTGGGGCAACAGCATTCGGCGTTCAATTCCAGTGTCCCCCATAACAAAGTTTGTGCATTCTTCCCGTGAACACGTGACTTTCCTCTGGTTTTCCCGCACAGTCCAAAAACATATCAGTTAGGTTCATTGGTCACTGTAAATCGTCCCTCGATTCAGCTAGGGTTAAATAGGGAGGTTACTGGGTGGGGTAGTTCGTTGGCCTAGAAGAGTATCTCTTAAGATAAAAAAAATTAAAAGAGCCTTTCCCCCACTCCAGGTATGAGCCTCTGCCCTCACTCAGCTCACCTGGATGTTATTTTTAGCAATGAATTTCAACAAGCTATTCTACAGACGTGTCAGAACTGTACTGGGGGGTGGGGGGATGAAGAAGAATTTATTCCCTTTAATTCATCCCCTTGTTTAACTAGTCACCATATCTTTTAACTATTAAATACAGCAATATAACAAGAATAATACTTGTGAAGCAACTTGCATTCTCAAACAGAAAAAAAATCAATAAAATTTAAATGACAAGAATGTTGCTAGGAATTGAGGACCTGAGTTATGGGGGTAAGTTGAATAGGTTAGGACTTTATTCCCTGGAGCAGAGTGACAGAAATCCCTCCAGTTACACTGTTAAGTGTAAATACAATTTAAACATTGCATCGGAGTGTTGTGGGATTGAGGATCAGACTGGAAATCTAACTGACACAGGGAGACGGAAATCCCACCACTGGTTCCTACCTGTGCACTAGCTGCAGGTTCTCCTGTTTAAGGCGACTGTGGATCTCCCCGTTCGATGTGTTCTCCTGCTCCAGTTCAGTAACTCGCTTCTCCAGGAACATCACCTGCCCAGCAAACAGGAGAAATGGACACTGAGATTGGCCAGTCTCTGAGAGAGTGGCGGGGTGAAGGGGAAATGGACAATGAGATTGGCCAGTCTCTGAGAGAGTGGCGGGGCAGGGGACAGGGTGAAGGGGAAATGGACAATGGGATTGGCCAGTCTCTGAGAGAGGGGCGGGGTGAAGGAGAAATTGACAATGGGATTGGCCAGTCTCTGAGAGAGGGGCGGGGTGAAGGAGAAATGGACAATGGGATTGGCCAGTCTCCGAGAGAGGGGCGGGGGCAGGGTGAAGGGGAAATGGACAATATGATTGGCCAGTCTCTGAGAGAGGGGCGGGGGCAGGGGAAGGGGAAATGGACAATGAGATTGGCCAGTCTCTGAGAGAGGGGCGGGGCAGGGGACAGGGTGAAGGGGAAATGGACAATGAGATTGGCCAGTCTCTGAGAGAGGGGCGGGGCAGGGGACAGGGTGAAGGGGAAATGGACAATGGGATTGGTCAGTCTCTGAGAGAGGGGCGGGGCAGGGGACAGGGTGAAGGGGAAATGGACAATGAGATTGGCCAGTCTCTGAGAGAGGGGCGGGGTGAAGGAGAAATGGACAATGGGATTGGCCAGTCTCTGAGAGAGGGGCGGGGGCAGGGTGAAGGGGAAATGGACAATGGGATTGGCCAGTCTCTGAGAGAGGGGCGGGGCAGGGGAACAGGGTGAAGGGGAAATAGACAATGGGATTGGCCAGTCTCTGAGAGAGAGGCGGGGCAGGGGACAGGGTGAAGGGGAAATGGACAATGGGACTGGCCAGTCTGAGAGAGGGGCGGGGCAGGGGACAGGGTGAAGGGGAAATGGACAATGAGATTGGCCAGTCTCTGAGAGAGGGGCGGGGGCAGGGGACGGGTGAAGGATCGTACACAGCAGGTCTCTGCCCCTCGCTCCAACGATGAAAGCCCCAGCATGAGGTGGCCTCCCAGATCTTGAACACTGCTGACCAGTGACACCAATACCACTGGGCAGCACTGAACCACAGGACAGCGACTGTCTGATGAGGGGAAGAATCGAGCCTCTCACCAATTGTCAAGCAGGAGATTTATTAAAGCTGTGCTCAAGACCCAGATCAAATAGCCCAGGTACCGTGGTAACTTAGCTGTTAGCGTGAAGGTATTACACAGTTGTTTAAGGCTGTTCCACAGTTCCAGTGTTCTCCCTGTGACTGGCTGGGTTTTCTCCGGGTGCTCCGGTTTTTTCCCACATTCCAAGGATGCACGGGTTAGTAGGTTAATTGGTCCACAGGGGTGAAAGGGCTTGTTACTGCACTGTATGTCTAAATAGACTAGAGAGTACAGTACAACACACCGGGTCCATTCAAACAAAGTTAGAGCTGTGCTAAATTCGAAGTCAAAGCACGTACAGATCACCAAACACTACTTTGAGATTCATTTTCTTGCAGGCATTCACAGGAAAATAAAGAAATACAGTGGAATTTATGAAAAACTCTACATAAACAAAGACTGTCAGACAACCAAAGTGCAAAAGAAGATAAATTGTACAAATAACAAAAAGATATTGAGAAAGGGTTGTAGCCTCACCTGCTCAGTCAGATCAGAGGGCAAGTGTGCCAGTGAGCACCCGGGAAGCTCCTCCATGTCATCGCTATCCGCTGCACCACTCTGTTCGATGTGCCTACAACAAGAGAATGTTCTCAGTGTCTGCTGGCAAAGGCAGCTCCCACAGCTGGGAGCATGGTGCAAGCACTCTTTGTGTGGTAGATGGAGAGGGTACAGGCCCAGGCCAGTGGTGCCAGGCGCACCATCATCTGACTGGAAATAATCCGGAACAACTTCTACTGCAACTCAACAAGAGTTACTCCCATGACACTGACATTAAGTAAAGCAGCTCATGTTAAACAGCTGCAAGGTGAAAAGATTCCTGCATCCCAAACTCCTCGCCCAAAAAACACAGGCCCTTCGACCCATCATGTCTGCACTGACTACACAAGATCTTTATCCTCTATTGCCTGCCTGTTCATCTGTCTGTCTCAATGCCTCACACATCTTCATCTGTTTCCACCTGTTCCCAGAAACCTACCACTGTGTAAAAACCATGTCTGATAAACCTTCCTTAAACTTTTCCCCACTCATCTTAAAGCTGTGCTCCTCACCTGCCCCTTTCTCCCATGATCCACTCTCCACCTATCAGATTCCTTCTTCTTTAGTCCTTTACCTTTTTCCACCTATCTTCTCCCAGCTTCTTATTTCATCTCCCCTCCCCCCAGCCATTTAGCTTCACCTCTCACCTTCCAGCAAGTCCTCTTTCCCCTCCCCCCATTACCTTATTCTGCCATCCTCCCCCTTCATTTCCAATCCTGAAGAAGGGTCTCGGCCAGAAACATTGACTGTTTACTCCTCTCCACAGATGCTGCCTGACCTGCTGAGTTTCTCCAGCATTTTGTGTGTGTTGCCCTCTAGTTTTTGACATTTCTACCCTGGGAAAAGACCTGCACCTTCTCCCTTTCAACTTTATAAATTTAATCAAGTCACCTTTCAACTTCTGATGCTGCAAAGAAAACAATCCAGTTTGTCAAACCTCTCTTTCTGGCTAATGCATGGCATTCTAGGCATTCCTGGTGAACCTTTTCTGCCCTCTCTCCAAAACCTTCACAATCCTCCTTTAGTGGGGTGACCAGAACTGCAGATAACACTCCAAACGTGGCTTATAAGAAGTTTTATTCATCCAGAACCTAACATCCCAACTTTTATACTCAGTTCCTGATCAATGAAGGCAAACAGTCCAACACTTCTACTCACCACCACCCCCCCAACCCAGCTCACATATCACCTGCCAGCTTGTACTCCTCCTCTTCCCACTTCCTGATTCGAGTTTCTGTCCCCTTCCTTTCCAGGCCTGAAACATCGACTTTTCAATGCTGCCCTTCCATAGATGTTGCCTGCCCTGCTGAGTTCTGCAGTATTTTGTTTGTGTGTTGCTCATAGAAATCACAACTGCAGCTACTCTAAGTCTCTCTCCATCTGAGCACCACGCACACCTCTGCTAAAACACGGTCACAAACCTGTACTGACACCTTGGCAATAAGCTGCCAGACTCTGACCGCACTCTGCACTTACCGAGCCACCTTCTTGTTCCCGAGTCTCATGATGGGACTGCAAACAGGAAAAAAACAGGATGTAGAATCAGGAAAACGGGATGGGAGCAGAGGAAGCAGGAAACTGGAAATCTCACTCAGTTCGTGCATTTAATTAACTTCACAAACGGAAAAGCAGAGAGCTTGGGACAGCACTGAAAGTTCATTTTTCATGCATCGGTTCATTGTTTAAAGGAGACACTTTCACACAATGTGTTGTCATGCACTAGGGCCACTGTTCTAAATCACGGTTAACATTCAAGGGCCTCCCTTTTCAATGCTACAGTTTAAGTACATGATAACTAGCCCAAATGACATCTTAACCATGGCCATTACCCATGACTAAATGAAATTCTCAAAACAGTAAACACACAGCAATTTCAGAAAATCAGAGAAATGTTCAAACTGTGGTCTCACCTCATCAAGGGTTTGGTTGAGGGTAGTTCATGACAGTTTTCCCAATGGACATTTGCCTCTCCCAGCCTGGCACACAACTGTGCATTTATGGGGTGTTACCCTGAGAAGTGCTGCAGTTTAACTACACATGCCCCGAGGACACTGTTACTTTGCCAGCATAGCTGTTACTGTAATGGGGTTCAATTCCAACCGCTGTCTGTCAGGAGTTTGTACGTTCTCCCCATGACTGTGTGGGTTTCCTCTGAGTGCTCCAGTTTCCTCCCACATACTGGCACGTTATGCTGGTGCCGGAAGCACAACAACATTTCTGGGCTGCCACTGGCACATCTTCAGACAGTGTTGCTCACGTATCACTGTATGTTTCAATATACATGTGACAAATAAAGCTAATCTTTAATCTCTGCAATGTTAGCCTGTTTCTCAGCCACCACCCAGCCTGCTAAACAGATTCAGACACCACATGGCCTCCCTCGACCCTGCCTCCATCTGCTGGAAAACCTGGAATCAGGAAATCCTCAACTGATAAACGAGAGACTTATTGATTATGTCGTTGGTTACTGTATGGTTGGAGCAGTTTCCCTTTACTTCTGCACCCACAGCACTATCCACGGTTAACCTTTAGAATTACTCCCAAATCCAGTTACCAAATGCACAATTCATTCCTTATAGAGAAAACTGAGGGGGAATCTTATTGAAGATTCCTTAAGGTTGTCATAGTATGGGGGGGTTGGGAGGGGGATAGTAGGGATAAGCTCCCACTACCTATTAAATGCTCCCAATGGCATGTGTCTCAAATAGCCTCAAACAGTTCCTGGCTTTCACATGTGCCTTCACTAGTAAGCCTGGCAGAACCATTTCTACTGACAGGTGAAGGGGGCAAAGGCTGGTTATTGGTGCCTTAAAGCCAATTGCTTAATGCAGATGGGGCTCATCAGTTATGATTGGCAGCTCTTCTTGGCGAAGGCAAACCCTGAGCTCAAACCTTCACTGCCTTGCGGCCATATCCACTCATGGGGAAGGCTTCAGGAGTAAACCCTGAGGAAAAATCTGCAGATGGAATCCCCAAGGCAGTCCTATGTTGAGTTCAATGCTGAATGGCAACTTCTGTAATGCCGCTAATGCCAAACTGTATCAGCCTGTATTGGCATGAACATTGAATTCTTCAATTTCCGGTAATTCCCTCCCCCATCCCAGTTTCATTCTGCCTCCTCCTCCAGCTGCCTATCACCACCCTCATGGTTCCGCCTTCCTCCTCTACCCATAGTGCTTTCCGCTTACATTCCTCTTCACCTTTCCTGCCTATCCCCTCCCTGCTTCCCCTCCATCACCCCTCGATCTTTCCCCTTACTGGTTTTTCACCTGGCACCTACCAGCCTTCTCCTTCCTACCCTCCCCCCACCTTTATAGGGCCCCTGCCCCCTCCCTCTTCAGTCCTGATGAAGGGTCTCGGCCCGAAACGTTGACTGTTCGTTTCCACGGATGCTGCCCGACCTGCTGAGTTCCTGCAGCGTGTTGCTTTGACCCCAGCATCTGCAGAGTGTTTTGTGTTTACTGTATCAGCCTCTGCAGTTTCTCTGGGTTCATCAGCTGCATGGAGCCGGGTACTGCTCTCCATATTGTTCTACCCAGGCTTGTGTAATGACAGCTAGGGCACAACATTCACGACCAATACAGGACTTCAAGAGTCTTATTAAAACACAAGATGCTAAGGGCACTAGTTTATGATACTCAGATTCAGGACAGGGTGCTGGGCATTTAAAACTATGGACATGGAGGTGGCAAATCCCTGGAGGGGGGCCTTCTCTTGCTCCTATTTCCTTGCATTCAAATCCCCATGCAGTGCTTATACATTAATTAAGCTGATGTAGTCCTGTTCAGGTGGACAGTATTCCCTCTGGACTTATTGGCTGTGCATCAGGAACTATATACACATCCTTGAACTGCTGGTTTTAAATTCAGAAATATCTGTGAAAGTCAGGTGCTAAACATTCAAGAATATACACTCAGATCCCAAGTTTATTCAGAGATACAGTGCGGAACCGGCCCTTCCAGTCCACCGAGCCACACCACCCAGCAACCCACCGATTTAACCCCAGCCTCATCACAGGACAATTTACAATGACCAACTAACCGGTATGCCTTTGGACTGTGGGAGGAAATATTAGCAGCCAAACGAAACCTAGGCAATCATGGAAGAAACGTAGAAAATTTCTTACACAGGATGCCAGAATTGAACTATGAACTCCAACACAAGGAGCTGTCATAGCGTCATGCTAGCATCATTCGAGCACCAGTACCCAAATGCATTAAGACTGCAGAGAATGGGAGAATTAACTGCAGAGACAGGCCAAATATCCCTGTTAACTGCACTGCAGATTCATTCCATCAGGGGGCAGATTTGATCAGATTCAGGGATGCAAGGCACCTTCCACCATGACATCATGCTGATAACAATGTATCTCAATATAATCTGGCCACCACCTAGAGGCTTTGGAAAGGATACGGAAGAGGTTCACTTGGATGCTGCCTGGATTGGAGGGTGTGAGCTATAAGGAGAGGTTGAACAAATGGATCATTTTCTCTGGAGAGAGGGAGGCTGAGGGGAGACCTGATGGAGTTTAAGATCCGAGAGGCACAGAAAGAGTACATATGGTCAGAATCTACATGGGTGTCCAATAGTGGTAAGTGCAACACTATTACAGCTCGGGAGGTCAGAGTCCAGCGTTCATTTCAACACAGTCTGGGAGGAGTTTGCACATTCTCTCTGTGGCTGCATGGCTTTCCACATGCAGTCCAAAGACGTACTAGTTAGTAGGGTAATTGGTCAATATAAAGTGTCCTGTGATTAGGTAGGCCAGGGGTAAATTGGTGGTGTCACTTGTTGGGCCGGAAGACTCAGTTTGGTGCTGCATCTCTAAAGGGCAAAAATTTCATGCAGGGCAAGTACTTTTTTTTTAAAACATAGTGGTAGGCTGCCAGTGGTGCTGCTGTTGAAAGCAGATACAAGAGAGGACATTGAAGAGATGACTTAAGGAATGCAAGGATATGCAGGCAGAAGAGATAAAGTTGTGTTCGGTGTAGACATCACGGTTCCTCCACTGTACTACCTCGTGCCGTACTTCCAGTAAAATGGCAGCACACTTAGACGCAGTGTTTCTACAGGGCTAACCAGAGCCTTGTTAAAATATAATGTTGTACAATCAACTGCAACATTCCTGGACTCTGGGACTTGGACTATTTTTTGAATGACTGTATTTTACTGATATCTTACACAGTGCCTTCAAAAAGTATTCATCCCACTTGGAGTACTGTGTTCAGTTCTGGTCACCTCACTATTGTATGTGGACACTACAGAGCAAGTGCAGAGGATGTTGCCTGGATTGGGGAGCATGCCTTATGAGAATAGGTTGAGTGAACTTGGCCTTTTCTCCCTGGAGCGAAGGAGGATGAGAGGTGACCTGATAGAGGTGTACAAGATGATGAGAGGCATTGATCGTGTGGATAGTCAGAGGCTTGTTCCCAGGGCTGAAATGGCTAGCATGAGGGGACACAGTTTGCATGTGCTGTGTGCTGTGTGACTGTTGCTATCATGTGTTGTGCCTTGGCGCTGGAGTAATGAGGTTTTGTTCAGCTATATTCATGGGTATTCATGTATGACTGAACTGGAATTTCAACTAGAACTCAAATTGGCTTCATTATTTGAATATACTAAGCCCAAATACAGCTCTCCTTGCACACGCTGACAATTTATACCCCCTCCACCATCCCCTTTCTTCATTTCGATCCCCCTCACTTCTCCTCCACATCCTGCCTAATCGCAACCACTCTATCGAGTGGCCAGTGTAATGCACACGTGCCTGTTCAAGATAGGCTGAAGGGTAAAGACTGACATGGAGAGGGATCACACTGACTGACCGAGGTGGAGAGGGATCTCACTGACCGACCGAGGTGGAGAGGGATCACACTGACCGACCGAGGTGGAGAGGGATCACACTGACCGAGGTGGAGAGGGATCACACTGATTGAGGTGGAGAGGGATCACACTGACCGATCGAGGTGGAGAGGGATCACACTGACCGACCGAGGTGGAGAGGGATCTCACTGACCGACCGAGGTGGAGAGGGATCACACTGACCGAGGTGGAGAGGGATCTCACTGACCGACCGAGGTGGAGAGGGATCTCACTGACCGACCGAGGTGGAGAGGAATCACACTGACCGAGGTGGAGAGGGATCACACTGACCGACAGAGGTGGAGAGGGATCACACTGGCCGACCGAGGTTGAGAGGGATCACACTGGCCGACCGAGGTGGAGAGGGATCACACTGACCGACCGAGGTGGAGAGGGATCACACTGACCGACCGAGGTGGAGAGGGATCACACTGACCGACCGAGGTGGAGAGGGATCACACTGACCGACCGAGGTGGAGAAGGATCACACTGACCGAGGTGGAAAGGGATCACACTGACCGACGAGGTGGAGAGGGATCACACTGACCGACCGAGGTGGAGAGGGATCACACTGACCGACCGAGGTGGAGAGGGATCACACTGACCGACCGAGGTGGAGAGGGATCACACTGACCGAGGTGGAGAGGGATCACACTGACTGACCGAGGTGGAGAGGGATCACACTGACTGACTGACCGAGGTGGAGAGGGATCACACTGACCGACCGATGTGGAGAGGGATCACACTGACCGACCGAGGTGGAGAGGGATCACACTGACCGACCGATGTGGAGAGGGATCACAGTGACCGAGGTGGAGAGGGATCACACTGACCGAGGTGGAGAGTGATCACACTGACCGACCGAGGTGGAGAGGGATCACACTGACCGACTGAGGTGGAGAGGGATCACACTGACCGAGGTGGAGAGGGATCACACTGACCGATGTGGAGAGGGATCACACTGACCGACCGAGGTGGAGAGTGATCACACTGACCGACCGAGGTGGAGAGGGATCACACTGACCGACCGAGGTGGAGAGAGATCACACTGACCGATGTGGAGAGGGATCACACTGACCGATGTGGAGAGGGATCACACTGACCGATGTGGAGAGGGATCACACTGACCGATGTGGAGAGGGATCACACTGACCGAGGTGGAGAGGGATCTCACTGACCGAGGTGGAGAGGGATCACACTGACCGAGGTGGAGAGGGATCACACTGACCGAGGTGGAGAGGGATCACACTGACCGACCGAGGTGGAGAGGGATCACACTGACCGATGTGGAGAGGGATCACACTGACCGACCGATGTGGAGAGGGATCACACTGACCGACCGAGGTGGAGAGGGATCACACTGACCGACCGAGATGGAGGGATCACATTGACCGATGTGGAGAGGGATCACACTGACCGACCGAGGTTGAGAGGGATCACACTGACCGACCGAGGTGGAGAGGGATCACACTGACCGACCGATGTGGAGAGGGATCTCACTGACCGAGGTGGAGAGGGATCACACTGACCGACCGAGGTGGAGTGGGATCACACTGACCGATGTGGAGAGGGATCTCACTGACCGAGGTGGAGAGGGATCACACTGACCGAGGTGGAGAGGGATCACACTGACCGACCGATGTGGAGAGGGATCACACTGACCGACCGAGGTGGAGAGGGATCTCACTGACCGACCGAGGTGGAGAGGGATCACACTGACCGACCGAGGTGGAGAGGGATCACACTGACCGACCGAGGTGGAGAGGGATCACACTGACCGATGTGGAGAGGGATCTCACTGACCGACCGAGGTGGAGAGGGATCTCACTGACCGACCGAGGTGGAGAGGAATCACACTGACCGAGGTGGAGAGGGATCACACTGACCGACAGAGGTGGAGAGGGATCACACTGGCCGACCGAGGTTGAGAGGGATCACACTGGCCGACCGAGGTGGAGAGGGATCACACTGACTGACCGAGGTGGAGAGGAATCACACTGACCGAGGTGGAGAGGGATCACACTGACTGACCGAGGTGGAGAGGGATCACACTGACCGACCGAGGTGGAGAGGAATCACACTGACCGAGGTGGAGAGGGATCACACTGACCGACCGAGGTGGAGAGGGATCACACTGACCGACCGAGGTGGAGAGGGATCTCACTGACCGACCGAGGTGGAGAGGGATCACACTGACCGACAGAGGTGGAGAGGGATCACACTGGCCGACCGAGGTTGAGAGGGATCACACTGGCCGACCGAGGTGGAGAGGGATCACACTGACTGACTGACCGAGGTGGAGAGGGATCACACTGACTGACTGACCGAGGTGGAGAGGGATCACACTGACCGACCGAGGTGGAGAGGAATCACACTGACCGAGGTGGAGAGGGATCACACTGACCGACCGAGGTGGAGAGGGATCACACTGACCGACCGAGGTGGAGAGGGATCTCACTGACCGACCGAGGTGGAGAGGGATCACACTGACCGACAGAGGTGGAGAGGGATCACACTGGCCGACCGAGGTTGAGAGGGATCACACTGGCCGACCGAGGTGGAGAGGGATCACACTGACTGACCGACCGAGGTGGAGAGGGATCACACTGACCGACCGAGGTGGAGAGGAATCACACTGACCGAGGTGGAGAGGGATCACACTGACCGACCGAGGTGGAGAGGGATCACACTGACCGACCGAGGTGGAGAGGGATCTCACTGACCGACCGAGGTGGAGAGGGATCACACTGACCGAGGTGGAGAGGGATCACACTGACCGACCAATGTGGAGAGGGATCACACTGACCGAGGTGGAAAGGGATCACACTGACCGACCGAGGTGGAGAGGGATCACACTGACCGAGGTGGAGAGGGATCACACTGACTGACCGAGGTGGAGAGGGATCACACTGACCGAGGTGGAGAGGGATCACACTGACCGACCGATGTGGAGAGGGATCACACTGACCGACCGAGGTGGAGAGGGATCACACTGACCGACCGAGGTGGAGAGGGATCACACTGACCGACCGATGTGGAGAGGGATCACACTGACCGAGGTGGAGAGTGATCACACTGACCGACCGAGGTGGAGAGGGATCACACTGACCGACCGATGTGGAGAGGGATCACACTGACCGAGGTGGAGAGTGATCACACTGACCGACCGAGGTGGAGAGGGATCACACTGACCGATGTGGAGAGGGATCACACTGACCGACCGAGGTGGAGAGTGATCACACTGACCGACCGAGGTGGAGAGGGATCACACTGACCGACCGAGGTGGAGAGAGATCACACTGACCGATGTGGAGAGGGATCACACTGACCGATGTGGAGAGGGATCACACTGACCGATGTGGAGAGGGATCACACTGACCGAGGTGGAGAGGGATCACACTGACCGAGGTGGAGAGGGATCTCACTGACCGAGGTGGAGAGGGATCACACTGACCGAGGTGGAGAGGGATCACACTGACCGAGGTGGAGAGGGATCACACTGACCGACCGAGGTGGAGAGGGATCACACTGACCGATGTGGAGAGGGATCACACTGACCGACCGATGTGGAGAGGGATCACACTGACCGACCGAGGTGGAGAGGGATCACACTGACCGACCGAGGTGGAGGGATCACATTGACCGATGTGGAGAGGGATCACACTGACCGACCGAGGTTGAGAGGGATCACACTGACCGACCGAGGTGGAGAGGGATCACACTGACCGACCGATGTGGAGAGGGATCTCACTGACCGAGGTGGAGAGGGATCACACTGACCGAGGTGGAGAGGGATCACACTGACCGAGGTGGAGAGGGATCACACTGACCGACCGATGTGGAGAGGGATCACACTGACCGACCGAGGTGGAGAGGGATCACACTGACCGACCGAGGTGGAGAGGGATCTCACTGACCGACCGAGGTGGAGAGGGATCTCACTGACCGACCGAGGTGGAGAGGGATCACACTGACCGACCGAGGTGGAGAGGGATCACACTGACCGATGTGGAGAGGGATCTCACTGACCGAGGTGGAGAGGGATCACACTGACCGACCGAGGTGGAGAGGGATCTCACTGACCGACCGAGGTGGAGAGGGATCACACTGACCGACCGAGGTGGAGAGGGATCACACTGACCGATGTGGAGAGGGATCTCACTGACCGACCGAGGTGGAGAGGGATCACACTGACCGACCGAGGTGGAGAGGGATCACACTGACCGATGTGGAGAGGGATCACACTGACCGACCAAGGTGGAGAGGGATCACACTGACCGATCGAGGTGGAGAGGGATCACACTGACCGATCGAGGTGGAGAGGGATCACACTGACCGATCGAGGTGGAGAGGGATCACACTGACCGATGTGGAGAGGGATCTCACTGACCGAGGTGGAGAGGGATCACACTGACCGATGTGGAGAGGGATCACACTGACCGACCGAGGTGGAGAGGGATCACACTGACCGATGTGGAGAGGGATCTCACTGACCGAGGTGGAGAGGGATCACACTGACCGAGGTGGAGAGGGATCACACTGACCAACCGATGTGGAGAGGGATCACACTGACCAACCGATGTGGAGAGGGATCTCACTGACCGAGGTGGAGAGGGATCACACTGACCGATGTGGAGAGGGATCACACTGACCGAGGTGGAGATGGATCACACTGACCGACCGAGGTGGAGATGGATCACACTGACCGACCGATGTGGAGAGGGATCTCACTGACCAATGTGGAGAGGGATCTCACTGACCGAGGTGGAGAGGGATCACACTGACCGATGTGGAGAGGGATCACACTGACCGATGTGGAGAGGGATCACACTGACCGAGGTGGAGAGGGATCACACTGACCGACCGAGGTGGAGAGGGATCACACTGACCGACCGAGGTGGAGAGGGATCACACTGACCGACCGAGGTGGAGAGGGATCACACTGACCGAGGTGGAGAGGGATCACACTGACCGACCGAGGTGGAGAGGGTTCACACTGACCGACCGAGGTGGAGAGGGATCTCACTGACCGAGGTAGAGAGGGATCACACTGACCGAGGTAGAGAGAGATCACACTGACCGACCGATGTGGAGAGGGATCACACTGACCGATGTGGAGAGGGATCACACTGACTGACCGAGGTGGAGAGGGATCTCACTGACCGAGGTGGAGAGGGATCACACTGACCAACCGAGGTGGAGAGGGATCACACTGACCGAGGTGGAGAGGGATCACACTGACCGAGGTGGAGAGGGATCACACTGACCGAGGTGGAGAGGGATCACACCGACCGACCGAGGTGGAGAGGGATCACACTGACCGACCGAGGTTGAGAGGGATCACACTGACCGAGGTTGAGAGGGATCACACTGACCGACCGAGGTGGAGAGTGATCACACTGACCGACCGAGGTGGAGAGGGATCACACTGACCGACCGAGGTGGAGAGGGATCACACTGACCGACCGAGGTGGAGAGGGATCACACTGACCGATGTGGAGAGGGATCACACTGACCGACCGAGGTGGAGAGGGATCACATTGACCGATGTGGAGAGGGATCACACTGACCGATGTGGAGAGGGATCACACTGACCGATGTGGAGAGGGATCACACTGACCGACCGAGGTGGAGAGGGATCACACTGACCGATGTGGAGAGGGATTACACTGACCGACCGAGGCGGAGAGGGATCACACTGACCGATGTGGAGAGGGATCACACTGACCGACCGATGTGGAGAGGGATCACACTGACCGACCGAGGTGGAGAGGGATCACACTGACCGACCGAGGTGGAGAGGGATCACACTGACCGATGTGGAGAGGGATCACACTGACCGATGTGGAGAGGGATCACACTGACCGATGTGGAGAGGGATCACACTGATCGATGTGGAGAGGGATCACACTGACTGATGTAGAGAAGAACTGATGTAGTGAAGTTCTAGATTCATCTTGGAGTGATTTAAAACGTTTGCTGAAGAGCCTGTCCTGTGCGGTGCTGTAATCTCACTGTTCCATGTAACAGGAGACAAAGGATGAGATGCAATACAGGAAAACCTATGACAGAATTTTATGCTGTCTGTGTTGGCACAGTGAAAATGTTGGAAGCACTCTGTAGACTTGGGAGTTTATGTGAGGACATCATTTGTGCTGAATCAGAACTGATAAGGTTTTTTGACCTGATCTGAAACAGTAACAGTTTCCCTTTACATACAAAAGCTGCCCGGCCTTCTGTCCTTTTCCACCATTTCAGATTTCAACTGATCAACTTGTGCTTGGCTGATTAATCGACTTTTAGCAAACAGGGAAAGATCCTGCAAACTAAGTATACCAAGGGGTTAATTTAAGTCTTGTACATAATTATGAGAAGCCTAGCCAAAGTAAATAGCAAGGACTAATCTAGCAGAGCATTGCCAGATTAAACTGATTTGTACATTTGATGGAGGGTGAAAAGCTTTTTGTTATATTCACTGGGTGGGTCTGGAGCTTGCTTCTTCTAAGCGTGGAGGCAGAAACCCTTACATTTAAGCATTATGCAGATGACCACTTAAACAAGAATCCACTCTCAAAAACAAATCACTGGCTGACAACCAAACCTCAACTCTAAATACAGTTTCCTTGTTTGCTCTTGATTTGCTCATGTCTCAAGTCATGTATACAGTTCTGCTGCCCCATTAGAAGCAGGGTCTCAAGGCTTTGGAGAGGGTGCAGAAGATGTTTACCAGGATGCTGCCTGCATTAGAGGATATGTACTATAACCAGTGGTTGAACAAACTTCAGTTATTTTCTCTGAAGTGAAGCTGAGGGGAGATATCATAGAGGTTTACAAATTATGAGACATAGATAGAGTAGACAGGGTTGAAATGTCTATTACCAGAGGGCATGTGTTTAAGGTGAAAGGGGGTAATTTCAAAGGAGATGTGAGGGGCAAGTTTTTTTTTAAAAACACAGCGTAGTGAGTGCCTGGAATGCACTGCCTGGGGTGGTGATTGAGGCAGATGCATTAGGGACATTTGGATAGACACAAGAATGGAACGATATGGACATTGTGTAGTCAGAAGTCATTAGTTTAGTTGTCCATTTAATTAATAATTTAATAAGATTAGCACAGCATTGTAGGCCGAATGGCCAGTTTCTGTGTGCACTGTTCTATGTTCGATGGTCCCTAGCTCATTATCAGTTGTCACACCACACTCTCTCATCAAGGGAACACAACATTCCTGGCAATTACTAATCCTCATGAATTTTCAGAAGCGAGCCTCTCAACTCTTCATGGTCCTCTACGATGGCAAGATGGATTCATCACCTCACAATCTACACTTTTGTGATCTTGCACCTTGCTGTCTACCTGCACTGCACCTTCCCCATAACTTCAACACTTTGTTCTGCACTTTGTTATTGTTTCATCTTGTTCAACCTTAATGCACTTTGTAACAAGTTGATCTGTGTACAAGGCAAGTTTTTCACTCTGCCTCAGTGGCTGTTACAATCATAAACCAATTTAATTTTCAGTTACAGTCAGCATTTACCTGTTAACTTCCACAGACTCATCATTTCCCAACACAATTAACGCCTGAAGGCCAAGTCACAGGTATATTTAAAGCAGAGGTTGATTGGTTCTTGACTCGCCAGGGTGTCAAAGGTTCGGTGAGAAGACAGGAGAATGGGGTCGGGAGAGGTAATAATCAACTATGATGGACTGGTGAAGCAGTCTAAATGGGTCAGATGGCCTAATTTTGCTCTTGTGCTTTAAGGTTTTATTAGAACAGTTACCTAGTGCAATGACTTTCCTCAAATGAACGCAAGCAGGAAACTGCAAATTCCATAAAATCTCCACATCTACAACAATGGGACACGGATCAACCCGTAAACGAGGAGAAACGCCGATCAAAAGCAAGGCAGAAGCAGGCAGTTACCTATTCATTTCCAGACAGCTGATGCGAGCAGAGAGATCTTCCAGACGATTGATTTGTTTATGACACTGGGTGCAGTAAAATTCGAGCATTTCTTCCCCAATGATACTTTGCAAAGTTGAGGTGAAGTGATCACTGGAAAATCAGAGGGGTATTTGGGAGATGAGAGAAACTATCGATCACAGTGAGATACATTGCAGAAGTGACTGGGATGCAGATTTTTTACACAGCAAAGGCTTGCAGAAGAAATATACATCCGAGGTGAGCAGTCACACAAGACAAAGTTATTTACTAAACTTCTTAACCCAAAGTTTCCTGATCACTTATATACTTCCCTTTTTAGTGACAAAGAAATGAACCTACTTTTCAAGAAGTCTGTGACGGAACCATCATTCACACAGATCCCATTCTCAAACCTGACAATCAACACTCAGCCAAGAGCAAGACTCCTCATGGTCTGCTCACAAGCATTACTGGAGCAGGGATTCACACCAGTTTTTTATGCCATGGACACAATAACATTAAGTAAGGGGTCCTTGGACCCCAGGTTGGGAACCCCTGCACTAGAACCCTTTTCCCACCAATAAGCAACTGTCACCAGCAAAGACCTTACCTGGGACAAAGCAGTGCTGAGCGATTTAAGTGGCCATTGATGCTGAAGCCTCCATCCTGACACAAGCTGCTGGATGCAAAGTCATTTTCGTTGTTCTCTCCATAATCTTCAAAGTGCTCTTCAGTGCTAAGGAGAGAAATGCCGGAGCTTATCAAGAAGTTATGCTGATGGGTCCTAACAACAGGAAATACCATGAAAAAAAGAGAATAAGTAGCAAAAGAAATATTTCATAAGTTTTTTCATAAAGTAACATCACTTTCAAGGCAGTTTCCTTGTCCTCTGAGGAAATTATTGTATGATGATTATCCTTTCACTGTCACTCATGGATAGCATAACTGGAGGGTATAATTTACCTGCTGAGTGTATTAAACAGTCTGTTGATCTGCCCCAACCAGATCAGTAAGCAATGGAGAGGACAACCCATAAACATTCTTATTCTCCATAGTTGTAAACCTAGGCAACTAGGCACAAAATTCCCAGAGAAAACCTGAGATGGAAATGCAGAGCTGAGGATGCAGGTGGGCTTCTGCAAATCCCAGCAAGCCACCAATTTCGTTTGAGTGTCGCTTTTCATTGTTTCGATTGTGTCCCTTTGGATGCTGTCCAACTGTGGATCGGCTTTGCCAGGACATTACACAGTACCGTCCAGCTTTGCCAGGACTTTACACAGTACCGTCCAGCTTTGCCAGGACGTTACACAGTGTGGATCGGCTTTGCCAGGACTTTACACAGTGTGGATCGGCTTTGCCAGGACTTTACTCAGTGTGGATCGGCTTTGCCAGGACTTTACACAGTGTGGATCGGCTTTGCCAGGACTTTACACAGTGTGGATCGGCTTTGCCAGGACTTTACACAGTGTGGATCGGCTTTGCCAGGACTTTACACAGTGTGGATCGGCTTTGCCAGGACTTTACACGGTGCGGTCCGGCTTTGCCAGGACTTTACACGGTGCGGTCCGGCTTTGCCAGGACTTTACACGGTGCGGTCCGGCTTTGCCAGGACTTTACACGGTGCGGTCCGGCTTTGCCAGGACTTTACACGGTGCGGTTCGGCTTTGCCAGGACTTTACACGGTGCGGTTCGGCTTTGCCAGGACTATTTGGGTTCAGGGTTCCAAAGAAACAACAAGAGAGACTGCATTTGACGAGAAGACAGCCTTTGACTAAGATGAAACAATGGTTCCATAAGGTTGTCACAGCCAGGGGAGGGGAGTTGGCAGGTAGTGGCAATAAGCTCCCACTGCCTATTAAATACTCCCAATGGCGTACAGTCCAATTAGCTTCTGACAACCAAGCCTAGCACTCGGCCTTCAAGTGTGGCTTAGCTACTAAACCCAGTGGAATCGTTTCTACTGACAGGAGAAAGGGCAAAGGCAGGCTACTGGCACCTTCTTGCCAGTCACTTAGGCAGATGGGTCTGGTCAGCTATGGCTGGCAGCTCATCTATAGAGCCATAGAACACTACAGTACAGTACAGGCCCTTCAGCCCTCCATGTTGTGCCGACCCACATAATCCTTAAAAAAAGTACTAAACCCACACTACCCCATAACCCTCCATTTTTCTTTCATCCATGTACCTGTCCAAGAGGTTCTTAAATACATCTAATGTTTTAGCCTCCACCACCATCGCTGGCAAGTCATTCCAGGCACTCACAACCCTCTTTGTAAAAAAACTTACCCCTGATATCTCCCCTAAATTTCCCTCCCTTAATTTTGTACATATGCCCTCTGGTGTTTGCTATTGGTGCCCTGGGAAACAGGTACTGACTATCCACCCTATCTATGCCTCTCATAATCTTGTAGACCTCTATCAAATCCACTCTCATTCTTCTAAGCTCCAAAGAGAAAAGTCCCAGCTCTGCTAACCTTGCTTCATGTGACTTGTTCTCCAAACCAGGCAACATCCTGGTAAATCTCCTCTGCATCCTCTCCATAGCTTCCACATCCTTCCTATAATGAGGAAAATTCTGATTTCAAGCCTCTGCTGTGTGCAGCCATATCCAATCATTGGAAAGGCTTTGGGAGTAAACCCCGAGAAAAATTCTGGAGCTGGAGTCCCTAAGGCAGTCCTACACTGAGTTCAATGCTGACTGGCAACTCCCGTGACGAGTCAAACCGTTTTAGTCTTTACTTTTCCTCTGGATTCATCAGCTGTGAGGAGAGGGGAGCCTGCTGCATGGGGAACAGCTTGCTCTGTATCGTACTACCCTGGTTTGCCTATGACAGCTGGGATGTAAAAATCCATGGTTGACTCCAACCACCAAAGGGCCTCACGATAAACTAAGTCACGTCAAACTTGAGGATAAGCTCAGCACAAAGCAGAGGAGAAAGGTTCTGGAAGCCAAACATCTGCCCGGGATGTTGCTGTAGCTGTGGACACACAAAATTCTGCAGATGCTCGAAATCTTGAGCAACACACACAAAATGCTGGAGCAAGTCAGGGAGTATCTATGCAAGGGAAAGAACAGTTAATGCCTCACCCCGAAATGTTGACTGTTCATTCCTCTCCATAGATGTTGCCTGACTTGCTGAGTTTCCCCAAAATTTTGTGCGTGTAGCTCCATGGAATAGTGTGCTTAGCCAGTCTACGATCTCTGGCCTCCCCCATAAAGTCAGGAACAGAGATGATCAGCGATATTTTAAAATCTGTTCAAAGTTTTTAGACAATAAAAGAGCTTATTTACATAGAACATAAGAGATAGGAGCAGGAGTAGGCCAATCGGCCCCTCAAGCCTGCTCCGCCATTCAACAAGATCATGGCTGATCCAATCTTAACTCTAGTTTTCACCGAATCCCACAAGGCAACAGTGCCAACCAACGGGGCACCATGCCGCCCATTTTATTTTATTATTCATCCCGCCCAAACCCATGTGATCACCCGGGGGGAAAAAACCGAGTTGCCAATTGAGGAGAAAAAATCTGGAAAATTCCTCTCCGACCCATCCAGGCTATCGAAAACTGGTCCAGGAGATCACATGGCTGATCTAAACCTAGCCTCATGTCCACTTACCTGCTCGCTCACCGTATCCCCTAATGCCATTTTTATCCAGGAAAATGTCTATCTCCGTTTTGAATTTATTGAGTGTAGTAGCTTCCACAGCTCTCTGGGGCAGTAAATTCCACAGCCCCACTACCCTCTGAGTGAAGAAATTTCTCCGCATCTCAGTCCTGGAACGGCATCCCCTTATTTTAAGATTATGCCCCCTAGTCCTAGTTTCACCCATCATTGGGAACATTCTCCCCGCATCCACCCGATCAAGCCCCTTCACAATCTTATATGTTTCAATAAGATCGCCTCTCATTCTTCGGAACTCCAATGAGTAGAGTCCCAATCTACTCAACCTCTCATCATACATCAACCCACCCATCCCCGGAATTAACCTAGTGAACCTTCTCTGCACTGCCTCGAGAGCCAGTATGTCCTTTTTTAAATATGGACACCAGAACTGCACGCAGTACTCCAGGTGTGGTCTCACCAATACCCGGTACAACTGCAGTAAGACCTCCCTGTTCTTATACTCCATCCCCCAGCAATAAAGGCCAGCATTCCATTGGCCTTCTTGACCACCTGCTGCACTTGCATACTAACTTTTTGTGTTTCCTGCACCGGGACCCCCAGATCCCTTTGCACAGAAGCACTTTCCAGTTTCTCTCCATTTAGATAATAACTTGCTCTATTATTTTTCCTGCCAAAGTGCAAGACCTCACACTTGTCAGTATTATATTTCATCTGCCAAATGTCTGCCCAATCACTCAGCCTATTTATGTTCCCCTGCAGGGTTTCAATGTCCTCCGCACTCATTACATTCTCTCCCATGGTCAGCAGATGTCCTAGAGAACAGTCAGGCATGAGCTGTCCAGTGACAATCTCAATCACCTAGCCCTGACATTTAGCCCCATAGCACTGGCCACAACTGACCACAAGTGTATGGGACATTGGGAAAAAAAGTTGAATTTCCCCATGGGGATGAATAAAGTATCTATCTATCTATCAAACTAAACTGCACTAGGCATGTAACACTGGGGCTACAAGTGGGTGCATTTCCCACAACTCTTCAAAGCCTTTCCACATCCCACAAGGGAAAAATCTGGAATGTGATGGAATATGCAGGTATTTTAATGTAATAGAAACAGTGGTAGGGTGGCTAAATCATTGAACTGAAACAACAGAGTAAAAAACAAGTTCAAATCTTAGATTCATCGGCTGCTTTAAATATAGTTAATGTACAAGTAATGTGTCCAAGACCAGTACATCCCTCCCATCATAAAGATTCAGGATTGTTTAATGTCATTTCCTGTATGCAAGTATAAAGGAGAGCAAAATAATTGTTACTCTGGATCCAAAGCAGCACAAAAAAGAACAATAATAAAAAAACACGCTAAATATAAATACATAAGATAGCTTCTACTGTATACATTGATTGTATGTCCATAAGGTAACGCTAGGCACAGGAGTGTCTCTATTTAAGATATCTCTTTTTTTCCTTTTCGAGGTTCTTTTGAAGACCCTGACCTGGAATTACTATCTGACTTTAGTTCTTCGCAGGAATGGGACCCGCTCAACGGGGCCTCACGATCGGCCACTTTTTCATATCCCAAGGATGCGCCCAAGAAGATGCCAGATTTTCTTGGCTCTGGAGACAGGATGATTCTAGGCCGGTGCTCCTGACTGAGGTGTCGCGGGGGAACATGGAACTTCAGGAGCAGCAGGTTAGCTGCCATGGGCTGTGTGTCCAGAGACCTGAGCCTTTCTGGGGCCGACTCTCTGTGCGCAGAGCTCGGAAAAAGCGACACAACAGAGTTCTAACATCATAAATCAGCGAGTTGTTTATGTCATGTCTCCCCTCTTGCTGTGAAACAAGGACACCTCTTTTTCCCTTATTAGGGAGAGAGAGCCTGTGGTATGTCGAATTACTGGGTGAACAAGTAGTCTTTGGGGTACTGCAAGTCTGTGTCTTTATTGATGCTTGCTGCACACTTGAGTGCTCGGTAGAGGGCACTGATGCTTTTTTGTTGGTTGGGGGGGGCGTGGTTACCTTGCTGCTGCTTGTGAATGGGGGGGGAGCTGGCGATGGGGGGGGCTTTGGGGTGCTAACATTTAACCGTCGTTCATTCTTTGGGGTACTCCTCTGTTTTTGTGGATGTTTGCGAAGAAAAAGAATTTCAGGATGTATATCGTATACAATTTTCTGACATTAAATGCACCTATTGAAACCTATTGAAGATGACTAACAGGAAATGATAAAGTAGTGGCAGTTGGGAGTGAGGAGGTGTCGGTTAGAAGGGAAAGTAACTGTCTTTGAGTCTGGTGGTCCTGGCAAGGATGCTACAAAGCCTTCTCCAAGATTGGAGTGGGACAAACCATTCATGAGGAAGTGGAAGGGTCTCAACGGTAATTTACTTGATGTGGCCTATGTGCAATGTGGTCGACTGTTAAAATGGGAAATTGCTGGATTCCATTAAGCAGCAATAGGGCATTTACAAACATTTAAAAAAATTAGACACAGTCAACATGGATTTTTATGAAAATAAAATTGACTCAAGCTGCTTGCAAAGTGTCACCCTCCAATTGTGTTCTTTCTTGTAAACATTGTGTATGGCTGGTTGTCTGTCTGTCCTGTGCAGGAGAGTTTTTAAAGCGGAAAAGCCGTTGCACTGGGGAAGGTCAACTCTCCTGACCTTGGCAGTCGAAGTCCAGTGGTATGAGTAGTCATCACAACTTGGTTGCAGTGGGTGACCATGACTTTGAAAGTCTGTGTATAATATACGTTTAATTTATGTTTTTCTTGAGAATGCTGTTTATATAATGCTATATGCCTGTGAGGCTGCTGCAAGTAAGTTTTTCACGCTTATGTAAATAAACTCAACTTCGACAATTATGTATGATAAATCTGGTTTTAAGGTTGCAACTAGAAGTGAACTATTTGGGTTTTCAAAAGGCCTTTAAAAATGTGCAATACTCAATAATGGGACAGTGGTGTGGACTGGTTTACAAACAGAAAACAGAATCTGAATAAACCTATCATTTGTGGGTTAGTAGGGTGTGACTAGTAGGACGCTGCAGTGATCTGTGCAGGGATCCTACCCACTCTGGAAGAGCGACTCAGGTACAACATATCCAAAGGTTTTGGATGGTGCTTCAGGGAGGCTGAAGAGGGAAAGGGGGAAGAGGAAATGGCAAGAGAAAGTACAAGCATAGCATAATTGAAATACAACGTGGAAAATGGTAAGATTACCCACTTGGCAAGGGAATAAAAGGCCATAGTTATTTCATTATTTTAAAAAGTCTTGTACTTCAGAAAGACATAGAAGTTCTTATAGGCAGCTCACAAGTAATTAGAGCAAGCGATTCAGAAGGCAAATGAATTAAGTTGGTTGTTAATGCAAGAGGATTTGAGCAAAGAATAGAGGCATCTTGTTTGAATTATATACAATCCTGTCAAACCCACAGTTGGAATATTGGGGAGCAGCCAGGATTTCCCACCCAAAGAAGGATAACACTTGAAACAGAGTGTGCAGTGAAGGTTCACCAGATGGATTACTGGCGTGACAGGTTTGGCTTACAGCAAGGGATTAACCAGACTGGTCTACATTCTCTTGAATTTAGAAAAATGAAAAATATGCAGTTTTTTTAGCAGCTTGACAGGTAACAGTGGAGTCACAGAATCATACAGCACAGAAACAGGTCATTTGGCCCAACTAGTCCATGCCAACCAACATGTACCTGCCCAAGTGTATCTTAAATGTTACTAATGTACGTGCCTCAATCACTTCCTCTAGTAACTCATTCTGAAGACTGACCACCCTCTAGGTGGAAAAGGTTGTGCCTCAGGCTCCTATTAAATCACTGCCCTCTTATCTTAATCTATACTCTCTCATCCTTGATTCCCCTATCCTGGGAAAATGTTAGTGTGCATTCACCCTATCTATGTCCCTCATTATTTCATAGACCTTTACGAGATTAATACACCTCTATGATATGATATTTCTGCTAAATGGTGTCCAGAGCCATGATTCAGTCTTACCACAGTGGCATTGTAGCATAGAGGCCAGCATAATGCTTTACAATGCTAGCAATCAAGATTCAATTTCCACTACTGTCTAAAAGGAATTTGTACATTCTTATCATGACCATGTGAGTTTCCTCCAGGTGCTCTGGTTTTCTCCCACATTCCAAAGACATGGGTTGGGGGCTAGTGAGCTGCAAGCATGCTATGCTGATGCCAGAAGCACTGTGACACTTGCAGGCTGCCCCCAGTAAATCCTCAGACTGACACAAACAATGCATTTCACTGTACATTTCAACGTATGTGTGACAAATAATCCATCCACAGCTCTGGCTCCAAGATGTGGTTAGGTGAGCAGGATCTACTCGCTGCACATGGCCAGCAGAGATAGTGGATATGTCTGTAACTACCCGCATTATACAGAAACATTTCCCAGACCTAAGCCGCCCCTCCCCCACCAAGCCCCGGCCATGAACTCTTTAGACTCAAACTCTTTAGTCTCTAACCTTATTTAAATACTAACTACAGCAGGGTGTTTACTTCACTCCAAGCATTATTTACTATAAAACAAATCCTTGCACTTAAGGCCACGTCAGTGGTATATTGTACGTGGAATTTGAATTGCCCACACATTCTCCTGCAAATGGCTGTGGAGGCCAAGTCATTGAGTATATTTAAAGCAGAGGTTGATAGGTTGCTGATTAGTAAGGGCATCAAAGGTTAAGTGGAGAAGGCAGGAGAACGGAGCTGAGAAGTATAATAAATCAGGCATGATGGAACGGTGGTGCAGACTCAATGGGACAAATAACCCATTCTGCTCCTATGTCTTACGATACATTATGGTCTTAAACTAATGAACTCCAGAAGTAATATAAATGGTTAATACCCATCTGACATTCAGCAGCTCCCTTGAGACATCTCACCGTTTGAATCCCGATGTCATGTCCGGACTCAGCGCAGCTACGCTGCATTGACCTTTTGAAATGTCTCCTGCCATTTCATGCCAAGTCTACAATGCAGCCTTCCCTCGCTCTACTCCAATTCCTCGCTCACTGAATTCTCACGCTCTACGGCAAGGTACTCTGTAGTGTAGCTCTGGTGTACACACCTGGTACTGGGAAACCACCTGGTCTATACCTGCTGACTCGGGAAAACCAGTTGTCCCTTTGCAGCTGCTTGTTTATGTTTGACCAGGGGTTTACTTCTGTCAGATTCATTTCCTGAGCTACTGGTTAGACAAGTTTCAATTGAAAGAAGCTGGCAAGTTATAGCCTGCGTTTTGTACAATGTGTTTGGTGATTTTGCACTTAATAAATCCTGTGACAAAGGGGAAGTACACGAGAAGCTGTAGTTGACAATTATCAGCTTGTTTCTCACTTGAGATTTTTACTCCATAATAAACAGGGGCATTGCAACCAATTATCTATAGCACACTGATCTTATCCTGGAAAGATCATACCATTTTTCCACTTTTGAGGGCTCTACAACTCACACTCTTGATGTTTATTGCTTATTTATTTATTATTACTTTTCTTTTTTTGTATTTGCACACTCTGTTGTATTTTGCAGATTGTTTGTTTGACTCTGTGTGCAGTTCTTCATTGAGTCTGTGTTTTTTTCTATTTACTGAGAATGCCCACAAGAAAATGAATCTCAGCATTGTACATTTATTTATTCAGGCCCTTCCAGCAACCCCACAACCCCATTCAACCTGAACTAGAAGATGAATCTCAAGGCCGTACGTAAAGTACATGTATGTACTTTGATAACAATGTACTTAGAAATTTTCGGAAGAGATGTGGCAGGGCATTACCGTGTTCTTCACTGTGGCCAAGAAGAAGAGGCTTATGCCAGCAATCTACCGATCTTGACCCTGTTGCACAGCATTACTACTCAATAACCAAGGTCAACGGCGAGTGCCTGTTAACTGTGGATCATTTTTCTCTTTGGGAAAGTTGGGTAGAAACGCACTCACTTCACTCCAGTGTGGTGCATCATGGCTGCAGTGTGAGCCTTTTGCAAAATAGGACAATGGAAATGCCACTATTTGCAGGTTCCCGAACCAGTCACATACCTTCCTGCCTTACTACTACTCCTTCTTTAAAAATTAGCTTTGTCACATGTACATTGGAACCGACAGTGAAATGCATGATTTGTATTCAGTCAAATTAGCCAGGATTATGCTGGGCAGCCCACAAGTGTCACAATTCCAGTGCTACCATAGCATACCCACAATAAACATATACCTTTGGAATGTAGGAGGAAACCAGAGCACCTGGAGGAAACCCACTATTGCATATTTAATATATCAGTAGCATTTGAGTAATGTTGTAAATGTATTGTCGGCTTAAGCATTCTTTGTTGCTTAAATAATTCATTATGGTTATATTACGAAGTACATGAATGGCATACGCACGCACCTCACTTAAGTAAAAATGAATGTACACAGGTTGTTTTTCCCCAGCCCCCCTAATTTTCCTTTCAATTAGCTTTTATTACAAAACACCCACACAGACATGGAAAGAATGTACAAATTCCTTACAGACAGCAGCAGAAATGAGCCCTGATCTTACAGCTAGTGCAGTAAAGCCATGTGCTAACTACCACACAGCTCCA
This sequence comes from Hemitrygon akajei, assembly GCF_048418815.1. Classification (NCBI taxonomy): domain Eukaryota; kingdom Metazoa; phylum Chordata; class Chondrichthyes; order Myliobatiformes; family Dasyatidae; genus Hemitrygon; species Hemitrygon akajei. The sequence continues at coordinate 2,674,556 of NC_133134.1, forward strand.
TCATCCACTCCATCACAGCCAGCACACCCAGGAAAGAGAAAGAGTTCAAGAGTTTTTTCAAAGGCTTCCAGAAAAACGCTGTTTCAATAACTGACAGGAACTCCAGGTCTATGAGTGCTCAAAATTGAATCACAGTAAACTGGAAGGCATCAATACATCAGCTCCTGCCCCAATGCTGTTTAAATCTTCTTGACTGCCAGCTGAACAGGAGATTGGCAAATTAAAATAAATATAGAGGAATCGTCGGCAATCATGCCCACTGCTGACTTGCAATGGAAGAAAGATTTATGAAAGAGCTGATAGCTGGTCCTGGAACACTCTTGAACAATGGCGTACAGCTGGGATCATTCATAACCAACTATAATCATTGCCCTTTATGAGAATATGACCAAACAATGAAGTATTTAATTCTTGAGACATCTGAATTTTTCCTTTAGTAAACACAAAGTGCACTGCAGATGCTGTGGTCAAATCAAGACGTACAAAAAAGCTGGGTGAACTCAGCAGGTCTGGCAGCATCCGTTGAAAGAAGTAGTCAACGTTTCGGGTTGAAACCCTTCGTCAGGACTAAAGAAGGAGGGGCAGGGGCCCTATAAAGAAGGTGGGGAGAGGGTGGAAAACCAATCAGAGGAAAGATCAAGGGGTGGGGGAGGGGAAGGCAGGAGAGTTGAAGAAGGAATCTAAGGGGAAAGCACTATGGGTAGTAGAAGAAGGCAGAGTCATGAGAGGTGATAGGCAGCTAGAAGAGGAGACAGAGTAGAGGTGGGATGGGGAAGGGAATTACCGGAAGTTGGAGAATTCGATGTTCATACCAAGGGGCTGGAGACTACCCGGACGGTATATGAGATGTTGTTCCTCCAACCGAAGTTTGGCCTCATCATGGCAGTAGTGGAAGCCATGTACGGACATATCCGAATGGGAATGAGAGGGAGAGTTGAAGTGAGTGGCAACCAGGAGATCCTGTCTGTTGTGGCGGACGGAGCGTAGGTGCTCGACGAAACCCGACGCAGATTGGGGGATCACTTCGTCAAGCTGCCTATCACCTCTCATGACTCTGCCTTCTTCTACTACCCATAGTGCTTTCCCCTTAGATTCCTTCTTCAACTCTCCTGCCCATCCCCTCCCTGCTTCCCCTCCCCCACCCCTTGATCTTTCCTCTGATTGGTTTTCCACCCTCTCCCCACCTTTTTTTATAGGGCCCCTGCCCCCTCCTTCTTTAGTCCTGACGAAGGGTTTCGACCTGAAACGTTGACTGCTTCTTTCAATGGATGCTGCCCAACCTGCTGAGTTCATCCAGCTTGTTTGTATGTCTTGAATTTTCCCTTTGTCCTTTGATGTCACAGCCATTGACTTGTCTTGCCTCTGGAGCCCTCTTTGATCCATGTTTGGATCAAGGCTATAATGGAGGTCTGGATTGACGTGGTTTCTACATTTTGCTCAGCATTCAGCTTAAGTTTTCAAACTACTTTCTGTTTTAAATCCATGAACAGCTGACTCATTTAAACTCCAAGGAACACTGTGGTAACTGTTTGCATTTGACAAGAGTTCCACTCAATAAAGCAATCTCTGGCATGTCTGGCTTCCTTGACTGCAACTGTACAAACATTTCTCTCTAGCTTGGACCAACAGATGGGAGTCCCTTCCTCACTCAGCCAGTCACAGCACAGCATATCACACTACACCACAGTGTTTATTTATCAATTCCACTTAAACCAAAGGTTTTGAAAAGATACTATTTATAGTTTTTCAATTACCCTCACATTTAAAGAGCCCCTCTTAAATGGCTGTGGAGGTGAAGTCATTTAAAGCAGAAGTTAATATGCTCTTTCTTCGTAAGGGTGTCAAAGATTACAGGGAGAAGGCAGGAGAATGGATTGAGAGGGATGGTAAATTGGCCATGGTGGAGTGCCTGAGCAAACACAATAGCCTAACTCTGCTCCTGTATCTTATGGGACATGAAGATGCAGTTGTATAACTCATTGGTCAGGCCTCAATTGGAGTTTTGTGTACAGTTTTGGTCACCCTGTTATCAGTGTTTTACTTCCATTGACATGTAGTGGATAATATATTGACTGGTTGCATCAGAGCGTGGTATGGAAACAACAATGCCCTTGAATGGGACATCCTACCAAAAATTAGTGGATACAGCCCAGTCTATCACAGGTAAAGCCCTGTCCAGCATTGAACACATATGCACGATGCTGCAGTATCCATCTTCAAGGACCCCTATCACCCAGGCCATGCTCTCTTTTCGCTGCATAAGGAAAAAGGTACAGGACCATCAGGACTCACACCACCAGATTCAGGAACAGTTACTACCTCTTAATCATCAGATTCTTGAACAAAAGGGGATAATTACACGCAACTTCACTTGACCCATCATTGAAATATTCCCATAACCTATGGATTCAATTTCAAGGACTCTTCATCTCATAAGTTGATATTAGTGCTTATTTATTTATTACATCTTTCTTCTTGTAATGGCAAATGTTTGTTGTCTTTTGCACACTGGTTGAACGCCCAAGTTGGTGTGGTCTTTCATTGATTCTATTATGGATATTATTGAGTTAGCCTGCAAGAAAATGAATCTCAGGGTTGTGTATGGTGACATATATTTACTTTAATAATAAAGCTACTTTGAACATTGAAAGATGTAGTTAGACTGGAAAGAATGCAGAGAAGATTTACAAGGCTGTTGCCAGGACTTGAGGGCCAGAGTTAGGGGGAGAGGTTGGCCAGGCTGGGTCCTTATTCCTTGGAATGTAGGAGAATAATCGGTAAACTTACAGACATTTTAAAATTACGAGAGACAGGAACAAGGACTTTTCCCATAGGGTCTAAATATTTTTCTAAAAGCCTGCAATGAATGTCGGCCCTCAGAAAACAACCGTCAAATTCCTGGTGTCTACATCTAATTTGAAACACTTCTGGTTCCTGAGGGAAATGACTGAAAATGGTGAAAAAGGCAGACAGGGTGGTGAAGTCAGTGTACAGTGTACTGAGCATTAAGTGTTAGAGTGGGATGTTATATTGTAGTTGTACAAAACATTGGTGAGGCTAGACCTGGAGTACTGTGTACAGTTTTGGTCATTCTGTTATAGGAAAGCTGTCATTAAGTTGGAAAGATTGCAAAGAAAATTAAGGAGAATGCTGCCAGGACCTGAGGGCCTCAGTTACAAGCAATATTTGGGCAGACAATGAGTTTATGCATTGGAAACAAGAGACTGATAAGTGACCCTACAGAGGTGTATAAAATCACAAGAGGTATAGGGAACCAAAGACTAGAATGTATAGGTTCAGGTAAAGGGGGAGCCATTTAAAAGAGACCCAAGAGTCAACTTTGTCACCCAGAAGTTGGGCAGTAAATGTAATAAACTGCCCAGAAGGTTGGGGGGGGGGGGGGTATATCTAATAAACTGCCATAGAAAGCAATTGGTAAGGAACAATAACAACATTCAGCCAAGAGTATGGATAGGAAAGGTTTGGATGGATATGGGCTGAATGCATCTTGTTGCACCTTGGGCCAGCATGAACAAGTTGGGCCAAACAGCCTTTTTATGTGTTGAATGATGACTTGACATGCATTATATTGAGACGAGTGGCTGGAGGGGCAAGGACATTCCATAAGTGCAGAATCAGGCCATTCACCCAACAAGTCTTTTCCACCATTCCATCATGGCTGATTTATTATCCTTCAATGCACTTCACCCTGTAACCTTTGACACTCTTACTAATCAAGAACCTATCAATCTCTGCTTTAAATATTCCCAACTACTTGGCCTCCACAGCCATTGGTGGCAATGAATTCCACAGATTCACCACAGTTTAGCTAAATAAATTCCTCCTCATCTCTACAGATGCTGCCTGGCCTGCTGCGTCCCACCAGCATTTTGTGTGTGTTCCTCCTCATCTCTGTTCTGAAGGGATGTCCTTCCATACTATGGGTGTACCTGCTGGTCCTAGACTTCACCACTATATCGACTACTGCCTGAGAAGTGCCTTTGATCCACTGCAATTTGCCTACCAGAGCAACAGGTCATAAGACATAGCAGCAGAAATAGGCCATTTGGCCCATCGAATCTGCGCCATTCAATAATAGCTGATCCTTTTTCCCACAATTACAGATTGGTCGGTATGATGTGGGCATCACTGAGTCGTGACTGAAAGAAGGTGAGAGTTGGGAGTTTAACATCAAAGGATATACTTTGTATCAGAAGGACAGCCAGGGAGGCTTAGGCAGTGGTGTGGCTCTGTTGGTATAAGACGGAATTACATCTTTAGAAAGAGGTGACATAGGGTCAGAGAATGTTGAATCTTTGTGGGTGGAGTTAAGAAACTGCCAGGGTGAAAAACCATTATGGGAATCATATATAGGCCTCCAAGGTTGAGATTGCAAAGGGAGCTGGCAAAGACATGTAATAAGGGTTATGTCGCAATTGTAATGGGGGACTTCAGTATGCAAAGGGATTTGGGAAAATCAGGCTGCAAGAATGGGAATTTGTTGAATGCCTACGAGATGGCTTTTCAAAGCAGCTTGTGCTTGAGCCTACTCACAGAAAGGCCATCTTAGACTGGGTGTTGTGTAATTACCCAGATCTTATGAGGAACCTTTAGGAGACAGTTTTCGTAATATGATTGAATTCATACTGTAATTTGAGAGGGAGAAGCATAACTCAATTGTATCAGTATCGCAATGGAATAAAGGGAATCACAGAGGCATGAGAGGAATTTCCTTAGGTATACTGGCAGAGATGACAGCACAGCAGAGGCACCTGAAGTTTCTGGGAATAGCTCACAAGGTGCAGGATAGACGTGTCCCACAGAAGAAGTGTATTCAAATGGCAGGGGTGGGCAACAGTGGCTGACAAAGGAAGTTAAGGATTGTGTAAAAGCCAAGGAAAGGGTATTCAAGGTAGCAAAAGTGTGTGGGAAGCTTTTAAATTCCAATAGAACATGGAACATAGAATAGTACAGCACATTACAGGCCCTTTGGCCCACAATGTTGTGCCGACCCTCAAACCCTGCCTCCCATATAACTCTCCACCTTAAATTCCTCCATATACCTGTCTAGTAGTCTCTTAAACTTCACTAGTGTATCTGCCTCCACCACTGACCCAGGCAGTGCATTCCACACACCAACCACTTTCTGAGTGAAAAACCTTCCTCTAATATCCCCCTTCAACTTCCCTCCCCTTACCTTAAAGCCATGTTCTCTTGTACTGAGCAGTGGTACCCTGGGGAAGAGGCACTGGCTATCCACAAATATTCTTGCAGGTAGGTTTGGTAGAGAGACTCCAGTGGGTTTAAACTAGATATGAGGGGGGAGGGGAACCAGAGTGTAGGAACAGGTGTATGGGAGAAGGAAGAAAAAGACAGTAAAGTTCTTTGTACTGTTAGAGATAAACAGAGAGGAAGAGCTGGAGAATTCCTTAAATGCATTTATTTTAATGCTAGGAGCATTGTAAGAAAGGTGGATGAGCTTAGAGCATGGATTGATACCTGGAAATATGATGTTGTAGCTATTAGTGAAACATGGTTGCAGGAGGGGTGTAATTGGCAACTAACTATTCCTGGATTTCATTGCTTCAGGTGTGATAGAATCAGAGGGACAAGAGGGGGAGGTGTTGCGTTGCTTGTCAGAGAAAATATTACAGCAGTGCTCTGACAGGATAGATTAGAGGGCTCGTCTAGGGAGACTATTTGGGTGGAATTAAGGAATGGGAAAGGTGTAGTAACACTTATAGGGGTGTATTATAGACCACCTAATGGGGAGCGAGAATTAGAGGAGCAAATTTGCAAGGAGATAGCAGATATTTGTAGTAAGCACAGGGTTGTGATTGTGGGAGATTTTAATTTTCCACACATAGACTGGGAAGCCCATACTGTAAAAAGGATGGATGGTTTGGAGTTTGTAAAATGTGTGCAGGATAGTTTTTTGCAGCAATACATAGAGGTACCAACTAGAGAAGGGGCAGTATTGGATCTTCTGATAGGGAATGAAATAGGTCAGGTGACGGAGGTATGTGTTGGGGAGCACTTTGGGTCCAGTGATCACAATGCAATTAGTTTCAATACAATTATGGAGAAGGATAGGACTGGACCCAGGGTTGAGATTTTTGATTGGAGAAAGACTAACTTTGAGGCGATGTGAAAGGACTTAGAAGGAGTGGATTGGGACAATTTGTTTTATTGGAAGGATGTAATAGAGAAATGGCGGTCATTTAAAGGTGAAATTTTGAGGGTACAGAATCTTTATGTTCCTGTTAGGTTGAAAGGAAAGGTTAAAAGTTTGAGAGACCCATGATTTTCAAGGGATATTGCAAACTTGGTTAGGAAAAAGAGAGATATCTACAATAAATATAGGCAGCATGGAGTAAATGAGGTGCTCGAGGAATATAAAGAATGTAAGAAGAATCTTAAGAAAGAAATTAGAAAGGCTAAAAGAAGATACGAGGTTGCTTTGGCAAGTAAGGTGAAAATAAATCCAAAGGGTTTCTACAGTTATATTAATAGCAAAAGGATAGTGAGGGATAAAATTGGACCCTTAGAGAATCAGAGTGGACAGCTACTTGTGGAGCTGAAAGAGATGGGGAGATTTTGAACAATTTCTTTTCTTCAGTATTCACTAAGGAGAAGGATATTGAATTGTGTAAGGTAAGGAAAACAAGTAGGGAAGTTATGGAAACTATGACGATTAAAGAGGAGGAAGTACTGGTGCTTTTAAAGAATATAGAAGCGGATAAGTCTCTGGATCCTGACAGGATATTCCCTAGGATCTTGAGGGAGGTTAGTGTAGAAATAGCAGGGGCTCTGACAGAAATATTTCAAATGTCATTAGAAACGGGGATGGTGCCAGAGGATTGGCGTATTGCTCATGTGGTTCCATTGTTTAAAAAGAGTTCTAAGAGTAAACCTAGCAATTATAGGTCTGTCAGTTTGACGTCAGTGGAAGGTAAATTAATAGAAAGTATTCTTAGAGATGGTATATATAATTATCTGGATAGACAGGGTCTGATTAGGAACAGTCAACATGGATTTGTGTGTGGAAGGTCATGTTTGACAAATCTTATTGAATTTTTTGAAGAGGTTACGAGGAAAGTTGACGAGGGTAAAGCAGTGGAGGTTGTCTATATGGACTTCAGTAAGGCCTTTACCAAGGTTCCACACGGAAGGTTAGTGAGGAAGGTTCAATCATTAGGTATTAATATTGAAGTAGTAAAATGGACTCAACAGTGGCTGGATGGGAGATGCCAGACAGTAGTGATGGATAACTGTTTGTCAGGTTGGAGGCCGGTGACTAGTGGTGTGCCTCAGGGATCTGTACTGGGTCCAATGTTGTTTGTCATATACATTAATGATCTGGATGATGGGGTGGTAAATTGGATTAGTAAGTATGCAGATGATACTAAGGTAGGTGGCGTTGTGGATAATGAAGTCGTTTTCAAAATTTGCAGAGAGATTTAGGCCAGTTAGAAGAGTGGGCTGAGCGATGGCAGATGGAGTTTAATGCTGATAAGTATGAGGTGCTACATTTTAGTAGGAATAATCCAAATAGGACATACATGGTAAATGGTAGGGCATTGAAGAATGCAGTAGAACAGAGTGATCAAGGAATAACGGTGCATAGTTCCCTGAAGGTGGAGTCTCAGGTGGATAGGGTGGTGAAGAAAGCTTTTGGTATGTTGGCCTTTATAAATCAGAGCATTAAGTATAGGAGTCGGGATGTAATGTTAAAATTGTACAAGGCATTGCTAAGGCCGAATTTGGAGTATTGTGTACAGTTCTGGTCACCGAATTATAGGAAAGATGTCAACAAAATAGAGAGGGTACAGAGGAGATTTACTAGAATGTTACCTGGGTTTCAGCACCTAAGTTACAGGGAAACATTGAACAAGTTAGGTCTTTATTCTTTGGAGCATAGAAGATTGAGGGGAGACTTGATAGAGGTATTTAAAATTATGAGGGGGATAGATAGAGTTGATGTGGATAGGCTTTTTCCATTGAGAGTAGGGGAAATTCAAACAAGAGGACATGAGTTGAGAGTTAGGGGGCAAAAATTTAGGGGTAACTCGAGGGGGAATTTCTTTACTCAGAGAGTGGTAGCTGTGGTGGAACGAGCTTCCAGTAGAAGTGGTAGAGGCAGGTTTGGTATTGTCATTTAAAGTAAAATTAGATAGGTATATGGACAGGAAAGGAATGGAGGGTTATGGGCTGAGTGCGGGTCAGTGGGATTAGGTGAGAGTAAGCATTCGGCACGGACTAGAAGGGCGGAGATGGCTTGTTTCCATGCTGTAATTGTTAAATGGTTATATTGATGCAGTTATAAAGAAGGCTAGACAGTGACGGTATTTCATTAGGAGTTTGAAGAGATTTGGCATGTCAACAAATACACTCAAAAACTTCCGACAGATGTACCGTGGAAAGCATTCTGATAGGCTGCATCACTGTCTGGTATGGGGGGGGGGGGGAGGCTACTACACAGGACTGAAAGAAGCTGCAGAGGGTTGTAAATTTAGTTGGCTCCATCTTGGGTGCTATTGGAGAATAAAGTTGCATCGTTTGCTGTGTGGCCAGAACTATGTGGCCAGCCTTGTGTTTGCTATTTGTTATGTATCCAACTTATTAGCCAGAATGTAATCTCTGTATTGTGTCTGTACTATTGAACACAACAGTGCCTTAAGAATGTAGCTAACAGTGAAAGTAAGCATGTAGAGATAACGGTGGTAGACGGGATCGTGGAGTGGTGTGATGGTATGGGGACCAGTCAAGGCCGGGAAGGGGGACACGTGTTCCAGGGAGTAGACTAGAGCAAGTATGGGCTATGGAGTGGTGTGATGGTATGGGGACCAGTCAAGGCCGGGAAGGAGGACATGTGTTCCAAGGAGTAGACTAGAGCAAGTATGGGCTACTGAGCAGAAATACTGGTGGCGAATCAAGAAGCTAACGTGCTGGTGATAAGCGTTGCAAGCACATAGAGTATGCTGATGTAACTGAGATAGGAGATGAGGGTATGCTAATGAAACTAAGATAAGAAAATACTATAAAGAAAAGTATTGGGCTCGGCGGGCAATTAGTGATACGCTCAGTAATTGTCTCAGCTTTTGTTTGCAAATAAAGGCTTAAATTTCTCGAAGAATCTTCTGCGTCTCCTGGTTATTTCAAGAAACCACGACAGTGCTAGCCTACAAAGTACCCAGGACATCGTCAAGGAGAGTTGTCTCAGAAAGGCAGTGTCCATTATTAAGGACCTCCAGCACCCAGGGCATGCCCTTTTCTCACTGTTACCATCAGGTAGGAGGTACAGAAGTCCAAAGGCACACACTCAGCAATTCAGGAACAGCTTCTTCCCCTCTGCCATCTGATTCCTAAATGAATATTGAAGCTTTGGACACTACCTCACTTTTTTTTAACATATGTCATTTCTGATTTTTTTGCACAATTTTTATGTATTCAATATACATATACTGTAATTGATTAACTTTATTTTTTAATTTGGAGCAAGAAGACTGCAAGTGAACTGCTGATTTTTCGGAGTGAAGGGAGTTTTTTTTACTGCTTGGGTTAAAGAGAGGCGAGACTGCCCAGGCGCATGACGTCAGCCAGTAGAGCATGAAAGGTTTACAACAAAGACAGCCATATCCAGCGGGCAGCGTCGGAGCAGGCAGTAGAGTGGCAGGGCTTTGGCTCAACGAGCTTAGGTGGTAACAGGACAAGGCGAGGTAGGAAGTATGTGTGTGAGGTCAGTTTTCTGTGCTCAGTGTCAGATGTGGGAGGTCCTGGAGTCTCCCAGCCTCCCGGACGGCCGTATCTGCACCAGGTGTGTCGAGCTGCAACTCCTGAGGGACCGAGTTAGGGAACTGGAGATGCAGCTCGACGACCTTCGCCTGATCAGGGAGAGCGAGGACGTGATAGAGAGGAGTTATATTCAGGTGGTCACACCAGGGCCACGGGAGACAGACAAGTGCGTCACAGTCAGGAGGGGGAAGGAGAAGAGTCAGGTACTAGAGAGTACCCCTGTGGCTGTACCCCTTGACAATAAGTACTCCTGTTCGAGTACTGTTTGGGGGGGGGGGGGGTGAGAACAGCCTACCTGGGGGAAGTGGCAGTGGCTGTGCTTCTGGCACCGAGTCTGGCCCCGTGGCTCAGAAGGGTAGGGAAAGGAAGAAAAAGGAAGTAGCGATAGGGGACTCTATAGTTAGGGAGGCAGACAGGCAATTCTGTGGACGCAGGAAAGAAACTCGAATGGTAGTTTGCCTCCCAGGAGGTGCCAGGGTCCGGGATGTTTCGGATCGCATTCAAGACATCCTGTGGTGGGAGGGAGAACAGCCAGAAGTCGTGGTACATATTGGTACCAATGACATAGGTAGGAAAAGGGAAGAGGTCCTGAAAAAGGACTACAGGCAGTTAGGAAGGAAGTTGAGAAGCAGGACCACAAAGGTAGTAATCTCGGGATTAATGCATGTGCCACGCGACAGTGCGAATAGGAACAGGATGAGGTGGAGGATAAATACGTGGCTGAGGGATTGGAGCAGGGGATGAGGATTCAGATTTCTGGATCACTGGGACTTCTTTTGGAGCAGGTGTGACCTGTACAAAAAGGAGGGGTTGCACTTGAATCCCAGGGGGACCAATATCCTGGCGGGGAGGTTTGCTAAGGCGACTGGGGAGAGTTTAAACTAGAATTGTTGGGAGGTGAGAACCGAACTGAAGAGACTGGGGAAGAGGAGGTTAGCTCACAAATAGAGAAAGCTTGTAGGCAGTGTGAGAAGAAGGATAGGCAGGTGATAGAGAAGGGATGCGCTCTGACCGAAGGTTTGAGATGTGTCTATTTTAATGCAAGGAGTGTTGTGAACAAAGTGGATGAGCTTAGAGAGTGGATCAGTACTTGGAGATATGATGTGGTGGCCATTACAGAGACTTGGATGGCTCAGGGACAGGATTGGTTACTTCAAGTGCTGGGTTTTAGATGTTTCAGAAGGGACAGGGAGGGAGGCAAAAGAGGTGGGGGTGTGGCACTGTTGATCAGAGATAGTGTCACAGCTGCAGAAAAGGTAGACGTCATGGAGGGATTGTCTACAGAGTCTCTGTGGGTGGAGGTTAGAAACAGGAAGGGGTCAATAACTTCACCGGGTGGTTTTTATAGGCCGCCTGATAGTAACAGGGATATCGAGGAGCAGATAGGGAAACAGATCCTGGAAAGGTGTAATAATAACAGAGTTGTCATGATGAGAGATTTTAATTTCCCAAATATCTATTGGCAACTCCCTAGAGCGAGGGGTTTAGATGAGGTGGAGTTTGTTAGGTGTGTTCAAGAAGGTTTCTTGACACAGTATGTAGATAAGCCTACAAGAAGAGAGGGTCTACTTGATTTGGTATTGGGAAATGAACCTGGTCAGGTGTCAGATCTCTCAGTGGGAGAGCATTTTGGAGATAGTGATCATAATTCTATCTCTTTTACAACAGCATTGGAGAGAGATAGGAACAGACCAGTTAGAAAAGGTTTTAATCGGAGTAAGGGGAATTATGAGGCTATTAGGCAGGAAATTGGAGGCTTAAATTGGAAATGGATGTTCTCAGGGAAAAGTACAGAAGAAATGTGGTAAATATTCAGGGGATATTTGTGTAGAGCTCTGAATAGGTCCGTTCCAATGAGACAGGGAAGTTTTGGTAGGGTACAGGAACCGTGCTGTACAAAGGCTGTAATAAATCTAGTCAAGAAGAAAAGAAAAACTTACAAAAGGTTCAGAGAGCTGCGTAATTTTAAGAGATCTAGAAGATTATACGGCTAACATGAAGGAGCTTAAGAAGGAAATTAGGAGAGCTAGAAGGGGCCATGAGGCTTTGGCGGGCAGAATTAAGGAAAACCGCAAAGCATTCTACAAGAATGTGAAGAGCAAGAGGATAAGATGTGAAAGAATGGGACCTATCAAATGTGACAATGGGAAAGTGTGTATGGAACTGGAGGAAACAGCAGAAGTACTTAATGAATACTTTACTTCAGTATTCACTACGGAAAAGGATCTCAGTGATTGTAGTGATGACTTGAAGCAGACTGAAAAGCTTGAGTATGTCGATATTAAGTAAGAGGATGTGCTGGAGCTTTTGGAAAGCGTCAAGTTGGGTAAGTCGCCGGGACCAGATGAGATGTACCCCAGGCTACTGTGACAGGCAAGGGAGGAGATTGCTGAGCCTCTGGCGATGATCTTTGCATCATCAATGGCAACGGGAGAGGTTCCGGAGGATTGGAGGGTTGTGGATGTTGTTCCTTTATTCAAGAAAGGGAGTAGAGATAGCCCAGGAAATTATAGACCAGTGAGTCTTACCTCAGTGGTTGCTAAGTTGACGGAGAAGATCCTGAGAGGAAGGATTTATAAATATTTGGAGAGGTATAATATGATTAGGAGTAGTCAGCATGGCTTGGTAAAGGGCAGGTCGTGCCTTACAAGCCTGATTGAATTTTTTGAGGATGTGACTAAACACATTGATGAAGGAAGAGCAGTAGATGTACTGTATATGGATTTCAGTAAGGCATTTGATTAAGTACCCTATGCAAAGCTTATTGAGAAAGTGAGGCGGCATGGGATCCAAGGGGACATTGCTTTGTGGATCCAGAACAGGTTTGCCCACAGAGAGCAAAGAGTGGTTGTAGACAGGTCATATTCTGCATGGAGGTAGGTCACCAGTGGTGTGCCTCAGGGATCTGTTCTGGGACCCTTACTCTTTGTGATTTTACAAATGACCTGGATGAGGAAGTGGAGGGATGGGTTAGTAAGTTTGCTGATGACACAAAGTTTGGAGGTGTTGTGGATAGTGTGGAGGGCTGTCAGAGGTTACAGCGGGACATTGATAGGATGCAAAACTGGGCTGTGAAGTGGCAGATGGAGTTCAATCCAGGTAAATGTGAAGTGGTTCATTTTGGTAGATCAAATATGATGGCAGAATATAGTATTAACGGTAAGACTCTTGGCAGCGTGGAGGATCAGAGGGATCCTGGGGTCCAAGTCCATAGGACACTCAAAGCAGGTGCACAGGTTGACTCTGTGGTTAAGAAGGCGTATGGTGTATTCAAAAAGCAAACACGAGGAAATCTGCAGATGCTGGAAATCCAAGCAACACACACAAAACGCTGGTGGAACGCAGCAGACCAGGCAGCATCTATAGGGAGAAGCACTGTTGACGTTTCGGGCTGAGACCCTTCGTCAGGACTAACTGAAAGGAAAGATAGTAAGAGATTTGAAAGTGGGGGGGGGGGGAAATGCGAAATGATAGGAGAAGACTGGAGGGGTTGGGGTGCAGCTGAGAGCCAGAAAGGTGATTGGCAAAAGGGATACAGAGCTGGAGAAGGGAAAGGATCATGGGACGGGAGGCCTAGGGAGAAAGAAAGGGGGAGGGAAGCACCAGAGGGATGGAGAACAGGCAGAGTGATGGGCAGAAAGAGAGAAAAAAAAGCATGGGGGAAAATAATTAAATATGTCAGGGATGGGGTAAGAAGGGGAGAAGGGGCATTAACGGAAGTTAGAGAAGTCAATGTTCATGCCATCGGGTTGGAGGTTACCCAGCCGGTATATAAAGTGTGGTCCCTCCAACCTGATTATGGCTTCATTCTGACAGTAGAGGAGGCCATGGATAAACACATCAGAATGGGAATGGAACGTGGAATTAAAATGTGTGGCCACTGGGAGATCCTGCTTTCTCTGGCGGACAGAGCGTAGGTGTTCAACAAAATGGTTTCCCAGCCTGCGTCGGGTCTCACCAATATATAAAAGGCCACACCTGGAGCACCGGACGCAGTATACCACACCAGCTGACTCACAGGTGAAGTGTCGCCTCACCAGGAAGGACTGTCTGGGGCCCTGAATGGTGGTGAGGGAGGAAGTGTAAGGGTAGGTGTAGCACTTGTTCCGCTTACAAGAATAAGTGCCAGGAGGGAGATTGGTGGGAAGGGATGGGGGAGACAAATGGACAAGGAAGTTGGGTAGGGAGCGATCCCTGCAGAAAGCAGAAAGAGGGGGGAGGGAAAGATGTGCTTGGTTGTGGGATCCCATTCGCTGAACACCTACGCTCTGTCCGCCAGAGAAGGCAGGGTCTCCCAGTGGCCACACATTTTAATTCCATGTCCCATTCTGATATGTCTATCCATGGCCTTCTCTACTGTCAAGATGAAGCCACACTCAGGTTGGAGGAACAACACCTTATATACCGGCTGGGTAGCCTCCAACCCGATGGCATGAACATTGACTTCTCTAACTTCCATTAATGCCCCTCCTCCCCTTCTTACCCCATCCTTGACATATTTAGTTTCTCCCCCCTCCTTTTTTTCCTCTCTTTCTGCCCATCACTCTGCCTGTTCTCCATCTCCTTCTGGTGCTCCCCTCCCCCTTTTTTTCTCCCTAGGCCTCCCGTCCAATGATCCTTTCCCTTCTCCAGCTCTGTATCCCTTTTGCGAATCATCTTTCCGGCTCTCAGCTCCAACCCGCCCCCTCTGGTCTTCTCCTATCATTTTGCACTTTCCCCTCCCCCTCCTACTTTCAAATCTCTTAGTATCTTTCCTTTCAGTCCTGACAAAGGGTCTCGGCCTGAAACGTCGACAGTGCTTCTCCCCATAGATGCTGCCTGGCCTGCTGCATTCCACCAGCATTTTGTGTATGGTGTATTGGTCTTCATCAATAATGGAATTGAATTTAGGAGCCGAGAGGTAATGTTGCAGCTATATAGGACCCTGGTCAGATCCCACTTGGAATACTGGGCTCAGTTCTGGTCACCTCACTCCAGGAAGAATGTGGAAGCCATAGAAAGGGTGCAGAGGAGATTTACAAGGATGCTGCCTGGATTGGGGAGCATGCTTTATGAGAATAGGTTGAGTGAACTCGGCCTTTTCTCTTTGGAGTGGAGGAGGATGAGACGTGACCTGATAGAGGTATGCAAGATGATGAGAGGTATTGATCGTGTGGCTAGTCAGAGGCTTTTTCCCAGGGCTGAAATGGTTGCCACAAGAGGACACAGGTTTAAGGTGCTGGGGAGTAGGTACAGAGGAGATGTAAGGGGCAAGTTTTTTACTCAAAGAGTGGTGAGTGCGTGGAATGGGCTGCCGGCAACGGTGGTGGAGGCGGATACGATAGGGTCTTTTAAGAAACTTTTGGATAGGTACATGGAGCTTAGAAAAATAGAGGGCTATGAGTAAGCCTAGTAATTTCTAAGGTGGGGACATGTTTGGCACAGCTTTGTGGGCCAAAGGGCCTGTATTGTGCTGTAGGTTTTCTATGCTTCTATTATTATTTTTTTCTTCTATATTATGTATTGTATTGAACTGCTGTTGCTAAGTTAACAATTTTCTCGACACATGCCGGTGATAATAAACCTGACTCTGATTCTGATTTTGATGTTAGCAAGACCAAGGAACTGGTTGTTGACTTCAGGAGGAGGAAACCAAAGGTCCATGAGCCAGTCCTCATCAGAGGATCAGAGGTGGAGCGGGTTAGCAATTTTAAATTCCCCTTTGTTATTATTTCAGAGGAGCTGTTGTGGGCCCAGCATGCAAGTGCAATTACGAAGAAAACATGGCAGCATCATTTACTTCCTTTGGAGTCTGTGAAGATTCGGTATGACATATAAAACTTTGACAAACTTCTACAGATGTGTGGTGGAGAGTATATTGACTGACTGTATTACAGCCTGGTAAGGAAACACCAATGCCCTGAATGGAAATCCCACAAAAAGTAGTAGATACAGCTCAGTCCATCAAGAGTAAAGCTTTCCCTACCATTGAGCACATCTAGATAAAATGTTGTTGCAGGAAAGCAGAATCCAGGACATGCTCTCTTCTTGCTGCTGACATCAGGAAGGAGCCTCAGCACTCACACCACCAGGTTCAGGAACAGTTGCTAACCCTCACCCATCAGGCTCTTGAACTAAAGGAGATAACTTCACTTGCCCCATCGTTGAAATGTTACCACAACCTATAGTCTCACTTTCAAGGACTCTTCATCTCATGTTCTCGATATTTATTGCTCATTTATATAATATTATTGTTTCTTTCTTTTTGTATTTGTACAATTTGTTGTCTTTTGCACACTGGTTGAATCCCAAGTTGGTGTGGTCTTTCATTGATTTGGTTATGGCTATTGGATTTATTGAGAATGCTCGCAAGAAAATGAATCTATGGTTGTATATGGTGACATAAATCACTCCTCATACATTAAGCCTTTCAATCTCAGCACATTCTTTCTTAGATCACGGGACCAAAATGGCTCATAATATTCCATGTATGGTCTGACCACTGCTTTTTAGAGCCTTAGCATTACACCCTTACTCAAATATTCTAGTACTCTCGAAATGAACGGTAACATTGCATTTGCCTTCCTTGGCACCAACTCAACCAAAAGACCATGAGACATAGGAGCAGAATTAGGCCATCTGGTCCATCGAGTCTGCTCCCCCATTCAATCACGGCCGTTCCTTTTTTTTTCTCTTCCTCCTCAACCTCAGTTCCTGGCCTTTTCCCTGTAACCTTTGATGCCATGTCCAATTAAGAACCTATTAATCTCTGCCTTAAATATACCCAACATCCTGGCCTCCACAGCTGCATGTGGCAACAAATTCCACAAATATACCACCCTTTGGCTGAAGAAATTTCTCAGCATCTCTGTTTTGAAAGGGCGCCGCTCTATCTTGAGGCTGTGCCCTCTTGTCCTGGACTCTCACACCATGGGAAACTCTTAAAATGAATGTTAACATGGCATTTGCCTTCCTCACCACCAACTCAACCTGGAAGTTAACCTTCAGGGTGTTCTGCACAAGGACTCCCAAGTTCCTTTGCATCTCAGATTTTTGGATTTTCTCCCTATTTAGAAAATAGTCCACACATTTATTTCTACTACCAAAGTGCATGAACATGCATTTTCCAACATTGTATTTCGTTTGTCACTTTCTTGCCCTTTCTCCGAATCTGTCTAAGTCCTTCTGCATCCTACCTGTTTCCTCAACACTACCTGCCCCACCACCAATCTTCGTATCATCTGCAAACATGGAAACAAAGCCATCTATTCCATCACCTAAATAAATTATATACACCACAAAAATAAGTGGACCCAACACTGACCCCTGCGGAACACCACTAGTCACTGGCAGCCAACTCCTACCAATCAGCCAATACTCTAACCATGTTAGTAACTTTCCTGTAATACCTTGGGCTCTTAACTTGGTAATCTCCTCATGCATGGCACTTGTCAAAGGCCTTCTTAAAGTCCAAATATACAACATCCACTACATCCCCTTTATCTATCCTACTTGTAATCTCCTCAAAGAATTCCAACAGGTTCCTCAGGCAGGATTTTCCCTGAAAGAAACCACACTGATATAATCTGGTAAGCAAACACCAGGAAATCTGCGGATGAAAATATGATTGAAAAGTTGAAGGGCCGAAGGATATCGAGAAGTTGAAGGGCCGAAGGACTAACTTCGTTAGTCCTGACGAAGGGTCTCAGCCCGAAACGTCGACAGTGCTTCTCCTTATAGATGCTGCCTGGCCTGCTGTGTTCCACCAGCATTTTGTGGGTGATATAACCTGGTCCTGTGTCACCAAGTACTCCATCACCTCATCCTTAACAATTGACTCTAACATCTTCCCAACCACTGAGGTCAGGCTAACTAGACTATAATTTCCTTTCTGCTGCCTTCCTCCTTTCTTAAAGAGTGGAGTAACATTTGCAATTTTCCAGTCTTCTGGCACCATGCCAGAGTCCAATGATTTTTGAAAGATCATTTCTAGTGCCACCATCATCTCTAACTCTATCTATTTATGAACCCTAGAGTGCAGTTCCTCTGGTCCGGATGACTTATATACCTTTTGGTCTTTCAGCTTTTTGAGCACCTTCTCTCTTGTAATACTAACTACACCCACTTCAAATAAATAAAGATGGCGGTGCGCATGGATGCAGCGGCCCCTCATGGAGTGATACTTATGCCAGAATCCTGTACATTGATTTCAGTTCAGCGTTCAATACCATCATCCCGCAAAGACTAGTGGAGAAACTGTTGTTGCTTGGCCTTAACACTGCCATGTGTCGCTGGATTCTGGATTTCTTGACAGAGAGACCACAGTCAGTCCGTGTTGGCAGGAACATCTCTGACTCCATCACACTGAGCACTGGCCAACACAGATGCCTTGTGCAGGAAGGCACAGAGTCAACTGTACTTCCTAAGAAGGTTGGCGTCATTCAATGTCTGTAGTGAGATGCTGAAGATGTTCTATAGGTCAGTTGTGGAGAGCGCCCTCTTCTTTGTGGTGGCGAGTTGGGGAGGAAGCATTAAGAAGAGGGACGCCTCACGTCTTAATAAGCTGGTAAGGAAGGCGGGCTCTGTCGTGGGCAAAGTACTGGAGAGTTTAACATCGGTAGCTGAGCGAAGGGCGCTGAGTAGGCTACGGTCAATTATGGATAACTCTGAACATCCTCTACATAGCACCATCCAGAGACAGAGAAGCAGTTTCAGCGACAGGTTACTATCGATGCAATGCTCCTCAGACAGGATGAAGAGGTCAATACTCCCCAATGCCATTAGGCTTTACAATTCTACCGCCAGGACTTAAGAACTTTTTAAAAGCTATTATTAATGCTTTTTGAGATGGTGATTTAGATGCATATCATATTTTTTTTTTTTACTGAGTTTCTGCTACAACAAGTGTATGGGACATTGGAAAAAAGTTGAATTTCCCCATGGGGATGAATAAAGTATCTATCTATCTATCACAAGGCTGTGTGCTTAGCCCATTGCTGTTTACACTGCTAACACAAGACTGTGCAGCCAGATTCAAGGAGAACCTGATCATTAAATTTGCTGACGATACCACAGTGGTGGGGCTCATCAGCAAAAATGATGAAACAATATACAGGGAGGAGGTCAAACACCTAGAGAGCTGGTGCAGTGACAACAACTTGATGCTTAATGTCACCAAAACCAAGGAGATGATCGTCGATTTCAGACGGTCTCAGCCTGAGCACACACTCCTCAGCATCAGCAGCTCCACAGTGCAGAGAGTGGAAAATATCAAGTTCCTTGGGGTGCAGATCTCGGACAATCTCACCTGGTCCAGGAACACCACTGGGATTGTGAAATGAGCCCAGCAAAGATTGCACTTTCTGAGGAAGCTTAAACAAGCATCACTCCCCAGTAACATCTTAACTACATTCTACAGAGGCGTGGTTGAGAGTGTGCTGACCTTTTGCATCACAACCTGGTACTCCAGCTGCCGTGCTGCCGACAAAAAAGCCTTGCAGAGGGTGGTTAGGGGAGTAGAGAAGGTTATTGGGGTCTCCCTACCTTCTGTCCAAGACCTCTTTCAGAGTCAATGCCTCCAGAAGGCACGGTACATCATTAAAGACGCCTCACACCCTCTCCATGAACTGTTTGTTCTTCTGCCATCAGGCAAACGTTACAGGAGCATCAAAACTAAAACCACAAGGCTACTAAACAGCTTCCTCCCACAGGCAGTCAGACTGCTAAATAGCTGCTCTACCTGACTCTGCTTTGGACACTTTTAACTTGCACTGGACACTTATAACTTGTTTTTAACTGACATGTGGCTGTTGTGTTTTACTATTTATTGTTATGTTTATTATTTAGTGTTGCATTTGTTATGTTATGATTGCACTGCTCCTGGGAAATGCTGTCTCATTCTGCTCTGCAGAGCTGATGTACAGTTAGAATGACAATAAAGTTTCTGAATCTTGAATCTTCTCTTCCTTCACACACTACAACATCAGGCATACTACTAGTGTCTTCCACAGTGACAACTGACACAAAATACTCATTTAGTTCATCAGCTATCTCCTTGTCCCCTGTTATTATTTCTCCTGCCTCATTTTCTAGCGGTCCTATATCCACTCTCACTTCTCTTTTATTTTTAACATACTTGAAAAAATGTTTACTATCCACTTTGATATTATTTGCTAGCTTGCTTTCATATTTCATCTTTTCTATTCTAATGATTTTTTTAGTTACTCTCTGTAGGTTTTAAAAAACTTCCCAATCGTCTAATTTTCCTCTAATTTTTGCTTTGTTGTAGGCCCTTTCTTATCCTTTTACAATAGCTCTGACTTCCATTGTCAGCCACGGTTGTACTATTTTACCATTTGAGTATTTCTTTATTTTTGGAATACATATGTCTTGCATCCTCATTTTTCCCCAGAAACTCACGTCATTGCTGCTCTGCTGACATCCCTGCCAGCAGCTCCTTCCAATTTGCTTTGGCTACCGTCTCTCATACCACTGTAATTTCCCTTACTCCACTGAAATACTGCTACATCAGACTTCCTCCCTATCAAATTTCAAGTTGAACTCAATCATATTGTCATCACTGGTTCCTAAGGGTTCTTTTACCTTAAGCTCCTAATTGTCTCCGGTTCATTACATAACACCCAACCCAGTATACCTTAACCCCGAGTAGGCTCAACGTCAAACTGCTCTAAAAAGGCATTCAACAAACTCACTCTCGAGACCCATTCCCAACTTGATTTTCCCAATCAACCTGCATGTTAAAATCTCCCATGACTACCATAACATTGCCCTTTTGACAAGCCTTTTCTATTTCCTGCTGTAATCTGTAGTCCACCTCCCAGCCACTGTTGCCACCAACATCCTTTTACCCTTGATTTTCTTAACTCAACCCACAAGGATTCAACATCTTCCGATCCTATGGCACATCTTTCTACTGATTTGATGACATTCTTTACCAGCAGAGCCAAGCCACCCCCTCTGTCTACCTTCCTATCCCTCCATTACAATGTGTAACCTTGGATATTCAGCTTCCAACTCAGCTATAGACGTCCTTCAGCCACAATTGTCATACCTGACAATCTGTAATAGTGCAACAAAATCATCCACCTTATTTCTTACACTGCATGCTTTGATATATAACACTTTGAATACTGTATTTGCTATCGTTTTTGATTCTTCATCCCAAATGCACTGATATTCACCCTGCAATTTTGTCCTATCATCTGCCTGCTCTTCCTGACAGTCTGACTGCACATGATGTTTACTTTTTTTACCATCCATCCTATCGAGTCCCTTCACTCTGGTTCCCACCCCCTGCCAAATTAGTTTCAACCCTCCCCCAAAAGCTCTAAAAAAGCTGCCCAGGAGAAAATTGGTATGGTAAGTTAACCTTTAAGGAATCCTGCAGAAAGACTCCTAAGACCCTTTGCTCCTCTGATTTCTGAATTTTCTCCCCATTTATTAAACAGTCCACACCTTTATTCCTTCTACCAAAGTGCATGACCATATACTTCCAACACTATATTCAACTCCCACTTCTCTGCCCATTCTCTCTATCTGTCTAAGCCTTTCTGCAGACGCCCTGCTTCCTCAATACTCACCCATCTTCGTATTGTCCAAACCTGGCCATAAAAACATCAATTCCATCATTCAAATCATTGATATATAACATGAAAAGAAGCAATTCCAATACTACCCCTGCTGATCACATTTATATCTAGCAAAGTCTGCAGATTTCACCAGCACCAAGAACAGAACAGACCTTCATTATTTAAAGAAGTGGGCTGAGGAGAGGTAAGTGGATTTCAATAGGGATAAGTGTGAATTGGTGTACTTTGGAAAGTCAAAACAACATAGGACTTAAAATGATAAGGCTTTATGGAGTGTAGTGAAAGAGGGACTAAGAGCACAAGTGCAGAGTTAATTGAAAACAGTGTCACAGGGAGACAAAATGGTGAAAAAGGCATTTAACATGCTGGCCTTCAACAGTCAGGGCACTGAGTACAGGAGTTGGGACATCATGTTGCAGTTGTACAAGTTGTTGATGAGGGCACACTTGGATTGCTATATACACTTTTAGTCACCCTGTAATACAAAAGAGGTAATTAAACTGGAAAGAGTACAGACAAGATTAAAGAGGATATTGCCAGGACTAAAGGGCCTGAGTTAAGGGAGAGGTTAAAATGTCTGGGCCTTTGTTCCTTGGAATGTAGGAGAACCAGGGGTTTATGAAATCATAAGAGGTATAGATAAGGTAGAGGGTAACAATCTTTTCTCGAGGATAGGGGAGAACAAAACTAGGAGGCATAATTTTAGGCTGAGAGGATAAAGATTTTTAAACGGGACCTGAGGGGCAACATTTTCTCTCATAGCATGGTGAATATATGGAACGAGCTGCCAGAGGAGGTGGTTGAGGCAGACACAATAGTATAATTTAAGAAACACTTGGACAGGTACATGCTGTAGTGGAGCTTGAAGGAATATTGGGCAAATTCAGGAGGGTGGAGACCATGATTGGGATGAAGGGCCTGTATCCATGCTGTATTGCTTCTGAGAATTGCAACTTCAGGGATTTAACAACATGGTTTAAGTGCAAACCCAGCAGTCAATCATGATGTGAATTTATAGGGGAGGAGATCCTCAGCACAGAGTAAATGTTAACAAATCCAGAACTTACTTCATGGTCCCATTAAAGAGAACACTGTTTTCAGGATCTTCAGGCGCGTCTGTGAACTCCGAGTTTAACGTAGCATCTATGGCACTGTCAGTTTCCAACTCATCGTGTGCTCCATGGTGAATCAGTGTACCCGTGTCCTCATCTGTGAAAGTCTCACACTCACTGTACGTACTCTCAGAGCCCATGTAAGCACTGTCTGTCACTTCGTTAGTCTAAAACAAATGGAGCAAGGCGAACATTAGACTACAGGATCAGTGTAACATGTCACCTTAGCAACAGGGTGGAACACCACACCAGAACTGCACATTAAGTTTATTAACACTGAGGGAGTCACAGGAACAGTTAACTGGAGTAATTTGTGTACTTTATCCCGTAATCAGTGATAGAAGGGCAAGCTATTGATATACCCAACAGTATAGAAAACATCTGGTTTCCAAATCAATAGGGTAAACTTGCAGCAGAGGTAGTGATGTCGGCAAAAATCACCTGATGAGTCATTAAACACCTGGATATGGGAAACTTGACAGAATTTAAACCAATCAGGGCTGAAAATTGACAAGTGTTCCAGTGAAGGATCACAACACTACCCACACAGCTGGCTCATGTTATCCAGTCTCTAATGGAAACCCGAGTGCTCTAACACCATGTCAGCAGTCTGCAGGAACCAACATGATAACAATTGTCTTCACAAGCAAGTTACCTTCTTGCCATGAGATTTCACAGTGGGACCTTTTTTTAAAGAACAAGAAAAGCATTCAGGTGCCTGGTTACACAACGAGGAAATTCAATGGTAGCCAGGACAACACCCTCAAGCTGATCCAGTTCATGAATCACCTTGTGTAACACCACGTCGATGCTTTAACCTCGTATTGCTGTGACCCACTGAGTGAAACTTGCAAAAATAAGTCCCTGGCTGCCATCTCATCTTCCAAGAGTCACCCAATCTTGTGTCATCGCTGCACTGAGAAACAGAGTTAAGATTCTGGTCTAAACACTTTAGTTTACATCAGTAGCCATGGTAACGAATGGTAACTTTCCATCCCACCAATCAGTGAGGTCCTTCCCCACAGGTACCAATGCATAAAATCAGTTGCATCATAATCCCAGCATTACATGAAAGCCCAGCCAAAGTGCAACACCCATCCATGCCAAATAAACTGCCTTCTTTTCCTCTTACTCTTTAGAAGGTTCATAATCGACTTCAGGAGAACTCATAACACTCGCACCCCTCCTTACACTGAGAGAACAGCAGTGGAAACACATCCTACACACCCTTTCACTGTCCCAGAACACATTCTACACAATCAGGAAAGCTCATCAACACCTCTATTTTCTGAGGAGGTTGAAGAGAGCTGGACTTTGCACTTCAATACTCCTATCATTCTACAGATGTGCAGTAGAAAGCATCCTAAACTGTGGCTAACAAGAGAAATCAAAGCCAACCTAAAAGCCAAAGAGAGAGCATAAAATTGAGCAAAAATTAGTAGGAAGTTAGAGGAATGAGAAGCTTTTAAAAACCAACAGAAGGCAACTATAAAAGTCATTAACAAGATAAAGATGGAATATGAAAGTAAGCTAGCCAATAATTTTAAAGAGGATACCAAAATTTTCTTTAGATACATAAGTGTAAAAGAGAGGCAAGAGTGAATATCAGACTGCTGGAAAATGATGCCGGAGAGGTAGTAATGGGGAATAAATGGAATAAGCATTTTACATCGGTGGAAAACACTAGCATTATGGTGGAAGTTCCAGGTGTCAGGGGGCATGAAGTGTGTGAAGCTACCATAACTAGACAGAAGATTCTTGGGAAACTGAAAGGTCTGAAGGTAGATGAGTCACCTGGACCAAATGGTGTACATCCCAGAGTTCTGAAAGAGATGACTAAAGAGTTTTAACCACCTCTGTGGCTGGGAAGACATTTGAGTCCATTATTAAGGATGAGGTCTCAGGGTACTTGGAGCCACATGACAAAATAGGCCATAGTCAGCATGGTTTCCTAAAAGAAAAATCTTGCCTGACAAATCTATTGGAAATAATTGAAGAAATAACAAGCAGGATAGACAAAGGAGAATTGTTTTTTTCATGTGTACTTGGATTTTCAGAAATGGCAAAAATGGAAGTTGAAATGGCAGAGTAGACTCATTGGGCCAAATTCCCTAATACTACTCCTATGTCTTATGGTCTAACATGCTACACTGCTGCATGGCATGGAAACTGAACTGTGGCTGACAGGAAGGCTCTAAAACTGGTAGTCAAAACTGCCCAATGCATAACTTGCACCAGCCTACCTGCCATCAAAGTCATATATACAGAAAGGTGCCAGAAAAGGGCCAGTTTCATTATGAAGGATCCCATCCACCCTGCTTTTGGACTGTTTGTCCTTCTCCCAGCAGGGAAGAGGCTACATTGCATCTACACAGGTCCACCAAACTCAAAAACAGTTATTTTCCTCAACCAGTAAGGCTGATCAACACCTCCACCCATTAACTCCACAGCCCCAACCACCACTTCTTTATCATTTCCTGTCAGAGTCACTATATGTACAGACTTATGTCACTTTATGGACATACAATCAATGTATATAAGCTATGTTATGTACTTATATTGATTGTGTTTTTTTATATTATTATCGTGTTCTTCATCTTATTCTGTTTTTTGTGCTACATCGGGTCCAGACTAACAATTATTTTGTTCTCCTTTACACTTGAGCATTGGGAATGACAACAATCTTGAATCTTGACTCTTAATGCCTTAATTACTGCTTTTTTCCATTAAAATAATCTCAATAAAGGCTTTGAACTTAATGAACAATACTTTAGTTCCTTCCAGTTAGACCCATTCAATTTTAAATTTCTAGGAGACTTGTCAAGGGGCTTCATATTCCACCTAATTTCTGACTCCGATGTCCCAACACCCATCAGATTCAAAGAGGACTTGCCACCTCACCAACTGAATGGCAGAAGTGAGATAAGCTGGAAAACAGCCAGACCCTCTCTGGGATTCCCCACTCCCACATTTCCTGTACGGCACTGGCGGATAATGCTTTTAGGTACCTTGTTAAGTGGCCATTGACCCCAGAACTTATGAACTTGAGTGGGGAATGATTTGTCCAACTGACAAACAAAAAAAAACTTCTCCCTGTAACGCACACAAAATGCTGGAGGAAATCAGCAGGCCAGGCACCTTTCATCTGGGCCTGTCTGAAACATCAACTGTCAATTCCCCTTCATAGTCGGTCGAGGCCAAGCCCGTAGATATACTTAAGGCAGAAGTTCATGGTTTCCTGATTGGTCAGGACAGCAAAAGATATGGCAAGCAGGCAGGTATATGGGGTTGAGTGGGATTGGGATCAGCCATGATGGAATGGTGGACCAAACTCAATGGGCTGAATGGCCTCCTTCTGTTCCTATATCTTATGGTCTTTTGTGCATGTTGCTCTGGATTTTCAACACCTGCAGATTTTCTCAGCCTTGTATGTCACAGTCAAATCAAATCCCATCTGTGCCAGACAAGCACAGAAACCTGCTCAAATGTTCCAACCACCAACAACCATCCCCGCCCCCACCCACACGCTCCAAGAGGGAGAATCAGCTTTCTTGACTGATCAAAGACCTCCCTGTGGAAGTTAAGCATCACTTCAGTATAGAATTCAGCTATTACAAGACTTAAAGAGACACTTGAACCTTAAGAATCAAATCAACATTTTCTACCTGGACATTAAGTACGATGAAATTTCACACTGATACTTGATGAGCCTCTTGGCTAGCAGTCTACATGCAGCCGGCTTAAAGACTAAGTAAAAAAAAAGGGGGGGGGGGGGGTGAAACTGAATACCAAGCATGCAAATAAGGAGATTGGAATTTAATTCCTTAAAATTCAAATCCAATTTAATTGCAGAACTGATTCCAAGCAAGGCAACAAGATCTGATCCATACTAATCGAATCAAAAATTCACCTCGGGTAATTTCCCAGCATGGTTAATCTTTCTTCTGTGAAATATAACGAGCAATCAAACACCTTGGTGGGAAGGAACGCTTTAGAGACAAAAGTCCGAGAAACAGCAAGCACCTGCACAAATGTGGATTGATTAATCTCATATCGAGCACATCTACATGAAACACTTTCACAGGAAAGCAGCATCCAACATCGAGAACCCCCACCATCTAGGCCATGCTCTCTTCTTGCTACTACCATCAGGATGGTGGTACAAGAATCTCAGGTTACTCACCACCAGGTTCAAGAAGAATTCTTACCCCTCAACCATCAGGCTCCTGAACCAGAGAGGATAACTTCACTCACCCCATCACTGAACTGTTTGCACAATTTATGGACTCACTTTAAGGATTAACCAACTCATGCACTTCATATTACTTATTACTTATTTATCTATTATTATTTTGTTTTTCTTTTTGCATTTGAACAATTTGTTGTCATTTGCACATAGATTGTTTGTCTACCTTTGTGTAGCTTTTCATTAATTCTATTGCATTTCTTTGTATTTATTGTGAATGCCCACAAAAAAATAAATCTCAGGGTTGTATATGGTGACATGTATGTACTTGGATATTAAATTTACTTCGAACTTTGATCTCGTATAAATGTTTGAAAGGCAAATTGTGTTTAATTACGCTGATGGGAGTTTTTATTTGATAAACTAAGAGTGAGCGAATGAGAGAAATGCAATTGACATGGTATATATGGTCTTCCAAAAGGCATTTAATAAGGTATCACATAATAGGTTTAAGGTGAAAACAGCTTGCAAGGATTGGTAGAAAATGAGTTTCCAATACATCGTGGGTACACCCCTTCCCACCATCTGTGGTATCTCCAGGAAGTGTTTGTCTCAAAGTGGTAACATTGATCATCGAAAGATCCCCACCATTCAGACCATGCCTTCTTCTCACAGCTGCCATTGGGCAGAAACCTGAGGTCCCACAAAAACACGTTTAAGAACAGCAACTTCTCTTCAACCATTTGGTTCTTGAACCAACCGGAAAAAGTCCAATCACTACTTCATACTAAATTAACTTAATTTTATTCAAAAAAGCTAAACACTGTTCTATTGTTTTCTGTTCCTTGTAAAAATAGTGTATAATTTATGTTTAATTAATGCTTTACTTGTAAATGCTGCTGATATGAGGTACTGTGCTGGTGCTGCTGGTGCAAGCAAGTTTGTCATTGCACCTGTATATTAACAAACTTGACTTTGGCTTTTGAAGTTAATGCAAACAAAAATGTTGGAACTGAGCAGGTCAGGTATTGTGTGTGAAAGAGAGTGTTCACAATACTACTCCATTAACACTGAATGCAGCCAGCACTGTTCCCATCTCACAATTTCAACATCCACACTCTCTTGAGGGGGAGCTGATTTTGAGACTGAGGGATAATTTGGCAGGGAGATGGGGACCAGAGTGACAAGGCTGAGGAAGGGTAAAACAGGATTAAATCAAATATAGCATGCATCAGAGATGGCAGAAAGGACAGACAGGAGATGAGGCATAATCACAGCCGGTGGGATGAGTTACAGGGCAATAGAGGCATGGTGTAGTTAAAACAGAAAACAACAAATACCGGACTGAAAGTGTTATATTTGAATGCATGCTGCATAAGAAATAAAATGGACGATCGTGAAATTCAGCTACAGATTGGCAAGTATGACGCTGTGGCCATCTCTGAAACTTGGCTAAAGGATGGCTGCCGTTGGGAGCTGAATGTCCAAGGATATACGGTGTAATAGAAAGATATGTTAGTTGGCAGAGGGGGTGTTGTGGCCCTGTGTGTAAGAAATAATATTAAATCATTAGAAAGGGATGACATAGGATTGGAAGGTGTAGAGTCCCTATGCACTAAGTTAAGAAATGGCAAGGGTAAAAGGACCCTAATGGCAGTTGTATACGGGCCTCCAAACAGCAGCCAGTATGTGGATTACAAATTACAGCAAGAGATAGAAAAGGCGTGTCAGGTAATTGTTGGGGATTTTAACATGAAACTGGATTGGGAAAACCAGGTCAGTAATGGACCTCAAGAGAGAGAAGTAGTAGAATATCTAAGGGATGGCTTTTTAGAACAGCTTGTTATTGAGCCTACTAGGGGATCAGCTGTGCTGAATTGGGTGTTGTGCAATGGTCTGGAGGTGATAAGAGAGATTAAAGTTAAAGAACCATAGGGGGACAGTGATCTCAATATGATCAAGTTCACTTCGAAATTTGAGAAGAAACTAAATTTCAATGTGTCGGTACTTCAGTAGAATAAAGAAAATTACAATGGCATAAGAGGGGAACTGGCCAAGGTTGACTGGAAAGAAACACTAGCAGGAAGGGCAGCAGAGCAGCAATGGCTGGAGTTTCTGCGAAAAATGAGGGAAGTGCAAAATAGATATATTTCAAATAATAAGAAATTTTTGAATGGCAGAAGGACACTACCATGGCTGACAAGTGAAGTCAGAACCAAAGTAAAAGTAAAA
This sequence comes from Hemitrygon akajei, assembly GCF_048418815.1. Classification (NCBI taxonomy): domain Eukaryota; kingdom Metazoa; phylum Chordata; class Chondrichthyes; order Myliobatiformes; family Dasyatidae; genus Hemitrygon; species Hemitrygon akajei. The sequence goes on from NC_133134.1 coordinate 2,703,469, forward strand.
AAGACGGCATACAAGGAAGCCAAAGCTAGTGGGAAGATAGAGATTTGGCAAGCTTTTAAAAACTTGCAGAAGGAAATGAAGAAGGTCATTAGGAAGGAAAAGATGTATTATGAAAGGAAGCTGTTGACTAATATCAAAGAAGATACTAAAAGCTTTTTTTAAGTATATAAAGGGTAACTGAGAGTCGAGGGTAGATATAGACCAATAGAAAATGACACTGGAGATATTGTAATGAAAGATACAGAGATGGCAGAGGAACCGAATGTGTATTCTGCATCAGTCTTCACAGTGGAAGATGCCTACAATATACTGGACATTCCAGAGTGTCAGGGAAGTGAAGTATGTGCAGTGAAAATTACAACTGAGAAGGTGGATAAACCTCCTGGACCTGATGGAATGCACCCTCAGGTTCTGAAGAAAGTAGCTGGAGAGTTTGCAGAGGAATTAACAATGACCTTTCAAGAATCGATAGATTTTGGCATTGTACCGGATGACCGGAAAATTGCAAATGTTACTTCGCTATTTAAGAAGGGTGGGAGGCAGCAGATAGGAAACTATAGACCTGTTAGCCTGACATCAGTGGTTGGAAAATTGTTGGAATCGATTTTTAGGGATGAGATTAGGGAGTACCTGGAGGCACATATCAAGGTAGGCCAAAGCCAGCATGATTTCCTGAAAGGAAAATCCTGACCGACTAACCTACTGCAATTTTTTGAGGAAATTATAAGCAGAGTAGACAAAGGAGATGTGGTAGATGGGATGTACCTGGATTTTCAGAAGGCCTTTAACAAGGTGCCCCACATGAGGCTGCTTAGCAAGATAAGAGCCCATAAAATTACAGGGAAGTTACTAGAATGAGTGGAGCGCTGGCGGATCGACAGAAAACAGAGAGTGGGAATAAGGGGATCCTATTCTGGCTGGCTGCCAGTTACGCGTGGAGTTCCATGGGGTTGGTGTTGGGAGTGCTGCTTTTTACGATGTATGTCAATGATTTGGACTATGGGATTAATAGATTTGTGGCTAAATTTGCCAGTGATACAAAGATAGGTGGACGAGCGGGTAGTGTTGAGGAAACAGAGAGCCTGCAGAGAGACTCAGCTAGTTCATGGGGAATGGGCAAAGAAGTGGCAAATGAAATACAATGTTGGAAAGTGTATGGTCATGCACTTTGGTGGAAGAAATAAATGGGCAGACTATTATTTAGATGGAGAGCGAATTTAAAATGCAGAGATGCAAAGGGACTTGGGAGTCCTTGTGCAAGATACCCTATAGGTTAACCTCCAGGTTGAGTTGGTGGTGAAGAAGGTGAATGCAATGTTGGCATTCATTTCTAGAGGTACAGAATATAAGAGCAGGGATGTGACGCTGAGGCTTTATAAGGCACTTGTGAAACCACACTTGGGAATATTACGTGCAGTTTTGGGCTCCTTATTTTAGAAAGGATATACTTTCATTGGAGAGGGTTCAGAGATGATTCATGAGAATGACTCCAGGAATTAAAGGGTTACCATATGAGGAACGTCTGGCAGCCCTTGGGCTGTATTCACCAGAGTTCAGGAGAATCAGGAGGGATGTCATAGAAACATTCTGAAAGTTAAAAGGCCTGAACAGATTAAATATGGCAAAGTTATTTCCCATGGTAGGGGAATCTAGGTCAAGAGGGCACGACTTCAGGATTGAAGGACGTCCATTTAGAACAGAGAGGCAGAGAAATTACTTTAGTCAGAGGGTGGTAAATCTGTGGAATTTGTTGCCACGAGCAGCTGTGGAGGCCAAGTCATTGGGCGTTTTTAAAGCAGAGATAGATCGGTTCCTGATAATTCTTGGGAGAAGGCAGGGGAGTGGGGATGACTGAAAGAATTAGATCAGCCCATGATTGAATGGTGGAGCAGACTCAATGGGCTGAATTGCCTGCTTCTGCCGCTATATCTTATGGTCAGTACTCTAGCCATTCTTTTTCTAAATTACTTAAATGAATACACAGAGCAGAAAATCCAATGTCCACAAGCTACAAAGATTGATGGCATAGAAAACTGTGAGAATCACAGTGGAAGGGCAGAAGATATGTAGATACGCTGATGGAATATAGATTAAATTTAAGGCTCTGAAATGTGAAATATTATACTGAGGTTTGAAGGAAAAACTTGAAGACAAGATTCCAAAAGGGGTTCAAACAGCTGTTGGTGATACACGTACATAATGCATTGAAAGTGGCAGGCTAGGATAACAAATAGTTTTAAAAATACTAGTTGCTGGGCTTAATGTTTGGGGTTGTGACCATGCCTCCACACATGGTGCTCAACCCCCATTCTCATCCAAACACCGGGCTATGGGTTATACCAGCGACAGTATGAACTCACTGGGCTATGGGTTATACCAGCGACAGTATGAACTCACTGGGCTATGGGTTATACCAGCGACAGTATGAACTCACTGGGCTATGGGTTATACCAGCGACAGTATGAACTCACTGGGCTATGGGTTATACCAGCGACAGTATGAACTCACTGGGCTATGGGTTATACCAGCGACAGTATGAACTCACTGGGCTATGGGTTATACCAGTGACAGTATGAACTCAATAGGCTATGGGTTATACCAGCGACAGTATGAACTCACTGGGCTATGGGTTATACCAGCGACAGTATGAACTCACTGGGCAATGGGTTATACCAGCGACAGTATGAACTCACTGGGCTATGGGTTATACCAGTGACAGTATGAACTCACTGGGCTATGGGTTATACCAGCGACAGTATGAACTCAATAGGCTATGGGTTATATCAGCGACAGTATGAACTCAATAGGCTATGGGTTATACCAGTGACAGTATGAACTCACTGGGCTATGGGTTATACCAGCGACAGTATGAACTCACTGGGCTATGGGTTATACCAGCGACAGTATGAACTCACTGGGCTATGGGTTATACCAGCGACAGTATGAACTCACTGGGCAATGGGTTATACCAGCGACAGTATGAACTCACTGGGCTATGGGTTATACCAGCGACAGTATGAATTCAATAGGCTATGGGTTATACCAGCGACAGTATGAACACACTGGGCTATGGGTTATACCAGCGACAGTATGAACTTACTTGGCTAAGGGTTATACCAGCGACAGTATGAACTCAATAAGCTATGGGTTATACCAACGACAGTATGAACTCAATAGGCTATGGGTTACACCAGCGACAGTATGAACTCAATAGGCTATGGGTTATACCAGCGACAGTATGAACTCACTGGGCAATGGGTTATACCAGCGACAGTATGAATTCAATAGGCTATGGGTTATATCAGCGACAGTATGAACACACTGGGCTATGGGTTATACCAGCGACAGTATGAATTCAATAGGCTATGGGTTATACCAGCGACAGTATGAACTCACTGGGCAATGGGTTATACCAGCGACAGTATGAATTCAATAGGCTATGGGTTATACCAGCGACAGTATGAATTCACTGGGCAATGGGTTATACCAGCGACAGTATGAATTCAATAGGCTATGGGTTATACCAGCGACAGTATGAACACACTGGGCTATGGGTTATACCAGCGACAGTATGAACTTACTTGGCTAAGGGTTATACCAGCGACAGTATGAACTCAATAAGCTATGGGTTATACCAACGACAGTATGAACTCAATAGGCTATGGGTTACACCAGCGACAGTATGAACTCAATAGGCTATGGGTTATACCAGCGACAGTATGAACTCACTGGGCTATGGGTTATACCAGCGACAGTATGAATTCAATAGGCTATGGGTTATACCAGCGACAGTATGAACACACTGGGCTATGGGTTATACCAGCGACAGTATGAACTTACTTGGCTAAGGGTTATACCAGCGACAGTATGAACTCAATAAGCTATGGGTTATACCAACGACAGTATGAACTCAATAGGCTATGGGTTACACCAGCGACAGTATGAACTCAATAGGCTATGGGTTATACCAGCGACAGTATGAACTCACTGGGCAATGGGTTATACCAGCGACAGTATGAACTCACTGGGCTATGGGTTATACCAGCGACAGTATGAACTCACTGGCCTATGGGTTATACCAGCGACAGTACGAACTTACTTGGCTAAGGGTTATACCAGCGACAGTATGAACTCAATAAGCTATGGGTTATACCAACGACAGTATGAACTCAATAGGCTATGGGTTACACCAGCGACAGTATGAACTCAATAGGCTATGGGTTATACCAGCGACAGTATGAACACACTGGGCTATGGGTTATACCAGCGACAGTATGAACTCAATAGGCTATGGGTTATACCAGCGACAGTATGAACTCAATAGGCTATGGGTTATACCAGCGACAGTATGAACTCACTGGGCTAAGGGTTATACCAGCGACAGTATGAACTCACTGGGCTATGGGTTATACCAGCGACAGTATGAACTCACTGGGCTATGGGTTATACCAGCGACAGTATGAACTCAATAGGCTATGGGTTATACCAGCGACAGTATGAACTCACTGGGCTATGGGTTATACCAGCGACAGTATGAACTCACTGGGCTATGGGTTATACCAGCGACAGTATGAACTCACTGGGCTATGGGTTATACCAGCGACAGTATGAACTCAATAAGGTATGGGTTATACCAGCGACAGTATGAACTCAATAAGCTATGGGTTATACCAGCGACAGTATGAACTCAATAGGCTATGGGTTATACCAGCGACAGTATGAACTCACTGGGCTATGGGTTATACCAGCGACAGTATGAACTCACTGGGCTATGGGTTATACCAGCGACAGTATGAACTCAATAAGCTATGGGTTATACCAGCGACAGTATGAACTCAATAGGCTATGGGTTATACCAGCGACAGTATGAACTCAATAAGCTATGGGTTATACCAGCGACAGTATGAACTCACTGGGCTATGGGTTATACCAGCGACAGTATGAACTCAATAAGCTATGGGTTATACCAGCGACAGTATGAACTCAATAGGCTATGGGTTATACCAGCGACAGTATGAACTCAATAAGCTATGGGTTATACCAGCGACAGTATGAACTCACTGGGCTATGGGTGACACCAGCGACAGTATGAACTCACTGGGCTATGGGTTATACCAGCGACAGTATGAACTCACTGGGCTATGGGTTATACCAGCGACAGTATGAACTCACTGGGCTATGGGTTATACCAGCGACAGTATGAACTCACTGGGCTATGGGTTATACCAGCGACAGTATGAACTCAATAGGCTATGGGTTATACCAGCGACAGTATGAACTCAATAAGCTATGGGTTATACCAGCGACAGTATGAACTCAATAAGCTATGGGTTATACCAGCGACAGTATGAACTCAATAGGCTATGGGTTATACCAGCGACAGTATGAACTCACTGGGCTATGGGTTATACCAGCGACAGTATGAACTCACTGGGCTATGGGTTATACCAGCGACAGTATGAACTCACTGGGCTATGGGTTATACCAGCGACAGTATGAACTCACTGGGCTATGGGTTATACCAGCGACAGTATGAACTCACTGGGCTATGGGTTATACCAGCGACAGTATGAACTCACTGGGCTATGGGTTATACCAGCGACAGTATGAACTCAATAAGCTATGGGTTATATCAGCGACAGTATGAACTCAATAGGCTATGGGTTATACCAGCGACAGTATGAACTCAATAAGCTATGGGTTATACCAGCGACAGTATGAACTCACTGGGCTATGGGTTATACCAGCGACAGTATGAACTCAATAAGCTATGGGTTATACCAGCGACAGTATGAACTCAATAGGCTATGGGTTATACCAGCGACAGTATGAACTCACTGGGCTATGGGTTATACCAGCGACAGTATGAACTCACTGGGCTATGGGTTATACCAGCGACAGTATGAACTCACTGGGCTATGGGTTATACCAGCGACAGTATGAACTCACTGGGCTATGGGTTATACCAGCGACAGTATGAACTCAATAGGCTATGGGTTATACCAGCGACAGTATGAACTCAATAAGCTATGGGTTATACCAGCGACAGTATGAACTCACTGGGCTATGGGTTATACCAGCGACAGTATGAACTCAATAAGCTATGGGTTATACCAGCGACAGTATGAACTCACTGGGCTATGGGTTATACCAGCGACAGTATGAACTCACTGGGCTATGGGTTATACCAGCGACAGTATGAACTCACTGGGCTATGGGTTATACCAGCGACAGTATGAACTCAATAAGCTATGGGTTATACCAGCGACAGTATGAACTCACTGGGCTATGGGTTATACCAGCGACAGTATGAACTCACTGGGCTATGGGTTATACCAGCGACAGTATGAACTCAATAAGCTATGGGTTATACCAGCGACAGTATGAACTCACTGGGCTATGGGTTATACCAGCGACAGTATGAACTCACTGGGCTATGGGTTATACCAGCGACAGTATGAACTCACTGGGCTATGGGTTATACCAGCGACAGTATGAACTCAATAAGCTATGGGTTATACCAGCGACAGTATGAACTCACTAGGCTATGGGTTATACCAGCGACAGTATGAACTCACTGGGCTATGGGTTATACCAGCGACAGTATGAACTCACTGGGCTATGGGTTATACCAGCGACAGTATGAACTCAATAGGCTATGGGTTATACCAGCGACAGTATGAACTCAATAAGCTATGGGTTATACCAGCGACAGTATGAACTCACTGGGCTATGGGTTATACCAGCGACAGTATGAACTCAATAAGCTATGGGTTATACCAGCGACAGTATGAACTCACTGGGCTATGGGTTATACCAGCGACAGTATGAACTCACTGGGCTATGGGTTATACCAGCGACAGTATGAACTCACTGGGCTATGGGTTATACCAGCGACAGTATGAACTCAATAAGCTATGGGTTATACCAGCGACAGTATGAACTCACTGGGCTATGGGTTATACCAGCGACAGTATGAACTCACTGGGCTATGGGTTATACCAGCGACAGTATGAACTCAATAAGCTATGGGTTATACCAGCGACAGTATGAACTCACTGGGCTATGGGTTATACCAGCGACAGTATGAACTCACTGGGCTATGGGTTATACCAGCGACAGTATGAACTCACTGGGCTATGGGTTATACCAGCGACAGTATGAACTCAATAAGCTATGGGTTATACCAGCGACAGTATGAACTCACTAGGCTATGGGTTATACCAGCGACAGTATGAACTCACTGGGCTATGGGTTATACCAGCGACAGTATGAACTCACTGGGCTATGGGTTATACCAGCGACAGTATGAACTCACTGGGCTATGGGTTATACCAGCGACAGTATGAACTCAATAGGCTATGGGTTATACCAGCGACAGTATGAACACACTGGGCTATGGGTTATACCAGCGACAGTATGAACTCACTGGGCTATGGGTTATACCAGCGAAAGTATGAACTCACTGGGCAATGGGTTATACCAGCGACAGTATGAACTCAATAGGCTATGGGTTATACCAGCGACAGTATGAACTCAATAAGCTATGGGTTATACCAGCGACAGTATGAACACACTGGGCTATGGGTTATACCAGCGACAGTATGAACTCACTGGGCTATGGGTTATACCAGCGACAGTATGAACTCAATAGGCTATGGGTTATACCAGCGACAGTATGAACTCAATAAGCTATGGGTTATACCAGCGACAGTATGAACACACTGGGCTATGGGTTATACCAGCGACAGTATGAACTCACTGGGCTATGGGTTATACCAGCGAAAGTATGAACTCACTGGGCAATGGGTTATACCAGCGACAGTATGAACTCACTGGGCTATGGGTTATACCAGCGACAGTATGAACTCACTGGGCTATGGGTTATACCAGCGACAGTATGAACTCAATAGGCTATGGGTTATACCAGCGACAGTATGAACTCACTAGGCTATGGGTTATACCAGCGACAGTATGAACTCACTGGGCTATGGGTTATACCAGCGACAGTATGAACTCACTAGGCTATGGGTTATACCAGCGACAGTATGAACTCACTGGGCTATGGGTTATACCAGCGACAGTATGAACTCACTAGGCTATGGGTTATACCAGCGACAGTATGAACTCAATAGGCTATGGGTTATACCAGCAACAGTATGAACTCACTGGGCTATGGGTTATACCAGCGACAGTATGAACTCACTGGGCTATGGGTGATACCAGCGACAGTATGAACTCACTGGGCAATGGGTGATACCAGCGACAGTATGAACTCACTGGGCTATGGGTTATACCAGCGACAGTATGAACTCACTGGGCTATGGGTTATATCAGCGACAGTATGTACTCACTGGGCAATGGGTTATACCAGCGACAGTATGAACTCACTGGGCTATGGGTTATACCAGCGACAGTATGAACTCACTGGGCTATGGGTTATACCAGCGACAGTATGAACTCACTGGGCTATGGGTTATACCAGCGACAGTATGAACTCAATAGGCTATGGGTTATACCAGCGACAGTATGAACTCAATAGGCTATGGGTTATACCAGCGACAGTATGAACTCACTGGGCTATGGGTTATACCAGCGACAGTATGAACTCACTGGGCTATGGGTTATACCAGCGACAGTATGAACTCACTGGGCTATGGGTTATACCAGCGACAGTATGAACTCACTGGGCTATGGGTTATACCAGCGACAGTATGAACTCAATAGGCTATGGGTTATACCAGCGACAGTATGAACTCAATAAGCTATGGGTTATACCAGCGACAGTATGAACTCACTGGGCTATGGGTTATACCAGCGACAGTATGAACTCAATAAGCTATGGGTTATACCAGCGACAGTATGAACTCACTGGGCTATGGGTTATACCAGCGACAGTATGAACTCACTGGGCTATGGGTTATACCAGCGACAGTATGAACTCACTGGGCTATGGGTTATACCAGCGACAGTATGAACTCAATAAGCTATGGGTTATACCAGCGACAGTATGAACTCACTGGGCTATGGGTTATACCAGCGACAGTATGAACTCACTGGGCTATGGGTTATACCAGCGACAGTATGAACTCAATAAGCTATGGGTTATACCAGCGACAGTATGAACTCACTGGGCTATGGGTTATACCAGCGACAGTATGAACTCACTGGGCTATGGGTTATACCAGCGACAGTATGAACTCACTGGGCTATGGGTTATACCAGCGACAGTATGAACTCAATAAGCTATGGGTTATACCAGCGACAGTATGAACTCACTAGGCTATGGGTTATACCAGTGACAGTATGAACTCACTGGGCTATGGGTTATACCAGCGACAGTATGAACTCACTGGGCTATGGGTTATACCAGCGACAGTATGAACTCACTGGGCTATGGGTTATACCAGCGACAGTATGAACTCAATAGGCTATGGGTTATACCAGCGACAGTATGAACACACTGGGCTATGGGTTATACCAGCGACAGTATGAACTCACTGGGCTATGGGTTATACCAGCGAAAGTATGAACTCACTGGGCAATGGGTTATACCAGCGACAGTATGAACTCAATAGGCTATGGGTTATACCAGCGACAGTATGAACTCAATAAGCTATGGGTTATACCAGCGACAGTATGAACACACTGGGCTATGGGTTATACCAGCGACAGTATGAACTCACTGGGCTATGGGTTATACCAGCGACAGTATGAACTCAATAGGCTATGGGTTATACCAGCGACAGTATGAACTCAATAAGCTATGGGTTATACCAGCGACAGTATGAACACACTGGGCTATGGGTTATACCAGCGACAGTATGAACTCACTGGGCTATGGGTTATACCAGCGAAAGTATGAACTCACTGGGCAATGGGTTATACCAGCGACAGTATGAACTCACTGGGCTATGGGTTATACCAGCGACAGTATGAACTCACTGGGCTATGGGTTATACCAGCGACAGTATGAACTCAATAGGCTATGGGTTATACCAGCGACAGTATGAACTCACTAGGCTATGGGTTATACCAGCGACAGTATGAACTCACTGGGCTATGGGTTATACCAGCGACAGTATGAACTCACTAGGCTATGGGTTATACCAGCGACAGTATGAACTCACTGGGCTATGGGTTATACCAGCGACAGTATGAACTCACTAGGCTATGGGTTATACCAGCGACAGTATGAACTCAATAGGCTATGGGTTATACCAGCAACAGTATGAACTCACTGGGCTATGGGTTATACCAGCGACAGTATGAACTCACTGGGCTATGGGTGATACCAGCGACAGTATGAACTCACTGGGCAATGGGTGATACCAGCGACAGTATGAACTCACTGGGCTATGGGTTATACCAGCGACAGTATGAACTCACTGGGCTATGGGTTATATCAGCGACAGTATGTACTCACTGGGCAATGGGTTATACCAGCGACAGTATGAACTCACTGGGCTATGGGTTATACCAGCGACAGTATGAACTCACTGGGCTATGGGTTATACCAGCGACAGTATGAACTCACTGGGCTATGGGTTATACCAGCGACAGTATGAACTCAATAGGCTATGGGTTATACCAGCGACAGTATGAACTCACTGGGCTATGGGTTATATCAGCGACAGTATGAACTCACTAGGCTATGGGTTATACCAGCGACAGTATGAACTCACTGGGCTATGGGTTATACCAGCGACAGTATGAACTCACTGGGCAATGGGTTATACCAGCGACAGTATGAACTCACTGGGCTATGGGTTATACCAGCGACAGTATGAACTCAATAGGCTATGGGTTATACCAGCGACAGTATGAACTCACTGGGCTATGGGTTATACCAGCGACAGTATGAACTCACTGGACTATGGGTTATACCAGCGACAGTATGAACTCACTGGGCTATGGGTTATACCAGCGACAGTATGAACTCACTGGGCTATGGGTTATACCAGCGACAGTATGAACTCAATAGGCTATGGGTTATATCAGCGACAGTATGAACTCAATAGGCTATGGGTTATACCAGTGACAGTATGAACTCACTGGGCTATGGGTTATACCAGCGACAGTATGAACTCACTGGGCTATGGGTTATACCAGCGACAGTATGAACTCACTGGGCTATGGGTTATACCAGCGACAGTATGAACTCACTGGGCAATGGGTTATACCAGCGACAGTATGAACTCACTGGGCTATGGGTTATACCAGCGACAGTATGAATTCAATAGGCTATGGGTTATACCAGCGACAGTATGAACACACTGGGCTATGGGTTATACCAGCGACAGTATGAACTTACTTGGCTAAGGGTTATACCAGCGACAGTATGAACTCAATAAGCTATGGGTTATACCAACGACAGTATGAACTCAATAGGCTATGGGTTACACCAGCGACAGTATGAACTCAATAGGCTATGGGTTATACCAGCGACAGTATGAACTCACTGGGCAATGGGTTATACCAGCGACAGTATGAATTCAATAGGCTATGGGTTATACCAGCGACAGTATGAACACACTGGGCTATGGGTTATACCAGCGACAGTATGAATTCAATAGGCTATGGGTTATACCAGCGACAGTATGAACTCACTGGGCAATGGGTTATACCAGCGACAGTATGAATTCAATAGGCTATGGGTTATACCAGCGACAGTATGAATTCACTGGGCAATGGGTTATACCAGCGACAGTATGAATTCAATAGGCTATGGGTTATACCAGCGACAGTATGAACACACTGGGCTATGGGTTATACCAGCGACAGTATGAACTTACTTGGCTAAGGGTTATACCAGCGACAGTATGAACTCAATAAGCTATGGGTTATACCAACGACAGTATGAACTCAATAGGCTATGGGTTACACCAGCGACAGTATGAACTCAATAGGCTATGGGTTATACCAGCGACAGTATGAACTCACTGGGCTATGGGTTATACCAGCGACAGTATGAATTCAATAGGCTATGGGTTATACCAGCGACAGTATGAACACACTGGGCTATGGGTTATACCAGCGACAGTATGAACTTACTTGGCTAAGGGTTATACCAGCGACAGTATGAACTCAATAAGCTATGGGTTATACCAACGACAGTATGAACTCAATAGGCTATGGGTTACACCAGCGACAGTATGAACTCAATAGGCTATGGGTTATACCAGCGACAGTATGAACTCACTGGGCAATGGGTTATACCAGCGACAGTATGAACTCACTGGGCTATGGGTTATACCAGCGACAGTATGAACTCACTGGCCTATGGGTTATACCAGCGACAGTACGAACTTACTTGGCTAAGGGTTATACCAGCGACAGTATGAACTCAATAAGCTATGGGTTATACCAACGACAGTATGAACTCAATAGGCTATGGGTTACACCAGCGACAGTATGAACTCAATAGGCTATGGGTTATACCAGCGACAGTATGAACACACTGGGCTATGGGTTATACCAGCGACAGTATGAACTCAATAGGCTATGGGTTATACCAGCGACAGTATGAACTCAATAGGCTATGGGTTATACCAGCGACAGTATGAACTCACTGGGCTAAGGGTTATACCAGCGACAGTATGAACTCACTGGGCTATGGGTTATACCAGCGACAGTATGAACTCACTGGGCTATGGGTTATACCAGCGACAGTATGAACTCAATAGGCTATGGGTTATACCAGCGACAGTATGAACTCACTGGGCTATGTGTTATACCAGCGACAGTATGAACTCACTGGGCTATGGGTTATACCAGCGACAGTATGAACTCACTGGGCTATGGGTTATACCAGCGACAGTATGAACTCAATAAGCTATGGGTTATACCAGCGACAGTATGAACTCAATAAGCTATGGGTTATACCAGCGACAGTATGAACTCAATAGGCTATGGGTTATACCAGCGACAGTATGAACTCACTGGGCTATGGGTTATACCAGCGACAGTATGAACTCACTGGGCTATGGGTTATACCAGCGACAGTATGAACTCAATAAGCTATGGGTTATACCAGCGACAGTATGAACTCACTGGGCTATGGGTTATACCAGCGACAGTATGAACTCAATAAGCTATGGGTTATACCAGCGACAGTATGAACTCAATAGGCTATGGGTTATACCAGCGACAGTATGAACTCAATAAGCTATGGGTTATACCAGCGACAGTATGAACTCACTGGGCTATGGGTGACACCAGCGACAGTATGAACTCACTGGGCTATGGGTTATACCAGCGACAGTATGAACTCACTGGGCTATGGGTTATACCAGCGACAGTATGAACTCACTGGGCTATGGGTTATACCAGCGACAGTATGAACTCACTGGGCTATGGGTTATACCAGCGACAGTATGAACTCAATAGGCTATGGGTTATACCAGCGACAGTATGAACTCAATAAGCTATGGGTTATACCAGCGACAGTATGAACTCAATAAGCTATGGGTTATACCAGCGACAGTATGAACTCAATAGGCTATGGGTTATACCAGCGACAGTATGAACTCACTGGGCTATGGGTTATACCAGCGACAGTATGAACTCACTGGGCTATGGGTTATACCAGCGACAGTATGAACTCACTGGGCTATGGGTTATACCAGCGACAGTATGAACTCACTGGGCTATGGGTTATACCAGCGACAGTATGAACTCACTGGGCTATGGGTTATACCAGCGACAGTATGAACTCACTGGGCTATGGGTTATACCAGCGACAGTATGAACTCAATAAGCTATGGGTTATATCAGCGACAGTATGAACTCAATAGGCTATGGGTTATACCAGCGACAGTATGAACTCAATAAGCTATGGGTTATACCAGCGACAGTATGAACTCACTGGGCTATGGGTTATACCAGCGACAGTATGAACTCAATAAGCTATGGGTTATACCAGCGACAGTATGAACTCAATAGGCTATGGGTTATACCAGCGACAGTATGAACTCACTGGGCTATGGGTTATACCAGCGACAGTATGAACTCACTGGGCTATGGGTTATACCAGCGACAGTATGAACTCACTGGGCTATGGGTTATACCAGCGACAGTATGAACTCACTGGGCTATGGGTTATACCAGCGACAGTATGAACTCAATAGGCTATGGGTTATACCAGCGACAGTATGAACTCAATAAGCTATGGGTTATACCAGCGACAGTATGAACTCACTGGGCTATGGGTTATACCAGCGACAGTATGAACTCAATAAGCTATGGGTTATACCAGCGACAGTATGAACTCACTGGGCTATGGGTTATACCAGCGACAGTATGAACTCACTGGGCTATGGGTTATACCAGCGACAGTATGAACTCACTGGGCTATGGGTTATACCAGCGACAGTATGAACTCAATAAGCTATGGGTTATACCAGCGACAGTATGAACTCACTGGGCTATGGGTTATACCAGCGACAGTATGAACTCACTGGGCTATGGGTTATACCAGCGACAGTATGAACTCAATAAGCTATGGGTTATACCAGCGACAGTATGAACTCACTGGGCTATGGGTTATACCAGCGACAGTATGAACTCACTGGGCTATGGGTTATACCAGCGACAGTATGAACTCACTGGGCTATGGGTTATACCAGCGACAGTATGAACTCAATAAGCTATGGGTTATACCAGCGACAGTATGAACTCACTAGGCTATGGGTTATACCAGCGACAGTATGAACTCACTGGGCTATGGGTTATACCAGCGACAGTATGAACTCACTGGGCTATGGGTTATACCAGCGACAGTATGAACTCACTGGGCTATGGGTTATACCAGCGACAGTATGAACTCAATAGGCTATGGGTTATACCAGCGACAGTATGAACACACTGGGCTATGGGTTATACCAGCGACAGTATGAACTCACTGGGCTATGGGTTATACCAGCGAAAGTATGAACTCACTGGGCAATGGGTTATACCAGCGACAGTATGAACTCAATAGGCTATGGGTTATACCAGCGACAGTATGAACTCAATAAGCTATGGGTTATACCAGCGACAGTATGAACACACTGGGCTATGGGTTATACCAGCGACAGTATGAACTCACTGGGCTATGGGTTATACCAGCGACAGTATGAACTCAATAGGCTATGGGTTATACCAGCGACAGTATGAACTCAATAAGCTATGGGTTATACCAGCGACAGTATGAACACACTGGGCTATGGGTTATACCAGCGACAGTATGAACTCACTAGGCTATGGGTTATACCAGCGACAGTATGAACTCACTGGGCTATGGGTTATACCAGCGACAGTATGAACTCACTAGGCTATGGGTTATACCAGCGACAGTATGAACTCAATAGGCTATGGGTTATACCAGCAACAGTATGAACTCACTGGGCTATGGGTTATACCAGCGACAGTATGAACTCACTGGGCTATGGGTGATACCAGCGACAGTATGAACTCACTGGGCAATGGGTGATACCAGCGACAGTATGAACTCACTGGGCTATGGGTTATACCAGCGACAGTATGAACTCACTGGGCTATGGGTTATATCAGCGACAGTATGTACTCACTGGGCAATGGGTTATACCAGCGACAGTATGAACTCACTGGGCTATGGGTTATACCAGCGACAGTATGAACTCACTGGGCTATGGGTTATACCAGCGACAGTATGAACTCACTGGGCTATGGGTTATACCAGCGACAGTATGAACTCAATAGGCTATGGGTTATACCAGCGACAGTATGAACTCAATAGGCTATGGGTTATACCAGCGACAGTATGAACTCACTGGGCTATGGGTTATACCAGCGACAGTATGAACTCACTGGGCTATGGGTTATACCAGCGACAGTATGAACTCACTGGGCTATGGGTTATACCAGCGACAGTATGAACTCACTGGGCTATGGGTTATACCAGCGACAGTATGAACTCAATAGGCTATGGGTTATACCAGCGACAGTATGAACTCAATAAGCTATGGGTTATACCAGCGACAGTATGAACTCACTGGGCTATGGGTTATACCAGCGACAGTATGAACTCAATAAGCTATGGGTTATACCAGCGACAGTATGAACTCACTGGGCTATGGGTTATACCAGCGACAGTATGAACTCACTGGGCTATGGGTTATACCAGCGACAGTATGAACTCACTGGGCTATGGGTTATACCAGCGACAGTATGAACTCAATAAGCTATGGGTTATACCAGCGACAGTATGAACTCACTGGGCTATGGGTTATACCAGCGACAGTATGAACTCACTGGGCTATGGGTTATACCAGCGACAGTATGAACTCAATAAGCTATGGGTTATACCAGCGACAGTATGAACTCACTGGGCTATGGGTTATACCAGCGACAGTATGAACTCACTGGGCTATGGGTTATACCAGCGACAGTATGAACTCACTGGGCTATGGGTTATACCAGCGACAGTATGAACTCAATAAGCTATGGGTTATACCAGCGACAGTATGAACTCACTAGGCTATGGGTTATACCAGTGACAGTATGAACTCACTGGGCTATGGGTTATACCAGCGACAGTATGAACTCACTGGGCTATGGGTTATACCAGCGACAGTATGAACTCACTGGGCTATGGGTTATACCAGCGACAGTATGAACTCAATAGGCTATGGGTTATACCAGCGACAGTATGAACACACTGGGCTATGGGTTATACCAGCGACAGTATGAACTCACTGGGCTATGGGTTATACCAGCGAAAGTATGAACTCACTGGGCAATGGGTTATACCAGCGACAGTATGAACTCAATAGGCTATGGGTTATACCAGCGACAGTATGAACTCAATAAGCTATGGGTTATACCAGCGACAGTATGAACACACTGGGCTATGGGTTATACCAGCGACAGTATGAACTCACTGGGCTATGGGTTATACCAGCGACAGTATGAA
Source organism: Hemitrygon akajei (assembly GCF_048418815.1). Classification (NCBI taxonomy): domain Eukaryota; kingdom Metazoa; phylum Chordata; class Chondrichthyes; order Myliobatiformes; family Dasyatidae; genus Hemitrygon; species Hemitrygon akajei. The sequence goes on from NC_133134.1 coordinate 2,720,402, forward strand.
CTCAATAGGCTATGGGTTATACCAGCGACAGTATGAACTCAATAAGCTATGGGTTATACCAGCGACAGTATGAACACACTGGGCTATGGGTTATACCAGCGACAGTATGAACTCACTGGGCTATGGGTTATACCAGCGAAAGTATGAACTCACTGGGCAATGGGTTATACCAGCGACAGTATGAACTCACTGGGCTATGGGTTATACCAGCGACAGTATGAACTCACTGGGCTATGGGTTATACCAGCGACAGTATGAACTCAATAGGCTATGGGTTATACCAGCGACAGTATGAACTCACTAGGCTATGGGTTATACCAGCGACAGTATGAACTCACTGGGCTATGGGTTATACCAGCGACAGTATGAACTCACTAGGCTATGGGTTATACCAGCGACAGTATGAACTCACTGGGCTATGGGTTATACCAGCGACAGTATGAACTCACTAGGCTATGGGTTATACCAGCGACAGTATGAACTCAATAGGCTATGGGTTATACCAGCAACAGTATGAACTCACTGGGCTATGGGTTATACCAGCGACAGTATGAACTCACTGGGCTATGGGTGATACCAACGACAGTATGAACTCACTGGGCAATGGGTGATACCAGCGACAGTATGAACTCACTGGGCTATGGGTTATACCAGCGACAGTATGAACTCACTGGGCTATGGGTTATATCAGCGACAGTATGTACTCACTGGGCAATGGGTTATACCAGCGACAGTATGAACTCACTGGGCTATGGGTTATACCAGCGACAGTATGAACTCACTGGGCTATGGGTTATACCAGCGACAGTATGAACTCACTGGGCTATGGGTTATACCAGCGACAGTATGAACTCAATAGGCTATGGGTTATACCAGCGACAGTATGAACTCACTGGGCTATGGGTTATATCAGCGACAGTATGAACTCACTAGGCTATGGGTTATACCAGCGACAGTATGAACTCACTGGGCTATGGGTTATACCAGCGACAGTATGAACTCACTGGGCAATGGGTTATACCAGCGACAGTATGAACTCACTGGGCTATGGGTTATACCAGCGACAGTATGAACTCAATAGGCTATGGGTTATACCAGCGACAGTATGAACTCACTGGGCTATGGGTTATACCAGCGACAGTATGAACTCACTGGACTATGGGTTATACCAGCGACAGTATGAACTCACTGGGCTATGGGTTATACCAGCGACAGTATGAACTCACTGGACTATGGGTTATACCAGCGACAGTATGAACTCACTGGGCTATGGGTTATACCAGCGACAGTATGAACTCACTGGGCTATGGGTTATACCAGCGACAGTATGAACTCACTGGGCTATGGGTTATACCAGCGACAGTATGAACTCACTGGGCTATGGGTTATACCAGCGACAGTATGAACTCACTGGGCTATGGGTTATACCAGCGACAGTATGAACACAATAAGCTATGGGTTATATCAGCGACAGTATGAACTCAATAGGCTATGGGTTATACCAGCGACAGTATGAACTCAATAAGCTATGGGTTATACCAGCGACAGTATGAACTCACTGGGCTATGGGTTATACCAGCGACAGTATGAACTCAATAAGCTATGGGTTATTCCAGCGACAGTATGAACTCAATAGGCTATGGGTTATACCAGCGACAGTATGAACTCACTGGGCTATGGGTTATACCAGCGACAGTATGAACTCACTGGGCTATGGGTTATACCAGCGACAGTATGAACTCACTGGGCTATGGGTTATACCAGCGACAGTATGAACTCACTGGGCTATGGGTTATACCAGCGACAGTATGAACTCACTGGGCTATGGGTTATACCAGCGACAGTATGAACTCAATAGGCTATGGGTTATACCAGCGACAGTATGAACTCAATAAGCTATGGGTTATACCAGCGACAGTATGAACTCACTGGGCTATGGGTTATACCAGCGACAGTATGAACTCAATAAGCTATGGGTTATACCAGCGACAGTATGAACTCACTGGGCTATGGGTTATACCAGCGACAGTATGAACTCACTGGGCTATGGGTTATACCAGCGACAGTATGAACTCACTGGGCTATGGGTTATACCAGCGACAGTATGAACTCAATAAGCTATGGGTTATACCAGCGACAGTATGAACTCACTGGGCTATGGGTTATACCAGCGACAGTATGAACTCACTGGGCTATGGGTTATACCAGCGACAGTATGAACTCACTGGGCTATGGGTTATACCAGCGACAGTATGAACTCACTGGGCTATGGGTTATACCAGCGACAGTATGAACTCACTGGGCTATGGGTTATACCAGCGACAGTATGAACTCACTGGGCTATGGGTTATACCAGCGACAGTATGAACTCAATAAGCTATGGGTTATACCAGCGACAGTATGAACTCACTGGGCTATGGGTTATACCAGCGACAGTATGAACTCACTGGGCTATGGGTTATACCAGCGACAGTATGAACTCACTGGGCTATGGGTTATACCAGCGACAGTATGAACTCAATAAGCTATGGGTTATACCAGCGACAGTATGAACTCACTGGGCTATGGGTTATACCAGCGACAGTATGAACTCACTGGGCTATGGGTTATACCAGCGACAGTATGAACTCACTGGGCTATGGGTTATACCAGCGACAGTATGAACTCAATAGGCTATGGGTTATACCAGCGACAGTATGAACTCAATAAGCTATGGGTTATACCAGCGACAGTATGAACACACTGGGCTATGGGTTATACCAGCGACAGTATGAACTCACTGGGCTATGGGTTATACCAGCGACAGTATGAACTCACTGGGCAATGGGTTATACCAGCGACAGTATGAACTCACTGGGCTATGGGTTATACCAGCGACAGTATGAACTCAATAGGCTATGGGTTATACCAGCGACAGTATGAACTCACTAGGCTATGGGTTATACCAGCGACAGTATGAACTCACTGGGCTATGGGTTATACCAGCGACAGTATGAACTCACTAGGCTATGGGTTATACCAGCGACAGTATGAACTCACTGGGCTATGGGTTATACCAGCGACAGTATGAACTCACTAGGCTATGGGTTATACCAGCGACAGTATGAACTCAATAGGCTATGGGTTATACCAGCAACAGTATGAACTCACTCGGCTATGGGTTATACCAGCGACAGTATGAACTCACTAGGCTATGGGTTATACCAGCGACAGTATGAACTCACTGGGCTATGGGTGATACCAGCGACAGTATGAACTCACTGGGCAATGGGTGATACCAGCGACAGTATGAACTCACTGGGCTATGGGTTATACCAGCGACAGTATGAACTCACTGGGCTATGGGTTATATCAGCGACAGTATGAACTCACTGGGCAATGGGTTATACCAGCGACAGTATGAACTCACTGGGCTATGGGTTATACCAGCGACAGTATGAACTCACTGGGCTATGGGTTATACCAGCGACAGTATGAACTCACTGGGCTATGGGTTATACCAGCGACAGTATGAACTCAATAGGCTATGGGTTATACCAGCGACAGTATGAACTCACTGGGCTATGGGTTATATCAGCGACAGTATGAACTCACTAGGCTATGGGTTATACCAGCGACAGTATGAACTCACTGGGCTATGGGTTATACCAGCGACAGTATGAACTCACTGGGCAATGGGTTATACCAGCGACAGTATGAACTCACTGGGCTATGGGTTATACCAGCGACAGTATGAACTCAATAGGCTATGGGTTATACCAGCGACAGTATGAACTCACTGGGCTATGGGTTATACCAGCGACAGTATGAACTCACTGGACTATGGGTTATACCAGCGACAGTATGAACTCACTGGGCTATGGGTTATACCATCGACAGTATGAACTCACTGGACTATGGGTTATACCAGCGAAAGTATGAACTCACTGGGCTATGGGTTATACCAGCGACAGTATGAACTCAATAGGCTATGGGTTATACCAGCGACAGTATGAACTCACTGGGCTATGGGTTATATCAGCGACAGTATGAACTCACTAGGCTATGGGTTATAGCAGCGACAGTATGAACTCACTGGGCTATGGGTTATACCAGCGACAGTATGAACTCACTGGGCTATGGGTTATACCAGCGACAGTATGAACTCACTGGGCTATGGGTTATACCAGCGACAGTATGAACTCACTGGGCTATGGGTTATACCAGCGACAGTATGAACTCACTGGGCAATGGGTTATACCAGCGACAGTATGAACTCACTGGGCTATGGGTTATACCAGCGACAGTATGAACTCAATAGGCTATGGGTTATACCAGCGACAGTATGAACTCACTGGGCTATGGGTTATATCAGCGACAGTATGAACTCACTAGGCTATGGGTTATACCAGCGACAGTATGAACTCACTGGGCTATGGGTTATACCAGCGACAGTATGAACTCACTGGGCTATGGGTTATACCAGCGACAGTATGAACTCACTGGGCTATGGGTTATACCAGCGACAGTATGAACTCACTGGGCAATGGGTTATACCAGCGACAGTATGAACTCACTGGGCTATGGGTTATATCAGCGACAGTATGAACTCACTGGGCTATGGGTTATATCAGCGACAGTATGAACTCACTGGGCTATGGGTTATACCAGCGACAGTATGAACTCACTGGGCTATGGGTTATACCAGCGACAGTATGAACTCAATAAGCTATGGGTTATATCAGCGACAGTATGAACTCACTGGGCAATGGGTTATACCAGCGACAGTATGAACTCACTGGGCTATGGGTTATACCAGCGACAGTATGAACTCACTGGGCTATGGGTTATACCAGCGACAGTATGAACTCAATAGGCTATGGGTTATACCAGCGACAGTATGAACTCACTAGGCTATGGGTTATACCAGCGACTGTATGAACTCACTGGGCTATGGGTTATACCAGCGACAGTATGAACTCACTGGGCTATGGGTTATACCAGCGACAGTATGAACTCACTGGGATATGGGTTATACCAGCGACAGTATGAACTCACTGGGCTATGGGTTATACCAGCGACAGTATGAACTCACTGGGCTATGGGTTATATCAGCGACAGTATGAACTCACTAGGCTATGGGTTATACCAGCGACAGTATGAACTCACTGGGCTATGGGTTATACCAGCGACAGTATGAACTCACTAGGCTATGGGTTATACCAGCGACAGTATGAACTCACTGGGCTATGGGTTATACCAGCGACAGTATGAACTCACTAGGCTATGGGTTATACCAGCGACAGTATGAACTCACTGGGCTATTTGTTATATCAGCGACTGTATGAACTCACTGGGCTATGGGTTATACCAGCGACAGTATGAACTCACTAGGCTATGGGTTATACCAGCGACAGTATGAACTCACTGGGCTATGGGTTATACCAGCGACAGTATGAACTCACTGGGCTATGGGTTATACCAGCGACAGTATGAACTCACTGGGCTATGGGTTATACCAGCGACAGTATGAACTCACTGGGCTATGGGTTATACCAGCGACAGTATGAACTCACTGGGCTATGGGTTATACCAGCGACAGTATGAACTCACTGGGCTATGGGTTATACCAGCGACAGTATGAACTCACTGGGCTATGGGTTATACCAGCGACAGTATGAACTCAATAGGCTATGGGTTATACCAGCGACAGTATGAACTCACTGGGCTAGGGGTTATACCAGCGACAGTATGAACTCACTGGGCTATGGGTTATACCAGCGACAGTATGAACTCACTGGGCTATGGGTTATACCAGCGACAGTATGAACTCACTGGGCTATGGGTTATACCAGCGACAGTATGAACTCACTAGGCTATGGGTTATACCAGCGACAGTATGAACTTAATAGGCTATGGGTTATACCAGCGACAGTATGAACTCACTGGGCTATGGGTTATACCAGCGACAGTATGAACTCACTGGGCTATGGGTTATACCAGCGACAGTATGAACTCAATAGGCTATGGGTTATACCAGCGACAGTATGAACTCAATAGGCTATGGGTTATACCAGCGACAGTATGAACTCACTGGGCTATGGGTTATACCAGCGACAGTATGAACTCACTGGGCTATGGGTTATACCAGCGACAGTATGAACTCAATAGGCTATGGGTTATACCAGCGACAGTATGAACTCACTGGGCTATGGGTTATACCAGCGACAGTATGAACTCACTGGGCTATGGGTTATACCAGCGACAGTATGAACTCACTGGGCTATGGGTTATACCAGCGACAGTATGAACTCACTGGGCTATGGGTTATACCAGCGACAGTATGAACTCACTGGGCTATGGGTTATACCAGCGACAGTATGAACTCACTGGGCTATGGGTTATACCAGCGACAGTATGAACTCACTGGGCTATGGGTTATACCAGCGACAGTATGAACTCACTGGGCTATGGGTTATACCAGCGACAGTATGAACTCAATAGGCTATGGGTTATACCAGCGACAGTATGAACTCACTGGGCTATGGGTTATACCAGCGACAGTATGAACTCACTGGGCTATGGGTTATACCAGCGACAGTATGAACTCAATAGGCTATGGGTTATACCAGCGACAGTATGAACTCACTGGGCTATGGGTTATACCAGCGACAGTATGAACTCACTGGGCTATGGGTTATACCAGCGAAAGTATGAACTCAATAGGCTATGGGTTATACCAGCGAAAGTATGAACTTACTGGGCTAAGGGTTATACCAGCGACAGTATGAACTCACTCGGCTATGTGTTATACCAGCGACAGTATGAACTCAATAGGCTATGGGTTATACCAGCGACAGTATGAACTCACTGTGCTATGGGTTATACCAGCGACAGTATGAACTCAATAGGCTATGGGTTATACCAGCGAAAGTATGAACTTACTGGGCTAAGGGTTATACCAGCGACAGTATGAACTCAATAGGCTATGTGTTATACCAGCGACAGTATGAACTCACTGGGCTATGGGTTATACCAGCGACAGTATGAACTCAATAAGCTATGGGTTATATCAGCGACAGTATGAACTCACTGGGCAATGGGTTATACCAGCGACAGTATGAACTCACTGGGCTATGGGTTATACCAGCGACAGTATGAACTCAATAAGCTATGGGTTATATCAGCGACAGTATGAACTCACTGGGCTATGTGTTATACCAGCGACAGTATGAACTCACTGGGCTATGGGTTATACCAGCGACAGTATGAACTCAATAAGCTATGGGTTATATCAGCGACAGTATGAACTCACTGGGCTATGGGTTATACCAGCGACAGTATGAACTCAATAAGCTATGGGTTATATCAGCGACAGTATGAACTCACTGGGCAATGGGTTATACCAGCGACAGTATGAACTCACTGGGCAATGGGTTATACCAGCGACAGTATGAACTCACTGGGCTATGGGTTATACCAGCGACAGTATGAACTCAATAAGCTATGGGTTATATCAGCGACAGTATGAACTCACTGGGCTATGGGTTATACCAGCGACAGTACGAACTCACTGGGCTATGGGTTATACCAGCGAAAGTATGAACTCAATAGGCTATGGGTTATACCAGCGAAAGTATGAACTTACTGGGCTAAGGGTTATACCAGCGACAGTATGAACTCACTCGGCTATGTGTTATACCAGCGACAGTATGAACTCACTGGGCTATGGTTATACCAGCGACAGTATGAACTCAATAGGCTATGGGTTATACCAGCGAAAGTATGAACTTACTGGGCTAAGGGTTATACCAGCGACAGTATGAACTTACTGGGCTAAGGGTTATACCAGCGACAGTATGAACTCACTCGGCTATGTGTTATACCAGCGACAGTTTGAACTCACTGGGCTATGGGTTATACCAGCGACAGTATAAACTCACTGGGCTATGGGTTATACCAGCGACAGTATGAACTCACTGGGCTATGGGTTATACCAGCGACAGTATGAACTCAATAGGCTATGGGTTATACCAGCGACAGTATGAACTTACTGGGCTAAGGGTTATACCAGCGACAGTATGAACTTACTGGGCTATGGGTTATACCAGCGACAGTATGAACTCAATAGGCTATGGGTTATACCAGCGACAGTATGAACTCAATAGGCTATGGGTTATACCAGCGACAGTATGAACTTACTGGGCTAATGGTTATACCAGCGACAGTATGAACTTACTGGGCTAAGGGTTATACCAGCGACAGTATGAACTCACTCGGCTATGTGTTATACCAGCGACAGTATGAACTCACTGGGCTATGGGTTATACCAGCGACAGTATGAACTCACTGGGCTATGGGTTATACCAGCGAAAGTATGAACTTACTGGGCTAAGGGTTATACCAGCGACAGTATGAACTTACTGGGCTAAGGGTTATACCAGCGACAGTATGAACTCACTCGGCTATGTGTTATACCAGCGACAGTTTGAACTCACTGGGCTATGGGTTATACCAGCGACAGTATAAACTCACTGGGCTATGGGTTATACCAGCGACAGTATGAACTCACTGGGCTATGGGTTATACCAGCGACAGTATGAACTCAATAGGCTATGGGTTATACCAGCGACAGTATGAACTCACTGGGCTATGGGTTATACCAGCGACAGTATGAACTCACTAGGCTATGGGTTATACCAGCGACAGTATGAACTTACTGGGCTAAGGGTTATACCAGCGACAGTATGAACTTACTGGGCTATGGGTTATACCAGCGACAGTATGAACTCAATAGGCTATGGGTTATACCAGCGACAGTATGAACTCAATAGGCTATGGGTTATACCAGCGACAGTATGAACTTACTGGGCTAATGGTTATACCAGCGACAGTATGAACTCACTGGGCTAAGGGTTATACCAGCGACAGTATGAACTCACTCGGCTATGTGTTATACCAGCGACAGTATGAACTCACTGGGCTATGGGTTATACCAGCGACAGTATGAACTCACTGGGCTATGGGTTATACCAGCGACAGTATGAACTTACTGGGCTAAGGGTTATACCAGCGACAGTATGAACTCACTCGGCTATGTGTTATACCAGCGACAGTATGAACTCACTGGGCTATGGGTTATACCAGCGACAGTATGAACACACTGGGCTATGGGTTATACCAGCGACAGTATGAACTCACTGGCCTATGGGTTAAAACAGGGACAGTATGTACACATATGATTGAATATGTTCCAATAGTAGAGCCAGCTGTGGCATGGTTTGTTTCCAGTATTGGGCAATTTCCAATTAAAGAACACCTCGTCATTGTACAGGTATGCAGCTACTTCAGTACATGGCTCAGAAATTTCACCGTGGAGGACAGGAAGGCTTTAAGTCTGGTAGCCAAAAGAACCCAATGCATAGCCGGCACCAGCCTAACCCCATCAAGGACAAATACCTACACATGTACTTACCTTAGAAATTACCTAGGGTTACCCATAGCCCTCTATTTTTCTAATCTCCAAGTACCTATCCAGAAGTCTCTTAAAAGACCCTATCGTATCCACCTCCACCCACCATTGCCAGCAGCCCATTCCATGCACTCACCACTCTCTGTGTAAAAAAACTTACCCAACATCTCCTCTGTACCTACTTCTAAACACCTTAAAACTGTGCCCTCTCATGCTAGCCATTTCGCCCTGAGAAAAGCCTCTGACTATCCCCACGATCAATGGTGTGTGCGTGTGTCTTCTTTCTCTTATGTCTCTTTCACCTTCCTAGCTCTTTGTTTTATCCTTCCCACTCCAAATTTTACCTATTGCCTGGTGTTTCTCTCTCCCCTCCCCCGTACCTTTCAAATCTACACCTCAGCTTTTTCTCCCCAGTCTTGCTGAATGGTTATGGTCCGAAATGTCAACTATACTTCTTTTCCATAGAGGCTGTCTGGCCTGCCGAGTTCCTCCAGCATTTTGTGTGTGTTGCTTGGATTTTCAACATCTGCAGATTTTCTCTTTTTTGTGTTTTGAACACTCCTGAATTTGCTTTCTGTTATAAATAGCTTTATAACCCCCCCCCCCCTCGCTCCTCCCCACCAACAGCTCCATTTTGTACGTACTAGTTAGATTGAAAACCCAGACAAGGATCAACAAACAATCTCAGGATTGGTCACAAGACCATTTAGGAGCCTAGCACGACAGAAATCTTCTCTCGGAGGATGTCACCTTTAGTGAAGCTGGGGTGGGGATAAGGAGGAGGTAGTGGCAGTGATCTGTGAACTAACCAAGAATGACCTACCAAAATACAGCTAGCAGATCACAAAAGCAAAATATAACTTGTATACAATCTCCTTCTACACACTGTGTACAGCAACCAACTCTTTTAAGAGGAGGATTTTCATTCCTTCAGAAGCACCGAAGAGTGGATTAAATTAAAATCAAAGCAGATTCACAAGCCTCTAGAAGTGCCAGGCGCTGAAGTTACCTTCTCCTGTTGTCCTCAATTCAAACACCATTCCAAAGCTGAACCTTTCCAGTGTTTAGTTCGCCTTTCCGAGTCAAGTCCAAAGTTCAAGGGGAATGTTATGGCTTGTGATTCCTCTGCACGTCCACCAATCAGTACTGCGCTTATTAATGACATCATTAAGAACCAAGGGAGGTTTTAACTAGTCACTGGCATCTTACCAGCCTCAGCCAGACCTATGATATCTGCTTGCAGGCAGTCAAGTACATTGGTAGTAACAAGAAGGATCAAGAAAACACAGAACTCTAGCAGGACACTACCAACTAAGTTCAGGTGAATGTGAGTACAGAAGCTTTATGGATATTTTAATTGTACAAAAACTAATAACTGCAGGAATGATGCAATTGCATTTTTATCCAAGCAAAATGCTAAGTGAAATCTTGGTTAGACCAGATAACAGAAAAAAAAGTTAGGCTCAGAGTTCAAAGTCAATTGTCAGACTTGTCACCTGTCCTCTTCCTTCCCTAAGCTGCCCCTTTGCTAACTGTTCTTCTCAGCCTCAAAGCCCACCTCTTATTGCAATAAATAATGCAACAGGTAGAATCTCTATACTGATGATCAAAGATCTAAGCCTTGTTCTTGTTCTTAAACCATACGTGAACTTTTCACTGGCAAGTCCTGCATTCAGTAGTATAGCCTGTCTGCTTATGTGAATACACTCCAAGGAAGTTACAATGATTTAGTACATTAGCACAAGACCAAAACATAAAAGCTCTTTTTTATGCAGAAGTATTCAATAACACACTCAGTGGGCACATATTTAAACTAAGACAATAAGTCTACAAGACACAGCAGTAGAATGAGGCCATTCAGCCCATTTGTCTGTTTCGCCATTCCATCATAGCTAATTTATTATCCCTTCAACCCCATTCTCCTGCCTTCTCCCGATAACCTTATTTATTAAGAACCCATCAACTTCTATTTTAAATGTTGCCTCCATTTGTGGCAATAAATTCCATAGTTTCATCAAGCTCTGGCTAAAAGATTATTGTCTCCTCATCTTTGTTCCAAATCAGAGATTCCCAACCTTTTTTTTATGCTACGAAGACTTACCACTAACTGAGGAGTCCGTGGACCCCGGGTTGGAAATCCCTGTTCTAACAGGACATCTTTCTGTTCTGAGGCTGTGCCCTCTGATCCTAGAACCTCCCACTGTAGGAAACACCCTCTCTATGTCTATCTAGGCCTTTCAATATTCGATAGGTTCTATTTGGATACGTAGACCCTGGAGGCTCAGACAGATAGCTGCCACTGCACTATTAGTCAACTCTGGTTGACTCTGTGGTTAAGAAAGCATACGGTGCATTGGCCTTCATCAATCATGGGATTGAGTTTAGGAGCAGAGAGGTGATGTTGCAGCTATATAGGACCCTGGTCAGACCCCACGGAGTACTGTGCTCAGTTCTGATCGCCTCACCTCAGGAAGAATGTGGAAGCCATAGAAAGAGTGCAGAGGAGATTTACAAGGATGTTGCCTGGATTGGGGAGTATGCCTTAGGTTGCGTGAACTCGGCTTTTTTTCCTTGGAGCGACACAGGATGACCTGATAGAGGGCACAGTTTTAAGGTGCTTGGAAGTAGGTACAGTGGAAATGTCAGGGGTAAGGTTTTTTTTAGCGCAGAGAGTGGTGTATGCATGGAATGGGCTGCCAGTGACGGTGGTGGTGGCAGATGATGGGGTCTTTTAGGAGACTCCTGGACAGGTCCGTGGAGCTCAGAAAAATAGAGGGCTATGGGTAACCCTAGGTAATTTCTAAGGTAAGCACATGTTCAACACAGCTTTGCGGGCCCAAGGGCCTGTATTGTGCTGTAGGTTTTCTATGTTTCTATTTCTATGTGTCTTGTGTTGATGGGACAGTAGTGACCAATCTGCAATGTACAATGCAGCCATAACCATCAGCTAACATAATCTCTCAAAGCATACCAAGCAGAGGGCTGGGTGAGAAGAATATTTTAATTCTTTTCTATTAAGGAAGTCCTTTTTCTGCCTTCTCCCCAACAAATGGTGTGAAATACAGAACAGGAAACAAAGAGGGGTTTTCCTCGGAGAACTACTGAAAAATACAAAAACAAAATACTTAAGCACACCAGGGAGGGAATTATAGCAAGTAATAAATCCCACAGATAAAAGTTATCTTTCAAAGGTAAAGTGCAGAATAACCTTAAATAAGATGCACTGGATTAAGATTTGTAACTACTCACTGAAGGATTATTTGGAGGTTAAGCAGGCAAGGAAGGATTGCTCATTTCAGACCAGAGCAATATCAATCTGAAACAGATGAATGGTCACTGAACACAATTATCACAAAGCATTTAAGTATTGATTTCCAGATTGCGCTCCTGGATTTACAAGTGCTCCCTTCTGCTGAGTATCGACTGAAACTGAACAATGTATTCATGGAATATCAGAAACCTGACCACTGCCTTTTTCGAGCATCTTTTGCTGGCACAGCATTCCCTGGATATTTAATGTATAAACACCTTGGTATTTGGTCACACTCATGCCGACTTAAAACTAAATTTCCGATTACTCAAATAGGAGCTGCAATCAGGGGGTGAGGGCTGCAAACCTGTATACAGCCATCTTAAAAATCCCCTGCAAATCATACACCATCCTCACTTGGAACAAATGCATGACCATTAAACACCCGCTTTAACTGGGATATATATCTCCAAGCAACACCAACACCAGCACACACACACACACTCATCAGGTCAGACAGCATCGATGGAGAGGAATAAGCAGTTGACGTTTCGGACCAAGATCCTTCATCAGGACTTGATCCTTTAATTGAATGAACTAAAATACAAACCTTGCTTATAGTTTATTTCTCCAAACTTAAGAAAGCCAACAGTAGTTTAAGTTCTCAGCAACATCCCACTGAATGAAGCAATCCAAACTCACCAACCACCTTGCACGACTCTGCATTCTCCCTGATGTACATGCTTAATTTCAGCATAGACAGGTCTTGCCACATAATTTCCAAAAGATGCTACGACTAGCCAGGTAACATGTTAACAGAGCACCATGCCTGTCTACAGTTTCCTTCCCTACACTTGAATATTTCATCGAGTATCAAAAATCAACTGCGTGTTATATGACAACAAGCATTTCCTGCTTGTGTGTGCAGTCTCTCAAGCCTCACCTTAAACTGAAACTAGTGAAAATAATGTAATCAAATTCAGCTGATAGGCAACACCCACTTTATGTAAACAGGACAACAAAGTTAGCAGCAGGCAGACTTGGAGCTGTGTCTTGTATACACGACTCATGCAAATGCACAGTCAACTGAAATGTTAACATTGGAACATCCAGATCAACAGAGCTTAAATAAAGGCTAAAAAGTCAATTCTCCATTTTTCCTCTCTCTATTTCCACTCCCTATTCTGGTTCCCCTCTCACCCCTTCTCTTCTCACCTACCCATCACCTCCCTCTGGTGTCCTTCCTCCTTCCTTTTTTTCCATGGTCCACTCTCCTCTCCTCCTTCTTCAGACCTTTACCTTTTCCACCCATCACCTGCCAGCTTCATCCCCCATTCCCCACCCACACATCCTCCCCTATCACCTGCCAGCTTCATCCCCCATTCCCCACCCACCCATCCTCCCCTATCACCTGCCAGCTTCATCCCCCATTCCCCACCCACACATCCTCCCCTATCACCTGCCAGCTTCATCCCCCATTCCCCACCCACCCATCCTCCCCTATCACCTGCCAGCTTGTACTCCTCCACCCCCCACCTTCTTATTCTGGCTTCCTCCCCTTTCCTTTCCAGTCCCGATGGAGGGTCTTGGCCCGAAATGGCAAATGTTTATTCTCTTCTCCCCTACCCCACCCCGCAGAAGCTGCCTGACCTGCTGAGTTCCTCCAGCATTTTGTGTGTAATTTTCCATATGGTTCTTAAGCTTGACTTTATGGACTTGTTCCCAAGGTGCCTGTAAATTCACACACGAGCATGCCAACAAGTGGAGCCAACAGCAATGTGATTAAGCACAAATTCCTTCCCTGTTGTGACAAGGTCTCTATCCAGTTATCTATTTGTAGTTAACTTTACTCCCCTGGCATCTCTTTTCTGTTCCACAGTTTTTGTTCCACATTTGCCTTGTCAGTAACCAATTTCCACACAACTGCAGTTGATTTGTTGCTATAAACTGGATTGAAACACAGCATGGCTTTGCTCCAGGCTGGATATCACTTGGGATTTGTGGCTCTCCAGAGGCTTACTAATAAATTTTCCATGCCACCAATGCCCTTCAGCACACCCCGTTTTGAATAGAGAGAAACATCAACAGTAACAATGATAAGGGAGATGGATATGTACAGAAATGTAGACAGTGTAAACAGGATTTTTATCACCTGCATCAGAAACATACAGGCTTAGGTATTTAAAATTTGACACTAGTTATGCAGGCAGAACATGAATCACTCCCAGAGTCATTACAAAATGTTGTACTGTATGACATTGGCAAAATAACTACATCCTAAGGAGGCCACTTTGGCCGGACAATATTTTTCCATCCACAATGACCCCAGACAGCATCCAGGTGCCAGTTAAATGATTCCAAAGCCCTATACCAGCATCTTGCGCAGGTGGTCATTTTATTTTGAAGGAAAGCTATTCCCAAACAACACTGGTCTGTTTTTACTTGGCCCTGGTGTCACTGTTCAATTGCCTTCACTAGATCCACTTACCCACTCACTACCCTATCACCTCCAGAGAGAGCTTCAGCAGTTGAATGCTCCCTTAGAAAACTGGAAGTCATAATACCATAAGACATAGGAGCAGAATTAAGCCATTCAGCCCATCGAGTCTGCTCCGCCATTCCATCATGGCTGATATATTATCCCTCTCAACACTATTCTCCTGCCTTCTCTCTGTAACTTTTTCCACCCTGACTAATCAAGAACCTATCAACCTCTGCTTTAAATATACTCAAAGACTTGCCTTCACAGCCACCTATGGCAATGATTCCAGATTCACCATCCTCTGGCTAAAGAAATTTCTCTTTATCGCTGCTCCAAAGGGATATCCCTCTATTCGAAGGTTGTGCCCTCCAGTCTTTGGCTCCCCCACAATGGGAAACATTCTCTCCACATTCACTCTATCCAGGGCTTTTAATACCCAGTGGGTTTCATGAGATCCCCCCCTTATTCTTCTAAACTCTAGTGAGCACAAGTCCAGAGCCAAACACTCCTCATACATTAGTTAACCATTTCATTTCTGGAATCTCTTTCATGAACCATCTCTGGACCCTCTGCAAATACGGTTTATCCTGGATTTCCTCATCAACAGTACCAATTGAGACACAAGACAACATCTGAAAACCCACCCAGAACTGATCTGCACCATTCTAATCCCTCTGCATATCTCACCCAGCAACACTTTATACACAGAACAGGGTATCAGGTATTTTAAATCAGACTAACAACCCAAATTAGACTAATACGTTTAAATCTTACCTCAGAAATCTGGGAATGCAAATTCAGTTTATGTTTCACAATCAGAGAATAAATTTTGATAACAGTAGCCCAGAAAAGGGTAAAAAGTACCCTAGAGCTCGGGTGGTTCAGTAACAGTATCTGGGGAATGAAACTGCCTGTTATTTCCAGGCCAAGGGTCTACGTGGTTAATGTCCAATACTAGTGTGATGACCTTCAGCTGCCCTCTGATGTGCCGAACAGTTGAATTGATTGTATTAGAGACACCAGGTTGAAAAATCAATGTTGGGCCTTGCCACCTGAACCCACATCCTGAAAAGAGCCCTGCAGCAAAGAAACAGTCCCTTTGGCTCATATAGTCTATGCTAGAGGTTTTGTTTGAATATTGATAATCTACAATGCAAAATTCATGGGAAGGCTAGCCTGGCACTGATGCCAAACAGAGTTCAGATCCAGATTTATTTACCATACATACATCAAAACATACAGCGAAAGGCACTGTTTGGTTCAACAACCAACACACCGAAGGACGTGCTAGGTGCTGGGGCTGCCGCAAGTGTTGGCACACATTCTGGTGTCACAATGATCGTCAGAACAACACAACACACAACGAAGCAGCACAGACTCAGTGAGAAAGCAACAACAGTTCATCCCTCCCACCCACACACAGACTCCAGGAAAGGCCATCTTGTGAATTCATAGACATTGGGCGTTCAACTTCCCCAGAGATTAGCGGTGTAGCCCTAATGATTTACAATTGAAATGAACAAACTATTTGATATGAACAATACTATTTCCCTACAGGCAAAATTTGAGAACTATAGAACATTCTCTGTCATTTAATAATCTCAGTAGGACAATGCTATGTAGATATGGGGAAAATCTTCTCATGTTTCCTGCTTTTAAACTTGAACTTCTTTATTGAAATAAATTAATTGCGCTTCTAATAAAAAGATTTAGTATGTGTGATTGTGGTAATAGAACAGAAGGCCATTCAGCCAATAAGGAATACTGAGCAATTGATTCACTCACAAAGAATTGTAAGCAGAAGGCCACCAGACCCCTCAGATCTGTCCCACTTTAATAACACGGCTGATCTACAATGGCTTCAGCTCTTCAGAACACCATAATCTTCAACTCTCTGATAATTAAAACATTTATCAAGCATCACCTTAAAGACTTCTATTGATCTGGCCTCCACAGTCCTCAGGAGATTTGTCATCCCCTTTGAAAAGTGAACTTCTATGCGCCTCCATTGTAAAGGACCAGTCTTATCTTGCAACTCGTTCATTCGTATGTGCCATGTCATATGATGTGGGCGATCATGGTCTTTCCGTGACCCATGATTGTTCTTGGCAAATTTTTCTACAGTGGTTTGCATTGCCTTCTTGTGGGCAATGTCTTTACAAAACGGGTGACCCCAGCCATTATCAATACTCTTCAGAGATTGTCTGCCTGGCATCTGTGGTGACATAACCAGGGCTCGTGATCTGCAACAGGTGCTCATCCACCACCTACTCCCATGGCTTCACGTGACCCTGATCAGGGGAGTTAAAGTAGGCGCTACACTTTACCCAAAGGGTTACCTGCTGGCTAGTGGAGGGAAGGAGTGTCTTGCACTTCCTTTAGTAGAAATGTATCGCCACCCCAGCACCAATTACTCTGTAACTACATCTCCTAAATAAAGACTTCACTACTGAAAACATTCTGGCATCTCCCCTATCAAGCTCCGTTAGGATGTTAAGACATTTGAATAAGGTCACTCTTTGTTCTTCCAAATGACAAAGAATACAGACCCAATCTGTTTGGCCTCTCTTGACATTCAGATTTGTTTACAAATCTTATTATGGTCTTAGGAGCAGAATTAGGCCTTTCAGTCCACTGAGTCTGCTCCACCATTCCATCATGGCGGATTTATT
Source organism: Hemitrygon akajei (assembly GCF_048418815.1). Classification (NCBI taxonomy): domain Eukaryota; kingdom Metazoa; phylum Chordata; class Chondrichthyes; order Myliobatiformes; family Dasyatidae; genus Hemitrygon; species Hemitrygon akajei. The sequence continues at coordinate 2,738,257 of NC_133134.1, forward strand.
ATCCCTCTTAACCCCATTCTCCTGCCCTTCATATAACCTTTGACACCCTGACTAATCAAGAACCTATCAACCTCTGCTTTAAAGATACTCAGTGGCAATGAATTCCACAGACTCACCACACTCCAGCTAAAGAAATTCCTTCTCATGTTTGTTGTAATTGGGCATCTCTCTATTCTAAGGCTGTGCCTTCTGGTCTACACTCATCCACTCTATCTAGACCTGATAATAGAGATTTATCAGGTGCAGGGAATACACCTGATAAATCTCTATTGGACTGCCTCCAAAATTACAATATCAAATGCAGGCTAGGAGGTACCTATTGCTGCGCAGTCACAGTTACACTATAGGGAGTGGGATTGCTAACTTGTACACAGCTAGCTCCCACAAACCAGTAATGAGTTGCTAACCTACTGAATGATGTTGATTACACGATAACAGTTAGCCACAGTATTTTTAATTGCATCCCAGATTAATACAATTTCTGAAAGACAACACCTCTGCCTGATTTTGATGCTCAGTTCACTGGAAAGGCATCTGAACTCAACGCAAGGCAGGCAAACATAAGGCCCACCTGGCAAAGTTTTTAATGACAGCAACATTGTGATGGGAAGGACAAAGAAATAACACAACTTAATCTTATGAACAAGCTGTGGAAAGGCAACAAGAGATGTAGAACATAGCACTGTCCAGGCCTTTCAGCCACAATGTTGTGCTGCCATTTTAATCTACTCTAAGATCAATCTAACCCTTCCCTCCCACAAAGCCCTCCACTTTTCTATCATCCATGTGCCTAAGAGTCTCTTAAATGTCCTTAATGTATCTGCCTCTACCACCACCCCACAAATCTACCACTCGTGTTAAAAACTTACCTCTGACATTCACCCCTATACTTCCCTCCAATCACCTGAAAGTTATGCTTCTTTGCATTAGCTATTACTGCCCTGGGAATAGACAACTTCTTCAGTGTGGCAAATGGAGAGTTTTAAGGTAATGCAATTTGGCTTCACAGTGCAGCTATATATGTCTTGTGTAATTACAAAGTTTGAGATCTATTAGGAAGTATTACCAAGGGAACCACACACCACATCAGTGGAGTTTTCACCATCAGAGAAGCCAATAGCATTTCACCAGAACCACTACAAAAATTCATGGTGTCAGCTCATCACTTTCTCAACTGCACTTTGGGGAAGATCAATAAACACTGAACATAATGACGCACAAATCTGGAAATTAATTAACAGGAAAGGCTCTTCTCTGAGCTACTTATTTAAAAGCTCAGTTTATTAACAATTCATTTAATTTAGAGGTACAGCACGGTAACCAGTCCTTACGGCCCAAGGAGTCTGCACCACCCAATTACAATGTGACCAATTAACCTGCTAATTCATACATCTTTGGAATGTGGAAGGAAACTGGAGCACTCAGTTTCCTGGTCCCTGGCTCTGTAATAGTGTTACGCTAACTGAATGCTATCGTGGAGCAAGGTTATCTGTTACTCTCTGGATCCAAACATTGCAGGAACAAATATCTAAATGTCAGACTAAAGGACAACTGTCATCTCATGGGGTCCAAATGGGACTACAGTTGGGAGTATCCATCTTAATTATTTGTTTAAAACCTTTCCTGGAACAACCGCACTATCAGTTTCATAGTAATTTCCGAAATGTAGTGCACCTCTGAACAATAGCAGCAATTATTAAAAGCAATCCAAACCCACAGGTACAAAACAGCTTTGTCTCACGCTCCTGTATGGTAACCCTGCCAACAAATCTACTCTGCACCTCACATGAGCCCAGCACAGACATGCAATCACAAGGAAAGTGCAATAGTATCTTTACTTTCTTAAGACATTAAAGAGGCTCAGCTTAGACCATAAGACAGAGGAGCAGAATAAGGCCATTCAGCCCATCAAATTTTGTCCGTCATACCATCATGGCCGATGCCGGATCGCACTCAACCCCTTACACCTGCCTTCTCGCTATATCCTTTGATGCCCTGACTGATCAAGAAAGCATCAACTGGCATCTTAAATATCCCCACAGACTTGGCCTCCACCGTAGTCTGTGGCAGAGCTTTCCACAGATTCACTACTCTCCAGCTAAAAAAAAACCTCTGTTCTAAAAGGTCACCCCTCAATTTTGAGGCCGTGCTCTCTAGTTCTAGATAACCCCATCACAGGAAACATCCTCTCCACATCCACCCTACTTAGTCCTATCAATATTCAGAAGGTTTCAATGAGATCCCCACATATACTTCTAAATTCCAGTGAGTACAGGCCCAAAGCTGCAAAAACGTTCCTCTTATGTTAACCCCTTCATTCCTGGAATCATCCTCGTGAACCTCGCCTGGATTCTCTTCATTGACAACACATTCTTACTGAAATATGGGGCCCAAAACTGTTGACAATACTCCAACTGCCTGACTAGTGTCTTATAAAGACTCAGCATTATCTCCTTGCTTTTATATTCTATTCCACTTGAAATAAATGCAAACATTGCATTTGCTGCCTTTACCACAAACTCAACCTGTAAATTTACTTTTTGGGAGTCTATTTTTTCCTCTTTTTTTTGTGTTTTTTTAAAAAAAAAAAAATCTTGATGCCACTAAGTAGATGGCAATGCCTTAACCATTTGTGTGTTGTAAGGCCACTAGGGCCCCTTCCATCCTTATCAAGGGGAGTGCTAACCTTCTCTCCTTTCATACAACATACTTTTTGGGAGTCTTGCACAAGGACTCTGATGTTTGAACTTTCTTCCCATTTAGATAATAGTCTGCATTATAGTTCCTTTTACCAAAATTCATTATCAAACATTTCCCAACACTGTATTCCATCTGGTAGTATCTACAGGAGGCACTGCCTGGCTCAAGATGGCAATTTCCATGAACTATCCTCACCATGCAAGCCATGCCATCTTTTCACATTTAACATCGGGCAAGAGGCCTGAAGTATCACAAAGTTTACCAACAGTTACCATTTGATTTTTAAACCAACTAAATCCTTCATCACTTCAACTTAGCAACACTTTGTACTAAAATAAATTGTCCTTTTTATTCTAATTATGTTCTTTCTGATAAAAGAATGTGTCTAATTTATGTTCTTCTTGTGAATGCTGCTTATATGTTGCTATGTGCCTGTAATTCTGCTGCTAGTAAGCTTTTCCATTGCTCTCATGCATCCAATCACTTGGGCATGTGATAATTAACTTGACAATTGAATGGTCCCACAGTGTACCTCAAGGCCAGGACAGCAGCAATCTACCCTCCACATCACCAGAACATTTCAGCGGCATAGATAGGTGATTTTTTCCCCCCCCAGGCTAGCCTTATATGTCTTGTACTTCTGCCGACCACATGCTTAAACCTTCATTCACTTCTTTAGAACCGAACATGATTATAAAAGCTGTTTTTGTGCTGCTGAGCTTCAATTGCCTTTATTGTTATTGTTCAGAGGTGCAGTGCTACCATCAGGGAGGATACAGGAGCCTGAAGACACATACTCAGTGTTTTGGGAAAAGCTTCTCCCCCTCTGCCATCAGATTTCTGAATGCTTATCTATTTATTGAGATACAGCACACAATAGGCCCTCCGAGCCATATTTTTATATACATATATTATACACACACATAGACATATATACATACATATACACATATAAATAATAATGTATCTTATTGTAATTTATAGTGTATTTTATGTACTGCAAAGTACTGCTGCCACAAAACAATAAATTCCATGACATATACCAGTGATAATAAACCTGATTCTGATGAAAATGGCTGAATAAAAAGCGAAGACAGGTTATTATTTTTCAAAAATATCATCTGAATCTGCAGCCGCACTGCTTTGTAAATACAGGAAGCTAGCCGAGCCGGAGTTGTTAAAGCAAGTAGAGGCAGAGTCACCAGAGGTTCCTGTACGAACAAACCAGCCTCAAGGGCAACAACGCCTACGGGTCACAGGTTTAAGTCATAATCAGTAAATGGAGATTGAGATGTCACGTCCAGTCACCAAAGTGCTGTCACCAGCTGGATGGAAGCAACTTTCCCATTAAAAGCCCACGCAAAGATCCTGTCAATTCCTGAAGTATTCCATGTTGTCATCATACTTTGTATCATGGGTTAGAGTCAGCTCAAACATGTTGGAAGTGTACAGCACTACGCTTCTTGCTGGCAGCATGTCGGAGAAAAAAAGTGTAGTCGAGAAATTTTGCAAGAAATATGAAAAAGCAACACACACAAAATGCTGGAGTGAGTCAGCCAGTCAGGCAGCATCTGGGGAGAGGAATAAACAATTGACATTTCAGGCCAAGACCCTTCATCAGGACTGGATAGAAAGGGAGAAAATAGCAGAATAAGGTGTTGGGGTTGAGGGGAAGGAAGTCAAGCGAGAAGGTGATAGGTGAAGCCAGGTGGGTGAAGAGTAAGAAGGGATCGGATGAAGTAAGAAGCTGGGAGATGCCTGGAAGGGGAAAGATTTACATATAGATGTCATATTAGAAAAGGATTAGCGCAGACAACTGGAGGCAAGACTCTTTATAGTCATAAGATATAATAGGAATTTATAATAAGATTTGGCAATTACTTGGTTCTGTCTTCATTGAAGGTATACTAATTGAAGGATGGGAGCTCAACATCCAGGGATATTCAATATTCAGGAGGAATAGTCAGGAAAGAAAAGGAGGTGGGGTAGCATTGCTGGTTAGAGAGGAGATTAACGCAATAGAAAGGAAGGACATTAGCCTGGAGGAGGTGGAATCGATATGGGTAGAGCTGCATAACACTAAGGGGCAGAAAACGCTGGTGGGAGTTGTGTACAGGCCACCTAACAGTAGTAGTGAGGTTGGGGATGGCATTAAACAGGAAATTAGAAATGCGTGCAAAAAAGGAACAGTAGTTATTAATGGGTGACTTCAATCTACATATAGATTGGGTGAACCAAATTGGCAAGGGTGCTGAGGAAGAGGATTTCTTGGAATGTATGCAGGATGGTTTTCTGTACCAACATGTCGAGGAACCAACTAGAGAGCAGGCCATTCTAGATTGGGTATTGAGCAATGAGGAAGGGTTAGTTAGCAATCTTGTCGTGCGAGGCCCCTTGGGTAAGAGTGACCATAATATGGTGGAATTCTTCATTAAGATGGAGAGTGACATAGTTAATTCAGAAACAAAGGTTCTGAACTTAAAGAAGGGTAACTTTGAAGGTATGAGACGTGAATTAGCTAAGATAGACTGGCAAATGATACTTAAAGGGTTGACGGTGGATATGCAATGGCAAGCATTTAAAGATCGCATGGATGAACTACAACAATTGTTCATCCCAGTTTGGCAAAAGAATAAACCAGGGAAGGTAGTGCACCCGTGGCTGACAAGGGAAATTAGGGATAGTATCAAGTCCAAAGAAGAAACATATAAATTAGCAAAAAAAAGCGGCACACCTGAGGACTGGGAGAAATTCAGAGACCAGCAGAGGAGGACAAAGGGCTTAATTAGGAAAGGGAAAAAAGATTATGAGAGAAAGCTGGCAGGGAACATAAAAACTGACTGTAAAAGCTTTTATAGATACGTGAAAAGAAAAAGATTGGTCAAGACAAATGTAGGTCCTTTACAGTCAGAAAGAGGTGAACTGATCATAGGGAACAAAGACATGGCAGACCAATTGAATAACTCCTTTGGTTCTGTCTTCACTAAGGAGGACATAAATAATCTTCCGGAAATAGTAAGGGACCGAGGGTCTAGTGAGATGGAGGAACTGAGGGAAATACATGTTAGTAGGGAAGTGGTGTTAGGTAAATTGAAGGGATTAAAGGCAGATAAATCTCCAGGGCCAGATGATCTGCATCCCAGAGTGCTTAAGGAAGTAGCCCAAGAAATAGTGGATGCATTAGTGATAATTTTTCAAAACTCCTTAGATTCTGGATTAGTTCCTGAGGATTGGAGGGTGGCTAATGTAACCCCACTTTTTAAAAAAGGAGGGAGAGAGAAACCAGGGAATTATAGACTGGTTAGTCTGACATCGGTGGTGGGGAAAATGCTAGAGTCGGTTATCAAAGATGTGATAACAGCACATTTCGAAAGAGGTGAAATCATCGGACAAAGTCAGCATGGATTTGTGAAAGGAAAATCATGTCTGACGAATCTAATAGAATTTTTTGAAGATGTAACTAGTAGAGTGGATAGGGGAGAGCCAGTGGACGTGGTATACTTAGATTTTCAAAAGGCTTTTGACAAGGTCCCACACAGGAGATTAGTGTGCAAACTTAAAGCACACGGTATTGGGGGTATGGTATTGATGTGGATAGAGAATTGGTTGGCAGACAGGAAGCAAAGAGTGGGAGTAAACGGGACCTTTTCAGAATGGCAGGCAGTGACTAGTGGGGTACCGCAAGGCTCAGTGCTGGGACCCCAGTTGTTTACAATATATATTAATGATTTAGACGAGGGAATTAAATGCAGCATCTCCAAGTTTGTGGATGACACGAAGCTGGGCGGCGGTGTTAGCTGTGAGGAGGATGCTAAGAGGATGCAGGGTGACTTGGATAGGTTAGGTGAGTGGGCAAATCCATGGCAGATGCAATTTAATGTGGATAAATATGAGGTTATCCACTTTGGTTGCAAGAACAGGAAAACAGATTATTATCTGACGGTGGCCGATTAGGAAAAGGGGAGATGCAACGAGACCTGGGTGTCATTGTACACCAGTCATTGAAGATGGGCATGCAGGTACAGCAGGCGGTGAAAAAGGCAAATGGTATGTTGGCATTCATAGCAAAAGGATTTGGGTACAGGTGCAGGGAGGTTCTACTGCAGTTGTACAAGGCCTTGGTGAGACCGCACCTAGAATTTTGTGTGCAGTTTTGGTCCCCTAATCTGAGGAAAGACATTCTTGCCATAGAGGGAGTACAAAGGAGGTTCATCAGATTGATTCCTATGATGGCAGGACTTTCATATGAAGAAAGTCTGGATCGACTAGGCTTATACTCACTGGAATTTAGAAGATTGAGGGGGGATCTTATTGAAACGTATAAAATTCTAATGGGATTGGACAGGCTAGATGCAGGAAGACTGTTTCCAATGTTGGGGAAGTCCAGAACGAGGGGTCACAGTTTAAGGATAAAGGGGAAGCCTTTTAGGACCGAGATGAGGAAAAACTTCTTCACACAGAGAGTGGTGAATCTGTGGAGTTCTCTACCACAGGAAACAGTTGAGGCCGGTTCATTGGCTATATCTAAGAGGAAGTTAGATATGGCCCTTGTGGCTAAAGGGATCGGGGATATGGAGAGAAAGCAGGTACAGGGTTCTGAGTTGGATGATCAGCCATGATCATACTGAATGGCGGTGCAGGTTCGAAGGGCCGAATGGCCTACTCCTGCACCTATTTTCTATGTTTCTATGTTTCTATGTTTCTAATAACTTCCCAGAGGTTAGGGAAGCAGACATTTAATGAAGAGGAATTTGGAGAAACTATTGGTAGCAAAAAAGAAAAGGTTCACCTGGCTAGACAGGGTGCAGCTTGCACCCTCAACCCACCCACCCAATACCAGCCTCTAAACACCAAGCCACAGGTGATCCAATGCTACAGAGGCATCAGTGGAAGGCAAAGTCAAAAAGATCATAATAGATGGGAGCAGAACTAGGCCATTCAGCTCATCCAGTCTCCTCTGCCACTCCACTGTGGACAATTTACTATCCCCCTCAGCCCCAGTCTGCTGCCTTCTCACCACAACCTTTGACACCCTGACTAATCAAGAATCAATCAACCTCTGTTTTATACATACCCAATGACTTGACCTCCACAGCTGTTTGTGGAAATGAATTTCACAGATTCATTACCTTCTGGCTAAAGAAATTCCTCCTCATCTCTGTTCTAAATGAATATTCTTCTATTCTAAGGCTCTGCCTTCTGGTCCTAGACTCTTACCCCGATTGGAAACATCCTCTCCATGTCCATTCTTCCTAGCTCTTTTAAAAATTGGTAGATTTCTTCTAAACTCCAGTGAGACTTGCTGAGAACTCCTGGTCTAGAATTGTGCAGGCTGCACACAGCTCAATGCTATTTTAAATTCAAGGGTACATCCTCATGAGCACTGAGAAGTTCAAGGGCTCCAAACAAGTCAGCACTGCTGGCATGATGCTAAGCAGGTCCAATATACAAGCCAAGAAAGAATAGAATAAGCTCATAGAGTACCGGGATAGGAAGCCGGTCGGTGGTGTAGTGGTACAGAGTACTGGGATAGGAAGCCAGTCGGTGGTGTAGTGGTACAGAGTACCGGGATAGGAAGCCGGTCGGTGGTGTAGTGGTACAGTGTACCGGGGTAGGAAGCCGGTCGGTGGTGTAGTGGTACAGTGTACCGGGGTAGGAAGCCGGTCGGCGGTGTAGTGGTACAGAGTACCGGGGTAGGAAGCCGGTCGGCGGTGTAGTGGTACAGTGTACCGGGGTAGGAAGCCGGACGGCGGTGTAGTGGTACAGTGTACCGGGGTAGGAAGCCGGTCGGCGGTGTAGTGGTACAGTGTACCGGGGTAGGAAGCCGGTCGGTGGTGTAGTGGTACAGTGTACCGGGGTAGGAAGCCGGTCGGTGGTGTAGTGGTACAGTGTACCGGGGTAGGAAGCCGGTCGGTGGTGTAGTGGTACAGAGTACCGGGGTAGGAAGCTGGTCGGTGGTGTAGTGGTACAGTGTACCGGGGTAGGAAGCCGGTCGGTGGTGTAGTGGTACAGTGTACCGGGGTAGGAAGCAGGTCGGCGGTGTAGTGGTACAGAGTACCGGGGTAGGAAGCCGGTCGGCGGTGTAGTGGTACAGTGTACCGGGGTAGGAAGCCGGTCGGCGGTGTAGTGGTACAGTGTACCGGGGTAGGAAGCCGGTCGGTGGTGTAGTGATACAGAGTACCGGGGTAGGAAGCCGGTCGGCGGTGTAGTGGTACAGTGTACCGGGGTAGGAAGCCGGTCGGCGGTGTAGTGGTACAGAGTACCGGGGTAGGAAGCCGGTCGGCGGTGTAGTGGTACAGAGTACCGGGGTAGGAAGCCGGTCGGCGGTGTAGTGGTACAGAGTACCGGGGTAGGAAGCCGGTCGGTGGTGTAGTGGTACAGAGTACCGGGGTAGGAAGCCGGTCGGTGGTGTAGTGGTACAGAGTACCGGGGTAGGAAGCCGGTCGGCGGTGTAGTGGTACAGTGTACCGGGGTAGGAAGCCGGTCGGCGGTGTAGTGGTACAGTGTACCGGGGTAGGAAGCCGGTCGGCGGTGTAGTGGTACAGAGTGTGTAGTGGTACAGAGTACCGGGGTAGGAAGCCGGTCGGTGGTGTAGTGGTACAGAGTACCGGGGTAGGAAGCCGGTCGGCGGTGTAGTGGTACAGTGTACCGGGGTAGGAAGCCGGTCGGCGGTGTAGTGGTACAGAGTACCGGGGTAGGAAGCCGGTCGGCGGTGTAGTGGTACAGTGTACCGGGGTAGGAAGCCGGTCGGCGGTGTAGTGGTACAGTGTACCGGGGTAGGAAGCCGGTCGGCGGTGTAGTGATACAGAGTACCGGGGTAGGAAGCCGGTCGGCGGTGTAGTGGTACAGTGTACCGGGGTAGGAAGCCGGTCGGCGGTGTAGTGGTACAGTGTACCGGGGTAGGAAGCCGGTCGGTGGTGTAGTGGTACAGAGTACCGGGGTAGGAAGCCGGTCGGTGGTGTAGTGGTACAGAGTACCGGGGTAGGAAGCCGGTCGGCGGTGTAGTGGTACAGTGTACCGGGGTAGGAAGCCGGTCGGCGGTGTAGTGGTACAGAGTACCGGGGTAGGAAGCCGGTCGGCGGTGTAGTGGTACAGTGTACCGGGGTAGGAAGCCGGTCGGCGGTGTAGTGGTACAGTGTACCGGGGTAGGAAGCCGGTCGGCGGTGTAGTGATACAGAGTACCGGGGTAGGAAGCCGGTCGGCGGTGTAGTGGTACAGTGTACCGGGGTAGGAAGCCGGTCGGCGGTGTAGTGGTACAGAGTACCGGGGTAGGAAGCCGGTCGGCGGTGTAGTGGTACAGAGTACCGGGGTAGGAAGCCGGTCGGTGGTGTAGTGGTACAGAGTTACGGGGTAGGAAGCCGGTCGGTGGTGTAGTGGTACAGAGTACCGGGGTAGGAAGCCGGTCGGTGGTGTAGTGGTACAGAGTACCGGGGTAGGAAGCCGGTCGGCGGTGTAGTGGTACAGTGTACCGGGGTAGGAAGCCGGTCGGCGGTGTAGTGGTACAGTGTACCGGGGTAGGAAGCCGGTCGGCGGTGTAGTGGTACAGAGTACCGGGGTAGGAAGCTGTCGGTGGTGTAGTGGTACAGAGTACCGGGGTAGGAAGCCGGTCGGCGGTGTAGTGGTACAGAGTACCGGGGTAGGAAGCCGGTCGGCGGTGTAGTGGTACAGAGTACCGGGGTAGGAAGCCGGTCGGTGGTGTAGTGGTACAGAGTACCGGGGTAGGAAGCCGGTCGGTGGTGTAGTGGTACAGAGTACCGGGGTAGGAAGCCGGTCGGTGGTGTAGTGGTACAGAGTACCGGGGTAGGAAGCCGGTCGGTGGTGTAGTGGTACAGTGTACCGGGGTAGGAAGCCGGTCGGCGGTGTAGTGGTACAGAGTACCGGGGTAGGAAGCCGGTCGGCGGTGTAGTGGTACAGTGTACCGGGGTAGGAAGCCGGTCGGCGGTGTAGTGGTACAGTGTACCGGGGTAGGAAGCCGGTCGGCGGTGTAGTGGTACAGAGTACCGGGGTAGGAAGCCGGTCGGCGGTGTAGTGGTACAGAGTACCGGGGTAGGAAGCCGGTCGGCGGTGTAGTGGTACAGAGTACCGGGGTAGGAAGCCGGTCGGCGGTGTAGTGGTACAGAGTACCGGGGTAGGAAGCCGGTCGGTGGTGTAGTGGTACAGAGTACCAGGGTAGGAAGCCGGTCGGAGGTGTAGTGGTACAGAGTACCGGGGTAGGAAGCCGGTCGGCGGTGTAGTGGTACAGTGTACCGGGGTAGGAAGCCGGTCGGCGGTGTAGTGGTACAGTGTACCGGGGTAGGAAGCCGGTCGGCGGTGTAGTGGTACAGAGTACCGGGGTAGGAAGCCGGTCGGCGGTGTAGTGGTACAGAGTACCGGGGTAGGAAGCCGGTCGGTGGTGTAGTGGTACAGAGTACCGGGGTAGGAAGCCGGTCGGTGGTGTAGTGGTACAGTGTACCGGGGTAGGAAGCCGGTCGGCGGTGTAGTGATACAGAGTACCGGGGTAGGAAGCCGGTCGGCGGTGTAGTGGTACAGTGTACCGGGGTAGGAAGCCGGTCGGCGGTGTAGTGGTACAGAGTACCGGGGTAGGAAGCCGGTCGGCGGTGTAGTGGTACAGAGTACCGGGGTAGGAAGCCGGTCGGTGGTGTAGTGGTACAGAGTACCGGGGTAGGAAGCCGGTCGGTGGTGTAGTGGTACAGAGTACCGGGGTAGGAAGCCGGTCGGTGGTGTAGTGGTACAGAGTACCGGGGTAGGAAGCCGGTCGGCGGTGTAGTGGTACAGAGTACCGGGGTAGGAAGCCGGTCGGCGGTGTAGTGGTACAGTGTACCGGGGTAGGAAGCCGGTCGGCGGTGTAGTGGTACAGAGTACCGGGGTAGGAAGCCGGTCGGCGGTGTAGTGGTACAGTGTACCGGGGTAGGAAGCCGGTCGGCGGTGTAGTGGTACAGTGTACCGGGGTAGGAAGCCGGTCGGCGGTGTAGTGATACAGAGTACCGGGGTAGGAAGCCGGTCGGCGGTGTAGTGGTACAGTGTACCGGGGTAGGAAGCCGGTCGGCGGTGTAGTGGTACAGAGTACCGGGGTAGGAAGCCGGTCGGCGGTGTAGTGGTACAGAGTACCGGGGTAGGAAGCCGGTCGGTGGTGTAGTGGTACAGAGTACCGGGGTAGGAAGCCGGTCGGTGGTGTAGTGGTACAGAGTACCGGGGTAGGAAGCCGGTCGGTGGTGTAGTGGTACAGAGTACCGGGGTAGGAAGCCGGTCGGCGGTGTAGTGGTACAGTGTACCGGGGTAGGAAGCCGGTCGGCGGTGTAGTGGTACAGTGTACCGGGGTAGGAAGCCGGTCGGTGGTGTAGTGGTACAGAGTACCGGGGTAGGAAGCCGGTCGGTGGTGTAGTGGTACAGAGTACCGGGGTAGGAAGCCGGTCGGCGGTGTAGTGGTACAGTGTACCGGGGTAGGAAGCCGGTCGGCGGTGTAGTGGTACAGAGTACCGGGGTAGGAAGCCGGTCGGCGGTGTAGTGGTACAGTGTACCGGGGTAGGAAGCCGGTCGGCGGTGTAGTGGTACAGTGTACCGGGGTAGGAAGCCGGTCGGCGGTGTAGTGATACAGAGTACCGGGGTAGGAAGCCGGTCGGCGGTGTAGTGGTACAGTGTACCGGGGTAGGAAGCCGGTCGGCGGTGTAGTGGTACAGAGTACCGGGGTAGGAAGCCGGTCGGCGGTGTAGTGGTACAGAGTACCGGGGTAGGAAGCCGGTCGGTGGTGTAGTGGTACAGAGTACCGGGGTAGGAAGCCGGTCGGTGGTGTAGTGGTACAGAGTACCGGGGTAGGAAGCCGGTCGGTGGTGTAGTGGTACAGAGTACCGGGGTAGGAAGCCGGTCGGCGGTGTAGTGGTACAGTGTACCGGGGTAGGAAGCCGGTCGGCGGTGTAGTGGTACAGTGTACCGGGGTAGGAAGCCGGTCGGCGGTGTAGTGGTACAGAGTACCGGGGTAGGAAGCTGTCGGTGGTGTAGTGGTACAGAGTACCGGGGTAGGAAGCCGGTCGGCGGTGTAGTGGTACAGTGTACCGGGGTAGGAAGCCGGTCGGCGGTGTAGTGGTACAGAGTACCGGGGTAGGAAGCCGGTCGGCGGTGTAGTGGTACAGTGTACCGGGGTAGGAAGCCGGTCGGTGGTGTAGTGGTACAGTGTACCGGGGTAGGAAGCCGGTCGGTGGTGTAGTGGTACAGAGTACCGGGGTAGGAAGCCGGTCGGTGGTGTAGTGGTACAGTGTACCGGGGTAGGAAGCCGGTCGGTGGTGTAGTGGTACAGAGTACCGGGGTAGGAAGCCGGTCGGTGGTGTAGTGGTACAGAGTACCGGGGTAGGAAGCCGGTCGGTGGTGTAGTGGTACAGTGTACCGGGGTAGGAAGCCGGTCGGTGGTGTAGTGGTACAGTGTACCGGGGTAGGAAGCCGGTCGGCGGTGTAGTGGTACAGTGTACCGGGGTAGGAAGCCGGTCGGTGGTGTAGTGGTACAGAGTACCGCGGTAGGAAGCCGGTTGGTGGTGTAGTGGTAAGTGTACCGGGGTAGGAAGCACATCCCATCAAATGCACGGACAATTAGACAGGCAAACACGAGGAAATCTGCAGATGCTGGAAATTCAAGCAACACACACAAAATGCTGGTGGAACGCAGCAGGCCAGGCAGCATCTATAGGGAGAGGCGCTGTCAACGTTTTGGGCCAAGGCCCTTCATCAGGACTAACTGAAAAGAAAGATAGTAAGAGATTTGAAAGTAGGAGGGGGAGGGGAAAATGCGAAATGATAGGGGAAGACCAGAGGGGGTGGGTGAAGCTGAGAGCCAGAAAGGTGATTGGCAAAAGGGATATAGAGCTAGAGAAGGGAAAGGATCATGGGACAGGAGGCCTAGGGAGAAAGAAAGGGTGAGGGTAGACCAGAGGGAGATGGAGAACACCAGGAAAGTATCAAAACTCTCCGCTTCTTTTTGGATTCCAGACCTAACCAATTCCCCTCTACCACCACTCTCCTCCGTCCAGCCGAATTAGTTCTTACTCTCAATAATTTCTCCTTTGGCTCCTCCCACTTCCTCCAAACCAAAGGTGTAGCCATGGGCACCTGCATGGATCCCAGTTATGCCTGCCTTTTTGTTGGCTTTGTGGAACAGTCCATGTTCCAAGCCTATACGGGTATCCGTCCCCCTCTTTTCCTTCGCTACATCGACGACTGCATTGGCGCTGCCTCCTGCACGCATGCTGAGCTTGTTGACTTCATTAACTTTGCCTCCAACTTTCACCCTGCCCTCAAATTTACCTGACACCTCTCCCCTTTCTTGATTTTTCTGTCTCCATCTCCGGAGACGGCCTATCTACTGATATCTACAATAAGCCTACAGACTCTCACAGCTACCTGGACTCTTCCCGCCCTGTCTCTTGCAAAAATGCTATCCCCTTCTCACAATTCCTCCATCTCCGCCGCATCTGCTCTCAGGATGAGGCTTTTCATTCCAGGACGAAGGAAATGTCTTCCTTTTTTAAACAAAGGGGCTTCCCTTCTTCCACCATCAACTCTGCTCTCAAACGCATCACTCCCATTTCCCGCACATCTGCCCTCACCCGATCCTCCCGCCACCCCACTCAGGATAGGGTTCCCCTTGTCCTCACCTACCACCCCACCAGCCTCTGGATCCAACATATAATTCTCTGTAACTTCCGCCACCTCCAACGGAATCCCACTACCAAGCACATCTTTCCCTCCCCCCCCCCCCTTTCTGCTTTCCGCAGGGAACGCTCCCTACGCGACTCCCTTGTCCATTCGTCTCCCCCATCCCTTCCCACCGATCTTTCTCCTGGCACTTATCCTTGTAAGCAGAACAAGTGCTACACCTGCCCTTACACTTCCTCCCTCACCACCATTCAGGGCCCCAGACAGTCCTTCCAGGTGAGGCAACACTTCACCTGTGAGTCGGCTGGTGTGGTATACTGCGTCCGGTGCTCCCGGTGTGGCCTTTTATATATTGGTGAGACCCGACGCAGACTGGGAGACCGTTTCGCAGAACACCTACGCTCTGTCTGCCAGAGAAAGCAGGGTCTCCCAGTGGCCACACATTTTAATTACACGTTCCATTCCCATTCTGATATGTCTATCCACGGCCTCCTCTACTGTCAAGATGAAGCCACACTCAGGTTGGAGGAACAACACCTTATATACCGGCTGGGTAGCCTCCAACCTGATGTCATGAACATTGACTTCTCTAACTTCCATTAATGCCCCTCCCCTTCTTACCCCATCCCTGATATATTTAGTTTTTTTTTCTCTCTCTGTCCATCACTCTGCCTGTTCTCCATCTCCCTCTGGTGCTCCCCTCCCCCTTTCTTTCTCCCTAGGCCTCCCATCCAATGATCCTCTTCCTTCTCCAGCTGTGTATCCCTTTTGCCAATCATCCGTCTGGCTCTCAGTTTCACCCCACCCCCTCCGGTCTTCTCCTATCATTTCGCATTTTCCCCTCCCCCTCCTACTTTCAAATCTCTTACTATCTTTCCTTTCAGTTAATCCTGACGAAGGGTCTCGGCCCGAAACGTCGACAGCACTTCTCCCTATAGATGCTGCCTGGCCTGCTGTGTTCCACCAGCATTTTGTGTGTGTTGCTTGGACAATTAGACAGAATGTTTTGATAAAGCCAAATCAGTGGAACAGTTAACAGTTGCCTCGCCATCAGTACTCATCCACATTATACTTTAAAACACTGACTGAAGAAACTTCTTCCTGTCAGTCTTTCCATTAGAACTTGAACTTTCATTATATACAGAGGAAACATACAATTAGCATCTCTTTAACAGTATGCCCACTGCAACAGCTCCTCTGTGATGACTGAATTGAACAATTTGATTTAGTGAAGATGGTAACTCTTCCAAACAAGTACAGGCTGTGCCAAACTGACCTCAGTGATCAAAGACAAAGATCCGCTGCTGCTATATTGGTCGATTTTACTTGTAGTGCAGTTACTAAGTGAACTACTGAGAATCATTTAAACAAGTAAAGTCCTGAAGCTGCTAACTTCCAGTGGCAATTAATCATTGATGTACTCGCCTCAAAGCAATTGAAGTCCTCAAATCCATCAGAGCAGGGCAGTACGTCATCTTCATTTCCAAATCCAGCATCATCGTTCTGACTGTCCGAATCTGCAGACAGAAAAGGGAACTTCCTCAGTTTCTTTACACAGGAGAGATTCATACCATGCTCACATTTACATGCACACCTTTGTCTCACTTATTCATATGAAAACTGAGTAAGTTTATAAGGTCAGTAATATTTCAGATCTAATTAGGAGTAACTGCAAATACATGGCCATCTAACAAAAATGAATTAACACTCACATCTTGTTCACTATCAACATAGTTAAGAGCAATGATGACAGAGCAGTAGACATCGTCTCAATGGACTTCAGTAAAGCACTTGACATGGTTCCACGGGGTAGGTTTTTTAAAAGACACAAAAGATTATCTTTATTTGTTACATATACATCAAAACATACAGTAAACTGCACTAGAATCCAAAACGTGCTGAGGGCAATCGTCAAGTGTCATTGTGCTTCCAGCACCTACAAAGTATGTCCATAGCTTCCTAATCCTAACCTGTACATCTTTGGAATGCAGGAGGAAACCAGAGCACTAAAAGGAAATCCACAGTTACTGAGTAAGCACACCAACCCTTTACAGAAGCGATTGAAGCCTGATCTTACAGCTAACACTGTAATGCATTATGCTAACCGCTATGCTACTGTTGCTCAGGTTAAGGTACAAGGGAACCAAGGCAAACAGGACAACTGGACACAAAACTGGTTTGATAACAGCAGGGTGGTGGAAGCTGGCATGGATCATACTGGGCCATATGGTGTCTTTCCATGCTGTATGACTATGGCGTTGGAGGAAGAATTGCAGGATTTAAACCCTGCAACAATGAGAAAGACATTGGGAAGTGCAACATGGAAGGAAACTTGCAGTTGGTGGTATGTCCATGCACCTGCAGCCCTTCTCCACACTGTGCCATCTGAATGAGGAGCTCAAACAGATTACAAAAATTGTGACATGATAAATATGCATGAAGGAACATGACCAAAACCAAACAAAGGTACATGCAGTAGAATATCAACCCAAGTGTGTTAATCAAACCTGTGTAACAGTGCTTCTTATTCCAGTTGCCACTGGAGACTCTCAAAGTGAAACAGAGTTGCACTACATGACCCAGTACTCCAACTTCCTGGTTCCTTCAACACTACAACTCCTGTCCATTATCTGGTTTTACAATAAAATACCATAGAATATGTTTCCTAGAGTGGGGGAAAACTAGGACCAGAGGGCACGGCCTCATAATAGAGGGATATCCCTTTAGAATAGGTGAGAAGGAATTTCTTTAGCCTGACGGTAGTGAATCTGTACAATTCATTGCGACAAGACAGCGATGGAGGCAAAATCATCAGGTATATTTAAAGTTCAAAGTAAACTTATTATGAAAGTACGTTTGTGTCACCATATACAACCCTGAGATTCATTTTCTTGTGGGCATACTCAATAAGTACAATAACCATAATAGAATCAATTTTAAAACGCACCAGCTGGGCATAGAACCAGTATGCAAAAGACAACAAACTGTGCAAATACAAAAAGAAAGAAGAAATAATAGTAATAATTAGAATAAAATAAGCAATTATTATCGAGAACAAGAGATAAGGAGTCCTTGAAAGTGAGTCCATAGGTTGTGGGAAAATTTCAGTGATGAGGCCAGTGACGTTTAAAAAAAAAATTTTTATTCAATTTTCAAATTTAATTACATAGAATAATATCAACCCTCCTCCCCTCAACCCTTCCCCTTGTGCATACCCCTACCTAAAAAAAACAGGGAGGGAGGGAAGGAAGGAAGGAAGGAAGGAAGGAAGGAAGGAAGGAAGGAAGGAAGGAAGGAAGGAAGGAAGGAAGGAAGGAAGGAAGGAAGGAAGGAAGGAAGGAAGGAAGGAAAGAAAGAAAGAAAGAAAGAAAGAAAGAAAGGAAGAAAGAAAGGAAAGAAAGAAAGAAAGAAAGAAAGAAAGTAAGTCTGGATATCGGAAGGTCTCCACATGCTCCATGGGATTCAAAATAAATTTAATATATGTATTTGTTTCTTTCCCCAGAGGGCCAACATCTTTATCATCGGAACACCTATATATGCAATCCTATCTTTTGTAAATAAGGGTGCCAAATACTCAAAAATGTATCATATTTATTCCTTAAATTATAAGTAATTTTTTCAAGTGGAATACAGCTAAATATTTCATTATTCCAATGATCCATACTTAAATACGAATCCGATTTCCAAGTAACTGCAATAGCCTTTTTGGCTACTGCCAATGCAATTTTTATAAATTCTTTCTGATATTTATTCAATTTAAGTTTCGGTTTTATCCCATCAATGTCACCTAATAAAAATAATATTGGATTATGTGGAAGTTGTGTTCCAATAATTTGTTCCAATAAAACTCTTAAATTTATCCAAAAAGGTTGAATTTTGAAACAGGACCAAGTAGAATGTAAAAAAGTATCAATTTCTTGATTACATCGAAAACATTGATCAGATAAGTTTGGGTTTAATCTATTTATTTTTTGCGGTGTAATATATAATTGATGTAAAAAATTATATTGTACTAATCTGAGTCGAACATTTATTGTATTTGTCATACTGGCAAGATAGTCTTGACCAATTTGTTTCATCAATATTAATATTCAAATCCATTTCCCATTTTTGTCTTGACTTATGGATTCCTTGTTTAAGTGTCTGTTTTTGAATCAGATTATACATAAAAGAAGTAAATTTTTTAAATGTTTCCTTTTTGAATTAAAGTTACAATTTCATTAGGTTTCGGCAATAACATTGTTTGACCCAGTTTATCTCTTAAGTAAACCCTTAATTGAAAATAACGAAAAAAAGTGTTATTTGATATTTTATATTTGTTCTTTAATTGTTCAAATTATATCAATATACCTTCTTCATAACAGTCTCCTATACATCTAATCCCTTTCTGGTACCAATTATGTAGAAGTTGATTATCCATTGTAAAAGGATTAAGTCTATTTTGAATCAGAGATCTCCTTGCTAATAAAGATTTCTTTATTTCATCATCAACATTTATCTTATTCCATAAATCAATCAAATGTTTTAATATAGGAGATTCTTTCTTTTCCCATACCCACTTAGGTTCCCATTTATATATAAAGTCTTCCGATGTATTTTCTCCTATCTTATCTAATTCTATTCTAATCCATGCCGGTTTTTCTTCGTCAAAAAAAGATGCAATAAATCTAAGTTGATTTGCTTTATAATAATTCTTAAAATTTGGAAGTTGTAACCCTCCTAAGTCACATTTCCATGTCAACTTTTCCAATGATATTCTTGACATTTTACCTTTCCAAAGAAATTTCCTCACACATTTATTTAACTCTTGAAAAAATTTCTGCGGCAATTGTATTGGTAGAGTTTGAAATAGATACTGTAATCTAGGAAATATATTCATTTTTACAGCATTAACTCTACCCACCAGTGTTATTGGTAACATCATCCATTTATGAAGATCTTCTTGAATTTTTTTCAATAGTGATAAATAACTTAATTTGTATAAATTCTTTATATCATTATCAACTCTTATACCTAAATACTTTATACAATTTATCGGCCATCGAAATTGAGTTAGATTTAGAGGCCAGTGAAGTTATCCCCTTTGGTTCAAGACCTGATGGTTGAGGGGCAATAACTATTTCTGAGGCTCCTGTACCTTTTCTCTGATGGCAGCAGTAAGAAGAGTGCATGACCTGGGTGATGGATGCTGTTTTCCTGCAACAACATTCCATGTAGATGTGCTCAATGCTGAGGAGGGTGTGATGGACTAGGCTGTATCTGCTACTTTTTGTAGGATTTTCCATTCAAGGGCATAGAAGTTTGTCAAAGTTTTAGACATGATGGTGGATCTTTGCGAACTCCTAAGACAGTAGAGGCGTTGTTGCGCTTTTTTTCCTTAATTGCACTTGGGTGCTGGGCCCAAGACGGGTCTTTCGAAATGACAACACTGGAAATTTAAAGTTGATAACTGTCTCCGCCTCCGATCCTCCAAGGAAAACTGGCTCAAGAACCTCTGGTTTCCTCTTCCCGAAGTCAACAATCAGCTCTTTGGCCTTGCTGATACTGAGTTAGAGGGTATGCATTTAAGGTGAGAGGAGGTGATTTCACAAAGGAGATATAACCATATAACCATATAACAATTACAGCATGGAAACAGGCCATCTCAGCCCTTCTAGTCCGTACCGAACGCTTACTCTCAACTAGTCCCACCGACCTGCACTCAGCCCATAACCCTCCATTCCTTTCCTGTCCATATACCTATCCAATTTTACTTTAAATGATAATACCGAACCTGCCTCTACCACTTCTACTGGAAGCTCATTCCACACAGCTACCACTCTCTGAGTAAAGAAATTCCCCCTCATGTTACCCCTAAACTTTTGCCCCCTAGCTCTCAACTCATGTTCTCTTGTTTGAATCTCCCCTACTCTCAATGGAAAAAGCCCTTCCACGTCAACTCTATCTATCCCCTTCAAAATTTTAAACACCTCTATCAAGTCCCCCCTCAATCTTCTACGCTCCAAAGAATAAAGAGCTAACTTGTTCAACCTTTCTCTGTAACTTTGGGGCTGAAACCCAGGTAACATTCTAGTAAATCTTCTCTGTACTCTCTCTATTTTGTTGATATCTTTTCTATAATTCGGTGACCAGAACCGTACATAATACTCCAAATTCGGCCTTACCAATGCCTTGTACAATTTTAACATTACATTCCCAAGTCCTATACTCAATGCTCTGATTTATAAAGGCCAGCATACCAAAAGCTTTCTTCACCACCCTATCCACATGAGATTCCACCTTCAGGGAACTATGCACCATTTATTCCTAGATCACTCTGTTCTACTGCATTCTTTAATGCCCTACCATTTACCATGTATGTCCTATTTTGGTTATTCCTACCAAAATGTAGCACCTCACACTTATCAGCATATGTGAGGAGCAAGTTTGTTTGTTTGTTGTTTTTTGTTTTTTTTGCACACAGAGAGTAGTGGGTGCCTGGAATGTGCTGCCTGGGGTGGTGGTGGTAGGGGCAGAG
The DNA here is from genome assembly GCF_048418815.1 of Hemitrygon akajei. NCBI lineage: Eukaryota > Metazoa > Chordata > Chondrichthyes > Myliobatiformes > Dasyatidae > Hemitrygon > Hemitrygon akajei. Next base: position 2,759,114 of record NC_133134.1, read on the forward strand.
ACTTTTAAAGAAATGTTTAGATAGGCACATGAAAGTGAGGTAAATAGCAGGATATGGACATTGTGAGGGCAGAAGAGATTAGTTTACTTGACCATATAATTACTAATTTATTTGGTTCAGCACTACATTGTGGGCTAAAAGTCTGTTTTTGTGCTGTGTTATTTTCTGTTCTGTTATGTTCATATCACAGACCAACACTTGGTGCAACAGGGAGGTGCCAAAATCATTTAAAATTGTGTCCCAGATTCAGGTTATGACAAAAGATTCACTGGAAACTGCTGAGAATCTCCCAGAATCTTGACCAATATCCTTCCCTGAACAAATTGACTAATAGCTGATTATTTTTAATTTACAGAGTGCAAGTGTATTAGCAAAACTATTATTCATTGCTGTTTCATTAGTGCTGTCAGATTTCATCAAACAATGGTTGCATTTTAAACTGATTGAAACTCTTTAGGACATCGAGAAACATGATGTGAGCAACATGATACGGCAGTGTGCATATCCCTCCTTTTACTGCATGCATTAACATCTGAACCAACAGAGAGACTTAGATAGTTTAGGGGAATAGGCAAAGAAGTGGCAAAGGAAATACAATGTTGGAAAGTGTATGGTCATGCACTTCAGTGGAAGAAATAAACAGGCAGACTATTACTTAGATGGGGAGAGAATTCAAAATACAGAGATGCAAAGGGACTTGGGAGCCCTTGTGCAGAATACCCTGAAGGTTAACCTCCATGTTGAGTCGGTGGTGAAGAAGGCAAATGCAACGTTGGTATTCATTTCTCAAAGTATAGAATATAAGAGCAGGGATGTGATTTTGAGGCTCTATAAGGCACTCATGAGACCACACGGGAATATTGTGTGTAGTTTTGGGCCCCTTATTTTAAAAAAGATACACTGACATTGAAGAGGGCTCAGAGAAGATTCATAATAATAATAATTCCAGGGATGAGAGGGTTACCGTATGAGGAACATCTGGCAGCTCTTGGGCTGTATTCCCTGGAGCTCAGGAGAATGAGGGGGGGATCTCATGGAAACATTCTGAATTTAATAGGCCTGAACAGATTAGATATAGCAAAGTTATTTCCCATGGTAGGGGAGTCTAGGAGAAGAGGGCATGACTTCAGGATTAAAGGATGTCCATTTAGAACATAGATGCGGAGAAATTACTTTAGTCAGAGGCTGGTAAATCTGTGTAATTTGTTGCCATGGGCAGCTGTGGAGGCCAAGTCATTGGGTGCATTTAAGGCAGAGATAGATAGGTTCTTGATTAGCCAGGGCATCGAAGGGTATGGGAAGAAGGCAGGGGAGTGGGGATGACTGGAAGAATTGGATCAGCCCATGATTGAATGGCAGAGCAGGCTCGATGGGCCAAATGGCCTACTTCTGCTCCTATATCTTATGGACTTATTGACATTTCTCACAAAGTACACAGTCAATAGTGCAGAGGTCAAGGCTATTCTCTGGAACTGAAATTATCTCAGTAAAATCAGTCACTTAACTTAGCAGACTATTTGTTGACAGATCATGGCTGGCTGTTTAGGTCAGTGCATCTCTAATCCCTTTGTAATCACACAGCCCAATCAAACATGTGAAGCTTCACTGGATGATAACATTATCTAATAGCTGGGTAATGAACTATGGAAACAATGGTGAAATAGAGAATCAGAAAAAGCTATAAACTTTATGACAGAACACATTACAAATGAATACAAGTAGCTGGCTGGATAAACTGCTGGCTTGTGAACACACCCAACAAGTAATTTTATCCAGTCCTTCTTCATTTATACGCATTTAAAAACATACTCTGCTTCCGTTATTGGGGAGCAGAAGCAAGAGACTTGAGTCCCACAACTCTGAGTGATGCCTATCACCACCCCATCCCCATTTTCCAGGCACAACTGCAATATCATTAACTAAATCTTGCCAAAATTCCAATGTATGGCCTTCTCTCAGCAATACCAAACTAAAGGATGCAAGAAAAGGGCCAGTAGCATCATGAAGGATCCCACCCACTCTACTCATGGACTGTTTCTCCCACTCCCATCAGGGAGGAGGCAACGTAACATCTATGGCAGGACTACTAGATTCAAAAACAGTTACTTTCCCAAAGCAGTAAGACTGATCAACACCTCCACCCACTAATCCACCTGTTCACACCCCCAACCACCACTACTTTATCATTTCCTGTCAGAGTCACCTTATGTACAGGCACTTCCAACAACACATGCAGCTTATGGCAAAGTCTACACACCATCGCAGACTTCAAAGCTAAACGCGGTGGAGTTTTAACATCACAGCCCCTGAGGACCAGCTACTGTTGATGTGACCTGCAGCTTGGTCATCTCTGAGGCTGAAGTACACAGATGCTTCCAACGGGTGGACAGTCACAAGGCGGCGGGACTGGACAGCATTCCAGGGCGAGTACTTAAGATGAGCACGGCACAACTGGTAGATGTGTTTACAGACACTTCTAATCTCTCCCTCTCCCAGTGTAGAGTGCCCTCCTGCTTCAAAACATTCTCCATTGTTCCGGTACCTAAAAAGACCCAGGTAACATGTCTGAACAACTGGCATCCTGTCACACTCACCTCAATAATAGCAAATGCTTAGAGGGGCTGGTCAAGGACGACATCTGCAGTATGCTACCACCCACAGTGGACCCCTACAATTCACCTACCACCACAACTGACCAACAGATGACACAATAGCCACAGCTCTACACACTGTCCTTACACATCTAGAGAAGAAAGATGTTTATATGAGAATGCTGTTCTTGAACTACAGTTCAGCATTCAACACCATAATTCCCTCCAGGTTTGACAAGAAGCTCAGAGACCTCAGCCTTGACCCTACCTTGTGTAGCTGAATCCTGGACTTCCTGTCAGATCACTGGCAGGTGGTAAGAGTGGGCTCCTTCACCTGTGCCCCTCTGACTCTCAACACAGGAGCCCCTCAGTGCTGTGTACTGTCTCTTCCTTTACCCTCTGTACACCCATGACTGTGTCGTCAACCACAGCTCCAATCTGCTAATTAAATTTGCTGACGACATTACACTGATTGGCCTTTTCTCAAATAATAATGAGACAGCCTATAGAGAGGAAGTCATCACCCTGACACAGTGGTGTCAAGAAAACAACCTCTTCCTCAATGTTGCAAAAACAAAGGAGCTGGTTGTGGACTACAGAAGGAATGGAGACAGGCTAACCCCTATTGACATCAATGGATCTGGGGTTGAGAGGGTGAACAGCTTTACGTTCCTCGGCATACACATTACTGAGGATCTCACGTGGTCTGTACATATCAGCTGTGTGGTGAAAAAGGCACAACAGCGCCTCGTTTACCTCAGACGGTTGAAGAAGTTTGGTATGGGCACCCAAATCCCAAGAACTCTCTAGAGGCACAATTGAGAGCATCCTGACTGGCTGCATCGCTACCTGGTATGGGAACTGTACTTCCCTCAATCACAGGGCTCTGCAGAGACTGGTGCAGACAGCCCAACACACCTGTGGATGTAAACCTCCTACTATTCAGAACATTTACAAAGACAGGTGTGTAAAAAGGGCCCAAAGGATCATTGGGGAGCCGAGTCACCCCAAACACAAACTGTTCCAGCTGCTACCATCCAGGAAACGGACCACATAAAAGCCAGGACAGCTTCCTCCACCAGGCCATCAGACTGATTAATTCATTGTGACACAACTGTATTTCTATGTTATATTGACTAGCCTGTTGTACATACCATTTATTATATATTACACGTTGCTCATTTAGATGGAAACGTAATGTAAAGATTTTTACTCCTCATGAAAATGAAGGATTTAAGTAATAAAGTCAATTCAATTCAACTTCTTTGCCCAGACACCAGGAAATCTGCAGATGCTGGAAATTCAAGCAACACACACAAAATGCTGGTGGAACGCAGCATGCCAGGCAGCATCTATAGGGAGAAGTACAGTCGACGTTTCGGGCCGAGACCCTTCATCAGGATTAACTGAAAGAAAAGATAGTAAGAGATTTCTTTGCCCAGAATCACTTTGTATACAATCAATGCATACAAGTCATCTTATGTATTTATATTTATTACGCTTTTTATTATTATTGTTTTTTCTCTGTGCTGCATTGGATTCAGAGCAACAATTATTTTGTTCACCTTTACACTTGTGTGAATCGCTAGCTTTGCAAATCCCACAATGCACAATATTTCACTGCCCAAAATAGCCTCATAAGGGTAACCAACATGCACAACATTTAAATCACATGCAAAATACTGTGTCATCTCTGCAATAACTTTCCATCCCAATCTCTTTGTATGTCACCAGTGTTCAAACAATAGACACCAAGTGCCTGAAGTAAGGCTCTCAGAATCTGAGTAGCTGTTCAGGGCAGCCTTCTCCATCTTCTGGGTCAAGACATTCTCACTCCGGCCTTCACAAGGAAGGCAATGGTGGGGAAGGGGAGGAGAATGTTAACAAAGAGAATTAAGTTACGGCAATACTCTTGCTAAGGCATTTTAAAAACACCAGATTTGTAACGTATTTCATTCCTATCTAAAGCAATCCAAACATTGCTTTGTGAATAGATTCCAAAGCAATCTATTGACAAACTTCAACTCATTCAGAACATCACTGCTAGACTTTTAACCAAAACCAGGATAAGGGAGCACATCACTCCTGACCTGACATTGGCTTCCTCTATCCTTTAGAATTGATTTTAAAATTCTCTTGTTTTTAAATCTCTCGATGGCCTGGGCCCAGAGAACATCACAGAATTGTTTTTGTTTCATAATCCTGCTCGAGCTCTCAAGGTCTTCTTCTGCCAGTCTCTTAAATTTAAACAATCTTCCCTCGAAAGATAATTTGCAGGTCAGCTTTTTTGAACTACACTCCTAAACTGTGGGATTCAAAACCTAAAACTATAAGGGATGCAAACTTTTAAACACCAGCTCAAAAACTATTTATTTAACCTTGCTTTTAATTAGCATCGTTTGTCTTTTATTTTCATGCTTGCACTTTATCCATTGTAAAGCACTTTGAACTACATTGTCTGTGTGAAAAGTGATCCATAAATAAGCTATTATCCCCTTTAAACACACCCAAATAATTACGTCATTCTGTTCTCCAATTTAATAGCCCCTTCCTCACCTGAATAGTCCAAGTTCACTTTAACCCTGCACTCCCTTCTATTTTACACAAACATCATACAGGTTTACAGCAACTCATAGGCTGTCTTTACTTGGAGTGAACTCATTTTGATCACAGCAGGAGACACAGTGACTGCAGAGAGTGGAATCTGGAACAACGCAGTGGGTGGAGCAGCATCTGTGGGTGGGGTGAAGGGAACTGCTGATGTTTCAGGACCAAACCCTGCATTGAGTCATTTAAAAGTGGAGTCTGTGACTGGGCCAGTAGTTTTTGCCTCTGGATATTCTATGGCCACCACATTTGCAACATACTAAATCCACCATTCGCAGGTTCATTTGCCTATAAGCTTTTTCCCCTTCACCATCAGATTTCTAAACTGGCCATGTTATTTGTCTTTTGCACCATTTATTATTGTAATTTTAAACCCGCCAATTTACTGAATTTGATTAACATCAAAGTAAAGACAACCAAATGACTAATACTTTGACACACTTTCTATACATGGACAATTTGAAATTGTAAGCTCCTTCACCAGTAAAGCTAAAACAATTAATTCAAATAGTAGACCTATTTTCTAAAGATGTAAGCATAACGTTTGGATTTGATAAGTGCGGAACATGAAACATAAAGGAGGTGCAATAGAGCTAGTAGAGTACAAAACCGTGTAGCAGGGTACAATACAAACCGATTGATGAATATGAAACATACAAGTATCTGAGATATCAATAAGCAAAGAAAATAGATCATAGTGCAATAAAGGGAAGACTTTTGACAGAATCTTCTTCAAGGCTTAAGAAAATCTGCCAAACAGACAACCAAACAAATTATACCTTGACACACTTTCTACAAATGGAGTATTTGAAATTATATGCTCCTTCATCAGTAAAGCTGAAGTAATTAACTCAGGTTGCTTTTTACTATTGCAAATATAACCATTCAAAACACACATAACATACAGAAATCAATGTAAAAACCACTAGAAATATGTTAAATTAAGAGGAAGTTAAATGACTATGAAACCTGAAGAGGGTATAGATTGTCCCAATAGGAATACCTACAACTCGTATCATCCCAAAGGCACTATACAACAGCATTAAACAATTAGGCCGGCTCAACAATAATTATGCAAGTCTCCAGAAAGCCACAATACTAAACACCACTAGAATAGTCTGAAAGTTCCGAGCAATTGAGAAATGGGGTTGCTTGGCTATGTCCATATTTCAGGTTTTATCAGCTGGAACGCAGAACAAAAAATAATAACTATAAATATAAATAAATAAGCGACAAATATCAAGAACATAAGATGATTGTATGCTCTAGTATCAATTGTTTGGTGACAATAAAGTATTTGTATTTGAAGAGCCCTTGGAAATGAGCCCAAAGGTTGTGAGAACAGTTCAACAATGGGATAAGTAAAGTCATCCTCTCTGGTTCAAGACCCTGATGGTTGAGGGGTAATAATTGTTGCTTAACCTGGTGGAGTGGGTCCTGAGGCTCCTGCGCCTTCTTCCTGATGACAACAGTGGGAAGAGAGCATGGCCAGGGTGGTGGGGGTCCTTGATTATGGATGATGCGTTCCTGTGACAGCACTCTGCATAGATGTGCTCACTGGTGGGGACAGCTTTACCCATGATGGACTGGACCATATCCACTACTTTCAGCACAAGATCAAATACTTTTGCATTCAGTAAATTTGTGATTTCATAAGTATTTGATCTTATGCTGAAAGTAGTGGATATCTCACTCTGGAATGAGATATCCAAAGTAGAAACACTTCCATTCAGTAAATTTGTGATTTCTTGTGTTTCTAACCTTGGATATCTCATTCCAGGGTGATAGCTTGTTAACTCATAAGGAGGTCAGATCAGAAAGATTAGATTCTCACATTAGAGTCTTTAGACTCTGCCTTGAAAATTAAGAACTTTTGTTCAAGCTCTAAAGTAGATAAACTTTTATTTTAGTAAGTGGAAAATGAACACTTGCAGTTCCTGCTGTACTCTTACAGCTAGCCTGGTTTGCTTGGCAATAAAACATGGATCAATCTTGCTTTCAAAGGACAGAAATGCAGGTAAAGATCCTTAGGACACCTCCAAGGAGATTAAAAATTAACCCAAGATAAGAGCAATGTCTGTGTGCTGATGAAGGGTCCTGGCCCGAAACACTGACAAGTCCCAATGAAGGCTTTCAGCCTGAAATGTTTCCATAGATGCTGCCTGACCTGCTGAGCTCCTCAGCAGGGGGGTGTGGGGTGAGGGAGAAGGGGGTGGAGAGGAGGGGGGGTGGAGAGGAGGGGGTGGAGAGGAGGGGGTGGAGCTGCATATTATATCATCCCACATCTTCAGTGTGTGTGTGTGTGTGTCTGTGCAGATAATACACACACCTGATAAGAATACCTCCACAAGATTGTGGGCATCATGCTAGCGTAACGCTTTACAACGCCAGCAACCTCGTTTCAATACCTGCTGCTGGCTGCTGTCTGTAAGGAGTTTAACATTCTCCCCGTCACTGTGGAAGTTTGCCCTAGGTGCTCTGGTTTCCTCCCACATTACAAAGACACATGTTAGCAGTTTAAAGAGCAAACACAAGGAAATCTGCAGATGCTAGAAATTCAAACAACACACACAAAATGCTGGTGGAACACAGCAGGCCAGGCAGCATCTATAAGGAGAAGCACTGTTGATGTTTCAGGTTGAGACCCTTTGTCAGGACTAACTGAAAGGAAAGATAGTAAAGAGATTTGAAAGTAGTGGGGGGAGGGGGAAATGTGAAATGATAGGCCTCCCGTCCCATGATCCTTTCCCTTCTCCAGCTCTGTATCACTTTTGCCAATCACCTTTCCAGCTCTTAGCTTCATCCCACCCTCCTCCGGTCTTCTCCAATCATTTTGCATTCCCCCTCTCCCCACTACTTTAAAATCTCTTACTATCTTTCCTTTCAGTTAGTCCTGACGGAGGGTCTCGGCCCGAAACGTCGACAGTGCTTCTCCTTATAGATGCTGCCTGGCCTGCTGTGTTCCACCAGCATTTTGTGTGTGTTGTTAGTAGTTTAACTGGTCACATGCATGTAAAAGGGTGGCGAGGTCTGGTTGGGCCAGCAGGACCTTTTACCATGCTAAATCTTCAAATAATAAAAAATAAGAGACTTTTTCCTATCCAAATTCAAACAATTTCTCAAGTACTGAACCAGAAATATAAAGGTAAACATCGATCAGCATTGGTTGCTTTGAACTGAAAATACTGAAAGAGGAAAAGATGTAAATCGGTCAAATAGACTAATTCTGCTCCTATGTCTGATGGCCTAAATCTGTCTAAACATCAACTGATTCAAATAATCATCCATTGAACAAATAGAGCAGGTTACAATTAGCACATTAAGCGAATTATGTCATTTCATCTTGGGTGTTTTCTGGATTTCCTGAGGATTTATATAGTTACAACAAAAATCTAAATTAGCAAACTCCTCTCCAAAAAGGCAAAATCCTTAAAATTCTCTAACTGAGCACTCTCCTGGTGATGCACAAAGGTAAATAAGACATGGGCATAAAGCAAGTACCAAAAAAAATTAACCTGCTCTCTATCAGCGAGCTGGGAGAAAGTTGGACCTGATGAAGGGTCTTGGCCCGAAACCGCGACTGTTTATTCATTTCCATTGATGCTACCTGATCTGCTGAGCTCCTCCAGCATTTTGTGTGTGATGTTCTGGGTTTCCAGCATTTGCAGAATCTCTGCTGTTTATGAAAGTTGATACTTGCACTGATACAGAAGGATAGAGTCTGTGCAAGCTAAAATAAGAAGTGGTCATTCTCGTGAATTCAGACTAAAATCTCAAATTTTCCAGTACCAGCTGGAAAAAGACCATAATTCCAGCAAAAACAAACTACACCGTTGTACATTTGACATAAATAAATCATAAACACCACATAAAATGAGATTTTAGTAGTGGGACACAGACTTTCTTGTATGCTTTTTCTTAGTGTAGTCTTTAAACATTCCATTTTTCCCATAAAGGCTGAGGTTTCACATTTAACGCAGCAGTTGAAACTAACTTCAAAACCAGAACAGTTTATACTTATGTTGTGCTCTTTAACACAGTAAAATATCCCGAAGTTTTGCAGAAAATTTGAGACCAAACTAATTGACATATTTTGTGCGTTGATGAAAAACTTGATCAAAATACCAGCTATGATAGAACATAGAACATTACAGCACGGTTCAGTCCCTTTGGACCATGATGCTATGCCAACCTTTTAACCTACTCCAAAATCAATTCCTTTTCTCCTACATAGCCCTTCATTGTTCACCTTCATTGCTCTCCTCATTCACCTATCCTTGCAAGCAGAACAAGTGCTACACTTGCCCCTACATCATCTCTCTCACTACCATTCAGGGCCCTAAACAGTCCTTCCAGGTGAGATGACACTTCACCTGGGAGACCTTTGGGGTCACTTACTGTGTCCAGTGCTCCCAGTGTGGTATCCTGTACATCGGTGAGATTGGGAGACCGCTTTGCTGAGCACCTATGCTCTGTCCACCAGAAAAAGCCGGCCATTTTAATTCCACTTCCCATTCCCATTCTGATATGTCATTCCCATTGCCTCCACCACTGTGGTGATGAGGCCACACTTAGCTTGGAGGAACAACACCCTGTATTCTATTTGGATAGCCTCCAACCTGATGGCATGAACATCGATTTCTCAAAGTTTCAGTAATGTCTCCCACCCCACTCCTTCACTATTTCCCATCCCCTTTTCCCTCTCTCTATCTCATTGCCCACCCATCGCCTCCCTCTGGTGCTCCTCGCCCCTTTTCTTTCTTCCATGGCTTTCAGCCTTTTTCACCAATCAACTTCCAAGCTCTTTAATTCATCGCTCGCCCTTCAGGTTTCACCTATCACCTTGTGTTTCTCTCTCACCTCCCCCACCTTTTAAATCTACTCCTCAGCTTTTATTCCTCCAGTCCTGCCAAAGGGTTTCATCCCAAAACATGGACTGTACTCTTTTCCCAGCTGCTGCCTGGGCTGCTGAGTTCTTCCAGCATTTTGTGTGTATATACCTCTTATCATTTGTGCACTCTATCAAGTCACCTCTCATCCTCCTTCACTCCAAAGAGAAAAAGCCCTACCTCACTTAACCTATCCTCATAAACTTGCTCTCTAATCCAGGCAGCATCTTGGTAAATCTCTTCTGCACCCTCTCTAAAGTTTCCACATCCTTCCTTAACATCTTAAAACAGGAATTTCAAAGAATTGGGAATTAGCAGCCAAAGCAACAATTACTGATCGCAAAGCAACTCAATTTTGGGATGTTCAAGTGACCAGCAACAAAACAGAACAAATAATAGTGATGTGGAACTTGATGTGGTTTGTTGGCCCAAGTTCACGCAAATACAGAGAGGTGGGACCAGCTGCTGCTTAAATATGATCCAATGTAAGTTAATAAGCATGGATGCATAAAGTAAATTAATAAATAGCAAATCAGAATCAGATTTATCAATAATGTACATCAAGAACTATACTGTTTTGCAGCAGCAGTACATTGCAATGCATAATTCAAAAAACTATAAATTACAATAAGAAATATTATATGTATATATATTTAAATAAGTAGTGCTAAAAGAAGTCAAAATAAGAAAAAAAGTGAGGTAGCGTACACGGGTTCATTGTCCATTCAGAAATAGGATGGTGTTGGGGAAGAAGCCATTCCTAAAACATTGAGTATGTACGTTCAGGCTCCTGTACCCCCTTCTCCTTGATGATAGTAATGAGAAGAGGGCACACCCTGGGAGATGGGGGTCCTTAATGCCGAATGCCACCTTTTAGAGGCACCATGTTTTGAAGACATCCTCCATGCTGGGGAGGCTAGTGCCTATGATGGAGCTGGTTGAATTTGCATGGACTTTGTGCTAACCTGTGTATGGATAGGAAAACCAAGACTAGAAACAAATAACATTTTATTAACCTTCAGGAGAGAGGAATTAGCATAATTAGTAGAGGCACTGACTCACAGCATCAGTGACCTGGCTCAGTCCTGATCTCTAGAGCTGCCTGCTTGAAGTTTGCATATTACCTCTGTGACGATGGAGGGCAGCACAATAGCTATAAGATTGGGTTTTAATATCTGCTGGTGTCTATGTTTGTACATTTTCCCCATGACTGCATGGGTTTCCTTCAGGTGTTCCAGTTTCGTCCCACTTTCCAGACATGTGGTTTAGGGTTAATAATTGGGTTCCTCCATCCTGATCAAAAAGGCACAACAGCACCTTTATTTCCTGCGGAGCATCAAGAAAGCTCACCTCTGTCCCAGGATACTTACGAACTTTTACCGCTGTACCATTGAGAGCGTACTCACCAACTGCATCTCAGTGTGGTTATGGCAATTGTCCTGTATCAGACTGCAAAGCATTCCAGCGTGTGGTGAAAACTGCCCAGCGGATTATCGGCACCCAAATGCCCATCATTGAGAACTTCTACCATAAATGCTGCCTGGGCAGGGTGAAAAGCATTATCAAGGATGCATTTCACCTGAACCATGGACTTATTACTCTCCTCCCATCCTGCAGGCGCTATACAGAAGCCTCCGCTCCCACACCAGCAGGCACAGGAAGAGCTTCTTCCCTGAGGCTGTGACCCTGCTGAACCTCACATCACAGCACTAAGCAGTATTGCACCCATATTGTACTGTCTCAATACTTTTATATTTGTGTGCTGTAGCACTTAATTTTTATTCGCAGTTATTTTGTAAATAACACTATTCTTTGCATTTCTGGTTGATGCTAACTGCATTTCATTGGCACAACGACAATAAAGTTGAATCTAATCTAATCTAATAAATTGTGAGCATGCCATGTTGACGATGGAAGCATGGTGCCACTTGGGGGCTGCTCCCAGAACACAATCCTCGGACTGCATTGGTCATTGATGAAAATGATATACTTCACTGTACGTTTCAAATCAAACTAATCTTTATCTTTTCTTTAGTTTTCCTCCCACATTCCTCAGGTGTTAGTTAAGCTAACTGGCCACAGTAACTTACTCCTACAGTATTGATGAGTGGTAGAATCTGCAGGGGAGTTTGTGAGAACACAGGGAGTCGGCGGGAACACAAAGAGAATAATAAAAGATCAATATAAAGATCAATATAGGATTAGTGAAAATGAGTGGCTGATGACTTCTGTGAGTCAAAGAGCCTGTCTGCATGCCGTATTCCTCTATGAAAATAATGACAGAAGTACACAACAATGAGATGCATGGATAGGGGTAAATTGTCAGCATGCTTCCCCAAAGTGAAAATGTCGAAAACTAGAGGGCATAAGTTTAAGGGGAGAGAGGAAAATTTAAAGGAGATTTATGAGGAAAGTCTTTTTTTAAAACAAAGTGGAAGTTGCTTGGAATAAACTGCAAGAGAGTGACCATAAGGCCAAAAACATAGCAATAATCAAAACAATATACTTATTAGTGAGTGGTTGAGACAGATATCATAGAAATGTTTTAGGCGCATTTAGGCAAATACAGGAACAATTCCAGCCACCCTACTTACGGACTGTTTGTCTCACTCCTGGCATTCATGCCAGGATCACCAGACTCTAAAACAGTTACTTTCCCAAAGCAGTAAGGCTGATCAACACCTCCACTCACAAACTAACCCCTCCACACCATCAACGATCACTACTTTATCATTTCCCGTCAGTTACCTAATGTACAGACACTCCTATGCCTAGTGTCACTTTATGGGCACACAATTCATCTATGTATATAAGCCACATTTATAAGTTTTGTGTCTATTATTCTTATTGTGTTCTTTATCTTACTGGATTTTCTATGTGCTGGATCAGATCTGGATTAACAATTATTTCATTCCCCTTTACACTTATGTAATGACATTAAATTATCTTGCATCTTGAACAGGCAGGGAACAGAAAGACACTGACCATTTGTAGGCATTTGGAATTAGGTTAGGTTGCCACAAGAGTCAGCACAGACACCATGGGCTGAAGAGCCTGTTCCTGTGCTGTATGATATTATGTTCTATCAATATTTTATGTGGATTTACCAGTTAGGAGTTATCAAAAACAGTTAAAGATTCTGATATGTAACGTTTAGCCATTTTATTATTGTTGGTAGCACAATAGTGCAGCGATTAGTGTAAAGCTTTATAGTGCCAGAGATCAGCAACTGGGGTTCAATTCCTGCCATGTTTTCCCTGTGACCACGTGGCTTTTCTCCAGGTGCTCCAGTTTCTTCCCACATTCCAAAGACGCCTGTGTTATTGAGTTGTGGGTGTGCTACGTTGACACCAGAAGCATGGCAACACTTACTGGCTGCCCCCAGCAGATCCTCGGTCTGCAATGGTTGTTGCAAATGACTCATTTCACTGTGTTTTGATGTTTCAAAGTACAAATAAAGTTAATCTTTAATCTTTATTATGTTGAACTAGTTTAAAAACAATTATAGAACCATTATTTGATTGTAAGATGCAGTTGATGTAAACATTCATTACCTCCATTATTTTTGATGGCAGCGATTCCGCGACAGAAGTCATCAAAGCCAATGACCCCAAGACCTGCAGGATCCAGGTACTTTGTTAATTCCTTTACCTGAAGAGGAAACAAAGTGCATTGTAAATCTGCAGCACCAAATATCAGCAGATCACAAAAAGCAGTCCTAGCAATTAAAAAAGTTGATGACAGCAGCTAAATGTGGGACCTAAAACAAACCACAAAAAGATACTCCACAAAATTGCACTTTGTATCCTTTGAATAATCAGAGAACAATATTCTATGTGGTGGTCTGCTGGGCTAATAGCATCAACACGGGTGATGCCAACAGGCTCAATAAACTGATTAGAAAGGCTGGCTCTGTTATAGAAGTCAAACTTGAGGTTGTGGTAGAGCAAAGGACCCTACAGAAAATCCTGACAATTCTGGACAACGTTTCTCAGTCGCTGCATGCCACCGTGGCTGAACAGAGGAGCCCTTTTAGTAATAGACAACGACTGCGCTGCTCCAAAGAGCGCTATATGAGGTCACTTTTACCCTCAGCCATTAGGCTCTATAATGAGTCAACCAATGGCCACAGAAATGATGACCCCCTCTTGTTAGACTGTTTGTGGTAACTTTTTTATTTATTCTTTCTACTTCTCTTCCAATATTTACATCTGTACACTTGTAATGCTACTGTTTCACTGTAATTTCCTTTGGGATCAATAAAGTATCTATCAATAACCTACAGAATGGAAGACCAGTAGGGTCACCATTACATCTGGAAAGAGCAGATATCATTAGCCCTATATTTTATTTACACACACACAATTTAGGAACAGCTTCTTCCCCTCCACCATTAGAATTCTGAATGGACAGTGAACCCATGCACATTGCCTCACTGTTTTTCTTTTTGTTTTCGTTTTCCACTACTTATTTAATTATATATAATTTACATAAAGATAAATATTTCTTGTTGCAATTTACAGTTTTTTATTATGTATTCCAATGTACTGCTGCCACAAAAACAACATATTTCAAGGCATATGTTAGTGACATTAAACCTGAATCTGATTTAAATCCAGCATGACATTTCTTTGATATTTAAAAAATAAAAAAATCAAGAAAAGTCAAATCTGGATATACTTTGAAAACTGAAAAATTGCAGGTAATGGAACTCAAATAAGAAACAAGATAATGGAAATACTGAGTAGGTCAGGCAGCATCAGATGGGGTTGGGGGGGAAGGAATGATAACATTTACGGTAGCATAGTGGTTAGACACCATTATAGCTCAGAGCTTGAGAGTTTAGAGTTCAATTTCAGCATACTCTGTAAGAAGTTTGCATGTCACTCCCGTGAGCGCATAGGTTTCCTCCAGGTGCTCCAGTTTCCTCCCATAGCCTAAAGATGTACCGGTTAGTAGGTCAATTGGCCATTGGAAATTGTCCTGTAATTAGGCTAGGGTTAAGTAGGTGAGTTGCTGGGTGGCAAGGCTCATTGGGCTTGGAGGGCCTGATCCACACTGTATCTCAGGTCAAAATCCCGCATCAAGACTCCCGAGGGCTTTGATGCAAAATATCACCAATTTCTCTCACCCTCAGAGATGCTGCTCCATCCAATGTTCCTCTTACAGATTGTTCCATGATGTAGATTACATCTCCCAATGCAACAACTGTACCTGGTACTGGGTATGAAGGGCATGGAGAATAATATGTGGGCTCAAAGCTGCCTAGAATCATAATGATACGTCCTTTTTTCAGGCAGGAAGACTGAGCATTTAATCTGGGAAGGGTCAAGAGAATTTATTTTCTTTGCCTGGAGAAGATTAAGAGGCACTGTGCCAGGATAAGTGACTAGCTATTTGGTTTTGAGGAATTTCTTCAAGCAGAGTTGTGAACCTTCCTTGCTTGGGCAGTGCAGATGGCAAGTTCCGCTCAAGGCAGAGAGAGATCTTTGGATTACACTTGACCAAGGATTATGAAGAATTCAGCTGACAAAGGAGCTGAAAAATATAATTTATTGATTAGCTGTTATCTTATTGAAGGTGGAGGCTACAGGGTTTGTATGACCTCTTCCTATTCCTATGCATGTTCTTAATTCAAAAATCAATTGAGGGAGGAGAAGGGGCAAAAGGGGGAGCAATGTAATGGATGCTGAACTTTAAAGGCAGATCAGATAGAGTTCCTTGTAAAGCTACTTCTCACTCAGGAACCCATTTCACCTTCTCTGTACTCTCCCAAGTACATCTCCTGAAATGATACCAAATATACTGGCATAAGCAGTTCGCTAGCACTAGCAGTAATAGAGGCGCTTAGCGTGTTTTTCAAAGCAAAAAAAGCCAGTCGATGATTAAAATAGTGGCAAAATTGTTGCAAGCCTAACAAGGCAAGACTATAAGTCGCTTTGTGGTATAGTTTGGCAGTAGAGAACGGAGATTACCGACTTTGGCTTAAGAGGCTTTGGTGAGGAGGCACATGTGAGTATCAGGTAAAGCTATTGTAGTGGTTGAATAAAAATGTCACCAAACTACAACTAATTAAAAAAAGTAGGGAAGATGCAGGATCAGGTGATGTGCTGTAGCTGCATGATGTGGGAACTAATACAAGGAAATCTGCAGATGCTGGAAATTCAAACAGGACAAAAAATGCCGGTGGAACACAGCAGGCCAGGCAGCATCTATAAGGAGAAGCACTGTCAACGTTTTGGGCTGAGACCCTTCGTCAGGACCCTTTGTGATGTGGGAGCTGGTGGATCCCATTGTGGTTCCTGATTACCCCATCTGCAGCAAATGTTGGCTGCTTGAGGAACTCAGGCTCAAAGTTGATGACCTAGAATCTGAGCTTCAAACACTAAGATGTCAGGGAGAGGGAGAGTTACCTAGATTCATTGCTTCAGGAGGTAGTCACACCCGTTAGATTAGCTGCCTGAAATTCGGTCTGTGGGCAGGGACAGGAGGGTGTGACTGTGAATGAGGCGGGTAGTGGGATCCAAGAGACAATACTGCAGGAGCCTCAGCCCTTGAGCTTGACAAACAGATCTGAGATTCTTGCTCCCTGTGTGGGTGAGAGAGGGGGCTATAGGAAGAATGAACAACCTAACTGTGGCGCCATGGTTCAGGGAGCCATTCAAGGGGGGGGGGGGGGAGAGAAGAGAAATGTAGTGGTAATTGGGGATAGTATATCAAGGGAATAGACAAAGTTCTCTTTTCGCGGGGATAGAACTTCCTGTAGGCTGTGTTGCCTGCCTGGTGCCCGAGTTTGGGACATCTTATCTGACTTGCAGAGGAATTTGCAGTGGGGGGGGGGGGGGTAGATCCAGTTGCTGTGGTCAGTAGAATGAGGAAAGAGGTTCTGCTGAGGGAACTTGAGCAGCTGGGTTCTAAATTAAAAATCAGAACCAAAAAGGTGGTAATCTGTGGATTACTACCTGAGCCACGTGCAAATTCCCATAAATTCTATTCAATAGGACCATAACACATAAGAGCAGAATTAAGGCATTTGGCCATCAAGTCTTCATTGCCATTCCACCATGCTGACTTGTTATACCTTTCAACCCCATTCTCATGTCTTCACCCCGTAACCTTTGATACTCCAACCAATCAATAACCTATCAATCTCTACTTTAAATATACCCAGTGACTGGCCTCCATAGCTGTCTGTGTCAACGAATTCCATAAATTCACCACTGAGTAAAGAAATTCCTCCTCATCTCTGTTCTATAAGCGTATCTATTCTGAGGCTGTACCCTGTGGTTATGGACACCTCCACTAAAGGAAGCTTTCCCCTCCCTAACTTATTTTCCTGCAACCCATTTTCTTTGGCTTCCCCAGTTCTCCTGCTACCCATCTCTAGGATGTGGAAGTAGTGAGAGGCTTATGGTCACAGGAAGAACCTGCAAAGTCTACACAGGCAGCACTCCAGGAAAGGAACAAGTCTGGCTTGCTGGAGCCAAGGAGTAACAATATTAATGTTGGGCCCCTTTTGGGTAAATCTTCCTCACAATAAAATTGGGGGAAACAAGTCTGTCCCAAGTACAAACTTTGCTCATCAAGTTCAAGTTCACAGTTCAAATTAAATTTATTATTAAGGTACATATATGTCACCATATACAACCCTGAGATTTATTTTCTTGCAGGTGTTCACAGTAAATATAAAGAAACACAATATAATCAATGAGAGACCACACTTAACAAGACAGACAAACAACCAATGTTCAAAAGACAACAAACTTTGCAAATACAAAAAGAATGAAATAATAATAAACAAATCAGCAATAAATATCGAGAACATGAGTCCTTGAAAGTGAATCCATACGCTGTGGGAACAATTCAGTGTTGGGGTGAGTGAAGTTATCCATGATGGTTCAAGAGCCTGATGGTCGAGGGGTAATAACTCTTCCTGAACCTGGTGGTGTGGGTCCTGAGGCTCCTAGACCACGTTTCTGGTGGCAACAGTGAGAAGAGAGTATGTCCTGGATGATGGGTGTTGTTGAATATTGCAGATCTCTTGGATCATCCAGGCCTTCTGTTTGGATAAGACTAACTGACTTGACTACATCTGATTTTATCTCTTATTGGAAAAACTATTTGAATATGTGTTAACTAGCTTACGTGTTAACCAGCACAGTTTTTCCATACAGAATTGAGTGGTTTCTTTGCCCATGTACAAATGGCCCCAATCATATCTAAAAGATTAGCAGTTCTAAGCTTCTCCTTGGTCTCATTGAATCATAGTTTCCACTGACAGCTCTTGCTGCTGTTTAATGTAGCTAAAAGCACTAAAGATTGGAAAGAATCCGGGTGTTGGAAAAACACAAAGGCAGAATTATGAGCAGGTATCAGAGAAGTGATGCCTTTTTCCTGGAACTGACAAGTAGTTTGTATAATCATACACTAGGTGAAGTCTTTGCAGATTGCTCTGTACATTGAAAAATGCAACAAGTTACCTTTTCATGGGGTAGCTCCCAGATCTTGAACATGTATAAAAGAATAATTATATGAACCAACCTAAAAACTACAGCAAAAGCCAGCCACCTTAAACAGCTGAGTGTACAATAACCAACATTTCCGCAGAGTTCATTATGTATGAAGGGATATCCAAGTGGCAGTCAAGCCATGAGGTTAATAAAATAGAGAAAATTTGAATTTGTGGTTTTAAAATCTGTGGATTATGAAGGCAAAGAGTGATAATCAGGGAGAACAGTACAGCACAAACAGGCCATTCTGCCCACAATGTTGTTCTGAACCAATTGAATTAGTAATCAAATGGCTAACTAAAATAATCTCTTCGGCTTACACGTCCTTCCATCTTCCTCACATTCATATGCCTATCTAAATGTCTCTTAAGTCTCTAATGTATCTGCCTCTACCACTGGCCCAGGTACCCACCACTCTCTGTGTAAAAAAAAACTTGCTTCTTACACCTCCTTTGAATTTACCCCCCTCACCTTAAATCAGGGGTTCCCAACCTTTTTTTATGCTATGGACCAATACCATTAAGCAAGGGGTCCATGGACCCCTTGCTTACTGGTATTAGACATTTCAACCCTGGAGATACCGTCTGTCTACTCTCTGAATCTTATAAAGCTCTGTCAGAGGTTGATTAAGAATGTTCAAACTGGGAGGGGAAAGAATTGGAGAGGTGAGGAACAAGTGAGCTGTGTTCTGGCTGCCAATATTTCCACTTACCGGAAATGAGTAATAGGCCTGCATTTGAGAACTGTGAATTCAGACACAAGGGGTTGGAGGACACTGTGCAGGCAAATGGATTCAACAAAGAACCTATAAAATTAACTCCGTGTTTGGAATAGCTAGCTGAGCAGCGCTGCTGCTGCGACCGCTAGGGATGGGTTCACCCTGATCTCGGATAGTTTTTTTAAAATTTAAAGATACTGTAAAGCACAGTAACTGGCCCTTCCAGCCCAATGAGCCCATACCACCCAATTAAACCTATGTATCTAACTAACCTACTGACCCAGACATCTTTGGACTGTGGGGTGGAAACAGGAGCACCTCGAGAAACCCATGCATCCATGGGGTGGGAAACATACAAATTCCTTACAGATAGCAGTGGGACATTGTTTGTGAAAAGTTGGGGCACCGCCTGCACAGAGTTTACACATTCTCTCTGTATTTCTGTGGATTTCTCCCACATCCCAAATATGTAATGGTAGGTTGATTGGTGACTGTAACTTACAATAACAGGAAAGTGAATCATAAACAGGAGTCTTGATGCAGGGTTTGAACTCGAAATGTGGTAATCTCCTTTCCCAGAAAGGCACTGCTTGACCTACGCTCACTATGCAGCTCCCTTGTCCAATTGTTCCTCCCCACTGATCTCCCTCCTGGCACAAGTGGAACAAGTACTACACCTGCCCTACACCTCCTCCCTCACTACCATTCAGGGCCCTAAACACTCCTTCCAGGTGAGGCGTCACTTCACCTGTGATCAGTTGGGGTCATATACTGTGTCCGGTGCTCCCAGTGGGCCTCCTGTATATCGGTGGGATCCGACATAGATTGGGAGACCACTTCGCCGAGCTCCATCCGCCAGAAAAAGCATAATCACCCAGTGGCCACCCATTTTAATCCCCCTTCCGTTCCTATTCCAATATGTCTATCCATGGCCTCCTCCACTGATAATCCCTCCCCACTCCCCCCCACTTCACCATTTCCATCCACTTTTCCCTCTCCCACCTTCTCTGCCCATCACTTCCCTCTGGTGCTCCTCCCCACTTTTCTTCCTTCCACAGCCTTCTGTCTCTTTAATCTATCAAGTTCCAAGCTCTTTACTTCATCCTTCCCCCTTTAGGTTTCACCTATCACCTTGTGTTTTTCTCTCTCCCCTCCCACCAAATTTTAAATCTACTCCTCAGCCTCAGTCCTGTTGAAGGGTCTTGGCTCAAAACGTCAACTGGTCTCTCTTCCATGGATGCTGCCTGGCTGCTGAGTTCCTCCAGCCTTTTGTGTGTGTTGCTCTGGGATTTCCAGCATCTACAGATTTTTCTCATTTGTGAGTTGTTTGTCTTTGTTGTACAGGTAGTCCCAGAGCTATGAACGTCCGACTTATGAACAACTCGTACCTATGAACTGAGGAAGGGGAACGCCGACCGCCATTTTAAGTCACTGCCGTTGACACTGTGTTGAGTGTGTAACTTTGTATTTGGCTTAAATTTTTCTTAGCAAGATTCACCTTGACCCCCGCCCTACCCCCCTTTCCAGTCGGCTGGTGGCGCAGTGAGATCAGCACGGGGCTCGAGAACGGAGGTTCCCGAGTTCAATCCAGTGACAGACTGCTTCCGAGCACGCCGGGTTGATGTCGAGTTAGCAACTTGACCTCAAAAAAACACTTGGCACCTCCAGTTTAAATTCCCACGCGGAATATTGAAGAGGATCAAATACCCAAACCCAGCATAGCCCCCACTTGTCCCATTTAACCTGTCCGGTGAGGTGGACTTTAGGACCCGGGGAATTCAGTGCGGTGGTCCTTGGGACCCAACGGAGCTTGGGACCCGCAGTGTTTCTGTTCCGTTGACAGGAAGCGATCACGATGAAAATAAAGTGGAAATAATAAAACGTTTGGGAAGAGGTGAAACATCATCGGTCACTGAAAAGCTTTAGGCTACAGTCGGTCAATGATCGGAACAATTTTAAAGGATAAAGTGAGAATAATGGAGCATGTGAAAGGCCTTGCCCTGATGAAAGCTACAATTATTACTAAGCAACGCAGTGGTTTAATTATTGGAATACATACGTTTCTTAAGTGTTTTATATGCATAGAAAGGTAAAATATATACTATATACTAAGACAAACATTTGACTAACTGACGCTAAATAATACCGGATGTACTTGTTCCAACTTACATACAAATCCGACTTAAAGATGGACTCTGGAACGGAACTCGTTCGTAACCCAGGGACTGCCTGTATATGGCTTTTCATTGATTCTATTGTGTTTCTTTGAATCTACTGTGAATGCACTCAAGAAAATTAATCTCAGTGTTGTATATGGTAAAATACATGCAATCTGATAATAAATTTACTTTGAACTTTGACAGGTACATGATGAGGAAGGGTTTAGAGAGATATGCTCCAAATACAGGCAAATGGGATAAATGTAGATAGGCATCATAGACGAGTTGGGTCAAAGAAACTCATCTCTTTGCTGTATTACTAAGAATCTAATCCCTTCCCCAGTGTATGCATGAAGAGGCTACAGAAATAGTTACAGCATCTTTATGATCAAAATCACAACAGCTAGGAGAAAGACATAGCCATGATAATGAAAAGGGCTGTCAGAACACCACAGTGCCTAAACAGGTCCTTTGGCCCACCCAGTCAGTGCTGAATTCCATCGAACTACACCAGGACCATAGACCTCCACACCCCTCCCATCCACGTACTTAACCAAACTTCTCTTAAATGCTGCAATTGAATCTACACCCATCACTTCAACTAGCAGCTCGTTTCTCACATTTACCAATATCTGAGTGAAGAAGTTCCCCCTCAGGCTCCCTTTCACCCTTACTATGACCTCTAGTTCTATTCTCACCAACTTCAATGGAAAAATGCCTGCTTGTATTTACCCTAACTATACCGTGCATATTTTCCTATACCTCTATCCAGCCTCTCTGCAGAAATTAATGGTTCTGGAAAAGATATGGAAGGTGGGCCAGGCAAGGGAACTGAAGGTACAAGGCAGAAATCTCACACCAAAGAGATGTCTGCCACAAAGGCTGTAAGTAGACAAAAAGGATACCATGGGAAGGAAGTTATTGGTCAATAATGAGGAATACGAAAAGAGAGTCTGAGTCAGAGGCAGAAAGTGCAGTGAGCTAATTATGGACCAGGCAACAAAAACAATTTCTGTCGATTCCACTAGGTCTTAACTTGCAGGTATATGAATATTTAAAGTTCGAAGTAAATTTATTGTTAAAGTATGTATATGTCATCATCTACTACCTTGAGATTTGTTTTCTTGTAGGCATTCACAGTAGAACAAAGTAGTACAATAGTATTAATGAAAAACTACACAAAAACAGGGACTGACAAACAACCAATGTGCAAAAAACAACAAATAATTCAAATTAAAAACAAACAAAACAACAACAGCAACAACAACAACAATAATAATAATAATAATAATAATAAGTATTGAGAACATGAGATGTAGAGTCCTTGAAAACGAGTCCATAGGTTGTGGAATCAATATAGTGCTGGGGATAGTGAAGCTATCTATGCTGGTTCAAGAGTCTGATGGTTGAGGGGTAATAACCGTTCCTGAAGCTGATGGTGGTGTACATGGTCCTAAGGATCTGTTATCTACTTCCTGATGGCAGCAGTGAGAAGAGTGTGTGGCCTGGATTGTAAGAGTCCAGAAATTAAAGGGTTAATTGCAAACACCTCACAAAAGCCTATTTATACACGATAGCATTGTAATCATTACCGCAAGGTTAACACTAATTACATAATAAAACTCAAGCACACAAATGCTGGTTATACTGTTCAGCACAACATATCCATTGAGAACTCAATAACCAGCGAACAGATTATCCCCCACACAGCACTCAATTCAGCAGCAATTTCTGCAATGCACACAGGAATGTAGCAAGCCTGAAAATCAATTGAGAGCAGCCTGCCTGAGAGACTGATGGGACAAAATACAGAAGAACCTCTAGCTGGAAAATACACCATATAGCTTCAACCTCAGCAGGCTTAAATCAATTTGCTGGTTATTTATTGCCATAAAAGTAGAATAATCAGCACATATTCTGCTGTTAACCAGCTCTGTCCCTGTAACATGCACCACACCTCAGCATTATATAGACTTGGTTCTTTGTAAAACTAAAAATGATTGGAGGCCCTTAAACACAAGTTAAATTCAGATTTACAAAATGATTGGCTCAAACTTAACTCCTCTCTAATAATAACTTATTCTCCAAAAGATGTAGAATTGCTAATTTGAAGGGCATCAATTCAAGAGGGACTTAACTACCCTACAACTTACAGTTGATGAGGGAAGTATTTCGATGGACAACTCACTTTAAAAATGAAACAGCATGAAGGGGTTCCCGACCTTTTTCATACTGTACCACAAACCAATAGCAATAAGCAAGGGGTCAGTGGACCCGAGGTTGGGAATCCCTGCAGACAGATCCTGAACTCATGTGCTTAAAGTCATCTCCTTTGTCTTTTGGTTTCTCTGCCGCTATCACACCAAACCCACTGCAATATCTTGCCTTCCCAATTCTGAAAAAGGGTCTTTGAGCTGAAACATTAACTATTTCTCTTTCCACCAATACAGCCACCTAGTTTTACCAGCAATGTTTGTTTTATAAAACATGGGATTGTTGAAAGCACAACAGCAGAAAACAGGCAAATAGTCAAAAGTGGACAATGTTTAACCAACAAATCCAAGGTAAATTGATTATTTTTGTTACATCTATTGTGGTACATTGGAAAACTGTTTTGTGTGCCATCAATGCAGACCATTTCATCAGGAGATTGAAGATTTAAGATTCAAGTTTGTCTTTATTCTGCATTATTTATTTATAAGGTACTACAGGGGAAAAGCAATAAGAGAATGCAGTGTAACTGCAGTGCAGGCAGACAATAAAAAGCAAGCTCATAATGAGGGAGGTAGTGAAGTCAAAGTCCATCTTATACCAGGGTTTAAGATGGTGCTACTGAACAGAGGCAACAGCTGACTGGCAGTTCATAAAACAAGAAAATCAACTAACTAATAACACACACAAAATGCTACAGGGACTCAGCAGGCCAGGCAGCATCAATAGAAAAGAGAACAGTCGACATTTCAGGCCGAGACCCTTCGGCAGGACTGGAGAAAAACAGATGAGGAGTAGAGTTAAAAGTTGGGGGGAGGGGAGGGAGAAACACAAAGTGATAGGTGAAACCAGGAGGGGAAGGGGCAAAGTAAAGAGCTGGGAAGTTGATTGATGAGAGATCCTGCATGGATTGGAAGATCGCCCGTCTACAGACCACAGAACCTGCCATCACCAGCACTGGCAGGCCTCAATGTCTCCAGACCGCGATGCCAGCTGCTGACCTCAACAGCTCTAACAATCCAGAGCAGACTCGTAACCTGACTCCACCGCCATCAATGCAGGCTCCAATCACCTCAGACACCTCCAAAGAGCCGACTGCGCAACCTCCGACTCCAACTCCAACTCCAACCGCAACCTCCAGGCAGGGTCTTCACACGCTGCCACTCTGCAATCCCATCTCTCTCAGGTCCCATCACCAGCTCTTGGGCCCTCGAAGACTCCTTCTTCCTTTCACACCATCATCTCTGAACACCCCAAACCTCCTTTCCCCTCAGACACAAACAACACTCTTCCCCCTCCGATCCCAGCTCTCGTCCATGCCGGGTTTTCACCATTCCCTCTAACCTTCCCCTCTCTGAGGCAGAACGTTCTGTTCTCAGTAAGGGCCTCACCTTTGTCCCCTGCGACCACACCTCAGTGAGTTCTGTGCCCACCACGACACTGAGCTCTTCTTCCACGGCCTCCGAGCCTATTTCTTTGGCAAGGACCCTCCACCCCACACTGAAAACCCCTTCTCATGTCTTCAACCCTCCTCCTCTTCCTGGACATCCCGCCCTGGGCTTCTGCCTGCCCTGGACCTTTTCACTGCCAACTGCTGACAGGACATTAACCATCTAGACTAGTGGTTACCAACCTTTTTAAGCTTAAGATCCCCTACCTCAGCCTTAGTGAAAGGCAAGATTGACTCCAAATCTATTAGTTACATGCACGCGCACCGGGGCAGAAAAGACCAGAAGTAAAACCCCACAACCCGGAAGTAGAAATAACGTATAAACACAGGGGTCACCACCCTTTTTTTTGTACCGCAGACCAGCTTAATATTGACAATATTCTTGAGGACCGGCCGACGGGTGGGGGGGGGGGGGTGTTAAACGCAACGGGAATACAGCGATACTTGAAGCAGGTTCCTTATGTCCAGTCTATTCCGCAATTTAGTTGACGTGGCTCTCAGCTGCTGTCCCGCTTGCTCACGTTTTTACCGCTGGAAAAAAACTCAACGGGTTTGTCTTTCAGTGCAGGGTGCTTGTACTCAAGGT
This sequence comes from Hemitrygon akajei, assembly GCF_048418815.1. NCBI lineage: Eukaryota > Metazoa > Chordata > Chondrichthyes > Myliobatiformes > Dasyatidae > Hemitrygon > Hemitrygon akajei. Next base: position 2,784,835 of record NC_133134.1, read on the forward strand.
ACCAAAGCAGTTTTGAGGGCTTCATTGCCTCATTAGACAGCCTCCGGGCCCAAGCTCAAGCCTCCTGCCCGCCCGCCCACCACCCTGGCCAAGTGCATCCATTCCCGTACCGGGGCCACGGCGCTCGCAGTCCAGAGAGAGCGACCAACCAAGCGAGAAGTGCGTTAGGTGCGCCCCCCTTGTAGGATCTATCGACAGACAAAAGTTTGTTTCAGTAGATCACAGTGAGGTAGCTGCTCTGCTGCTTATGAAACCCTGAGCCCGAATAAGGTCTGTGAATATTTTAGCACCGGGTTCCCATGAACATTCAGTGTGCTGAACAGGTTCAGAGGCGGCGCCCGTCTGTCCGTGCTACAGACCGGTAGCATCGGCACTTCCCGCCGGCCAGTTACCAAGGCCAACCTGACGCACCTGGGTAACGACCTCGCATGTATTCAAGTTCAACAGTGGGCGTGACAGGGAATGAGGAAAGGTGTAACTGACTCATATTGTTTCCTCCAGCCCGGTGGTTGGGGACCACTGAATTACACTGTGTAGTGCGGGGGAGCTATACGCATGCGCACTGGGCAGAAAGAATGGAACTAAAACCCCGGAACCCGGAAACAGTCTCTCAACAGTACTTGTGTATTTATTTTTCTTTTTTTTTCGGAATCTACTGGGAAAGTCTCCAAGATCGACGGGTTGGTGACCACTAGTCTAGACTTTAACACTCCTCTCTCCTATTCCAACCTCACTCCTTCCAAATGCTCCGCTCTCCATCCCTCCACACCAATCCTAACCTCACTATCAAACCCGCAGATAAGGAAGGTGCTGTAGTAGTCTGGTGTACTGACCTCTACCTTGCTGAGGCCCAGAGCCAACTCTCAGACACCTCCTCTTACTTACCCTTCGAATAAGTCCCCACTAAGGAACACCAGGCCAACCTTATCGACTCTGGGGATCTCCCAGCCGCCACCACCACCAACTTCATAGTTCCTGCACCCCGCACCTCCTGTTTCTATCTCCTACCCAAGATCCACAAACCTGCTTGCCCACGTACACCCATTGTTTCAGCTTATTCTTGCCCCTGCCCACTGAACTCATATCGGCTTATCTCGACTCTGTTTTATCCCCCCCTAATTCAGTCCCTTCCCACCTACATCCAAGACATCTCACACGCTCTTGATCTTTTCAAGGATTTCAGGTTCCCTGGTCCCCATCATCTCATTTTCACTATGGATGTCGTCCCTATATACTTCAATCTCCCACCAGGAAGGCCTCAAAGCTCTCCGTTTCTTTCTAGATACCAGACCCAACCAGTTCCCCTCCACCACCACTCTCCTCCGTCTAACAGAACTTGTCCTCACTCTAAATAATTTCTCCTTTGGCTCCTCCAACTTCCTTCAAACAAAAGGGGTAGCCGTGGGCACGCACATAGGTTCTAACTATGCTTGCCTGTTTGTTAACTACATGGAACAGTCCATGTTGCAAGCCTACACTGGTGACCATTCTGCACATTTCCTGCGCTACATCGATGACTGTATTGGTGCTGCTTCCTGCACTCGATGTCATTCACTTTGCCTCCAACTTCCACTCTGCCCTCAAATTCACCTGGTCTATTTCCAACACTTCCCTTCCCTTTCTTGATCTCACTGCCCCCCTCTCCGGAGACATGCATAACCACCAATTTCTATTATAAACCGACAGACTCTCACAGCTACCTGGACTATAACTCATCCCACCATGTTACTTTTAAAAATGCCACCCCCTTCTCTCAGTTCCACCGTCTCCACCGCATCTGCTCTCAGGATTAGGCTTTTCATTCTAGAACGAAGGAAGTGTCCTCCTTTTTCAAAGAAAAGGGCTTCCCTTCCTCCACCATCAACACTACCTTCAACAGCATCTCTTCCATTTAACACATGTCTGCTCTTACTCTATCCTCCTGCCACCCTACCAGGGGATATGGTTCCTCTTGTCCTCACCTACCACCCCACCAGCCTGTGTCTAGCACTTAATTCTCTGAAACTTCCACCACCTCCAATGGGATCCCACCATCAAGCACATCTTTCCCTCACCCACTTTCTGCTTTCAGCAGGGAATGCTCCCTTGGTGGCTCCCTAGTCCACTGAGCTCCCTCCTGGCACTTAACTTTGCAAGTGGAACAAGTGATACAGCTACTCCTATACCTCCACCCTCACTACCATCTACTCTAAACAGTTCTTCCAGGTGAGGTGACTCTTCACCTGTGAGTCTGTTAGGGTCATTTACCATGTTCAGTGCTCCTGGTGTGGCCTCCTGTACATCAGTGAGACCTAACATAGACTGGGAGACTGCTTCGACGAACATCTATGCTCTGTCCAGCAAAACAAGCAGGATCTCCCAGTGACCACCCATTTTAATTCCACTTCCCATTTCTATTCTGATATGTCCATCCATGGCCTCCTCCACTGTCGTGATGAGGCCACACTTAGGTTGGAGGAACATTCATTACATTCTGTTTGGGTAGCCTCCAACCTGATGGCATGAACATCGATTTCTCAAACTTCTGGTAATGCCCTCCAACCACCCCCCCACCTCCATTTCCCGTCCCCTTTTCCCTCTCTCTCCCCATCTAACCAATCAACTTCCCAGCTCTTTATTTAATCCCTACCCTCCAGGTTTCACCTATTACCTGGTGTTTCTCACTCCTCTTGCCCCACCTTTTAAATCTACAACTCAGTTTTTTCCCTCCAGTCGTAGCAAAGGGTTTTGGCCTGAAACATCTACTGTACTTTTTTTCATAGATACTGCCTGGCCTGCTGAGTTCCTCCAGCATTTTGTGTGTGTTATAAGACAGCAGAAGGTGGAATCTAATGAGACAGGACAGAAGGTCATGGAAAAAAAGAAGATGGGGAGGTGCACCAGAGAGACGATAGTTGGAGGAGCAATACCTTATATTCCATCTGGGGTAGCCTCCAACCTGATGGCAAGAACAGCAATTTCTTGAACTTCTGGTAATGGCCCCTCCCCCTTCACCATTCCCCATTCCCTTTTCCCTCTCACCTCATTTCCTTGCCTGCACATCACCTCCCTCTCGTGCTCCTCCCCACTTTTCTTTCTTTTGTATCTTCTGCCCAATGGTGGCTGGGGGGTGAGTGGAAGAGAAGCGAGGATATCCATGGAGCGCCACTTACGATGCTGGTCTTTCTTTCATGTTGCTAACTGTTTTACCAAGGCAACAAGGAGTGAAGACAGAGTCCATAGAGGAGAGACTGGTTTTTGCAAAGCACCAAGCTGTATCCACAGCTCTCTGCAGTTTCTAACAGTTTTAAGAATCTTAAGCTGGAACGTGGGTGAATGCTAGAAAACTAGTCATGGGATTAGACATCAAGGCTCAATTTCATAAAAGTTAATTAAATACGCTAATTTCCAATGAAGAACATGGTAACTGAGAACATACAAGGTATGTAAGCAATTTGAACAGAAAAACCAGACCCAATAATTTACCTTCCATTAAGAGTGAGAGGAAAGATGAAACATCTAAAGTAAATCAGATCAAAGGAAAATACACACTGGTTGTGCCCTTTAGGGATGGAAATCTATACCTCATTCAGAATAATTATTGACAGGTGAATGGACAACAATCTCAAAAATAGTTCCAATCTCCACACAACCTGACCTTATTAAAGTTATAACTTTTAAATATTCTGGTTACATCTGCAGAAAATGTGATACTTACAGTATTATCACCAGTTCGTCAATATTCTTGCAAACTACTGAAAAGTCATCTAATTCTGGAAGCAAAGCATGCAATTTGAATGCAACTTTCCAACACTCTACACAAAAGTGACAATGGCTTAACATCAATGTGGAGATTAAAAACAATGTTTTGAAATAACACAGATTTGGTGCAATAGACATGGCTGGGAGGGAGTTTAGTCCCATTTAATGGAAGGGGCCTATCTCCTGATTCAATAGCATGGCTGCAAGAGGACCAGGGCTGGGAAATAAATATTCAAGGTATATGTCCTATTGAAAGGACAGACAAGTGGGCAGAGGGGGTGGGGTGACTCTATTGGTGAGGAATGAAATTCAGTCCCTTGTGAGGGGTGACATAGAATCAGGAGATGTAGAGTCAGTATGGATAGAACTGAGAAATTGTAAGGGCAAAAAGACCCTAATGGAAGTTATCTACAGGCCCCCAAATAGTAGCCTGGATATAGGTTGCAAGCTGAATCAAGTTAAAATTGGCATGTCGCAAAGGTGATGCCATGGTTGTTATGGCGATTTCAACATGCAGGTAGACTGGGAAAATCAGGCTGGTACTGGACCCCAAGAAAGGGAGTTTGTGGAGTGCCTCTGAGATGGATTCTTAGAGCAGCTTGTACAGGAGCTTACCAGGGAGAAGGCAATTCTGGATTTAGTGTTGTGTAATGAACCAGATTTGATAAGGGAACTCGAGGTAAAGGAGCCATTAGGAGGTAGTGACAATAATATGATAAGCTTCAATCTACAATCTGAGAGGGAGAAGGGAAAATCAGAAGTGTCAGTATTACAGTTGAACAAAGGGGACTATGAAGCCATGAGGGAGGAGCTGGCCAAAGTTGACTGGAAGGATACCCTAGCAGGGATGACAGTGGAACAACAATGGCAGGTATTTCTGAGAATAATACAGAAGGTGCAGGATCAGTTCATTCCAAAAAGGAAGAAAGATTCTAAGGGGAGTAGGGAGCAACTGTGGCTGACAAGGGAAGTCAAGGACAATATAAAAATAAAGGAGAAGTATAACATAGCAAAGATAAGCCGGAAGCCAGAGGATTGGGAAACTTTTAAAGAGCAACAGAAGATAACTAAAAAGGCAATACAGGGAGAAAAGATGAGGTACAAAGGTAAGCTAGCCAAGAATATAAAGGATAGTAAAAGCTTCTTTCAGTATGTGAAGAGGAAAAAATTAGTTAAGACCAAAGTTGGGCCCTTGAAGACAGAAACAGGTGAATTTATTATGGGGAACAAAGAAATGGCAGACAGGTTGAACAGGTACTTTGAATCTGTCTTCACTAGAGAAGACACAATCTCCCAGAGAACCTAGGGTAATGGAGGAACTGAAGGAAATTCATATAGATAGATAGATAGATAGATACTTTATTCATCCCCATGGGGAAATTCAACTTTTTTCCAATGTCCCATACACTTGTTGTAGCAAAACTAATTACATACCAATACTTAACTCAGTAAAAAATATGATATGCATCTAAATCACTATCTCAAAAAGCATTAATAATAGCTTTTAAAAAGTTCTTAAGTCCTGGCGGTAGAATTGTAAAGCCTAATGGCATTGGGGAGTATTGACCTCTTCATCCTGTCTGAGGAGCATTGCATCGATAGTAACCTGTCGCTGAAACTGCTTCTCTGTCTCTGGATGGTGCTATGTAGAGGATGTTCAGAGTTATCCATAATTGACCGTAGCCTACTCAGCGCCCTTCGCTCAGCTACCGATGTTAAACTCTCCAGTACTTTGCCCACGACAGAGCCCGCCTTCCTTACCAGCTTATTAAGACGAGAGGCGTCCCTCTTCTTAATACTTCCTCCCCAACACGCCACCACAAAGAAGAGGGCGCTCTCCACAACTGACCTATAGAACATCTTCAGCATCTCACTACAGACATTGAATGACGCCAACCTTCTTAGGAAGTACAGTCGACTCTGTGCCTTCCTGCACAAGGCATCTGTGTTGGCAGTCCAGTCTAGCTTCTCGTCTAACTGTACTCCCAGATACTTGTAGGTCTTAACCTGCTCCACACATTCTCCATTAATGATCACTGGCTCCATATGAGGCCTAGATCTCCTAAAGTCCACCACCATCTCCTTGGTCTTGGTGATATTGAGACGCAGGTAGTTTGAGTTGCACCATATCACAAAGTCCTGTATCAGTTTCCTATACTCCTCCTCCTGTCCATTCCTGACACACCCCACTATGGCCGTGTCATCAGCGAACTTCTGCACATGGCAGGACTCCGAGTTATATTGGAAGTCTGATGTGTACAGGGTGAACAGGACCGGAGAGAGTACGGTTCCCTGCGGCGCCCCTGTGCTGCTGACCACCGTGTCAGACCTACAGTCTCCCAACCGCACATACTGAGGTCTATCTGTCAAGTAGTCCACTATCCAATCCACCATGTGAGAGTCTACTCCCATCTCCGTTAGTTTGTGCCTTAAGATCTTGGGCTGGATGGTGTTAAAGGCACTAGAGAAGTCAAGGAATGTAATCCTCACAGCACAACTGACCCCCTCTAGGTGAGAGAGTGATTTGTGCAGCAGTCGGGTAGACTGATGGGACTGAAGGCTGATAAATCCCCAGGGCCTAATGGTCTGCATCGCAGGGTACTTAAGGAGGTGGCTTTAGAAATCGTGGACACATTGGTAATCATTTTCCAATGTTCTATAGATTCAGGATCAGTTCCTGAGGATTGGAGGGTAGCTAATGTTATCCCATTTTTTTAGGAAAGGAGGGAGAGAGAAAACGGAATTATAGACCAGTTAGCCTGACATCAGTGGTGGGGAAGATGCTGGAGTCAATTATAAAAGATGAAATAGCGGCACATCTGGATAGCAATAACAGGATTCAGCATGGATTCACGAAGGGGAAATCATGCTTGACTAATCTTCTGGAGTTTTTTTTGAGGATGTAACTATGAAAATGGACAAGGGAGAACCAGTGGATGTAGTGTACCTGGACTTTCAGAAAGCCTTTGATAAGGTCCCACATAGGAGATTAGTGGGCAAAATTACAGCACATGGTATTGGGGGTAGGGTACTGACATGGATAGAAAATCGGTTGGCAGACAGGAAACAAAGAGTAGGAATTAATGGGTCCCTTTCAGAATGGCAGGCAGTGACTAGTGGGGTACCGCAAGGCTCGGTGCTGGGACCGCAGCTATTTACAATATACATTAATGATTTAGATGAAGGGATTAAAAGTAACATTAGCAAATTTGCAGATGACACGAAGCTGGGTAGCAGTGTGAAATGTGAGGAGGATGTTATGAGAATGCAGGGTGACTTGGACAGGTTGGATGAGTGGGCAGATGCATGGCAGATGCAGTTTAATGTAGATAAATATGAGGTTATCCACTTTGGTGGCAAGAACAGGAAGGCAGATTACTATCTGAATGGTGTCAAGTTAGGAAAAGGGGAAGTACAACGAGATCTAGGTGTCCTTGTTCATCAGTCACTGAAAGTAAGCATGTAGGTACAGCAGGCAGTGAAGAAAGCTAATGGCATGTTGGCCTTCATAACAAGGGGAGTTGAGCATAGGAGCAAAGAGGTCCTTCTGCAGTTGTACAGGGCCCTGGTGAGACCACACCTGGAGTACTGTGTGAAGTTTTGGTGTCCAAATTTGAGGAAGGACATTCTTGCTATTGACGGAGTGCAGCATTGGTTCATGAGGTTAATTCCCGGGATGGCAGGACTATCAAATGTTGAAAGCTTGGAGCGAGTGGGCTTGTATACACTGGAATTTAGGAGGATGAGAGGGGATCTGATTGAAACACATAAGATTATTAAGGGATTGGACATGCTAGAGGCAGGAAACATGTTCCTGATGTTGGGGGAGTCCAGAACCAGAGGCCACAGTTTAAGAATAAGGGGTAGGCCATTTAGAACGGAGTTCAGGAAAAACGTTTTCACCCAGAGAGTTGTGGATCTGCGGAATGCTCTGCCTCAGAAGGCAGTGGAGGCCAATTCTCTGGATGCTTTCAAGAAAGAGTTAGATAGAGCTCTTAAAGATAGCAGAGTCAAGGGATATGGGGAGAAGGCAGGAACGGGGTACTGATTGTGGATGATCAGCCATGATCACAGTGAATGGTGGTACTGGCTCAAAGGGTCGAATGGCCTACTCCTGCACCTATTGTCTATTGTCATTTGAAACGGACAAAATAAAGAAAGCAGCATCTCCAATGTTGAAATACATTTACAAAGGAAAATATTACAATTGGAAATAATTTGGACAATGTGTAGCTCGGATGGTTTATGGTTGTTGGAGTTGTTCTTCGATCTTGGCAATTTACTTGCAAACGTTTTGTCACCATACGAAGAGACATCATTAGTGCACTGTCGATTGTGATGCATCCTCCAAATGCCAAGTTCTTCAAGACCAAGCAAAGATAGCATATGCAAACTGGGAGAATTCTGCTATATGCATCTACTTTAAATTTAATGGCTTTACAAACAATTGAAAGAGACTCAGATGGATTCGCCCATTTCCGGGTTCATAGCAGAGGCCATCATGCAAAAGTTAGAAGGATGGTGTTGCCAATTATGAACCCTAAAATTTGGGTCCGAATATTGAGAACACCTTTGTCATAGTAAAACAGTGAAATTGAAAGAACTTATAACCTAACCAATGATATGTTTGATGATATTAAGTTCGCAATAGAAACAGAAATTGAGGAAAAACTAGCATTCTTGGACATGCTTGTCAGTAGAAACTTCCATTTATCATAAAGAAACACACACAGATCAGATTCTAAATTATCACAGCAATCACACAAATGCACAAAAGAGCTGTATTAAAAATTTGTTCTGAAGAGCAGAGACACACTGCAATGCAACAGCACTAAAATAAAAAGGAGAAATAGCTCTTAAAAGTATTCACAGAAAATAGATACCCACAGAATTTCATACAAAATGCCTACGAGGTCGACAACGCACCAACCAAGAAGCAACCAAACAGGTTGTCCTTCCATACATTCAGAATATCTCAGAAATGACAAACTGACTGCTCCAAGAACATAGAATTCCAGTTGCACATAGGCCAACGGCAACATTGAGGGAAGTACTTTACAGACCCAAAGAATCAATCAAACTACTGGAAAAGACCAATGCGGTTTACAAAATCCAATGCAGGGACTGCAGCAAACATTATGATAGCCAAACTGGAACAAAACTATCCACAAGGATCTATGAACATCAACTGGCTGTGAAGCTGCATGACCAACTCTCTCTAGTCTCTCACATGAGGATCGAGAAGGACACAAATTTGACTGGAGCATCAAAGTCATAGCACAAGGAAACACGTGGCAAACCAGGGAATTCCTAGAAGCGTAGTTTTCCATGAATAATTCTGTAAACAAACATGTAGATCTCAATCCTAATAATGAGCCAATGCAGGCAAAATTCCAGACCACAATGCACAACATTCTTCACACAACCAATCAGTGATGAGATTTCCTCCCCACATCACAAATGAGTTTTGGAAATGATGAAAAATCAGCTGATAAGTATATAAAGGCCAAGCATTCGGAGGACACACCACAATCAACAGCGCACTGATGATGTCTCCTCGTATGGCAATTAAATATTTGCAAGTAAATTGCCAAGGTCAGAGAACAACTCAACCCAACAACTATTACCATCCTAATTCTCCATTATCAACCCCTGAAAACATCTCAGGTCCCAGACAAAATAATTGCAAAATCCAAGACAATATAAATAATGAAATGTTTCTTTATTCAGATGCAACTTTGCTTAAGTTGCATTTCCTCACATACCATGACATCCAATATGTTTGATGTGAGTTTTCTTGCACTTTACCCATTTAAATCTTTGCAGAAAAACGACTTATGAAGACGTCTTAATATCCATTAACTGGTTATGCAACTCAACAGGACTAGTTTACTTTCCAAATCTCAGACAAACTGCCTCAGTCACTTATGTTCATTTTCCCTACCTCTACATGCAAGTCGTTTTTATCTACAGTCACTCCCAAAACCATGTTTTCAAAAGTATTCCAAACAATGGCCAAAGTAGTTATCAGAAAGTGAAAATGCACTGAATAAATCCACAAGTTTCAAGATACAGTACTTGATGCACATCAACATTTAATTGCGTACAATCAGTATAACCATACCAGAAAATATACATGTTGCCACCATGACCTCTGACTGAACCTCAGCAAGAATCTTGTGCCAGGTTCTCCCAACCAGAATCCTGAGACCAGATGTCAACTGCATCTCTCAGATCGTTGAAAATGTAGTGGCACCACCCAACCAGCAACATCTGGCTGATTGACTGCTGAAGGTCAGAATCAGGTTTAATATCACTGACACGTGCTGTTTTGCAGCAGCAGTATAGTGTATAATACATAATAACTGTACAAAGTATAAAAAAATAAATAAGTAGTACAAGAGAGCAAAATAGTGAGGTTCATGGACCATTCAGAATTCTGATGATGGTGGGGAAGTACTAGTTCCTATATCATTGTGTGAGTCTTCATTGTCCTTTATCCCTGTGAAGAGGATGCTTCCTATGATAGGAGCGGCTAAGACCAGAGGACACAGCCTCAGAACAGAGTGATGTCCTTTTAGAATGAAGATGGTGGTAGTGATGAGAAGAGGGCATGTTCTGGGTAGTGGAGGTCCTTCATGATGGATGCTGCCTTCTTGAGACACTACCTGAGAACACTGAGGCTGTCTACAAGAAGGGTCAGAGCAGTCTCTATTTCCTGAGGAAACTGAGGTCCTTTAACATCTGCAGGACAATGCTGAGGATGTTCTACGAGTCTGTGGTGGCCAGTGCTATCATGTTTGCTGTTGTGTGCTGGGGCAGCAGGCTGAGGGTAGCAGACACCAACAGAATCAACAAACTCATTCGTAAGGCCAGTGATGTTGTGGGGGTGGAACTGGACTCTCTGACGGTGGTGTCTGAAAAGAGGATGCCGTCCAAGTTGCATGCCATCTTGGACAATGACTCACATCCACTCCATAATGTACTGGTTAGGCACAGGAGTACATTCAGCCAGAGACTCATTCCACCGAGATGCAACACTGAGCATCATAGGAAGTCTTTCCTGCCTGTGGCCATCAAACTTTACAACTTCTCCCTCGGAGTGTCAGACACCCTGAGCCAATAGGCTGGTCCTGGATTTATTTCCACTTGGCACAATTTACTTATTATTATTTAATTATTTATGGTTTTATATTGCTATATTTCTACACTATTCTTGGTTGGTGCGACTGTAATGAAACCCAATTTCCCTCGGGATCAATAAAGTATGTCTGTCTGTACCTTTTGTAGATGTCCTCAATGGTAGGGATGTTAGTGCCCATGATGGAGCTGGCTGAGTTGACAGTGTTTTCCAATCCTGTGCATTGACCATAAAAATAGGTGCTGAATGAGACCATTCGGCCTGCTGAGTCTGCTCTGCCATTGGCACCTCTATACCAGATGGTTATACAACTAATCAAAATGCTCTTTATGGTATGTCTGTAGAAACTTGCTAGAGTCCTCTGTGACTCACCAAATCTCCTCAAACTCAAATTTATAGATCTAGTCCATGATGGCTAGTTCTTCACTTGCAAAGCTCAGGAGAGAATAGTCCTCAGGAGCAACGGCATAACTTTTGGTGACTGTAGATGCCAATTCTGGAGATGCAGACTCTGGAGCAGCAAGGACACGGAACAGTTGGGATGTGGGCACTTGGGGAGTAGGATCTTTCCTGCGTCTCTTCTCTTCAGCAGTTGTTCTTTTGCATTTCTCAAAATCCTTGGCTGCTCTGTGGATCAGCATTCTCCAGGGGCCTCTGTCACAAGCCAGCTGCTGTCACTTGTTGACCTTGATATTTGCCTGAGAGAGCTGTTACTTAAGTTGGTCTTTGTACCACTTGCATGGGGCACCACGATCTCTCTTGCCCTGACAGTGTTCTCAGATTTAGACCATAAGACCAGAAGATATAGGAGCAGAATTAGGCCATTTGACCCATCGAGTCTGCTCCACCATTTCAGATTCAGAATCAGGTTTATTATCACCGGCATGGTACGTGAAATTTGTTAGCTTAGCAGCAGCAGTTCAATGCAATACATAATCTAGCAGAGAAAAAATAATAACAAAATAAAACTAACAATAATCAATAAACAAGAAAATCAATTACGTATATTGAATAGACTTTTAAAAATCATGCAAAAACAGAAATACTGTATATTTTTAAAAAGTGAGGTAGTGTCCAAAGATTCAATGTCCATTTAGGAATTGGACGGCAGAGCGGAAGAAGCTGTTCCTGAATCGCTGAGTGTGTGCCTTCAGGCTTCTGTACCTCCTACCTGATGGTAACAGTGAGAAAAAGGCATGCCCTGGGTGCTGGAGGTCCTTAATAATGGATGCTGCCTTTCTGAGACACCGCTCCCTAAAGATGTCCTGGGTACTTTATAGGCTAGGACCCAAGATGGAGCTGACTAGAATTACAACCTTCTGCAGCTTCTTTCAGTCCTGTGCAGTAGCTCCTCCATACCAGAGAGTGATGCAGCATGTCAGAATGCTCTCCACGGTACAACTGTACAATTTTTTTTAATGTATTTGTTGACATGCCAAACCCCTTCAAACTCCTAATAAAGTATAGCCGCTCTCTTGCCTTCTTTATTACTACATTGGTAAGTTGCGGACCAGGTTAGACCTTCAGAGATCTTATCACCCAGGAACTTGAAGCTGCTCACTCTCTCCACTTCTGATTCCTCTATGGGGATTGGTATGCGTTCCTTCACGACTAATCCAATTTTCCTCTCGGCTCCAATCTCCTGTCTTCTCTTCATATCCCTTCATGCCCTGACCAATCAAGAATCTATCAACTTCTGCCTTACATATACATAAAGACTTGGCTTCCACAGCTGCCTATGGCAAAGAATTCTGCAGATTCACCACTCTCTGGCTAAAGAAATTCTTCTTCATCTTCATTCTAAAAGGACACCCCTCTATTCTGAGGCTGTGTCCTCTGGTATTAGACTCATAAGAAACATCTACTCTACGAAAGCTTTTCACCATTCGATAGGTTTCAACGAGGTCACCCCTCATTCTTCTGAATCCCAGCGAATACAGGCCCAGAGTCATTAAACTGTCTTCAGTTGACAAGCCATTCAATCCTGGAATTATTTTCCTCAACCTCCTTTGAACACTCTCCAGTTTCAGCACATCCTTTCCAAGATAAGGGGTCCAAAACTGCTTGCTCATTCTCCTAATCCAAGTCCTTCTGTAGCCACTCCACTTCCTCAAAACCACCTGCCCCACCACCTATCTTCATACTGTCTGCAAACTTTGCAATAAAGCCATCAATTCCATCATCCAAATCACTAACATGTAACATAAAAAGCAGTCCTAACAGACCCCTGTAGAACACCACTAGTCACCGGCAGTCAACTAGAAAAGGCTCCCTTTATTCCCATTCTTTGCCTCCTGCCACTCAGCAACTGTTTTATCCATGCTAGAATCTTTCCTGTAATACTGTGGGCTTGTTGCTTGTAAAGCAGTCTCACGTGTGGCACCTTGTCAAAGCCTTCTGAAAATCCAAGTACATAACATCAACCAATTACCCTTTGTCTATCCTGCTTGTTATTTCTTCAATGCATTCTAACGGATTTGTCAGGCAAGAATGATACAGGTCTAAGCCTATGATACCATAGAAACATCATCACATAAGCTGTAGGCCAGTATATTGCCCAAGGCTATTATTAAGACCCCACTTCACATACAGAAGCAGTTCTGTACCAAATGTAACTACCGTAGATTCCGGACTACAGAGCGCACCTGATTAAAAGCCGCTGGCTCTAATTTTAGAAATAAAATCAATTTTTTACTTATAAAGGCCGCACCGGATTTTCGGCCGCAGGTGTCCCACGTTGTAATATGAGATATTTACACAGAAAGATATTACACGTGAGGATTTTTTAACTTTTAATTAAATCCATATGGTAACAAAAACAAATACATATTGCAAATGCTTTTTTTCGAACCGTGCCCGTAACGCGGCTACTTTTAAATATACGTTGCGTATACTTCTTTACTGAACAACATTCCAATATCTCCTAACGACTGGTAAAAAATATATATACTGCAGCCTACCAGGAAAAGTTATTGATCGCCTTTAACTTAAAAGCAGCGTTTTCGCTCCGCCGCTCCCCCCCCGCCGTCCCGTTTATCGCAAACGGCATTTAAAAGCAGCGTTTCGCTCGGGTCTAATGCCCCCTCCTTCCCGTTTATCGCAAACCGGTATCCCACAAGACGCGGCAAAACCGGGTGTGACGTCATAGCATCCCGCGATGTAGTACAGAAAACAAATATAGTTAAAACTCTTCTAACTTTAACTAGAAAATGAATTACTAAGCGAAAATATTATAAACTAAATAACTGCCATGAAGGCAGCACAATGCTTTTCTTCGAATGTTTTCCATGTTGATGAGGGTGAGTACAAATGACTGATTTACAATAATTTAATTGTGAAAGCGCGCTTGATTTATCGTACAATTTCATTGGACCTCTGTGAACTACTCATCAATTTTATTGGTCTACTGTTACGAGGCAAAATGTTTTCGGCGGCATGAAAAAAAATAATACATTAGCCGCTCCGTATTAAAGGCCACAAAGTTCAAAGCTGTTCAAAATGTGGGAAAAAAGTAGCGGCTTAAAATCCGGAATCTACGGTATTCTGCCCGTAGTTCAGTGCAGTCAGAATGCTCGGAATGCTGTCACTGTTTAGCCAAATCCAAGATAAAAGCCACAGAACCCATTCAGGTCGGTATTTTACTGGGCAGTCATGTGGCAATTGAAACAATCAGCAAAACTTCAAATGAAAAAAATCAGACCGAACAGGGGAAACAATTCAGCTTCAGCTAGTCTCTAGCGAGTCTGGTTAATTTAGCATCACCTCTGCTCCACCATAATAACCTGTCATAAGGGACCTTCAGAAGTAGGTTTTCCTTTAATACATGCATTGTGATCAGCAAGAAGGATTTTCATATCTACAGGGAACTCAGCAGAAACTCAACATCTATGAAAAGGAATAAATAGTCAACATTTCAGGCCAAGACTCCATCAGGTCCTGATCAAGCTATTTATTCATTTCTATAGATGTTGCCTGACCTGCTGAGCTCCCCCAGCACTTTGTGTGTGTTGTTCTGGATTTCCAGCATTACATCGCAGAATCTCTTGTGGTTATTTATCTATTTAGAGATACAGCACAGAACAGGCACCTCAAGACCCACGAGCCGCACTATCCAACAACCCACCTATTTAACCCTAGCCTAATCACAGCAGAATTTACAATGACCAATTAAGCTACTAACCTGTACATCTTTGGACTGTGGAAAGAAACCACAGCACTGGAGGAAACCCATGCAATTCACAGGGAGAACATACAAACTCCTTACAGACAGTGCCAGAATTGAACTCCAAATACCCCAAGCTGTAATAACATCACATTAAGCACTATGCTACCATGGCATGCCATTATTCATATTGACAACTACAGTAGATTTTCTTCTGTGTTTCTAGATATGATAACAGAGGCAGAATTTGTTTATCCTCAACTGCCCCTTCAAAGTAAAGAATATGGACTTAATGTAGGACAATGGGATTAGTACAGATGGGCAACCAGAGATTCATTTTCTTCTGGACATACTCAATAAATCCAATAACCATAATAAAATTAATGAAAGAATTCACCAATAGGATGGAAACCAGTGTACAAAATACAACAAACTATGCAAATACAGAAAGAAAAATAAGAAATAATAATAATAAACAATAAATATTGAGAACATGAGATGAAGAGTCCTTAAAAATGAGTCCATGGGTTGAGGGAACAGTTCAGTTGATGGGGTGAGTGGAGTTGAGTGATGTTATGTCCTCTGGTTCAAGAGCATGATGATTGAGGAGTAATAACAGACAGACAGATACTTTATTGATCCCGAGGGAAACTGGGTTTCGTTACAGTTGCACCAACCAAGAATAGTGTAGAAATACAGCAAAATAAAACCATAATTAATTAAATAATAATAAGTTAATCATGCCAAGTGGAAATAAGTCCAGGACCAGCCTATTGGCTCAGGGTGTCTGACACTCTGAGGGAGGAGTTGTAAAGTTTGATGGCCACAGGTAGGAATGACTTCCTATAACGCTCAGTGTTACATCTCGGTGGAATGAGTCTCTGGCTGAATGTACTCCTGTGCCTAACCAGTACATTATGGAGTGGATGGGAGTCATTGTCCAAGATGGCATGCAACTTGGACAGCATCCTCTTTTCAGACACCACCATCAGAGAGTCCAGTTCCACCCCCACAACATCACTGGCCTTACGAATGAGTTTGTTGATTCTGTTGGTGTCTCCTACCCTCAGCCTGCTGCCCTAGCACACAACAGCAAACATGATAGCACTGGCCACCACAGACTCGTAGAACATCCTCAACATCGTTTGGCAGATGTTAAAGGACCTCAGTCTCCTCAGGAAATAGAGACTGCTCTGACCCTTCTTGTAGACAGCCTCAGTGTTCCTTGACCAGTCCAGTTTATTGTCCATTCGTATCCCCAGGTACTTGTAATCCTCCACTATGTCCACACTGACCCCTTGGATGGAAACAGGAGTCACCGGTGCCTTAGCCCTCCTCAGATCCACCACCAGCTCCTTAGTCTTTTTCACATTAAGCTGCAGATGATTCTGCTCACACCATGTGACAAAGTTTCCCACCGTAGCCCTGTGCTCAGCCTCATCTCCCTTGCTGATGCATCCAACAATGGCAGAGTCATCAGAAAACTTCTGAAGATGACAAGACTCTGTGCAGTAGTTGAAGTCCGAAGTGTAGATGGTGAAGAGAAAGGGAGACAGGACAGTCCCCTGTGGAGCCCCAGTGCTGCTAACCACTCTGTCTGACACACAGTGTTGCAAGCGCACGTACTGTGGTCTGCCAGTCAGGTAATCAATAATCCATGACACCCGGGAAGTATCCACCTGCACTGTCAGCTTCTCAGAGCAGAGCAGGGTGGATGATGTTGAACGCACTGGAGAGGTCAAAAAACATGACCCTCACGGTGCTCGCCGGCTTGTCCAGGTGGGCGTAGACACGATTCAGCAGGTAGACGATGACATCCTCAACTCCTAGTCGGGGCTGATAGGTGAACTGGAGGGGGACTAAGTGTGGCCTAACCATAGGCTGGAGCTGCTCTAGAACAAGTCTCTCCAGGGTCTTCATGATGTGGGAGGTCAATGCCACCATCTGTAGTCATTGGAGCCACCGTTCTGAACCTGGTGGCGTGGGTCCTGAGGCTCCTGTATTTCTTCCTGGTGGCAGAAGCAAAAAGAAAGCGTGGCTTGTGTGGCGGGAATCCCTGATAATGGATGATGATGGAGTAGTATCATTTCAAATACACAAGTGTAAAGAACAAAGCAGTTACTCCAGATCCGATGCAGCACAAAAAAACACAAAACGTAATAATAATAAAAGAAAGCATAATAAATGTAAATATATAAAACAGCTTACGTACATAGATTTATTGTATGTCCATAAAGTGACACTGTGCACAACAGTCTCTGTACATAAGTGACTGACAGGAAATGATAAAGTAGCAGTTATTAGGGTGTGGTGGGGTGGGTTAGTGAGTGGAGGTGTTGATCAGTCTTACTCCTTGGGGAAAATAACTGGTGGTCCTGGTGTGGATGCTACGTAGCCTCCTCCTTAATGGAAGTGAACAAACAATCTATAAGCAGAGTGGGTGGGATCCTTCATGATGTTCCTGGCCCTTTTCCAGCACCTTTCTGCATGTATCAAAGCAAAAGCAGCTAAATGGAGACAGGAAAGACTGCAGATGCTGGCAATCTGGAGCAATGCACAGAGGAGTTGGGGGAACTCAGAGTTAGGCTGCATCTGTGGAGGGATATAGGCAGTCAATATTTCAGGTCGAGACCCTTCATCAGCTAAATAGAAGCTTAGCCAGAAGGAATAAAAAAAAACAACCTCTAAAAGACTCAAATTCAGTTCCAATAAGTGGTAGTGTCTAACTATAAATTCAATGCAAACCTTGTTAGGTTACACTAATGGTTACAGATGATAACATACTCTTGAGAATTACTTCAGAATTGTGAAGATTAAAAAGTTGTGATCATTTTAACTGATATTTAAAGACTTGTTCAAATACTAGGAACTGAAGTGAAAACACTAGAACACCTCCACGTATCTGTCAGCATCTAAAAATAGATGTTCAGCTTCCCTTTTCAGACCAGTACTTTCCTTCATTGGACTGATCGTCCTCCAGAGTCAAACCAGTACCTTCCATGTTTATAAAACCAATCTTTTACATCAAAATATCTATTCCACACAGAAAACCAGCCCAGACTTATGTTTGGCAGATTATAGCAGCATGTTAGATGCCCCAAAAGCCCGAAGTGGAAAATTTGCCCTTCAAGCCCAGGCATCACACCACTTGCCAGGAAGGTGTCAAACCACATTAGTGAGGAATCGGTAAAAGTGCACTTAACAGGATTAGCTCAAATCAACAGGAATTTATGAAAGGGAAAATGCATCCCGTAAAGTGCAAAAGAAACAAGAGGATACAGTACATTGAGATTTTTAAAAGACATTTGATAAGGTGCCTCATAAGATACGGGTTTGTGGGGTTATAACGATTATTAAATAGGAGAGAGGATAGCAAATTCAAGGGCAAGGATCAAGACATGAAAATTTCTTTTTTCTCCAAAAATACTTTATTCAGAAGAATTACAAAATAAAGTTATTTACATAGAAAAAAACATTAGTTAAATCTGAGTCCTTATACAATAAAGTTATTTTACAATAAATTATGCGTTGACTCTCTGTTCCTATTCAAATTAAAGATGTTTACAATAAAACATTCACTGACTCTCAAACTTTAGACAAGGATTAAAGACTTATTTACAATAAAATAAAATTATTAACGATAAACATCCAGGTGTTGACTCTCATTCCTTTACCGAAGTTCCTTTACAGTCTATACAATTCCAGCCACTCCTGGGGCACCATGTTGACTCATCTATCCACACCGCTGATGAGGGGTATTCTCCTCCCCACCCGACCCCTCCCACTCTCAAGGGTGATGAACCTTAAACCGTGGTCCTTCCCCAACGGGCCTTTGCAGTGGCTTCACCAAACGAGTGTATCCCTCAGCACATACTCCTGCAGGCGAGAATGTGCCAGACGGCAGCACTCAGCTACGGTTATCTTCATCTCCTGGTAGACCACCAAGTTTCGGGCTGGCCAAAGATCGTCCTTCACCGAGTTGATGATCTGCCAGCAGCACCGGATGTTTGTCTCCGTGTGCGTCCCCAGGAACAGTCCTCAGTTACGCAGCTGCTGGGCATGAATCTTGACACCATCCCTTCCATTTTCCTCCACACCTTTATCGCGAGCCCACAGTGTACAAAGACATGAAAAATGTGACACCAGGACAATTCAGGAATTCACAAGTTCCATAAGAAATGGAAATGTCTGCAGAAAGGAGTGGACACAGCCCATCCACCATAAGTAAACCCCTCCCCACCATCAGCACATTTACATACAGCACTGCCACAGGAAAGCAGCATCCATCATCAAGGACCCCTTCCACCCTGGCAATCTCTTCTCTCTGTTGTCATCAGGCAGGAGGTACAAGGGCCTCAGGACCCACACCACCAAGTTCAGGAACAGTTATTACCTCTCAACCATTAAGCTCCTGAACCAGTGTGGGTAACAACACTTAGTACTCCTCTGAACTGATTCCACAATCTACAGACTCATTTTCTAGAACTCAACATTTAATGGTCTCAGTATTATTTTTTTTATTTTCAAAATTTGTCTTCTTTTGTACACTAGTTATTTCTTGTTCTTTCCTTATATATAGTTTATTATACATTCAACTGTATTTATTTTCCTGTACATGCCAACAAGACAAAGAATCTCAAGGTAGTATATGGTGACAGATAGATAGATAGATAGATAGATAGATAGATAGATAGATAGATAGATAGATAGATAGATAGATAGATAGATAGATAGATAGATAGATAGATAGATAGATAGATAGATAGATAGATAGATAGATACTTTATTCATCCCCATGGGGAAATTCAACTTTTTTTCCAATGTCCCATACACTTGTTGTAGCAAAACTAATTACATACAATACTTAACTCAGTAAAAAATATGATATGCATCTAAATCACTATCTCAAAAAGCATTAATAATAGCTTTTAAAAAGTTCTTAAGTACTGGCGGTTGAATTGTAAAGCCTAATGGCATTGGGGAATATTGACCTCTTCATCCTGTCTGAGGAGCACTGCATCGATAGTAACCTGTCGCTGAAACTGCTTCTCTGTCTCTGGATGGTGCTTTGATATATACTTTGATAATAAATTTACTTTGACTTCGATAAGTATAAAGGATGGTTGATTGATATAATGTTGTTTTTATCCACATTAAATTAAGAAAATTCAAAATTACATGGCTTAAGAGCTAACATTAAGTAAGACAGAAAATGCTGAAGAATATTTGTATTACATAGGAACAGTAACAACAAAGTTGTAGTGAATAGAATCAGAATTAGGTTTAATATCACTGACGTGCTGTGAAATTTGTTGTTTTGCGGTAGCAGCACATTGGTATACATGACATTTTTTTAAAAACTATAAATTACAATAAGAAATGTATTTTAAAAATTAAATTTAGTTTTTTTTTAAAAGGCAAAACAAAATAGTGAGGCAGTATTCATAGGTTCATTGTCCATTCAGAAATCTGGTGATGGAGGGTAAGAAGCTGTTACTGAAACTTTAAATGGGGGTATTCAGGCTCTGTACACCCTCCATGATAGTACCAATGAGAGGAGGTCATGTCCCAGATGATGGGGGTCTTTAATGATGGATGCCACCTTTTTGGGGTATTACCTTTTAAAAGTGTCCTCAATGCAGGGAGAGCCTCGTGCCCATAATGGAGCTGATGAATCATCAGTCTGAAATATTAACTCTATTCCCTCTCCACACAGGATGCCTTCCCTCTGGGTATTGTCAGTGCTTTGTCTTTACTAAAGGATTATGCCTTCAGTGTTAATGTAGAGCTGGGCAGCAGTGGACTTCATTGCAATGTTCAAGAGAACTGAGTTCACTGTTTAGGAACCAGAGGGGTAATGGTTGCTAATAGCACAATGCACACAAAATGGGCAAGTCCTCCATGTAATCTGATCCTGATGAAGGATTTATTTATTTCCATAGATGTTGCCTGACCTGCAGAGTTCCTCTAGCATTTTGTATGTCTTGTTCTGGATTTCCAACATCTGCAGAATCTCCTGAGTTTATGCTTTACCTCCATGTAATCTCCCTCTCTAACTGTTATTCAGATATACAGGTCAGGAAGAGAAAGATCAATTACGGTGATCAGAGAATCAATGGCATTGCTGCAGACAAGCATTCAATCAGAACATATAACTAAGCTCTTTTCCTTGCACTTCTTATGCCAATGTTAAAACTCCACTGGGCATTGCAAAATTTGGAAGCCAGGTGATCCAGGTAAAAGTACAAGTGTAGCTATTAAGAGACGGCACGACTCAACCGGAACTGCAACATCTTCTTTCCTATTTTTTTTCCTGCCACATGCCCACAATCTCCACAAACATCAGTCATTTGAAAATAGCAATGTCAGGTGTAAGCAGCATTCAGGAAGAGAAGTGTTCTGGAAAGAGCCAAGAATTTAGTGCAACAGACGCAAAATGCCAGAGGAACTCAGCAGGTGAGGCAGCTTCTCTTGTGCTTATGATATGTCTCCATGCAATTTTTCCCTATAACCATTATTCAGACATCCAGATCAGAAAGAGGAAAAATCAATTATGGTGAACTGTTTATTCAATTCCATAGATGCTGCCTGACCTGCTGAGTTCCTCCATCATTTTGTGTGCGTTGAACTGGATTTCCAGCATCAACAGAATCTCTTGTTCAAGAATTTTATAAATACATTTTAATAGGGAGCAAATAATGAAAAGCATTTTGCTTAAATTTAGGGAGGAAATGTCTAATTTGAGGGGGCATAATTTTAAGGTGATTTGAGGAAAGTCGGAGGTAAGTACACAGAGTATTGGATGTAAGGAATACCTTGCCAGGGGTGGTGATGGAGTCAGATGTATTAGGGGCATTTAAGTTAGGAAAATGGAGGGCTCTGTAGGAGGGAAGTATTGGATTGATCTCATAGTAGATTAAAAAGACAGTACAACGTTATGGGCCGAAAGTCCTGTACTGTATTGTTCTGTATCCTACAGTTTGTTAAACAAAGAACTAAAACATTAAATTTCCTTCAGGGTAAGCAATGTAAAATTGATGGTGGTTTAATATATTAGTGAATTTAGTATTGTAAATAGAGATATGACAAGGCATCCAAGAAACCTTGCAGTTGTGGTTGCAAGCATTATTCCAGTAAGGTAGCTTGGTTCAGCCCACCATATCCATGGTCATCTTTTTGCTCAACAACACTAATTTAATTTGCATTATTTAGGGCTTGATCCTTTCATTTCTTGCCTATTCAAGCACTTGTCCCTTAAACATAGCAATTGTATCTCATCCCACTACTTCCCCGGCAGCAAGTTTATCGAACAGTAACTGTGTAAAAACTTACCTTCAGATTCCCTGTCAAACTCAAAATCCAAAGTAAATGTATTATCAAAGTACATATATGTCACCATATAACATCCTAAAATTCATTTTCTTGCAAGCATACTCAATACATCTATAGAATAATAAACATAAGAAAATCAATGGAAGTCTGCACCAACTTGGGTAAAAGAGCAAAAGACAGCGAATACAAAAATAAAGAAATAATAATTTTAAAAAAATAAATAAGCGGTAAGTATCAAGAACATGAGATGAAGAATCCTAGAAAGTTAGTCCATTGCTTGTGGGAACACTTCAATGATGGGCAAGTAAAGTTGAGTGAAGTTATCAGGAGCTTGGTGGTCTAAGTCCTGAGGCTCCTGTACCTTCTTCCTGATGGCATCAGCAAGAAGAGAGTTGTGGAAGTCCTCGATGATGGATGCTGCTTTCCTGCAACAATGCTCTAAGCAGATATGCTCAACAGTGAGAAGGGTTTTACACGTGATGGACTGGCTGTATCTGCTACTTTTTGTAGGATTTTCCATTCAAAGGCATTGGTGCTTCCATACCAGGCTGTGTTGCAGCCAGTCAATACTCTCTCCATTACCCATCCATAGAAGTCTGTCAAAGTTTTAGATGTCACATCAAATCTTTGCAAAACTCCTAAGGAATTCCTAAGGAGGTGTTGCCATGCTTTCTTCATAATTGCACTAATAACACCGAAATAATAACACCAAGGAACTTAAAGTTCCTCTCAGCTTAAACCCAAGCCCTCTTATTTTTGATACTACTACCATGGGAAAAAAATTCTGGTATGTACTCTATCTCTCAATTCAATAAATTTATAAACCTCTGTCAGGTCACCCTTCAGCTTACCGCACTCTAGGGAAAACAAGCCCAGCCTTCTCTCCCCATAACTAGTGTCCTCCAATCCAGGCAACATAGTGGTAAATCTCCTCTGCACTCTCTCCAATTAAACCACATCCTTACAGTTACAACTGTGGTCTATCCAATATATTGTGCAGTTACAATAAGCCACTCAGGTTTTATATTCTATACCTCAAGCATGCTATGTCTTCACCACCACTCTTTCTACCTGTGTTGTACTTTCACACAACAATGGAATTAAACCTTAAGGTCATAGAATACCACACAGAACCAGGTCCTTCAACCCAACTCAGCAATGTCAGTCATGGCGGTTATCTATATCGATCTCATTTACCTGCATTAAGCCCATATTCCTCTATCCATGTACTTTTCCAAATGTCTTTTAAATGTTGCAATTTTATCATCAGCTGCCACTTCTGCTGGCAGATCATTGCATATAACCACCATCCTATGTATGGAAAAACTTACCTCTCCCTTCAAAACCTAAATCTGTCCTCTAGCTTTAGATTATGGCCATCTCCCCTATCCATGCCCCTCAATTTTACAAACCCATTGCTTCCAACCTTGGACAATAAATCAATTTGCCTTAGATAGTAAATATGTCTTAGATATTAGATAGCGTAATAAAGAGTTGCCATGAGTTTGATAACCCTTGAGTAGCTGTCTATCACCTGGGCTTCCATACACCTCAATACACCTCAACCTTTTTTGTTTTTAGAATAAAAGATCACCAGAGAACAACAAAAGCATTTAACATACCAAGCTGGGAATCAAGATCACGCTGATATTATTCAGATCTTCCAGTTTAAGAAAAGGTGGAGAGGCATTTTATTAAGATCATAAGACCATAAGATATAGGAACAGAAGTAGGCCGTTCGGCTTATTGAGTCTGCTCCGCCATTCAATCATGGGCTGATCCAATTCTTCCAGTCATCCCCATTCCCCTGTTTTCACCCCATACTCTTTGATGCCCTGGCTAATCAAGAACCTATCCATCTCTGCCTTAAATACACCCAATGACTTGGCCTCCACAGCCACTCGTGGCAACAAATTCCACAGATTAACCACCCTCTGACTAAAGTAATTTCTCTGCATCTCTGTTCTAAATGGACTTCCTTCAATCCTGAAGTCATGCCCTCTTGTCCTAGAATCCTCTACCATGGGAAATAACTTTACTTTATCTAATCTGTTCAGGTCTTTTAACATTCAGAATGTTTCTATGAGATCCCCCCTTATTCTCCTGAACTCCAGGGAATACAGCCCAAGAGCTTCAAGACGTTCCTCATACAGTAACCATTTCATTCCTGGATTCATTCTCGTGAATCTTCTCTGAACCTTCTCCAATGTCAGTATATCCTTTCTAAAATAAGAAGCCCAAAACTGCACATAATACTTCAAGTGTGGTCTCACGAGTGTCTTATACAGCCTCAACATCACATCCCTGCTCTTATATTCTATACCTCGAGAAATGAATACCAACATTGCATTTGCCTTCTTCACAACCGACTCAACCTGGAGGTTAACCTTTAGGGTATCCTGCACAAGGACTCCCAAGTCCCTTTGCATCTCTGCATTTTGAACTCTCTCCCCATCTAAATAATAGTCTGCCCACTTATTTTTTCTACCGAAGTGCATGACCATACACTTTCCAACATTGTATTTCATTTGCCACTTCTCTGCCCATTCCCTAAAGTCTCTCTGCAGGCTCTCTGTTTCCTCAACACCACCCACTCCAGTTTTTTTAAATCAGGCAGAATTGAGGAGAGGCAGCCACAAAGCAAAGAAACACAATCAAATTCATGAAAAACCCCACACCACATAGACAGTCAAACATCCAATGTGTGAGAAAAGAACAAATCATGCAAATCAATAAAAAAGGCAAACAAACAATCACAGAATAGGAACTGCAGAGTCCCTGAAAGTGAGTCCGCAGCCACAGAGCCAGTCCAGCACCTGAGCCAATCCAGGAGCCCAACGGCTGCAGGCCGCACGTGTGAAGCCAGGTTCAGCACTGAGGCAAGTAAAGGCTCACCAAGTAGTGAGCTAAACATCGTCCTTCACCCTCGACCTCAATGCCTTAGTTTTTTTTTATCTGACTTGGCACTTCAATCAGTCAAAGATCAGTATTTTATCTGATCTCGGGGCTGAAGTTTCAGTCCTTCCTGAAGTCTGCTCCAGCAATGGCCAAGACAGATGTACCTGCAAACACGAGAGTCCAGTTTGCCTACTATTTCAGGATACCACAGAAACACCTGGTTGTACAGATGGTTCTAAAGCACACCTTCCAGTGGGAAATTACAGGCTGTGGATTTCAGTGATAGCAATCACAGTGAAATATTTTTAGTAGAATTGTTAATAGTAGTTTTGTTAGCTGCCTGCAAAGTTTCACCATGCCTCATAGGCACCATCCTTGCAGAAGACGGTGCTGAAAACATTCCAAGCAAATGACCGCTACATGACCTTTCCATGCTGTAAAAATAAACCACAAGAAGAGGTTTCCAATTTTTATCATGATTTCTATTTCTTATCATACCCAAGAAGCTAAGAACTGGCCAAGTTCAGCTACCTCAGTTGTTTTTAATCCAACTGCGTACACCTGGGTGCCCTGTATTAATCTAGTGCCAAGCACAAGCTATCCAAGATCACAAGATGAATGTGCTACATGCACTACTTCAGATGTCAAGGGGGACCTGTATGTCAGTCCACACACATCATTTATAGTGAACATGCAGGCACAGCTCAGCAAGGTGTTATAAAAAGTAAAGAGTACATTGCCCTTAATTGCAAGAGAATTTGCATACAAGAGAGATCTTATTCTAATTATATAATGCCCTGGGGGAGAGCACATCTGGAATAGAGTGTGTGGTCTGATCTCCCTTTTATAGGCAGGGCATACATCAGGCAAAGGCACAGCAATGAGGGCTATGGTTGAGTTTAGAAAAATGAGAGATAATCTCTGTGAAATGTAGAAAATCCTTCAGGGACTTGACAGGGTTGAGATTTTTCCTAACTGGCTGGACTAATACTAATGATTAGGTTGAGGGATAGCGTTAAAACAAAAGTTTGGCCATAAAAACAAGGGGTGGCATGGTAGCATAGCAGTTAGCATGATACTATTACAGCTCAGGGCATCAGAATTCAGAGTTTGATTCTAACACCATCTAAGGAGGTTTGTATGTTTCCTGGGTTTCATCTGGGTGTTCTGGTTTCTGCCCACAGTCTAAAGGTGTATCGGTTATTATGTTAATTGGTCATTCTAAATTGTTCTGTGATTAGACTAAGGTTAAGTAGGTGTGTTGCTTGACGGTCCAGATCAATGGGTCAGAAGTGCCCGTTCCACACTGCATCTCTAAATCAACCAATAAATAAAGCAACAGCAAGAATTCCATCACTATCTGTAAGGAGTTTGTACATTCTTCCCATGAGCACATGGGTTTCCTCTGGGTGCTCCAGTTTCCTCCCACATTCCACAGATATGTAGGTTAGGGTTAGTGAGTTGTGACCATGTTATGTTGGTGCCAGAAGCATGGTGACATTTGTGAGCTGCCCCCAGCACATCCTCAAAATGTGTTTGTCATTGATGCAAATGACACATTCACTATATGCTTTAATGTGTTAACACACACAATAAATAAAGCTAATCCTTATACTTCAGGACAGAGATAATAAGAAATATATTCACCCAGAGATTAGTAAACAATTGATTTGTCCACCCGAGAGTACTATGGAGGGGCAGTCATTCCTACCTGTGGCAATCAAACTTTACAACTCCTCCCTCGGAGTTGTAAAGACACCCTGAGCCAATAGGCTGGTCCTGGACTTATTTCCACTTGGCATGATTAACATTATTAAATTATTTATGGTTTTACATTGCTATATTTCTTCACTATTCTTGGTTGGTGCAGCTGTAACGAAACCAAATTTCCCTTGGGATCAATAAAGTATGTCTGTCTGTCTGTTGCTGAGTATATTCAAAGGATGTTAGAGTTTTAAGTTCCTGGGCTTCAACATCTCTGAAGATTTATCCTTGACCCAACATAATGAGCAATTACAAAGAAGGCATAACAATGGCTATATTATCTAGGAGTTTGAAAGACTTGGTATGTCACCAAAGCCTCTTGCAAATTTCTACAGATGTACCATAGAGAGCATTCTAACTGGTTGCATCACCGTCTGGTATGGAGGGGCCATACGCACAGGATCAGAAAGTTATAAACTCAGCCTGCTCCATCACAGACACCAGCATCGAAGACATCTTCAGAAGGCAATGCCTCAAAAAGGAGGCATCCATCATTAAGGACTCACATCACCCAGGACAAAGCCTCTTCTCATTGCTACTGTACCATCAAGGAGTTGATACAGGAGACTGAAGACACACTCAACATTTCAGGAACAGCTTCTTCCCCACCACCATCAGATTTCTGAAGGGAAAATGAATTCATGCACAATACCTCACTATTTTCGTTTCATGTTTTTCTCTCTTTTTGCACTATTTAATTGAATTTTGTCTGTTAATGTAACATTTAGTGTTTTATTATGAATTACTGCTGTAAAACAACAAATTTCATGACATATGCTAAGGATATTTAACCTGATTCTGATCTTTAGATACCAAAGGAATCAAAGGTGGCTTTATATACATACATATATATCCTATAAAAATGTCTTCACCCCCTTTAGTTGTCATTGGTGTAGCCCATTGGCTTTACACATAATTAGTTAAATGCAGAATACTGTATGCAGTCAAGGAGTTTCAATTGATTGTAGTAAAAATACACCTCAATCTGGAAGGTCCCACTGCTGGTGAGTCAGTACCCTGGCAAAAACTACACCACGAAGACAAAAGAACACTCCAAGCAACTCCGCAAAAAAGTTATTGAAAAACACAATTCAGAAATTGGATACAAGAAAGTTTCCAAGACACTGAATATCCCTTGGAGTAGTTGTCAATCATCAAGAAATTAAAATATTAATTCTTTTAATATAGCTGTAAATCTGCCTAGAGCAGGCCATCCTTAAAAACCTAGTAACAGTGCAAGAAGGGGACTAGTGAGGGAGGCCACCAAGAGACCTATGGCAACTCTGGAGGAGTTACAAGTCTCAGTGGTTGACACGGGAAAGACAGCACATACAACTGTTGTCCGGGTGCTTCACCAGTCACAGCTTTATGTGAAAGTGGCAAACAGAAAGCCACTGTTGAAAGAAAACTTACATGAAATCTCGGCTAGAGTTTGTTGACAGAAGACATGTGGGAGACTCCGAAGTCAGCTGGAAGAAGGTTCTATGGTTTGATGAAACCAAAATTGAGCTTTTTGGCCACCAGACTAAACGCTATGTTTGGCATAAGCCACACATCATCAAAAACACAATATCCCTACCATGAAGCACAGTGATAGCTGCATCATATATAGGGATGTTTCACTGTAGTAGGCCCCAGAAGGCATGTGAAGGCAGAGCGTAAAATGAATGCAATAAAACACAAGGAAATACTGATGCAGTCTGCAAGAGAACTACAACTTTGGAAAAGATTTGTTTTCCAGCAAGACAATGATCCTAAGTATAAAGCTAAAGTCACACAAGAATGGCTTAAAAACAAGAAAGTTAATGTTCTGAAATGGCCAAGTCAGAGTTCAGACTTCAATCCAATTGAGAATTTGTGGCTGGACTTGTAAAGGGCTGTTCACTCACAAGCTTCATGCAATCTGACAGAGCTTGAGCAGTTTTGTAAAGAAGAATTGGGAAAAACTGCAGTGGCCAGATGTGTGAAACTGATAGAGACCTATCCACACAGACTCAAGGCTGTAATTTCTGCCAAAGGTGCATCAACTAAATATTGACTTGAAGAGGGTGAATACTTACGCAATCAATTATTTTGTGTTCTTTATTTGTAATTAATGTAGATCACTTTGTAGAGATCTGTTTTCACTTTGACTTAAAAGAGTCTTTTTCTGTTGATCAGTGTCAAAAAAAAGCCAAAACTTCCCACGGGGGTGTGAATACTTTTTATAGGCACCGAATACCGTACATATTAACAGTACTGCAAAAATAGAGAGGTAAGGTTCATAGACGGTTCAGAGATCTAATAACGGAGAAAAAAAGTTTTTCATAAAACATTGAGTGTAGGTCTTCAGGCTCCTGTACCTACTCCCTAATGGTATTAATGAGAAGATGGCATGTCCTGGATGGTGAGGGTCCTTAATGATGAATGCCGCTTTCTTGAGGAATCACTTTTTAAAGATGTCCTCAATTGCGTCCATGATGGAGCTCGCAGAGTATATAACTCTCTGCAGCTTTTCCCAAATGCGCGACTGATGCTATAACCATATAACAATTATAGCACAGAAACAGGCCATCTCGGCCCTTCTAGCCCATGCCAAACGCTTACTCTCACCTAGTCCCACCAACCTGCACTCAGCCCATAACCCTCCATTCCTTTCCTGTCCATATACCTATCCAATTTTACGTTAAATGACAATATCTAACCTGCCTCTACCACTTCTACTGGAAGCTCATTCCACACAGCTACCACTCTCTGAATAAAGAAATTCCCTCTCGTGTTACCCCTAAACTTTTGCCCCTTAATTCTCAACATGTCCTCGTTTGAATCTCCCCTACTCTCAGTGAAAAAAGCCTGTCAACGTCAACTCTATCTATCCCCCTCATAATTTTAAATACCTCTATCAAGTCCCCCCTCAATCTTCTACGCTCCAAAGAATAAAGAGCTAACTTGTTCAACCTTTCCCTGTAACTTAGGTGCTGAAGCCCAGGTAACATTCTAGTAACTCTTCTCTGTACTCTCTCTATTTTGTTGACATCTTTCCTATAATTCGATGACAAGAACTGTACACAATACTCCAAATTTGGCTTTACCAATGCCTTGTACAATTTTAAGATTACATCCCAACTCCTATACTCAATGGTCTGATTTATAAAGGCCAGCATACCAAAAGCTTTCTTCACCACCCTATCCACATGAAATTCCACCTTCAGGGAACTATGCACCATTATTCCTAGATCACTCTGTTCTACTGCATTCTTCAATGCCCTACCATTTACCATGTATGTCCTATTTTGATTATTCCTACCAAAATGTAGCACCTCACACTTATCAGCATTAAACTCCATCTGCCATCTTTCAGCCCACTCTTCTAACTGGCCTAAATCTCTCTGCAAGCTTTGAAAACCTGCTACTTAGAAATTGTTCCGCAACAGTCTCCTGTCCCAACTAAGCAGTCCGATCACAGGCACAATCTTTCCATCTTCAGATTTTCCAACAAGAACCAAAATTCAACATGATGCCCAATCTGCATTGGGATCAATGAATCCTGTGCCTTTTGGGACACAGCACTGCAGCTCAATGGCTTCACCATTCTCTGCAAATACAGGACAGCTGAGTTTTCTATAAAAAGGCACAGGAGGTGGAGTATGCTTTATGACTAACTTGTCATTTCACAAAAACGTGGCAGCTCTGTCTCAGTTCTGCTCACCCAACCTGGAACATTTAGCAGTCAAATGTCATACATTTTATCTGCTGATGGAGTTTTCCACCACCAACCTGGTGGCGGTGTACATTCCACCTCAGGCCAATGCAGGAGCCGAGAACCATGATCAGCAGTTATGAAACAGCACACTCTGATGCCTTCCCTATCATTGCGGGAGATTTCAACCAGGCCAGCTTGAAGAAGTCTCTGAACACTTGCACCAACACTATCTCCTATGGAACCAAAGGAGCTAGCACAGTTGACCACTGTTATACCAGCATCAAGAATGCTTATCGTGCCATCAAATGGCCACACTTTGGAAAGTCCAATCACCTGGTTGTACTCCTACTCCCAGCATATAGGCAGAGACTAAAGACCACAGCATCAGTGGTGAGAACCAAGGCGGTATGGTCAAGAAAGGCAGAGGAGCGCTTACAGGACTGCTTTGAAGGATTCTACCTCCTTCTGCAACTGGATCCTTGACTTCCACATCGGAAGACCACAGTCTTGTGCAGGTTGAAATAACATCTCCTCCTCAAGGACAATCAACACAGGCGCATCTCAAGGGTACGTGCTTATCCCACAGCTCTACTCTCTCTACACCCATGACTGTGTGGCTAGGCACAGTTCAAATGTCATCTATAAGTCTGCCTGCAACTCAACTATTGTTAGCAAAATTTTAGATGGTGATGAGGAATCAAATGGGAGCACGATTTATCAGCTGGTTGAGTGGTTTCGCAACAACAACCTTACACTCAGTAAGACCAAGGAATTGATTGTGGACTTCAGAAAGGGGAAAATGAGGAACACACACTAGTCCTCTTTGAGGGATCAGAAGTTTCAAGTTCCTAGGTGTCCATGTTTCTGAAAATCTATCCTGGGCACAACATATTGATGCAATTACAAAGAAGGCACGACACCGGCTATATTTCATTAGAAGTTTGAGGAGACTTGGTATGTCACCATAGACACTCACAAATTTCTACAGATGCTCTGTGGACAGCATTCTAACTTGTTGCATCATCTTCTTGAATAGAGGGGCCACTGCACATGATCAGAAAAAACTGCAGGAACTTGTAAACTCAACCAGCTCCATCATGGCCACTGGCCTCCCCAGCATCCAAAAAGGCAGCATCCATCATTAAGGACCCCCATCACCCCGTTCATGCCCTCTTCTCATTGCTACTATCAAGGAGGAGGTACTGGAGCCCAAAAACACACATTCAATGTTTCAGGAACAGCTTCTTCTCCTCCAACATCAGATTTCTGAATGAACAATGAACCCGTGAACACCACTTCACCATTTTTGCCCCACTCTTTGCACTATTTAATTTAATTATTTTTAACTACTTATTATATTTTTTTTATGTATTGCAAGTACTATTGCTGCAAAACAACAAATTTCATGACATGTGCCTGTGATATTAAACCTGATTCTGATTCTGCAGTCTTAAACATTAGACTAGCTTAATCATAGTTCCACTTCAACTGCCAAATATGTTGTGCATAAGTAGTGCAACTGCCTAATCGCTACAGGACCAACTGTACATGACCTCAAATGTATCTGAGATTATTAAAAGTCTATATTTTTGGTCCTGTAACACTTAAGACCATGCCCTCCATGCTATAAGCCTCAGACTACAATAAATTTAACAATGTGCTGGTGGAACTCAACACATCAAGCAGGGCTTATGTTGGTTTTTGATTGAAAACTTTTGACAATTCCTTCCCCCACCAGCACGAAAGCTGTTCAATCCACCAAGATGTTCCATAAGATTGTGCTTTGCTCCACATTCCACTATCTACAGTCTCATGTCTCTGCAGTAAGCACAGTAGCATTGTAGTTAGCAGTTAGCACAATTGCTTTACAGCATCAGCAATCACCAATCAAGGTTTGATTCCCACCACTGTCTGTAGGGAGTTTGTACGTTCTCCCCACTATTGCATGGATTTCCTCTGGGTACTGTGGTTTCCTTCCACAGTCCAAATACGAACATATTAGGCCTTGTAAGCTGTGGGCATGCTACAATGGAAGTGGAAACATGGCACAGCAAAATCCTCACTGACTTGATTTGCCGCAAATGGCACATTTTACTGTATGCTTCAATATACATGTGATAAATAAAGCTTATTTTTATCTTTTAAATTTTGCAGGTGAAATTATGACTGTCCTTAATTTGCACTGAATACTTGAAGCAATGTAATGCCACAAGATTGAACATTGTACTTACTACAGGAACAGGACCACACCAGCTTCCTGTAGGAAGTAGATTACTCTAATGCCTTCCCCCAAATGTGAAAGATCCATAATATAAAAGAGTAAGGTCTTTGACCTGATCCATTAAGCTTGTTTCACTCTTCATACCCACTGAGTGCTTCCAGCACCAACAGATTTTCAATTACAGGTAGGCCTCAGGTGGGTTTCAAATTCTTTGCCTTTCACATGCACATAATGAAAACTGTAGCACTGCAAAACAGATACACCAAGGGAAAGAAATAATTAGTGAGAGTAGTACTTTCTGTTGTTTGTTGTTAGGAATTATTACTTGCAGGGTGAATAGTACAGATAGCTTAACAGTATTGGGCACCACAATAACGTAGTGGTTAATGCAACTCGATTACAGCTCAAGGAGTTCTCTACATTCTCCTCTTGGAATGTGTGGGTTTTCACCAAGTGCTCCAGTTTCCTCCCACAGTCCAAACACGCACCAGATGGAAGGTTAATTGGTCAATGTAAATTATCCTATGATTAGGTTAGGGTTAAAACTGGGGTTGTAGGCGGCTCCGGTTTAAGATGGCACTGGTGAATCTCAGTGACTTCTGGCTGGTGGCTAACAAAGCAAGGAAAACAACTCATACCTCGTTAATCACACTTTTCCTGGAAAACGATCATTGCAAGTAATAGTTTATAACTTCCCTTTGGATTTGAAGATAATTTGATGTGGCAGAACCAAGGCAAGGCTTGGCAGTGGGCCAGTCACCAAGAGTGAGGAAGACCCGAGGTTCAATTGATTTAAGCACCGTGATGAATCAAGGCAGCAGGTCCAAGCACCACAGCAGATTGGAGCTACTGAACCTAATCCTTGGACAGAGATTAAAGTACTGTGCTGAATTGGAAAGGTTGGGTACAGGCTGAATTGAGGTGGAGGGATCCTCTCCCCAAAGCGTACCGAGGCAATTGAACCAATGCTTGGACATCAATTTAGGAGCTTGGTTAGATTGAAAGGTCAGGGTATCGGGGCTCGAAGCAATGGGCCGGAATGGGCAGTTCATATCACTGCTCCACAACGTTTACTCTGCTCTGGCCTGAGCTATGGGACTCTGTGGACTTCAGTTCAGAACGCTATTTGCTTGTGGTTATTATTTGCACGGTGTGTTCTTTTTCTCTGCACATCTGTACAGTCCTCAGTAGATGTACGCCATGCGAGGTGGCAGCACAATACAGTAGCTCTGTGTGTTTGTTTATCTTAACATTATTGAGCATGTTTCTTTCTCTTGTTTTGTACTGGTTAGCAATACTACAGAATAACAATGGACATTAACCTGCTTAACTACATTTTCACCATCCTTCTGGCTCTCAGAATACTTTATTCCACTGAGTGTTTTGACTACTGTAGTGGAGGAAATATTGTATATACAAGGGTGCAGCCGGGAAGCAGCCTTTGTTTGCCCAGCAGAAACTCGATATTCCGGATGAGCTGAGACGGAGATACTGAGGCTGTAGATCGGGGGTAAAAAGCAACACAACAAGAGATGGGGATATAAAACATATCTCCTGTCGATTATTATGGGAATGCAAGATTGTTAGCAAATAAAATGGAGGAACCAGCAGTACTCACACAGACGAATATCAGGAATGCAGTGTTATTTGTTCCACTGAGACACGGTTACAAGAGTAAATCTTGGATTCCAGCGCTACTGTGAATGGGTTTTCAATGATACAAGCAGACAGCGTTAGTCTACAGTGCAGTAAGAGGAAGGGAGGTGGGCTTGCCGTGCTTGTGAACAATAGATGGTGTAATTCCGGTCACATTTCTGTGAAAGAACAAATCTGCAATTCTGACATCAAACTGTTTGCTGTGAGTTTGCATCTGTTTTATCTACCACGTGAGTTCAACCACGCCACATTGCTCGTTGTTTACATTCCACCTTCCCGACACAGTCCTGATTCTGCGTGACGTCATAATCACTACCATCGTTCATTGCAGTATCGGGAAACTTCAATCATGTTTCCCTCGACAACCCTACCCACCTTTGATCAGTTTGTCCTTGAATCTCTTGTATACAAATATTAAAGATGCATACAGCTCCACAGCTCTCCTCCCACCCCCCCCCCCCCCCCCGGAAGGTCAGATCCACATCCTGGTTCACCTCATGTCCTCGTATATGCCCCAAGTAAGCAACAGCTAGCTAGCAACGAGATAATAAAGAATTGGGTCTCCAGAGGCCATTGAGGCCTTGAAGGACTGCTTTGAGGTTACTGACTAGAATGTGCTTTGTGAGCCATATATGGAGGACATTAATGGACTTATTTCATCACTGGCTACTTAAACTTCTGTGTGGGCACTGTAATACCATCAAGGACTGTTCACTGCTTCCCTAACAACAAACTATGGGTCACCAGTTACCTAAAGACTCTTCTCAACCACAAAAAGAGAGCCTTTAGATCAGGAGACAGGGAGGAATTGAAACTTGCAGAGGGAGCTAAAGGAGAAGATCAAGGTGGCTAATAAGGAATACAGGAGAGAGCTGGAGAACAAGCTTGGGCAGAGTAGCATACAGGAGGTGTGGAGAGGCATGAAGAACATCACTGGCTTCAATCAGCCTAGCTGTAGAGCCTCGGAATGCAGCTGGGAATGGGCCAATGAGTTAAACCAATTCTTCAATAGGTTTGACAATTGCCCTCCTGTTCACACCCTCCTCCCCCCAGCACGCCAGTCCAGGTGCCGAAGCACCCAGTGCTCCCTCACCACCAATGCTTCCCCTCCTCCCCTCTCCAGCTCAATACATGGATGAACAACAGAGTCTACCACTGTCTACATCCCCTCCTTGCCCTGCACCTACCATCCACTCCTCCACATACCAACTGCTATTGTCCTGATCGTCCTGACTGGCAGACCAGTTTGTGTGGCTTCAGAGCTGTGTATAAAACATGGCTATAAGCAACACTAGAGCCTCACAAGGGTCTGTACTGTTTACCCGGAACACCTCAGACTTTAGATACATCACTGAATCGCGTCATCTGCAGAAATTCTCTGATGATGCAGCAATAGCTGGCTGTATAAAGGGCGGACTGGAGGATGAATACAGGGTCCTGGTGGAGGACTTTGTCAAATGTGCAAGCTGAATCATCTGCAACTTAACATCAGAAAGACAAAGGAGATGGTGATGGACTTTTGGAAGACTAAGCCTGTTACTATTGATATTGTGGTGAAGACCTAGGTGCTGGAGCACCACCTGGATGACAAACATGAAAGGAGCACTAACACAGAGGGCCAGAGTCAACTCTACTTCCTAAGGAGACTGAGGTCCTTTGGAGTATGCAGGCCTCTCCTTCACATGTCTACCAGTCTGTTGAAGCCAGCACTGTACCTCTAGATAAAATTTTAAAAATAAAATAAATGACCACATTTAACTAAAATGAGAACCAGTCTTCAGGAAGCAAAACACAATGTATACTCAATTTAACTTCCAACTTTATGGGTAGTGAAACTGATTCGGTGTGGAACATTGTCTATCCCATTAGAACTACACAAGGGAAAGTCAATAAATGAATGTTCCTGCTACAAGCACATTGTGAAAGGTGTGTCTCTGCCACTAAATGCACAGATCAGGACAGAAAATCTGTTTTGCCATTTAACCTTTAGTTAGCTGTATATTCATGGAGCTATCCCTCAACACTGTGACAAAAGGTGTCCGACAAACATCTGACATCAATATTGAACGAGGTACTGCTATTTGGAATGTGCTGCCACTGTAAATTTACCAGACTATATTCCAAATTTTAAAGGAGGTGAGTAAAGCATTGAAACTGTAGTTAATTGTTTATTGTTATCTTGGTGTTGAAGTATAAAACATCGTGTCAGGGGAGTGAAATTCTTTTTTCTCCTGAACTCTCTCTCTCTCTGGAGGTTTGCCGTATGAACAAACACTTTTATATTCCCCAGTTACAGCTTTTGGTGTGGTTCAGATTTAGTCAGATACACCATCTGTCATTCCTGGCCACCTGTATCCATAGGTAACCGTGATTGTTGAAGAGGTATTATAACTCAGAGTTAACTGAAACTATCCATTACACAAGCACATTGTTACTGCAGCAGTGAACTCATATTGAACTTCAGCTGAGAGGGGCTGAGATGAAGCCACAGTGACCCAGGCAAGACAGCAGACCTAGAGTCCAGCTGTAGTTATTTTATGGGGGAAAAAAAATTTAATGCTGTTTTGTTCACATAATGTAACCTGGACTCACAACACTTCCTCACTAATCAAGAAGGCACAGCAATGTTTACAATTTCTGAGGAAATGGAGGTGAACAAGGCTCCCCACCCCCATTTTAACAACTTTCTACACCCTCGAGTGTCCTGTCTGGCTGCTTCATCATGTGGTACGGAAGTTGCAAGGCATCAGACTGCAAGACTCTACAGAGGATAATCAATGAACTGTTTACCTGTGCTACACCCTAAATGTATTTTGAATTATATTTTATTA
This sequence comes from Hemitrygon akajei, assembly GCF_048418815.1. Classification (NCBI taxonomy): domain Eukaryota; kingdom Metazoa; phylum Chordata; class Chondrichthyes; order Myliobatiformes; family Dasyatidae; genus Hemitrygon; species Hemitrygon akajei. Next base: position 2,822,263 of record NC_133134.1, read on the forward strand.
ACTTATTTATGGTAACATTTTGTTTTACACCCTGTGTGAGATTTATGCTGTGTGGGTGCACCATGGTCTAGAGGAATGTTGTTTCATTTGGTTGTATATATGTACAGTATACATACCGTATATGTATATATGTACAGATGATAATACACTTGAATTTTCAGATATCAGAACAGCCTTTGGTCTGAAATCTCAGTTGTTTCTCTTTCCACAGATGAGGCCTGACATGTTGAGTATTCCCAAAATTTTCTTGCTTTAGATTTCCAGCATCTGTAGTTTCTTCAATTTTTAGCATACCTTGAATTTTTCTGGATTCATTTCTCAAATATTTCAAGGTTCTTTTCAAAAGTACTTATTGTATGATCAAAATAGCTCCAAAACTTACAACCAATGCACAGCATTTAACAATAAAATCAGCAAACGGCAAGGCATGTGTTTCAATGTAGTTCAGTCACCTATGCTCCTACAATTCAAACCCACAACATTCTCACTGGTCACAGTGACAATGGCTCCTGCACTGTGCTGACAGTGTTACAACTCAAAAGCCATGGGATCTTCACCCTTCAATTTCAGCCCTGATGAAGGGTCTTGGCCCAAAATATTAACTGTTTATTCCCCTCCATAGATGCTGCCTGACCTGCTGAGTTCCCCCAGTATTTTGGGTGTTGCTCCTGCATTTAAATAGAACTCTCCTCTCCTATCACATTTCTTCTTCTTCAGCCATTTACTCTTTCCACCTGTCATCTCCCAGCTTCTCACTTCATTTCCTTTTCCCCCACCCACTTTTCGCCCGAACCTGGCTTCACCTATCATCTGCCAGCTTGTACAGTCGGCCTTCCTTATCCGCGGATTCAACCAACTGCGGATCAGGGAAACCCAGAAGTTCTTTCTCCAGCACTCGTTGTTTGAGCATTGTTCACCTCGCATCTTGTGTACAGACTTTTTTTCTTGTCATTATTCCCTAAACAATACAGTGTAACAACTATTTACATAGCATTTACATTGTATTAGGTATTATAAGTAATCTAGAGATGATTTAAAGTGTACAGGCGGATGTGAGTAGGGTATATGCAAATATGCCATTTTATATAAGGGACTTGAGCATCCGCGTTTTTTGGTATCCGTGGGGGGGGGGGGGGGGTCCTGGAACCAATTCCACCGCCGATAAGGAGGGCAGACTGTACTCCTTCCCTCTCCATCTTATTCTGGCTTCATCCCCCTCCCTTTCCAGTCCTGGTGAAAGGTTTTGGCCCAAAATATTAAATATTTATTCCCTTCTACAGATGCTACCTGACCTGCTGAGATCCCCCATCATTTTGTGTGTGTACAAGATTTCCAGCATCTGCAGAATCTCTTGTGTTTATGGTTAGTTAACAAACTTGCATTGAGATAGCAAAGTGTTTCAAGCTGCTTCACAGAAGCATTAATAAAATGCTGGACTGCACTGGATCTTGGGGCAATTGACCAAAAGCTTGGTAGTGCAGGTTTCAAAGAGCAACTCAAAGGGGGGGAGAAAGAAATTACCGGTTGCAATGTAATGTTTATCTTATTGCGGCCATTTTGTTTCATTGATTCTTTGGTGTTTCTTTGTATTTACTGTGAATGCCTGTAAGAAAATGAATCTCAGGGTAGTATATAGGATCATACATATATTTTGATAATAAATTTATTTGGACTTTTTTTTGGTGAACAAATTAAAATTAGAAATATTCAAGAGCCAGAAGTGGAAGGGAACAGAAAAACAGAAACCTTCCAGAGTGCATGGACAGATTTTGCAGAAACAGAATGTACTGGCATTAAATCTTAAAATTGAACAACTGACATTGCTTAATTAGAAGCCAGATTGTCAGTGAGTGCGAGGGTGATGGACAAAATGGATTTGGAATGAGTTATCTGGTCTTAGAAAGTTTAAGAGGTATGGAGGAGGGCGACAATGTCACATTTGAGGTGATGAAGACATTCATGGGGATTTCAGACTAGTTGAAGTTGGGGGAGGGGGGTAAATTGGTTTAACAAGATGCAAGTGGACACAGTAGTCTTAACAATGACCACAACTTTACTCTACATATTCAAGACCAAACACTTTCTGAGAATCACTTTGGAGAATTAGTTCAACAGTTGAAAACAAAGACAGGAAAGATTAACCACCCATAAAGGATACAGTCATGTAAGATACTGTTAACCAGGAGAACTGAGCAATATATCCACCATAAGCATTACTGGAACAAGGTACATTGCTACAACTATTTGCCTAATCTATGCTGTACAAGTGACAACTCTGTGATTTCAATATCCTATACCAAGGACAGCCTGAACCTCCCTCCCATTATATTAGAAGGATGAACTCCAGTTACCAGGACTCGAGTTATATGGAATGGTTGAATAGGTTAGTACTTTATTCCCTGGAGGATAGGATAATGAGGGGAAACTCAATAGAGGTATACAAAATTATGAGTATAGAGTAAGTGCAAGCAGTTTTGTTCCACTGAGGTTCGGCGAGACTAGAACTGGAGGTCATTGCTTACGGATGAAAGGTGAAATATTTAAGGCGAACCTGAGGGGGAACTTCTTCACTCAGAGGTTAGTGCAAATGTGGAACGAGCTGGCAGTGGAAGTGGTGAATGTAGGTTCAATTTCAACATTTAGGAGGAATTTGGACAGGTACAGGGATGGTTGTGTATGGTCCAGGTGCAGGCCGATGGGACTAGGCAGAATAACAGCTTGGCACGGACTAGATGTGCTGAAGACCTGTTTCTATGCTGTAATGCTCTATCTCTCTACACTACAAATTTGGTTGTCAAGTTTGCTGGTCAGGCATTCAGTATTGATGATGGAATGTGATGAAGGAACCCCTTTCCTCTCCGGATGCCAAATTCCTACATACATACACTAGATCCAAATACATCACGTTTATTGTCATCTGCCTATACTCAGACTCAACCAAACCAAACAATGTTCCTCCAGACCACGGGGCACCTACAAAATATACATCACACACTGCATGTGAAATATTAACATAAACAAGTTCATGAAATAGAATTTAAAATGCATGTAGTGTGCAGCACAGATAAACAGTGAACTCCTAGTGACGAGACCTCGATGGTGACAAGGTATTCATTAGTTGCACAGCCTGAGGGAAGAAGCTGTTACCCTGTCTGGCAGTCCTAGTCCTGATTACTCCTGTACCTCCTTTCTGATAGGGGGGTCAAAAAGAATAATCAACGATAACCATACTATAACCAAGGCTAAGTTTCTCAGTAGGGGATATTGAGTGTCAAAAATTGCTACACAACTGTATTTGAAATAAGAAATAATGTCCTTGAAAGTGGCATGGCCTCCTCCTTCAGTTCACCCTTAATGCCACTTCCACATCTGAACCTCTCAGATTTGATCACCAACCCACTAATGGCTCTAATTAACGAGGAGCATCCTCTCTCCTGAGCTGGTCTGCAGCCACTGTCATAACCATGCCCTGAGAATGAATCAAACAGATACACGACTGTCCATCTTCATATCACTGCTCATTTGCTGTCTCAGCCTACTATATATTTGATACTCAAAGATCAGATTATCACTGACAGCTCTTCCATCCACCATAAACCTGAACGTATTCAGCATTTTTTACAACCAGTTCTGACCATTCAAGATTCCAGATTCGAGATCCAAAAGTGTTTGTCATTTCAGGTACACAAGTGCAAAGGAGAACAAAATAATTATTACTCTGGATCCGATGCAGCATAAAAAAACACAATTAATATAAGTACACAAGTTGACATATAGATAGATTGATTGTACGTCCATAAATGACACTAGACACAGGAGTATCCGTACACAAGGTGACTGACAGGAAATGATAAAGTAGTGGTGGTGGGGGTGTGGGTTAGTGGGGACTATGCATTATCTTTTAAATACTGTGTTTTCATTAAACCTCCTCATCCGCTGAGTATCATTTAAAATCCTCCAGGCTCTTCTTCAACACCACCCCCACATCTAGCAAATTTAATTCTCAATGTGAGATTTAAAATTTCTAGAGCTGCTCCTAGAGGCAGCATCTTTCACATCGACAAAAGCTTCACTGAGGCATCCAGAGAACAACAAGCCACTGCTGACACAGCCGACTCAAGCAGCCAAATGCTATTAAAGGTACCAGAAAAGGGCCAGTAACAGCATGAAGGATCCAACCCACCCTCCTCAAGGACTGTCTGTCCCACTCCCAACAGGGAGAAGGCTACGTAACATCACGCCAGGACCACCAGACTCAAAAACCATTACCTCCCCCAAGCAGTAAGGCTGATCAACACCTCCAACACTAAATGACATTAAACAATCTTGAATTATATCTAAGAGATATGGTTCATCAGAGCACACCAAAGATGTGTGCAATCTCACACTGCAGATTTAAACCCAAGTTTCCAAATTGAGCAACTACCGTAGTTTCTGCTTTTACAGAATTGATAAACAACATGGATAAACAAAATGGATTTCAAGAGGTTAACCCACATGCACATAACACAAACTGCTGAAGCTTTATAAGGCATTGGTCAGACTGCTCATGTGATACTGTGAGCAGTTTCTGATCACTTATCTAAGAATGAATGTGCTGACATTGGAGAGGGTCCAGAGAACATACATGAAAATGTTTCTAAGAATGAAAGGGTTAACGTATGAGGGGTATTTGATGGGTCTGGGCCTGTACTCACTGCAGTTTAAGGGGTGATCTCATTGAAACCTATTGAATATGAAAAGCCTAGTTAGAATGGATTGGAGAGGATGTTCTGTATAGTGGGGGAGTCTGGAACCAACGGGCACAGCCTCAGAATAGAGGAATGTCTATTTAGACCAGAGATGAAGACGACTTTCTTTAGCCGAGGGTGTTAAACCTGTGGAATTCATTGCCACAGACAGCTGTGGAGACCAAAGTACTAGGTATATTTAAAGCCGAGGTCAATAGGTTTCTGATTAGTCAGGACGCCAAAGGTTACAGGGAGAAGGCAGATCACACTTGATGACCTGAATGGCCTAACTCTACTCCTGTGTTGATGGTTTTAAACAGGCGCTTCTACGCTAACCATCCACTATCCAGGTAATCTACAGAGACCCATCTCTCAAACCAACAACCAGCAAAGAAAAATGCTCCCCTGGTGATAATCAAAAAGCTACGAACAAAAAATTGACTTCAACAAGTAGGTAGAACAATTAATCATGCTTTCCTAACACATAACAACACCAATTTCCATTTTTAAAAAGTGTGAAGTTTGCAGCTGCCACTCCACCCACAGCAATGCTTGCGCTCTGATGCACTCCTGCACCATGCTAAATTAACCAGCAACCCGTTAACAATGAGACTGTGGCCTCAGGAATGTGGTCAGCAGAGCCACAGACAGATTGAACATCGCTCCTGTTCCAGGGAACCAGAATTAATATCACTGGCATATGTCATGAAATTTGTTGTTTTGTGGTAGCAGCACATAAGAATAATCAACTAACAAATACAAGTAGATAAAAAGTTAAATTAAATAAGAAGCGCAATGAGAGAAAATATAGTGAAGCCGTGCTCAAGGGTTCATTGTCCATTCAGAAATCCGATGGCAAAGGGGAAGTAATGGTGATGGTAGTAATGAAAAGAGGGCATGAAATAGAATCTTTACCACCAAGCTCAAGTTTCCAGATAGATCAATCAAAAATGGTCTAAGATGCCTCGTTTATCTGCAGAGCCTCTAGTGCTGATCACCAGGTTTCTCATTACTACCATCAGGGAGGAGCTGGAGGAGCCTAAAGACACAAACTCAACGTTTTAAGCACAGCTGCTTCCCCCCTCCATCAGATTTCTGAACGGACAATGAACCCACGAACACCATTTGTTTCAGTCTATTTATTACATTTTATTTATATATATACACACACACACTTTAATTTAGTTTTTTTTGGTAATATATTGCAATGTACTGCTGCCGCAAAACAACAAATTTCACGACATATACCAATGATATTTAACCCGATTCCGAGACACAGTGACGGTGAAGCTGGCGAAAATATCCTCGCAGATGTATCCCGTGACAACTCAGAACCCGGACACAAAAATAAAGACTGTTTTTCTAGAAAACATAGTTACATCAAAAGGTCCTAACATAAGGTTGCATTGAAGAAAAACATTCACCACCTCCCGTCCAAAATTAGATAATTTTGTTTACCAAGATTATGCAACAATGACCTAAATAACTCGCTGGAAGACAAGATAAACATATTTTACAGCTCCTTATGAACGTGTCGTTGATCTCAATTTGCTGGCACTCTGGATGTCTTTGCCCTTCAAAAGCCGTTAGATTTGATCTGGATGCGCGGATTCGAGCTTTTCATCCATCCCTCCCTCCCTCCCTACGCTGAAGGTGATTTCTTCCATGACACAAGTAGAATCTCCCCCATATGCCCATCCCGGCCAGCTGTCCTACCTGCTCTGCTCCGTAGCTACTGGCGATCTGGCAGAAATCCTCCAGCCGAATTAGTCCTTCCCCGGCCAGGTCAAACATGTCAAACACCACCCGCAGCCTCTCGTATTCTCCCGATTCGTCTTCATCAAGCCCGGGGGTCTGGAACACTATCGTGGGGCTCTCATTCTCCTCAGGCCCGGATAGCTTGAATACTATCCCGGGAATCTCGCTCTCCTCGGGCCCAGGGGGCTGGAACCCTATGCCGGGGCTCTCACCCTCTTCAGGCCCGGGAGGCTGGAACGCTTTGCCGGGGCTCTCATCCTCCTCAGCCCCGGAAGGCTGGAACACCAACCGCGGGCTCCCGACCCCCTCCGGCCGGGGGTCAAGTTCCATGCCCGACGCGGCGCCGCCTCGATCCCGATCACTGGGGATCGGGCCGCTCCATGTGGGCGCCGGTGCCCGGGCTCAGTTCAGCTCGGTCTCCACACGCCCCTCACTCCGGGCCCTGGGCTCACGGTCTCCACCCGCCCCTCACAAGGGACCCGGGATTCTGGTTCGCCCCCGGCTCTGAAGCCCGTTGTTGCGGGCTCCAGACCCCGGCCTCTCCCTTCACTCGCAGGCCCCGGACCCCGGCCTCTCCCTTCACTTGCGGACCCCAGACCCCGGCCTCTCCCTCCACTTGCGGACCCCAGACCCCGGCCTCTCCCTCCACTCGCGGGCCTCGGATCCCCGGCAGCTCGGCACTACAATCGCTCGGCTCGCAATGACGTAATCTGCCTCCCAGCGCGCCCGCGCGGCCCTGGAGACGCTGCATAGCAACCGTGTGCCGCATGCGCGGCCAGCGGCTGGAAATGAGCATGCGCGTTGCTACCAGCCCGCGGCTTGGTTACCGGACCGCGTGCGGTTCCACCATTCGTTCCTGACCTCGGGACAACCACGTTCAAAGAATGCGATGAAAGAGGCTAGCACTGCAAAGATTACAAAAGTTATGATCTCCAAAGAGAAAGTCGCAGATGGATTCAGCGGGGATTCCAAGATATCAAAGTCAAGTTTATTGTCATATTCACAAATACGTGTATGCACATGGTCAATTAAAAGCATAGTAGCAGCATAAGACATAGGAGCAGAATTAGGCCATCTGGCCCATCGAGTCTGCTCCGCCATTCAATCATGGCTGATTCTTTTTTCTTCTCTTCAACCTCAGTTTCCAGGTTTCTCCCATAACCATTGATGCCATGTCCAATCAAGAAGCTATCCAACGACCTGGCGTCCATAGCTGCAACAAATTCCACAGATTCACCACCCTTTGGCTAAAGAAATTTCTCCACATCTCTGTTTTGAAAGGGCATCCTTCTGTCCTGAGGCTGTGCCCTCTTGTCCTAGACTTTCCCACAATGGGAAACATACTTTCCACATCTACTCGGTCTAGTCCTTTCAACATTTGAAAGGTTTCAATGAGATCCCCCTCATCCTTCTGAATTCCAGTGAGTACAGACCCAGAGCTATCAAACGTTCCTCGTATGATAACCCTTTCATTCCTGGAATCATCCTTGTGAACCTCCTCTGGAATATCTCCAATTCCAGCACATCTTTTCTAAGATGAGGGGCCCAAAACTGTTCACAATACTCAAGGTGAGGCCTCACCAGTGCCTTATAGAGCCTCAGCATCACATCCTTGCTCTTGTATTCTAGACCTCTTGAAACAAATGCTAATATAGCATTTGCCTTCCTCACCACCGACTCAACCTGCAAGTTACTCCTTAGGATGTTCTGCACAAGGACTCCCAAGTCTCTTTGCATCTCAGATTTTTGTATTTTCTCCTCATTTAGAAAATAGTCCACACATATATTTTTACTACCAAAGTGCATGACCATGCATTTTCCAACATTGTATTTTATTTGCCATTTTCTTGCCCATTCTCCTAATCTAAGTCTTTCTGCATCCTACCTGTTTCCTCAACACTACCTGCCCCTCTACCAATCTTCGTATCATCTGCAAACTTGGCAACAAAGTCATCTATTCCATTATCGAAGTCATTGATATACAGCATAAACAGAAATGGTCCTGCAAAACACCACTAGTCACTGGAAGCCAACCAGTAAAGGATTCTTTTATTCCCACTCGCTGCCTCCTACCAATCAGCCAATAAGTAATTTCTCACCATGTAAGTAATTTTCCTCTAATACCATGGGCTCTTAACTTTGTAATCTCCTCATGTGTGGCACCTTGTCAAAGGCCTTCTGAAAGTCCAAATATACAACATCAACTGTGTCCTCTTTATCTATCCTATTTGTAATCTCCTCACAGAATTTCAACGGGTTCATCAGGCAAGATTTTCCCTGAAGGAAACCCCACACTGACTTTGTCCTATTTTGTCCTGTGTCACCAAGTACTCAATCACCTCATCCTTAACAACTGACTCCAACATCTTTCCAACCACTGAGGTTAGGTTAATTGGTCAATAATTTCCTCTCTGCTGCCTTCCTCCTTTCATAGAAAACATAGAAACATAGAAAATAGGTGCAGGAGTAGGCCATTCGGCCCTTTGAGCCTGCACCACTATTCAGTATGATCATGGCTGATCATCCAATTCAGAACCCTGTACCTGCTTTCTCTCCATACCCCCGATCCCTTTAGCCACAAGGGTCATATCTAACTCCCTCTTAAATATAGCCAATTTATTGGCCTCAACTGTTTCCTGTGGCAGAGAATTCCACAGATTCACCACTCTCTGTGTGAAGAAGTTTTTCCTCATCTCGGTCCTAAAAGGCTTCCCCTTTATCATTAAACTGTGATCCCTCGTTCTGGACTCTCCCAACATCGGAAACATGAATTTTATATGTTTCAATAAGATCCCCCCTCAATCTTCTAAATTTCAGTGAGTATAAGCCTGGTTGATCCAGTCTTTCTTCATATGAAAGTCCTGCCATCCCAGGAATCAATCTTTCTTAAAGAGTGGAGTGACATTTGCAATTTTCCAGTCCTCTGGCACCATGACAGAGTCCAATGATTTTTGAAAGATAATTTCTAATGCCACCACAATCTCTAATGCCACCTCTTTCAGAACCCTAGGGTGCAGTTCTTCTGGTCTGGGTGACTTATGTACCTTTAGGTCTTTCTGCTTTTTGAGCACCTTCTCTCTTGAAACAGTAACTGCACCCACTTCTCATCCTTCACACACTACAACATCTGACATATTGATAGTGTCTTCCACAGTGAAGACTGATGCAAAATACTCATTTAGCTCATCTGCCATCTCCTTGTCCCCTGTTATTATTTCTCCTATATCCACTCTCATTTCTCTTCTATTTTTAATACACTTGAAAAAACTTTTACTATCCACTTTCATATTGTTTGCTAGCTTGCTTTCATATTTCATCTTTTCCCTTCTAATGATTTTTTACTTACTCTCTTTAGGTTTTTAAAACTTTGCAATCCTCTATCTTCCCACTAATTTTTGCTTTCTTTTGCTCTTCAACAGCTTTGACTTCCCCTGTCAGTCACAGTTGTACTATTTTACTATTTGAGTATTTCTTCATTTGAAAAACACATGTCCTGCACCTTTTTCATTTTTCCCGGAAACTCACACCATTGCTGCTCTGCTGTCATCCCTGCCAGCATTTCCTTCCAATTTACTTTGGCCAACTCCTCTCATACCACGGTAATTTCCCTTACTCCACTGAAATACTGCTACATCAGACTTTACTTTCTCCCTATCAAATTTCAAGTTGAACTCAATTATATTGTGATCACAGGCTCCTAAGGGTTCTTTTACCTTAAGCTCCCTAAGCACCTCTGGTTCATTACATAACACACAACCCAGAATTGCTGATCCCCTAGTAGGCTCAACAACAAACTGCTCTAAAAAGCCATCTCTTAGGCATTCAACAAACTCACTCTCGAGATCCATTCCCAACTTGATTTTCCCAATCAACCTGCATGTTAGTCTCCCATGACTACCATAACATTGCCCTTTTGACAAGTCTTTTCTATTCCCATTATAATCTGCGGTCCACCTCCCAGCCACTGTTGGGAGGCCTGGATATTATTGCCATCAACATCCATTAGCATCTGAGAGAGGCTCTCCAATTTCAGGGTTGACCATGGATGTTGCGTCCCAGCTAGCTACATGATACACAAGCCAGGGCAGTGCGATATGGAGAGTAAACACAAAGTACATTGCAGATGCTGTGGTTAAATCAAGACGTACAAACAAGCTGGATCAACTCAGCAGGTCGGGCAGCATCCGTTGAAATGATCCAGCTTGTTTGTACGTCTTAATATGGAAAGTAGGCTGTTGCCCATGTAGCCGGCTCCCCTTTTCACGCAGCTGATGAACCCAAAGGAACAGCAGAGACTGATACAGTTCGGCATCACAGGAGTTGCCAGTCAGAGACTGATACAGTTCGGCATCACAGGAGTTGCCAGTCAGAGACTGATACAGTTCGGCATCGCAGGAGTTGCCAGTCAGAGACTGATACAGTTCGGCATCACAGGAGTTGCCAGTCAGAGACTGATACAGTTCGGCATCACAGGAGTTGCCAGTCAGAGACTGATACAGTTCAGCATCACAGGAGTTGCCAGTCAGAGACTGATACAGTTCGGCATCACAGGAGTTGCCAGTCAGAGACTGATACAGTTCGGCATCACAGGAGTTGCCAGTCAGAGACTCATACAGTTCGGCATCACAGGAGTTGCCAGTCAGAGACTGATACAGTTCGGCATCACAGGAGTTGCCAGTCAGAGACTCATACAGTTCGGCATCACAGGAGTTGCCAGTCAGAGACTGATACAGTTCGGCATCACAGGAGTTGCCAGTCAGAGACTGATACAGTTCGGCATCGCAGGAGTTGCCAGTCAGAGACTGATACAGTTCGGCATCACAGGAGTTGCCAGTCAGAGACTGATACAGTTCGGCATCACAGGAGTTGCCAGTCAGAGACTGATACAGTTCGGCATCGCAGGAGTTGCCAGTCAGAGACTGATACAGTTCGGCATCGCAGGAGTTGCCAGTCAGAGACTGATACAGTTCGGCATCGCAGGAGTTGCCAGTCAGAGACTGATACAGTTCGGCATCGCAGGAGTTGCCAGTCAGAGACTGATACAGTTCGGCATCGCAGGAGTTGCCAGTCAGAGACTGATACAGTTCGGCATCGCAGGAGTTGCCAGTCAGAGACTGATACAGTTCGGCATCGCAGGAGTTGCCAGTCAGAGACTGATACAGTTCGGCATCACAGGAATTGCCAGTCAGAGACTGATACAGTTCGGCATCACAGGAGTTGCCAGTCAGAGACTGATACAGTTCGGCATCACAGGAGTTGCCAGTCAGAGACTGATACAGTTCGGCATCACAGGAATTGCCAGTCAGAGACTGATACAGTTCGGCATCACAGGAATTGCCAGTCAGAGACTGATACAGTTCGGCATCACAGGAGTTGCCAGTCAGTGTTGAACTCAACATAGGACTGCCAACCCTGGATTTTTCCTCAGAGTTTACTCTCAAAGCCTTCCTCATGAATGGGTATAACCGCAAAACAGCCAAGGTTTGAGATCAGAATTTTCCTTCTCCTAGCTAAGTTATCAACCATGACCGATGAGCCCCATCTGCCCCAAGCGACCGGTTTTAAGGCGCCAATAACCCACTTTTTCCCCTTCACCTGTCAGAAGAAGTGGTTCCACTGGGCTTAGTACATAAACCACTTGCGAAGGCCAGGAGGTGGATTTGGTTGTCAGAGGCTATTTGAGATGCACGCCATTGGGAGCATTTAATATGTGGTGGGAGGCTCTCCCCACTACCCTGGGCTATGACAACCCTAAGGAAACTTGCAACAGCCACCCAGGCATATAAGCAGCATTCACAAGAAAAACTAATTAGGATAAATTTCCCACCTATGTTCGTGACACTTCTCATGCTTTGAATTTTTTCAATGATTTTAAGTTCCCTGGCCCCCACCGTCTTATTTTCACCATGGACGTCCAGTCCCTATATACCTCCATCCCCCACCGAGATGGTCTCGAAGCTCTTCAGTTTTTTTTGGATTCCAGACCTAACCAATTCCCCTCTACCACCACTCTCCTCCGTCTAGCGGAATTAGTTCTTACTCTCAATAATTTCTCCTTTGGCTCCTCCCACTTCCTCCAAACCAAGGGTGTAGCCATGGGCACCCGTATTGGTCCCAGTTATGCCTGCCTTTTTGTTGGCTTTGTGGAACAGTCCATGTTCCAAGGCTTAACCAGTATCCATCTCCCTCCTTTCCTTCTCTACATCGACGACTGCATTGGCGCTGCCTCTTGCACGCATGCTGAGCTTGTCGACTTCATTAATTTTGCCTCCAACTTTCACCCTGCCCTCAAATTTACCTGGTCCATTTCCGACACCTCCCTCCCCTTTCTTGATCTTTCTGTCTCCATCTCTGGGGACGGCCTATCTACTGATATCTACAATAAGCCTACAGACTCTCACAGCTACCTGGTCTATTCCTCTTCCCACCCTGTCTCTTGCAAAAAGGCTATCCCCTTCTCACAATTCCTCTGTCTCCGCCGCATCTGCTCTCAGGATGAGGCTTTTCATTCCAGGACAAAGGAGATGTCTTCCTTTTTTAAACAAAGGGGCTTCCTTTTGTCCACCATCAACTCTGCTCTTCAAACACATCTCTCCCATTTCCCGCACATCTGCCCTCACCCCATCCACCCGCCACCCCACTTGGGATAGGGTTCCCCTTGTCCTTACCTACCACCCCACCAGCCTCCAGGTCCAACATATAATTCTCCGTAACTTCCGCCACCTCCAACAGGATCCCACTACCAAACACATTTTTCCCTCCCCCCTTTCTGCTTTTCACAGGGATCGCTCCCTACGCAACTCCCTTGTCCACTCGTCCCCTCCATCCCTTCCCACCAATCTCCCTCCTGGCACTTATCCTTGTAAACGGAACAAGTGCTACACCTGCCCTTACACTTCCTCCCTCACCACCATTCAGGGCCCCAGACAGTCCTTCCAGGTGAGGCGACACTTCACCTGTGAGTCGGCTGGTGTAGTATACTGCGTCCGGTGCTCCTGGTGTGGCCTTTTATATATTGGTGAGACCCGACGCAGACTGGGAGACTGTTTCGTGGAGCACCTACGCTCGGTCCGCCAGAAAAAGCAGATCTCCCAGAGGCCACACATTTTAATTCCACATCCCATTCCCATTCTGATATGTCTATCCATGGCCTCCTCTATTGTCAAAATGAATCCAAACTCAGGTTGGAGGAACAACACCTTATATACCGGCTGGGTAGCCTCCAACCTGATGGCATGAACATTGACTTCTCTAACTTCCGTTAATGCCCCTTCTTACCCCATCCCTGACATATTTAGTTGTTTGCCTGTTCTCCATCTCCCTCTGGTGCTTCCCCCCCTCCTTTCTTTCTCCTGAGGCCTCCCGTCCCATCATCCTTTCCCTTCTCCAGCTCTGTATCACTTTCGCCAATCACCTTTCCAGCTCTTAGCTTCATCCCACCCTCCTCCGGTCTTCTCCTATCATTTCGCATTTCCCCCTGCCCCCACTACTTTCAAATCTCTTACTATCTTTCCTTTCGGTTAGTCCTGACGAAGGGTCTCGGCCCAAAACGTCGACAGCGCTTCTCCCTATCGATGCTGCCTGGCCCGCTGTGTTCCACCAGCATTTTGTGTGTGTTGTTGTTTGAATTTCCAGCATCTGCAGATTTCCTCGTGTTTGTAGGATAAATTTTACACATTTTTTATAAAAAAGAAACACAATTGCCCATTTTATTCGACAGACATTGGTGCCATCTGGAGCCACCCATTAAACCACGTACTGCACTGGTATCTTGTCTCAATCATCTGCATCCAACATCACTCAAAGTGTAAAATAAAGAAACCAAGTCAAAGACTCCCACCCACCCTGAACATTTTCCCTTCTCCACCCCCCCCCCCCCACTGAGCAGAAGTTACTCAGACCCGAAAGCATGTACCACCAGGCTGAAGGACAGCTGTTCCTCAACAGTTCCCTAGTCCAATAAAATGGATCCTTGACCTCACAATCTACCTCATTATGGTTTTAAACCTTTTGTGCATTGGAGCTGAGGTAACTTTACCCATTAGTTGATAAAGAGACTTTCTTTATCAGCACCTTTTGCCCAGGAATGAACCAGGAGATCTCCGCACTACGAGTAAAAAGGGACAGGGTCAACTACTCAAAAGGAAAATGCTGAAACCAAGCCACAAGCTGCTGTCCATGAGGAGTTTTTACATTCGCTGTCACTGCATGGGTCTCCCCTGGGTGCTCTGGTTTCCTCCCACATCCCAAAGACGTACCAGTTAGGGTTAGTGAGTTGTGGGCTGCTGTGTTGGTGCTGGAAGCATGGTGACACTTGCCCAACATAATCCTCACTATTTGATTTGACGCAAACGACACATTTCACTGTCTGTTTTGATGTACGTGTGACAAATAAAGCCAATCTCTGTCTCTTTAGTCTCAATTCTCAATAAGTTGGGCAGCATCAACGTACAAGTGTGGTTCCCAGTGACTGGCAGCTCTTCCCTGACATCCTACCTTCTGGAGATTTTTCCAGAAAGACATTCTCTTGCCCTACAACTCTACAATTACATTGGAAGCCATTCAGTTCCTTCCCATGCTCCTGGGTGGATTCTCTAATTCACAACTCTTTTCTTTGGGAGATACATCTGACTTAAACAATAATTCAATAAATAACTTATTTATAGAGCACTTTTCATACAGACAATGTAGTTCAAAGTGTTTTACAATGGGATAAAGTGCAAACATTAAAATAAAATACAAGAAGATATTAATTGAAAACAAGGTTAAATAAACAGGTTTTGAGCTGGTGTTTAAAATTTAGTGTCAGCTGAGTCTGCATGCCTTATAGTTTTAGATATTGAATTCCACAGTTTAGGAGTATTGTTCAAAACAGCTGACCTGCAAATTATCTTTTGAGGAAGACTGTTTAAATTTAAGAGACATTGGAAGAAGACCTGAGAGTTTGAACAGAATTATAAAACAAAAACAATTCTGTGATAATCTCTGGTCCCAGACCATTAAGAACTTTAAAAACAAGCAAGAGAACTTTAAGAGTAGCTAGGACAAGAGTGATATGTCCCCTCATCCTGGTTTTAGTTAAAAGTCTAGCAGCAGTGTCATGAATGAGTTGAAGTTTGTTTTGGGAGGCCTGTAAAAAATGCATTGCAATTATCTAGTCTATTTGATATAAAGGCATTAATTAGTTTTTCAGCATCATTACATAAAAGAAATGGATGTACTTTTGAAATACTTCTAACTGTAGAAATGCTGCTTTGGTCACTTTCTTTATGTGGGATTTAAAATTCAAATTCAAATCAAGGATAACATCCAGGCTTCTTATGACTGATTTTACAAGGGGAGAAGTTAATCAAGAAATGTGTCTCATTTGGCTTTGGGACCAACCAGAAGATTTGTAGTCTGGATTTCAGTTCACACTTGGGTTGCTGGGTACTTGACCTGGATGCTGAGAAAGTGTTTCTTCAGTTGGGAGATTCTAGAACCGAGGAGAGCGTCTATAGATCAGGAAATTTGTCATGTAGAATTGAAATAAAGATACATTTCTCCTCGAAGATTGCGAATGTACAGAGTTTTATAGCACAAATAACAGTGGATACTTAACCATGAAATATATTTAAGACTGATGGATATGAAAGCAATGAAGGGAATTCTGGCAAGAAGGTGAATTTGAGGTTTGGGGTTGCAAGCTTGGGTTTGTTTTGAGCTTGTTTTCATCATGATGGCAGGTGAAATTTAATGCTGAAGAAAGTGAAGTGTTGCATTTTCATACATTGAATGGGATGAGGCAATGGAAACTCTGGGCACAGAGTACAAAGAAGACTGGGGATATACCTGCATGCTTGGTTGAATGTGACAGGACAGTTAAAATATAGCGATCTTGCCCTCTACGAGCAGTGTCGTAGAGCCATAGAAAAGTACAGCACAGAAACAGGCTCTTCGGCCCATCTAGTCCAAGTCAAGCCATTTAACCTGCCTACTCCCATTGATCAGCACTGGGACCATAGCCTTCCATATCCTCATGTACCTCCCCTCACTTCTCTTAAACATTGAAATCAAGCTCACATGCATTACTTGTGCAGGTACCTCATTCCACACTCTCATGACCCTCTGAATAAAGAAGTTTCTCCTCATAATCCCCTTAAAGTTGTCACCTTTCACCCTTAACACATGATCTCTAGTCGTAGTCCCACCCAACCTCAGACCTCTATCAATCTTATGTTCCAAGGAATAAGTCTTAACCATCTTTTCAACCACACCAAGTCCACCAGACTCAAAAAGTTATTTTCCCCAAACAGTGAGGCTGATCAACACCCCCACCCACAAACCCACCCCTCCACACCCCCAACCACCACCACTTTATCATTTCCTGTCAGAGTCACCTTAAGTACAGACACTTGCGTGCCTCGGGTCACTTTACGGACATACAATCAATCTCTGTACATAAGCTATCTTGTGTATTTATATTTATTGTGCTTTTTTGTGCTGCATCTGATCTGCAAGGAGCCAGATGGATTCGATCCTGGGACCACTCACCTCAAAGTCCGGTGCCGATGCCACTACACCACCGGCTGGCATCCTGACTTCTACTTCCTTAGAAGTTTGCAAAGATTAGGCGTGGCAACTAAATCTTTGATAAACTTATATAGATGTGTGGTGGAGAGTATATTGACTAGTCATATCACAGCCTGATATGGAAACACCAATGCTTTTGAACAGAAAATCCTATGAAAAGTAGTAGAAAACCCTCCTCACTGTTAAGCATATCTACATGGTGCGCTGTCATGGAAAATGAGCATCCATCATCAAGGACCCCTACCATCCAGCACATGCTCTCTTCTCACTACTGCCGTCAGGAAGAAGGTACAGGAGCCTCAGGACTCACACCACCAGGTTCAGGAACAGTTATTACCCCTCAACCATCAGGCTCCTGAACTTCACTTGCCCATTGCTGAAGTGTTCTGCAACCTAAGGGCTCATGTTAATCTCATGATCTTGATATTTATTGCTTATTTATTTATTATTATTATTTAATTTTTTCTTTGTATTAGTAGAGTCCGTCGTCTTTTGAACATTGGTTATTCGTCTGTCTTGGGTGCAGTCTTTCATTGATTCTATTATGTTTCTTGGATTTACTATGAATGCCTGCAAGAAAATAAATCTCAGGGTTGTATACTGTGACAAAAATGTACTTTGATAATAAATTTACTCTGAGCTTTGAGTGCTACTCACCTGGCCTCAGCTGATCTGTTTCGTATGGTTTCACAAACAAAGTTCACTTATATAGCACCCTAACATGGAAAAAACAACAACACTTCAGCCACATTATCTAAACAATGACTAGTAAATTGCCAGGTGATCTGTTTTTCATGGGGACAAATTCCAAGCTTGTCTTTAAATACTGTCATGGGAGCTCATACACAGCCACAGTTTAACATGTAATCCGAAAGGATGTAAAGTGGAACACCTGATCCCTCAAGAGTTACATTGGAGTGTCAGCCTGCAGTGCCCTTTCTTGAAGCCACACACACATGACAACGCTTCAGGCCAAGACCCTTTAACAGGACTGGAAAGGAAAGGGGGAAAATGCCAGAATAGGAAGGTAGGGGGAGAGATAGGAGGACAAGCTAGAAGATGATAGGTAAGCCAGATGGGTGGGGGCAGGGGGGATGAAGTGAGAAGCTGGGAGGTGATCAGTGTGAAAGGTAAAGGGCTGGAGAAGAAGGAATCTGATAGGAGAGGAGAGTGGACCATGGAAGAAAGGGAAGGAGGAGGGAAGTGATAGGTAGGTGAGGAGAAGAGGTGGGGTGGCAGAGTGGGCAAATGAAGAAGAGGGAAGGGAAAGGGAGAAAAATCACTGGAAGCTGGAGAAATCGATATTCAAGCCATTATTTTGTGTGATTTCCAGCATCTGCAGAATCTCATGTTTCCCCCTTCTTGGCAGTGAACTCAGGGCCTCTGAATACAAATGAGAAGACCAAACTCGAGGTCAGTGTGGGAATACTTTGTGGGGAAATGATTGGTGACCAGGAAAAGCACAGAAGGACAGTCTGCTTCTACAGACCATTTGATCATGAGAGATTTTTGAATTTTGTATGTGATTGGCTGTTTCCTGCACTGTCTTTCTCATCTAAAGGATAGCAGCAGGAAGTTCTTCTGATAATGAAAATTTCAACAAAATTTTGATGACACAAAGCTGGGTGGCAGTGTGAAATGTCAGGAGGATGTTATGAGAATGCAGGGTGACTTGGACAGGTTGGGTGAGTGGGCAAATGTATGGCAGATGCAGTTTAATGTGGATAAATGTGAGGTTATCCACTTTGGTGGCAGGAACAGGAAGGCAGATTACTATCTAAATGGAGTCAAGTTAGGAAAAGGGGAAGTACAACGAGATCTAGGTGTTCTTGTACATCAGTCAATGAAAGCAAGCATGCAGGTACAGCAGGCAGTGAAGAAAGCTAATGGCATGCTGGCTTTTATAACAAGAGGAATTGAGTATAGGAGTAAAGAGGTCCTTCTGCAGCTGTACAGGGCCCTGGTGAGACCCCACCTGGAGTATTGTGTGCCGTTTTGGTCTCCAAATTTGAGGAAGGACATTCTTGCTATTGAGGGAGTGCAGCGTAGGTTCACAAGGTTAATTCCCGGAATGGCAGGACTGTCATATGTTGAAAGATTGGAGTGACTGGGCTTGTATACACTGGAATTTAGAAGGATGAGAGCGGATCTGATTGAAACATATAAGATTATTAAGGGATTGGACACACTGGAGGCAGGAAGCATGTTTCCGCTGATGGGTGAGTCCAGAACTAGAGGCCACAGTTTAAGAATAAGGGGTAGGCCATTTAGAACAGAGATGCGGAAAAACTTTTTCACCCAGAGAGTGGTGGATGTGTGGAATGCTCTGCCCCAGAAGGCAGTGGAGGCCAAGTCTCTGGATGCATTCAAGAGAGAGTTAGATAGAACTCTTATAGATAGCGGGGTCAAGGGATATGGGGAGAGGGCAGGAACAGGGTACTGATTGTGTATGATCAGCCATGATCACAGTGAATGGCTGTGCTGGCTAGAAGGGCCGAATGGCCTACTCCTGCACCTACTGTCTATTGTCTATTGTCTATTAGATTAGATTTGATTAGATAAGATTCAACTTAATTATCATTGTGCCGAGTATAGATACAAAGCCAATGAAATGCAGTTAGCATCTAACCAGAAATGCAAAGAATAGTGTTATTTACAAAATAATTGTGGATAAAAATTAAGTGCTACAGCACACAAATATAAAAGTACTGAGACAGTACAATATGGATGCAATACTACTTAGCGCTGTGATGTGAGGTTCAGCAGGGTCACAGCCTCAGGGAAGAAGCTCTTCCTGTGCCAGCTGGTGCGGGAGCGGAGGCTTCTGTAGCACCTACCGGGTGTGAGGAGAGTAAAAAGTCCATGGTTAGGGTGAGATGCATCCTTGATAATGCTTTTTGCCCTGTTCAGGGGAATATTGCAAGTTTCAATTGGAGAAATGTTTTATTGACAGGTTGGTAGAATTAGCCCTGATTTGCAGAGGACTCTCCCAGTGACTGGCACTGGGATGCTGCAGGGACCCATGATTGTTTACTGGCAGCTACTCAGCTGATCCCCAGCGAGGCATTTCCAAAGACAACACAAGAGAACATCAGCACCAAAGGGGAAAGTCGCTCAAAGATGCAACTCATTCAGGGCATCTTCAGTAGGTAATATCTCAAGAAGGCAGCATCCATCGTTCAGGACCCCCACCATCCAGAACGTACATGCTTTTCATTACTGCCGTCAGGGAGGGGGCACGGGAGCCTCCTGTACCTCCTCCCTGATGGCTGTAAGGAAATCAGATTTCTGAACGGTCCACGTACACTGCCTCACATTTTGCTCTCTCTTTGCACTTTTTTTATTGCACTAATTTAGTAATTTTTTATGAATTACACTGTACTGCTGCCGCAAAACAACGAATTTCACCACATACGTGTGTCAATGATAATAAATAGGGCAATTAGCAGTCAGTGTGTCGCTATTACAGCTCAGCGCATTGGAGTTTGCAGTTCAATTCCGACACCATCTGTAAGGAGTTCATACGTTCTCCCTGTAATACACGCAGGTTTCCTCTGGGTGCTCTGGTTTCCTCCAGCATACCAAAGACGTAATGTTTCTAAGGCTAATTTATCAATGTAAATTGTCCTGTGATTAGGCTAGTATTAAGAGTTGATGGATAGTGCAGCTCATTGGGCCAATAGGCTTTTTCTGCATGCTACCTCTAAATAACTCTAATTCTGATTCTGGGCAAAGGGTAACGTCTGGATCAGAATGTTGATCCAGAGGTGGTTTTGTGTGTGTATTCATTCACAGATACTCTGATGGAGAGAGAGACACAAACACAGAAACTGAGTTTTGAGACACTGAGAACTCTACAGTACAATGGAAAATAATAAACATGAGGCCAACTGAGTTGCTAACTAAAATCTCTCAAACTAGCTAAGATCTCATGCAGTCACTGTGGCTCGAAAGCAGTAACCTAGAACTAAATTAATACCGCTCTTTAACAGTGCCTGTCTAAATCACTCATCTTCTTTCCTGGAACGTGGACAAAGGAAAGCAGGGAGTGTTATCAATGCTGTGCTTCAATCAAGTCTTGACAAGACTGAGGCAAAATGAAGGGAGATAAATACAATTACAAAGAAACCCTAATTGGCTGAATGTGTGCATTCTCACATGCGTGATTGTCATCTCTTTCAGCAGCCCACCTGTGAGAGTATCCAGACTCCACAGCAGTCTGTGGTTGTGACATACCTGCTGTTTGGTGTTATCAGATCAGAGAATCTGTCCTGGGACCAGCACGTAAGTATAATCACAAACAAGGCACAACAGTATCTCCACTTTCTTAGAAGTTTGTGTAGAGTTGTCATGTCACCAAGAGTTTTGACAAATTTCTATCGATGCACAGCGGAGAGTATTCTAACTGGCCTGGTATGGAACACCAATGCCCAGGAACGGAAAGGTCTACAGAAAGTGGTGAGTATAGCTCAGTCCACCACAGGAAACACCTGTCCTCCATTAAGCACATTTACATGGAGTGCTACACAAAACGGCAGCATCCATCATCAAGGACCCCACATCCAGGCCATACTTTCTTCTCACTAATACCATCAGGCAGGCAAAACAGGAGCCTTAGCTACCACACCACCTGGTTCAGGAGCCTGCTTTGGATCTTATTTTCACTATAGACGTCCAGACCCTATACCCCATCAGGAGGGCTTTAAAGCTTTCCAATTCTTTCTAGACAACAGACCCAACCAGTTCCCCTCCACCACCCTCCTCCGTCTGGTGGAACTGATCCTCCATAATTTCTCCTTCATCTCTTCCCACTTCCTTCAAATCAAAGATGCAGCCAAGGGGACTCACATGGGTCCCAGCTACGCCTGCCCTTTCGTTGGCCAAGTGCAACGTTCTATGTTCCAAGCCTATGCTGGTATCGCTCCCCAACTTTTCCTACACTTCATTGATAACTATATTGGTGCTGCTTCCTGCACCCATACCGAGCTTGTCAACTTCGCCTCCAACTTCCATCCTGCCCTCAAATTTAACTGATCCATTTCTGACACCTCCCTCCCCTTTCTTGAACTCTGGAGACAGCTTATCTACTGATATCTTTTATAAATCTACTGATTCTTACAGCTACTTGGAATACACCTCTTCCCACCCTGTCACTTGTAAAAATGCCATCCCATTCACTCAGTTCCTCCACCTCTGCCACATCTGTTCTCAAGATGAGGCTTTTTTCCCCAGAACTAATGAGATGTCCTCCTCCTTCAAATAAGGGGCTTATTCCTCCTTCATCATCACTGCCCTCACCTGCATCTCTTCCATGCCGCGCACCCCATCCTCCCACTACCCCACCAAGGATAGGGTTCCTCGTTCTCACCTACCACCCCACCAGCATCCACATCCAGCACATAATTCTCCACCATCTCCAACAGGATCCCACCACCAGGCACCTTACCCTCCTCCTCCCCACTTCCCACAGGAATCGCTCCCTTTGTGACTCCCTTGTCCACTCCTCCTTCCCCACTAATCTCCCTCCTGGTACTTATCCTTGCAAGCAGAACAAGTGCCATATCTGCCCCCTCACTACCATTCAAGCTCCCAAACAGTCCTTCCAGGTGAGGCGACACTTCACTTGTGAGTCAGCTACTGTACCTGGTGCTCCCACAGAGATTGGGAGACAACTTTGCTGAGCAACTACACTCTGTCCACCAGAAAAAGCGTGATCTCCCAGTGGCCACCCATTTTAAATTCACTCCCCATTCCCATTCCAACATGTCAGTCTATGGCCTCCTCTTCTGTTGTGATGAGGCCACACTCAGAACGGAGGAGCAACACCTTATATTCCGTCCGGGTAGCCTCCAAACTGGTGGCATGAACATCGATTTCTCAAACATCCAGGAGCTGTCAGAGGCTATTTGAGACACACGCCATTGGGAGCATTTAATGGGTAGTGGGAGCTTATCCCCCATTACCACCCCTGGCCATAACAACCTTAAGGAACAATGACAACATATAAGTACTTTGATAACAAATTTTATTTTGACTTTGACACATCCCATATTTTACCTTCCATTGAAACACTATAGGTAATTCACCTTTGAAAATTCACAGCTTGGTGGGTTTACAGTTTGGCTGATGTTTGTAGGAGCGACAGCATGGTCGACATGTTATTGGCTCCACTGAGCCAGTGTCCACCATCGATCACAAGTGACGCACCAGTCACATACGACGCTGCTGAGCTCACAAGGTACAGCACTCCATGGGCTATTTCTGTCTTGGTCCCCACTCTCTGCAGTGGGATCAGTTTCCGGTGGCCTGCTGCCAACTGCGCCAAGCCACCTGGTGAAAAGAGAGAGAACAAGGTTTAGGAATAGAAAAGCCCTTAAAGCCATAAAACAATTACTTACACTGTAAAATATGGTGGGTGTAAGGGGTGTCCAGGGAGGGGTGGCATCCCTGGTGAAGGGGCTTCTTGTATCCATTCTGGGACAGGTTGTTCACCTTTGGTCCCCACTGGACACTCAGCTCTCACCTGTGGCTCCAAGTAGCTGTTTGCATGTGAAAATGGCCACACCCCGGTACACCATTTCAACAGGCGGGTTAAACCCCAGTGAGATAGGGACATGCCTGTCCTAGCATGTGAATGAATGAGATCAACAGCAGCCAGGAAAGCAGTTCTGCATCACTTCATGGAGAGCAAAGGGCATGACAGGCACAGAAGTCATGGTCACCTACTGCAGGCAAGAAATACCCCAGTTAGTGATAACCACTCATACCACTGAAACCCCGATTTCTGAGATCCAGAGAGAGGAACTGCCCCAGTGTAACAGCTTTTCTACTTTAAAAATTCTCCTGTACACGTCTACCGTCATTGTTGGACATAACAACCAACAAAATAAAACACTGGAAACACTCAGGTCAGGCAGCATCTTTGAAAAGAGGAGGAGATTTAACAGTATAGATCAAAGATCTTTCACCACAACTCGGTTTTAAGTAGCAGAGAGAGTGAGGGAGAGATGGGGAGTGCAAAGGGTGGTGAGTGTGGGAGGGAGGATGGAATAAGAAGCTGGGAGGGAAGAGATGAAAGAGATAAGGAGCTGAAGAAGGAATCTGATAGGAGAAGGATGGACCATTGGAGAAACAGGAGGAGGAGGAGGAGGAGGGAGATCATGAGCCTGAGAAGGAGCAATAGGGCAACCTGAATAAAGCTAACCTTTATTTCCTTTTTTTTTTCTAGCGAAACATTGTGTAAACTCAAAGTCTAGAATTAAAGAAAAGCAGCAAACGTGAAGAATAACAGAGTCACAGGTGGTGGAGGGACAAGCTTGAGAAGTTTAAAACTGAGGCACTGCTTTAGCAGGAGGCAATGTAACTCAGTGACCCAGGGGTGATGTGTCCGCTGAGTAAGGCTCTGCTATCTGAGCACTATATGTTTGCAACACATCTGGGTGTCAACATCTCTGAATCTCTGTCCTGAGCCCAACATATTGATGCACATAATGAAAAGGCACAGCAACGGCTATATTCCATTAGGAGTTTGAGGAGTCTTGTTATGTCACCAAAGACTAGCAAATTTCTACAGATGCATATGCACAGCATTCTAACTGGTTGCATCACTGTCTGGTACAGAGGACTGCTGCTCAGAAAGTTGTAAACTCAGCCAGCTCCATCACGGACATGAGCCTCCCCAGCATCGAGGACACCTTCATAAAGCAATCCCTCAAGGCGGCGTATTCCATCATTAAGGACCCCTATCACTCAGGACATGCCCTCTTCTCATTGCTACCATCAAGCAGTTGGTACAGGAGTCTGAAGAAACACACTCAACATTTCAGGAACAGCTTCTTCCTTCTGCCATCAGATTTCTAAATGGACCACGAACACTACCATTCTACTTCTTCCCGCTCTTTTTGCACTACCTATTTAATTTTAATATTTATTTTTTATTGTAACTTACAGTTTTTATTATCATGTAGTACTGCTAACACAAAACAACAGAAATATGCCAGAGAAATTAAACTTTTTTAGGATTTTGATTCTGAAACAAACCACTGGTGGCTCAGCAGGTCAGACAGAATTAATGGAGGGAAATGGACAGTCACGATAAAGAGGGCAGGGGAAGGGTGGAGCAAGAGCTGGCAAAGAGCAAGCAAGCAATAGGTGGATCCACTGGGCACCTCCCTCTGTCTTAAGGGATTCAACCTGAAACATCGAGTTCCTCCAGCAGACTGCATGTTATTCCAGATTCCTGCATCTCCGAAAGGATGATCTTTATTTGTCACATGTACATTGAAACACACAGTGAAAAGTGTAGTTTCTGTCAACAGTTCAAGGAGGTGCTGGGGGCAGCCTGCAACTGTCAGCATGCTTCCAGCACCAACATGCCACAACTTACTAACCCTAACCCATACCTCTTTGTGACCTGTGGGAGGAAACCCATGCGTACAAGGTGAGAACGTACAAACTCCTTCAGACAGTGATAAGAACTAAACCCCAATTTGTGATCGCTGGTGCCATACAGCTTTACATTAACCACTACGATACTGTATGCCTAGGTAAGGGGTGGTAAGCAGTAGGTGGATTCGCTGGCTATCTCCACTTTATCTTTGGTATGGATGAAGGATTTCAGCCTGAAACATCGACCTATCATTTCCCTCCAGAGATGCTGCCTGACCACTGAGTTCTTCTAGCAGATTGCTTCTAAATTCAGATTCCAGCTTCTGCAGTCTCTTCCCAGTCTTCCTCATCCTAATGTAAGGACTCAGCCCAAAATATCGACTTTATTCATCTCCATAGATGCTGCCTGATCTGCTGACTTCCTTCAGCATTTTGTGTGTTTCTCATGATTTCCAGCATCTGCAGAATCTCTTCTGTTTATGATCTGCAGTCTTAATTCTCCATAGATTCAGATTTATTTATCACATGTACATCAAAACATACAATGAAATGTGCCATAAATGTCAACACCCAACACAATCTATGGATGTGCTGGGGGCAGCCCGCAAGCATGGAGTCTCTCCATACATTGACATTTACCAGGAATGTTGAAGACAAAGAGCCCGAAGCATTTTTGAAGATCCCTACCACCCATCCTACCATATCTTTGACCCACTTCCGTCAGGAAGGAGCTACAGAAACATCAGGACTAGGGCTATGGACTGGGTAACAGCTTCTTCCCTCAGGATGTGAGACTAATGTGTACTCTGCGTCACTGAGGTCTCGTCACTAGGACAGCCAGTTGTTTACTGTATGTGCACTGCATGCATTTTGAATTAAATTTAATTAACACAGTTATGGCAATATTTTGTTTGATGTGCTGTGTCTAATTTATGTTTTGTGGGTGCACCGTGGTCTGGAAGAACGTTGTTTCGTTTGGTTGTGTGCCCTGGTAATACAGTGGTTAGTGTGACACTACTACAGCTCGAGGCATTGGAGTGCAGAGTTCAATTCTAATGCTGTCTATAAGGAGTCTGTACGCTCACCCCGTAGAATGTGTGGGTCTCCTCCCACAGTTCAAACACATACCGGTTTGTAGATTAGTTGGTCATTGTAAATTGTCCAGTGATTAGGCTGGGATTAAATAGGGGAGTTGCTGGGCAGTTTCAGCTCGTTAGACTAGAAGGGCTTGTTTTGCACTGTATCGCTAAATAAAATAAATAAAAATAAAATATATAGTCAGATGACAATGAAGTTGAACTTGACTTCTTACCCAACTTTCGAAAACCTTCTGTCCCAGCTATGGGGCCTGGAGCCAGACTGTTCACACGGATGTTGTCAGGTCCCCATTCTACTGCCAGGTGCCTTGTCATTGCGTCTGTAGAGAACAGGGAGCAAGCTGTGGTCAGTTAGCAGTTCTTTTTAAAGCAACAAGTCTAATTCAGCATGCAGTTCCACTGGGAAATGGAGCAGGTCAAGTCAAATCAAGTCACTTTTTATTGTCATTTTGACCATAAACTGCTGGTACAGTACACAGTAAAAATGAAACAACGTTCCACCAGGACCATGGTGCTGCATGAAACTAAACTAGACTATGTGAGACAACTCAAGGCTACACGTAAAACAACACAAAAACTACACTAGATTATAGACCTACACAAAGTGCATAAAACAGTGCAGGCCAGTACAATAATTAATTAATAAATACATAATTAATAAACAAGACAATAGGCACAGTAGAGGACAAATTTTAATATAATAATAAATGATGTAGACTCTGGGTATTGGGTATTGAGGAGCCTGATGGCTTGGGGAAGAAACTGTTGCACAGTCTGGTTATGAGAGCCCTTTTGCCAGATGGCAGGAGGGAGAAGAGTTTGTGTGAGGGGTGCGTGGGGTCCTTCATAATGCTGTTAGCTTTGCGGGTGCAGCATATGGTGTAAATGTCTGTAATGGCAGGAAGA
This sequence comes from Hemitrygon akajei, assembly GCF_048418815.1. NCBI lineage: Eukaryota > Metazoa > Chordata > Chondrichthyes > Myliobatiformes > Dasyatidae > Hemitrygon > Hemitrygon akajei. The sequence goes on from NC_133134.1 coordinate 2,849,714, forward strand.
GAGACCCCGATGATCTTTTCAGCTGACCTCACTACCACTGGAAAGTCTTGCAATCCAAGACGGTGCAATTCCTGAACCAGGCAGTGATGCAGCTGGCTCCGCACCAGTCTGTTAGCCGCTGCACCTCCTCTCTGTATGCTGACTCGTCGTTCTTGCTGATGAGACCCACCACGGTCTTGTCATCGGCGAACTTGATGATGTGATTCGAGCTGTGTATTGCTGCACAGTCGTGGGTCAGCAGAGTGAACAGCAGTGGACTGAGCATACAGTCCTGGGGAGCCCCCATGCTCAGTACGATGGTGTTGGAGATGCTGCTCCCAATCCAGACTGATTGAGGTCTCCCAGTCAGGAAGTCTCGGATCCAGTTGCAGAGGGAGGAGTTCAGGCCCAGCAGTTTCAGCTTTCCAATTAGGTGCTGAGGAATGATTGTGTTGAATGCTGAGCTGAAGACTATGAACAGCATTCAAATGTACGTGACTTTTTTCTCCAGGTGGGTGAGGGCCAAGTGGAGGGTGGTGGTGATGGCGTCATCTGTTGAGCGGTTGGGACGATACACAAACTGCAGGGGGTCCAGTGAGGGGTAGCAGAGTCTTGATGTGCCTCATGACTCTCGAAACACTTCATGATGATGGATGTGAGTGCAACGGAATGGTAGTCACGTCTCCCAGTTAGTTACTACATGTTACGTTTGATGGCTCTGGGTCTGTACTCACTACTTTAGAAGAATGGGGAGTGGGTCTCATTGAAACTTATGGAATATTGAAAAGCCTACATACAATGGATATGGAGAGAATGTTTCCTGTAGTGTGGGAGTCTAGGACTAGAAGGCACAACTTCAGAATAGAGGGATGTCCATTTAATACAGAGAGATGAGGAGGATGTTGAATCTGTGGAATTCATTGCCACAAATGACTGTGGAGACCAAGTCATTGAGTATATTTAAAACAGAGTTTGATAGATTCTTGATTATTCAGGGCATCAAAGGTTATGGGGAGAAAGCAGGAGAATAGGATTGAGAGGAATAATAAATCAGAGCAAACTCAATGGACCAGATAGCGTAATGCTGTTGCTATATCTTACGGTCTTATGCTATAAAACATCCTGGGGATACAGGTCCCTAATTTCTTGAAGGTGATGTCATGGATAGAAAGGGTCATAAAGAAAGCTTTTGGCACATTAACCTTCATAATCAATGTAATGAGTACAGGAGATGGGGTGTTATCCTGAAGTTGTAGAAGATGTTGGTGAGGCCTAACTTAGAGCATTGTGTGCAGTTATGGTCACCTACCGACAAGAAAGATATCAATAAGATTAAGAAAGTGCACAGAAAATTTACAGAGATTTTGCAGAACTTGAGTTTTATGGAAAAGTTGAATAGGTTAGGATTTTATTCCCTGCAGCACAAGGAGAATGAGGAGAGATTTGATAGAGGTATATGGAATTATGAGGAGTATATGTAGGCTTTTTCCACTGAGGTTCGGTGAGACTACAGCTGGAGGTCATAGATTACGGGTGAAATGTGAAGTGTTTAAATGGAACCTGAGGGGGATTTCTTCACTCAGGTGGTAAGAGTGTGAAAGAGGAGCCAGTGCAAGTGATGGACATGGGTTTGATTTCAATAATTAAGAGAACAAGTACACCACAAGGCTGTGTGCTTAGCCCCAGTCTCTACTTGCTTTACAGTTAATGACTGTGTGGCTCACAGCTCCAATGCCATATTTAAACTTGCTGTCGACAACACTGATGTAGGCTGAATCAAAGGTTGTGACATTTCGGCATACAGTATAGGAGGGAGATTGAAAATCTGGCCCGGTGGTGCCACAACAACAACCTCTTACTCAATGTCAGCAAGACTGAGGAGTTGATTATTGACTTCCGGAGGAGAACCAGAGGTCCATGAGCCATGCTATCACAGGGTAGGACTGGCAACTAAGGAATGGTGGGCTGGCATTGGCAAGTGTTCAGAGGAGGTTCATGAGAATGATCCCAAGAATGAAAGGGTTAACATATGAAGAGACTTTGGTAGTTCCGAGCCTGTACTTGCTAGAGTTTGGGGGGGGGGGGGGGGGGGGATCTCATTGAAAACTACCAAATATTGAAAGGCATAGATAAAGTGGTGTGCAGAGAATGCTTCCTGTAGTGGGGGGCAGAGCCTCAGAATTGAGGGACATCCATTTAGAACAGAGTCGGGAAAAATTTCTTTAGCTGGAAGGTGGTGAATCTGTGGAACTGATTGCCACAGGTGGCTGTGGAGGCCAAGTCATTGGGTATATTTAAGGTGGAGGTTGATAGGTACTTCATTAGTCAGAGTGTCAAAAGTTATGGAGAGAAGGCAAAAGAATGGGGTTGAGAGAGAAAATAAATCAGCTACAATTGACTGGTGGAGCAGACTCAAGGTGTCAAATGGCTTAATGCTACTCTTATGTCTTATGGTTTTGTATTTCTGGCAACAGGATAGCAGTTCAGATCAGGAACTGTTTAGTACCTACAGTACACACCTACCTATAGCAGCCTTGGCAGAGCCAGCATGGGCTTGGAGGATCTGGCCCCGGTAGCCCAGTGTTGCCGTGATATTCACAATAACTCCACCATGGTCCTGAGGGAACACTCAGGGTTAGGAATGTCAGACACAACTTTCTACAAACTTTCACAATAACATCTACTTTGCTTTCACTGGCAGCTTTTCATGAACAGTACTGTATGTCTGATGTTGGTAATCTTGATCAGTTTACTTGCCTTGCTTTGTATGCTTTTCCGTTCAAGGACAAAGGTAGTTCCATCACAGCCTGGTATGGAAACACCAATGCCCTTGAATGGAAAAGTCTACAATAAGTAGTGAATATAGCCCAGTCCATCAAGGGTAAAAAACCTGTCCACCATTGAGCACATCTACATGGGACACTGTCACAAGAAAGAAGCATCAATTGTCAGGGACCCCCATCACCCAGGCCATGCTCTCGTCTCCCTGTTGCCATCAGGAGGAAGGTACAGGAGCATAAATATCCACACCATCAGATTCAGGAACAGTTAGTACCCCTCAACCATCAGGGTCCTGAACTGGAGGGGATAGCTTTACTCACCCCATCACCAAACATTTCCCACAACCTACGGATTCACATTCCAGGACTTCATTGCAGTTCTTGATATTTATTGCTTATTTATTTATTAATAGTTTTTGTTTCTTTTTGTATTTGAGCCATTTGTTGTCTTTTGTACATTGATTGTTTGTCCGTCTTCTTGTATATGGCTTTTTAATGATCCTATTGTGTTTCTTTATAGTTACTGTGCATGTCTGCATGAAAGTGAATCTCAGGGTTGTCTATAGTGACATCTGTATACTTTGATAATAAATTTACTTTGAACTTTGTTTTCTACACAGCAGCCTTTTTGTTGTGATAGAAAATTTAGGTTCAAGTTGTTTGCAGTTCACTGGCTCAACACAAAGACAAACCAGTTTCAATCACAGCTTGCATCGAGAAGTTAAACAAACTCAGGTCATAGAGGGGTATTGCTCAGAATTGGACTATTTGGCCCATTACATGTATGCTAACCATGGCAATCATGAATATTCATTAGCATTTGGTCTATTGACTATTCAAATGTTTATTTGGATGCTAAAGTCAGGACTTTACTCCCTGGAGCATAAGTGATTGAGGGGAGATTTAATAGAGGTATACAAAATTATGATAGATATAGACAGAGTAAATCCAAGCAGGCTTTTTCCCAGGAGGTTGGTTGAGGTTAGAACTAGAGGTCATGGGTTAAGGGTGTAAGATGAAATATTTAAGGAGAACATAAGGGAAACTCCTTCATTTAGAGGGTGATGCAAGTGTGGAATGAGCTGCCAGTGGAAGTAGTGAACGTGCGTTTGAATGCAATGTTTCAGAAAAGTTTGGATAGGTACATTGATGGGAAGGGCATGGAGAGTTATGGACCAGATGGGACTAGGCAGAATAACAGTTCAGCATGGACTAGATGGGCTGAAGGGCCTGTTTCTGTGCAGTAGTGCTCTCTGACTCGATGGTCTGCAGGTCTCAGTTATTACTATCTTACAAGCTGAGTTAGCAGGAGAACTTCCAGAGGACGATCCCAGTCTGGAAATGAGACACAGCTGCCCCATCTGGAATGACATGCCATGGTCACATCCACCCCTATATTGTAAAGGGTTCACATTTAAGATCACCATCACTGTGGCCTTGAATGTAACAGAAACATCTGCAGAAGCTGTGGGTTGCACCATGAGAGGCAATACTGTGGCAACAGGAAAGTTAGTTGAACATCAGGGTGTGACTTGTTAAGAGTGGTGACAAGTGATGATTGGTTTTAAGTTTGACATGCTGCCAGGTATTGGTCCACTTACTGCAGTGTTTAACATCAGTGGAAAGGGTATAAATGTAGAGGGCTTATGGAGCTTGGGAGAAGTTCTTCAAGGCGTCACACTGACAGCTGATCGTGAACAGTGCATGGATCAAGTGGAAGGTGTACTGCAGTGAGAGGGGCCCGTGCACAACGCACTAACTATTTAAATGCAGGCTCTGTTCTACATAGATAATTGCAGTTTGTGTCTTTCTGTCTGATTGATTTGGATCCAAGAACCTATTGTTTTGATGAAACAGGCCCTAACTACCAAAAAAACTGGGAGATAATGATCGATTCCGTATTAATATTTTTTGCCATTGTGGAGACAGGAAACGAATCAGAATAGTCCCAACAAAGGACTGAAGTTCAGTTCTGTTCCTAACTCATTTCAAATCCATTTTGCCCATCACCCTTGCACTCACGGACATCCGGCTTCCAGTTAAAATCCATTTTGCCCATCACCCTTACACTCACGGACATCCGGCTTCCAGTTAAAATCCATTTTGCCCATCACCCTTGCACTCACGGACATCCGGCTTCCAGTTAAAATCCATTTTGCCCACATCCAGCTTCCAGTTAAAATCCATTTTGCCCACATCTGGCTTTCAGTTAAAATCCATTTTGCCCATCATCCTTGCACTCACGGACATCCGGCTTCCAGTTAAAATCCATTTTGCCCACATCCGGCTTCCAGTTAAAATCCATTTTGCCCATCACCCTCGCACTCACGGACATCCGGCTTCCAGTTAAAATCCATTTTGCCCACATCCGGCTTCCAGTTAAAATCCATTTTGCCCATCACCCTTGCACTCACGGACATCCGGCTTCCAGTTAAAATCCATTTTGCCCATCACCCTTACACTCACGGACATCCGGCTTCCAGTTACGTCCATGCACTCTGGAAGGTCCCTGTTCCCTTCCAACTCTGACTCTGGAATATTCCTAATTTTAGTTTGTTCACCAAAAAAAGTTCCAAGTAAGTGTATTATCAAAGTACATATATGTCAACATATACAACCCTGAGATTCATTTTCTTGTGGGAATACTCAATAAATCCGTAATAGAAAAAGTGAAAGACAACACCAAATGGACATTCAACCAGTGTGCAAAAGACAACAAACTGCAAATACTAAAAGAAAGAAATAATAATAATAAATAAATAAGCAATGAGTATTGAGAACGTGAGATGAAGAGTCCTTGAAATTTGAGTCTTCAGGCTGTGGGAACAGTTCAGTGATGGAGCAAGTGAAGTTGAATGAAGTAATCCTGTCTGGTTCAAGGGCCTGATGGTTGAGGGTTAGTAACTGTTCCTGAACCTGGTGCTGTGGGTCCTGAGATTCCTGTACCTTCTTCCTGATGGCTGCAGAGAGAAGGCAACATGACCAGGATGATGGGGACCCCTGATGATAGAAGCTGCTTTCCTGCAACAACGCTCTATGTAGATGTGCTTTAATGGTGGGAATATCTGACTCACTCGAAATGCTGGGGGAGCTCAGTGGGTCAGGCAATATCTACGGAGGGAAATAAATGGTCGACTCTTTGCCTGAGACACTTTATCAGGACTGGAAAGGAAGAGGGAAGTGGCCTACTGAGTTCCTCCAGCATTTTGTATTACTCTGGATTTGCAGCATCTGCAGAATCTCTTGTGTTTAGATTATTTAACTCAATCTAATTTCAGGTTCCCTGGACTCCATCTTTACATTTTTACTACGGATGTCCAGTCCCAATACACCTCCACCGCCCCCCTCCCCCCCCACCACTCTCCTCCGCCTAGTTGAATTTGTCCTCACTCTAAATAATTTCTCCTTTGCTCCTCCCACTTACTTCACTCAAAAGAGGTAGCCATGGCCACTCACAGCTATGCTTGCCTGTTTGTTGGCTATGTGGAACAGTCTATGTTGCTTGCCTGTTTGTTGGCTATGTGGAACAGTCTATGTTGCTTGCCTACACTAGTGTCCGTCCCCCACTTTTCCTACGCTACACTGACATCTGCATTGGTGCTGCTTCCTGCACTTGGGCTGAACTTGGATTTCATCCATTTTGCCTCCAACTTCCACTCTGCCCTCAAATTCACCTGGTCCAGTTCCGACACTTCCCTTCTCTTTCTCGATCTCACTGTCTCCATCTGTTTGTTGCTCCCTGTGTGACCTCTTGTATATTGGCGAGACCTGATGTAGATTGGGAGACTGCTTCACTGAGCGTCTACGCTTCGTCCACCAGAACAAATGGGATCTCCCAGTAGCCACCCATTTTAATTCCACTTCCCATTCCCATTCTGATATGTCCATTCAGGGCCTTGTCCACTGTTGGGATAAGGCCACACCTAGGTTGGAGGAACAACACCTTAAATTCCGTTTAGGCAGCCTCCAACCTGATGGCATGAACATCGATTTCTCAAATTTCCAGTAATGCCACACCCCAACCCCCCTTCACCATTTCCAATCCTCTGTCCCTCTCTCATGTTATCTCCTTGACAACCCATCGCCTCCCTCTGGTGCTCCTCCCCCCACTATTTTCTTTCTTCCATGGCCTTCTGTCTCTTTCACCAATCAACTTCCTAGCTCTTTGCTTCATCATCCCCCTCCAAATTTCACTTACCGCTTCACGTTTCTCTCTCCCCTCCCCCCACCTTTCAAATCTACTACTCAGCTTTTGTTCTTCAGTTGTGCCGAAGGGTTTCGGCCTATAACGTCGAATGTGCTTTTCCCTATAGATGCTGCCTGGCCTGCTGAGTTCCTTCAGCATTTTGTGTGTGTTGCTTGGATTTCCAGCATCTACAAACTTTCTCTTGTTTGCAAATAAATAACCAGGAGCATTAGTCAGATTTATCCATTTTGTCCACTGGGACAGACAAGGCTCACCTTCAACCACTTCTGATACAGGACTTTGCTGGTGTTGAAGGTTCCGATTGTGTCAATCTCCAGGACAGTCCTGAAAGCATTGAATGATAGGCCACTGGCAGGGCACAGGAAGTTTCCTGCTGCACCTAGGGGAAGAAAGAAGGACCTTACTAACAGTAAGGGACACTGGACTATGTTACGACTATGGCTACATTGAGAATACGGATAAGAGGTGACTGATACCATCACGGGCACTAGCCTCCCCAGGACATCTTCAAAAGGCATTGCCTCAAAAAGGCAGCATCTATCATTAAGGACCCCCACCATCCAGAACATGCCTTCTTCTCATTGCTACCATCGAAAAGGAGGTACAGGGGTCTGAAGACACACTCAATATTTTAAGAACCGCTTAGAAACATATAAACATAGAAACCCTACAGCACAATACAGGCCCTTTGGCCCACAAAGTTGTGCCAAACATGTTCTTACCTTAGAAATTACCTAGGGTTACCCATAGCCCTCTATTTTTCTAAGCTCCATGTACCTATCCAGGAGACCCCATTGTATCCACCTCCACCACCATTGCTGGCAGCCCATTCCTCACACTCACCACTCTGCATAAAAAACTTACCCCTGACATCCCCACTATACCTACTTTCAAGCACCTTAAAACTGTGCCCTCTCGTGGCAGCCATTTCAGCCCTGGGAAAAAGCCTCTGACTATCCACATGATCAATGCCTCTCATCATCTTATACACCTCTATCAGGTCACCTCTCATAAGGCATGCTCCCCAATCCAGGCAACATCCTTGTAAATCTCCTCTGTACCCTTTCTATGGTTTCCACATTCTTCCAATAGTGAGGTGACCAGAATTGAGCACAGTACACCAAGTGCAGTCTGACCAGCTGCAACATTTCCTCTCAGCTTTAAACTCAATCCCATGATTGATGAAGGCCAATGCACCGTATGCCTCTTAACCACAGAGTTAACCTGTGCAGCAGCTCTGAGTGTCCTATAGACTCGGACCCCAAGGTCCCTCTGATCCTCCGCACTGCCAAGACTCTTACCATTAATAATATATTCTGCCATCATAATTGACCAACCAAAATGAACCACCTCACACTTATCTGTGTTGAACTCTATCTGCCACTTCTCAGCCCAGTTTTGCACCCTATCAGTGTCCCACTGTAACCTGTGACAGCCTTCCACACAATCCACAACACCCCCAACCTTTGCTTCTTCCCCTTCACTATCAGATTTCTGAATGATTCATGAACCTATGAACACTAGCATTTTTTTTCTTTTTTTGCTGTAATTATTTAATTGAATTTGTTAATATATATATCTTATAGTAATTTATAGTATTTTTACATATTGCAATGTACTGCTGCCACAAGACAACGTATTTCATGACAAATGCCAGTGGTATGATAAAAGCTGTAGATTGGGTGCACAGCCAGGGACTTTTATCAAGGCAGAAATGGCTAAAACAAGGGGGCACAGTTTATGGTAACTGTTGGAAAGTATGGGGAGGGTGTCAGAGGTAGCCTCTCTTTTTTTAAACACAGAGAGTAGTAAGTGCTTGGAATTACCTGCCAGAGAGCTGGTAGAAGCAGATACATTAGGGGCATTTTAGAAACTGTTGGAAAGGCACTTGGACGATAGAAAAATGGAGGGCTAAGTAGGGTTAGATTGATCTCAGAGTAGGTTTAGAGGTTGGCACAGCACTGTGGGCCGAAGGGCCTGTACTGTTCTGTAACGTTTTATGATCTAGGTTGGCACTGGAATGTCACATGGTGGGCTGTCCTCAGCACATCCTTGGCTTGTGTTGGTTGTTAATGCAAACCATGCACTTTACTGAATGTTTCAATGTACATGTGAGAAATAAATTAATCAAAATTAATCAAAAAAATTAATCAAAAAAAATCTGAATCGTACAGTCAGAACTGAACATACTCCAAAATTCTGTGTCCATCGGGTCAAGGTGTCCTGTGGACCAATAGGTACGTTGACTTGCCAGGGCAAGTGGACATTTATCTTGTGCACCTCCCCTCTGCCCCTGATGCTAACAGGAATTACAAGCTCAGACTTACTGTTCACCAGGATATCAACTTTCCCAAACTCCTGCAGTGCCGCCTCCACAGCAGCAATGATGGTCTCAGGCTTCCTAACATCCACTGACGCTGGGAGACAGCGCTGCCCAGTGGCCGCACGCAGCTTCGCAGCAGACTGGATCAGAATGAAAGATACTCATTATTCTTACACTCGGCTTGGAAGAGTAACACCTCATTTTCATCTCGGCACCCTCCAACCTGATGGCATTACCATCGATTTCTCTAACTTCTGGTAATTTCACCCCCATTCTCCTCACTATTTACTGTACATTCCCCATTCACCCTTCTCCTCTCCTCCCTCATCTGTCCTCACTCCTCAGAACATAGAACAGTGCAGCACAGGGTCAGACAAGAAAAAATCTACAGATGCTGGAAATCCGAGCAACACACACAAAATGCTGGAGGAACTCAGCATCTATGGAAAAGAGCACAGTCGATGTTTTGGGCTGAAACCCTTCAGCAGGTCTGGAGAAAAAAAGGTGAGTAGGGAGGTGGGGAGGGGAGAGAGAAACACCAGAATACCAAATTGGTGAAAGGTGAAGGGGGAAGGATGGCTAAAGAGTAGGAGAGCAGCAGGGATCACAGAGGGGGAGCAGTGAGAGAGGGTTTCACTGAACTCCCATTGAAGGGAAGAGCTGCACTTCTTCAGGTTAGGCATCCCTGGAAGAGACTTCAGTGTAGTAATCCAATCACAAACAAGAGAAAATCTGCAGATGCTGCAAATTCAAGCAACACACACAAAATGTTTTTCCACCAATCAACTTCCCAGCTCTTTACTTCATCCCTCCCTCTTCAGGTTTCACCTATCACCTTCTGTTTCTCTTCCCTCCCCCCCCCCCCCCACCTTTTAAATCTACTCCTCAGCTTTTTTCTCCAGTCCTGCTGAAGGCTTTTGGCTCAAAATGTTGACTGTACTTTTTTCCGTAGATGCTGCCTGGCCTGCTGAGTTCCTCCAGCACTCCATGTGTACAGCACAGGAACAGGCCCCATGGTCCTCAATGTTGTGCTGAACCAATTAAATTGGTAATCAAAATCAACTAATCTCTTCTGCATACACAGTGCACATAACCTTCCATTTTCTTGATACTCATGGATCAATTGAAGTACCTCTTAAAAATCCCAATTGTATCTGCTTCTTGCACCATCCCAGGCATCCATCACTCTTTGAAAAAAAACCTGCCCCCATATCTCCTTTGAAATTAACCCCCCCCCCCCCACACACACCTTAAATGCATGCCCTCTGGTATTCGACATTTCAACTCTGGCAAAAAAGTCTGTCTATCTATGCCTCTCATAATCTTATAAACTACTATCAGATCTCCCCTCAGCCTCCATCGCTCCAGAAAAATTCTAGTGGCCCACACTAATTGCCGGTGGTGGTGACCCAGCTTCTTATAGTGCTGCAGTCCTTCTGATGCAGGTTCTCCTACAGACAGTGATGTAGTTCCATGACAGGATGCATGACTTCAAAGTTCAAAGTAAATTTATTATTGAAGTTCATAAATGTCACCATACACTACATTGAGGTTCATTTTCTTGCAGGCATTCACAGTAAATACAAGAAACACAAATCAATGAAAGACCACCTCCAACTGATATGCAAATATTAACAAACTGTGCAAGTACCAAAATAAAGAAATAATAAAAAATAAATAAGCAATAAATATTGAGAACTTAAGATGAAGAATCCTTGAAAGTGACTCCATAGGGTATGGGAACAATAAAGTGATGGGGTGAGTGAAGTTAATCCCTCTGGTTCAAATGCCTGATGGTTGAGGGGTAATAACTGTCCCTGAACCAGATTGTGTGAGTCCTTAGGCTCCTGTACCTTCTTCTTGTTGGCAACAGCGAGAAAAGATCATGGCCTGGATGGTGGAGGTCCTTGATAATGGATGCTGCTTTCTTACAACATGGCTTCTTGTAGATGTGCTTAATGGTGGAGAGAGCTTACCCATGATCGACTGGGCGGTATCCACTACTTTTTGTAGGTTCTTCCATTCAAGGCAATTGGTGTTTCCATTCCTGGTGCTGCTGTGCTTTCTTCGTAATTGGACTTAAGTGCTAGGCCTAGGACAGATCCTTGGAAAAGATAACACAGGAATTTAAAGTAGCTGACCATCTCCAGCTCTGATCCCTGAATGAGGACTGGCTCACAGACCTCCTGAAATCAATGATCGGAGAGGAACCTGAAGGTGGTGGTGTTCCCAAGTGCCCGCTGACCACATCTTTCTCGGTGATCGATGCAGAAGGGTAGGGGAATGCTGTAATGAGGGAGCAGCAGTCAATGCTGATGTTCCAGAGATGCCCAAATCCCAAAAATTAAAAAACAAAGCAGTATCCCAGGAAAAACCAGCTGACACTAGCAACGATAAGACGCCACTTGTACAAACTATGCCAGCCCTGGGGCGCAATGACTGGAAAGCATCAGAACGGAATGATACTGTGGGGCGCCCCGGTCGCGTAGCGGTTAGAGCGATGTTTTTATGACTCCCAATTCATTCCATTCTTTCAGTTGTTCCTGTTGCATCTTTTCTCTCCCCCTTTGTCCTACTCAGCTCAAAAGTAGACAGGCTAAAAAGTCAGCAACAGCACAGGAAATAGATTCTGATGAAAAGGAATATTAATCGGACGCCACCGTAATGTAGCGATCAGTGCAACACTATGACAGCTCAGGGTGCTGGAGTTTAGAGTTCAATTCTGACGCCATCTGTAAGAAGTTTCTACATTCCCTCCGTGTGCCCCTAGATTTTCTCTGGGTGCTCTGGTTTCCAGAGACCTACTGTTTAGTAGTTTAATTGGACAATGTAAATTGTCCTGTGATTAGGCTTGGGTTAATTCAGTGAGTTGCTGGGCTGGAAGGGCCTGTTCTCCACTGTATCTCTAAATAAATAAGTGGAAAGCAAACAAATCCTGTCTCGGCCAACATTTGTCCTTCAATCAACCTTTCTGAAACAGTTATCGAGCCAGATAACTGGTTAACATCACATGGCTGATTGTGTGACCTTCTCACAGACACAGATTTCCTGCAGAGATTGCATCTCACTGTGGAGGTGTGTTTTTTTTCTTCTTTTTAAAAAATTATTATTTATTTATCTAGTTATCTATCTATCTATCTGTTTATTTATTATTTATATATATGTGTGTGTGTGTGTGTGTGTGTGTGTGTGTGTGTGTATACACATACACACACACACACAAACACAAACACGGAGAGAGAGGCAGGCAGAGAGAGAGAGAAATTGAGGGAGAGTGAGGGAGAAAGAGATGAAATGAGTGGTTGGAGCAGTGATTTGAAGATTAGCAGGCAATACTGACTAACTGTGGAAGTTGAATTGAGTAGCAGTGTTTCAAATATTGTTATGAGATGTTACTTTGTGCTAACAGTTCGTTATCCTACAGGTTAACAGTTCCTCTCTGGACACATAATCCAGCTCCTTTACTTGTACAACCTAGTCCCAACTCAACCTCAATAACCTATTGGCAAGCAAGCAGTTGTGAAGGATCAGTAAAGAAAGGCATTTATACAATTTATAGATGCAGTGTAAGCAGGGAGGAGAATGTTTGGGGAACAGGTTGGGGGAAGAGACACAGAGATAGGCAAAATGTGAGGAGCTGGCAGTTGGAATTGAATGGAGAGAAAATATAAGATTACCCATTTTGATAGGAAATAAAGTTATTGATGCAGATACTGGAACCTGAAGTCTGTTTTAGGAACAGTCTTTTCCCCTCTGCCATCAGTTTGGAATAGTCCATGAGCTCAAGAACAGTACCTCAATATGCCTTTTACTTACACCATTTATTTTTGTAATTTGTAGATTTTTTAGTCTTTGTCCAGCACTGCTGCCATAAAACAACACATTTCAGAATCAGAGTCAGGTTAAATTCACTGGCATACATCTTGAAATTTGTTGTTTTGCGGCTGCAGTACATTGCAATACATAATAGAAACTATAAATTACAATTAGAAATATATTTTTAACAATTGAATTAAATAGTGCAAAAAGAAAACAAAATAAAATAAGAAAGCAATTGAGGTAGTGTACATGGGTTCATTGTCCATTCAGAAATCTGATGGCAGATGATATTTCACCTAACATATCAGTGATGATAAATCTGATTCTGATAATGAAACACAAATTATACACACTTTTTACAAGAAGAACACAATTAGAACTAAAAAAAAGCCCATTTTAGTGCAAAGTGATGAGAATGTTGCCAGACTGTAATGATTAGGGTTTTGCTGGATGGTTCAATAAGGCTGAAGGAAAGTAGATGTTCCTGAACTTGATGGTGGCTCTTTGATGATGGATATTGCCTTCTTGAGGCAGGTTCTGTCATTGTGGCTTGGGAAGAAATTTCCTTACTCTGAGGATAGTGACAGCTGTGTGTGGATCAGAACGCTGGCGCATTACAGAGAGCGACCTTGCCAAGCTATTGACATTTCACAACATGAGCCTTTGGAAGATCGCCAGTATTTTCTGGCCAAGAAAGATCTCCAACCACAAACTACTCCTTCAGTGTCATCAAGAGGTCATGGCCACAATCATCATAAGGGAGTGTTGTAGATGGATTGGGCACATGATGAGAAGAGAAGCCAACTCCATCATTAAGACAGCACTTTGCTGGACTCCTGAAGGGTGGAGCAAACACGAGAGACCGAAGACAATTTGGCACTGTTCCACAATGGCAGAAACAAGGACCCTGAGCTACACCTGAGCCACAAGGGAGGAGGTGGCCAAGGACAGACAGAGACGGAGGATTACTGTCAGTGGCGTAATAGGCAGTAAGTAAGCAAGTAGGAAGACAGTGACCTTTAGGAATTCTGTATGGAAGGGGGGTAGTGAAGGCTGTGTCATTGACTGCATACAAGAGGAGACTGACAGACTATTGGATTTCAACAGAATTATCCTAGCTATGTGCAACACCCATTCCCAGGAATGGAACAGTCTACAGAAAATGCTGGATACAGCCCAGTTTAAGACAGGCAAAGCCTTCCCAGCATCGAGCACATCTACATGGAACATTACCAAAAGAAAGCAGCATCCATTACAGAACCCCACCACCTAGATCATGCTCTCTTCTCATCACTACCATCCGACAGGAGCCTTAGGTCCCACAGCACCAGGTTCAGGAACAGTGATTACCCTACAACAATCAGGTTCCAGTACCAGTGTGGATAACTTCACTCACCACAACAAGGAACTGATTCTACAACCTCAAGACTTACTTTCAAGGACTCTTTACAACTTATGTTCTCCACAGAGTTATTTTTTTATTTGCACAATTTATTTTTTAACATTGGCTATTTGTCAGTCTCTATTTATCTATTGCTTTCTATTGCATTTCTTTATTTTCCATGAAATGCCTGCAAGAAAATGAATCTCAGGGTTGTATATGGTGTCATACAGTGTATGTACTTTGACAATAAACTTACTTTGACTTGGGTGTGATTTGGGTTTAGTGCAGGAGGTAAAATACTGGCCATTGTTTTACTGAAGGGTGGGCCAAGCGTAAGGGGCCAAATGGCCACTGCTGCTTCTTCTACTCTTCTCTTTTTCTACATCAGTGAAGCACGTCTACTTACTGCCTGCACTCGTTCCAGGCTCCTGCTGGCAATAACCGTCTGACATCCATGTCTGCAACAGAACAGAACAACAATTCTTAGTCTATATTGGCTAAAAGTTACTGTTCAAATTCCATTGTTCTAATCCGGAGGTGGCCACAGCTCCTGCAGTCAGGATACCCATTTCACGAGTAGGTCTAACACAGTGAACGGTAGGGCACTGAGGAGTGTGGTAGAACAAAGGGTTCTGGGAATACAGATCCATAATTCATTGAAAGTGGCAGTACACTGCCCTTCATAAATCAAAGTATTGAGTACAGGAGCTGGGATGTTACATTGAAATTGTATAAGATGTCGGTGTGGCCTAATTTGGAGTATTGTGTCTCAAACATGAGAAAATCTGCAGGTGCTGAAATCCAAGGCAACACACACAAAAATGCTGGAGGAACTCAGCAGGCCAAGCAGCAACTATGGAAGATAGTAAACAGCAGATGTTTCAGGCCGAGACCCTTCACCAGGACTAATGAAGAGTCCTGATGAAGGGTCTCAGCCCGAAATGTCGACTGCTTACTCTTTTCCATGGATGCTGCCTGGCCTGCTGAGTTCCTCAGTATTTTGTGTATGTTGGAGTATTGTGTGCAGTTTTAGTCATCTACCTACAGGAAAGACCATAAGACATAGGAACAGAATTAGGCCATTCAGTCCATTGAATCTGCTCTGCCATTCCATCATGGCTGATCCCGGATCCCACTCAACCCCATACACCTGCCTTCTTGCCATATCCTACGATATCCTGACCAATCAAGAAACTATCAGCTTCTGCCTTAAGTACACCTTGGCCTCCACCGCAGTCTGTGGCACAGCATTCCACAGATTCACTACTCTTTGGCTAAAAAATTTCCTCCTTACCTCTGTTCAAAAAGGTCACCCCTCAGTTTTGAGGATATGTCCTCTAGTTCTGGATACCCCCACCAGAGGAAACATCCTCTCTACATCCACCTTATCTAGTCCTTTCAACATTTGGTAGGTTTCAATGAGATCTCCCTGCATTCTTCTAAATTCCAGTGAGTACAGGCCCAAAGTTGCCAAATGCTCCTCATATGTTAACGTCTACATCCCCGGTACCATCCTTGTGAACCTCCTCATGAATCTTTCCAATGACAACACATCCTTTCTGAGATATGGGGCCCAAAACTGTTGACAGTACTCCAAGTGTGGCCTGACTAGTGTCTTATAAAGCCTCAGCATCATCTCCTTGCTTTTATATTCTAATCCCCTTGAAATAAATGCTAGCATTGCATTTGCCTTCTTTACCACAGACTCAACCTGTAAATTAACCTTTGGGAGTTCTGCACAAGGACTCCCAGGTCCCTCTGCACCTCTGATGTTTGAACCTTCTCCCTATTTAGATAATAGTCTGCACTATTGTTCTTTTTACCAAAATGCATTATCATACATTTCCCAACACTCTATTCCATTTGCCACTTTTTTGCCTATTTTTCCAATTTGTCGAAGTCCTGCTGCAATTATATTGCTTCCTCAGCACCACCTACCCCTCCACCTATCTTTGTATCATCTGCAAACTTTGCCACACAGCCATCAATTCCATTATCTAAATCACTGACAATGTGAAAAGTAGCGGTCCCAATACTGACCCCTGAGGAACACCACCAGTCACCAGCAGCCAATCAGAAAAGGCCCCCTTTATTCCCACCCACTGCCTCCTGCCTGTCAGCCATTCCTTTATCCAGGCCAGTATCTTTCCTGTAACCCCATAGGATTTTATCTTGTTAAGCAGCCTCATACATGGCACCTTATCAAAGAAAACCAGGAAAACTTACAAGCATGTTTCTGGGACTAGAAGACATGAGTTATAAGGAAAGATTGAATAGGTTAGGACTTTATTCCTTGGAATGTACAAGATTGAGTGGAGATTTGCAAGAGGCATTCAAAATTATGAGGGGTATTGACAAGGTAAATGTAAATAAGCTTTTTCCACTAGAGATCAAGGTGAAATGTTTAAGGAGAACATGAGGGAAACTTCTTCACTCAGTGGGTGGTGAGAGTGTGGAACAAGCTGCCAGTGCAAGTGGCAGATGTGATTTTGATTTCAACAGACCAGAGAAGTTTGCATAGGTATATGGATTGGAGGGGTATGGTCCAGGTGCAGGTCAATGGACTAGACAGTTTAAATAGTTTGGCACGGACTAGATGGGCTGAAGGGCCTGTTTCCGTGCTGTGCTGCACTTTTCTATGACTCCAGGACTCAAGGTAGCACAGGCAGAAAAACTGGAAGGGAGAATATATTTAACTTAAAACAAAACAAATCTTTGCGGTTAGTGTGACATATCACAGCTCGGGGCGTTGGGAGTTCAGAGTTCAATTCCGTTGCCGTCTGTAAGGAATTTGTTTATGTTTCCCGTGTGCATGTGGGTTTCCTCCGCATGCTCTGGCTTCCTCCCACAGGCCAAAGACGTATCAGTTAGCAGATTAATTGGTCATTATAAATTGTCCTGTGACTAGGGTTAAATTGGTGGGCTGCTGGGCGATTAGCTCGTTAGGATGGAAGGGCCTGTTCCACACTGTAGCTCTACATTAATAAATCCCCTGAGACAGGGTTCTTTCCACAAATGGCTTAACAGCATCCACAATAAACAAGATACCTTTCCCCAGCTGTTGTCCCCATCCCAGCATTATCCTGTTGGACAGCTTGAGAATATCGGGCTGTGGAAAATAACTTCATGGCAACGACCTGGCCCATTTGAGCTTGGTACTTATTACAACGGGGTTCACAACCTTTTTTATGCCGTGACTCCTGACCACTAACTGAGAAGTCCATGGACCCCAGGTTGGGAACCCCTGCATTAGAGGGATACCACAAAGGCTGTCACACTGACACAGATCAGCCATGATATAACTAAAAGGCAGAATGGGCACGTGGACCTGCAAGGCTCCACTGTTCCTTTGCAAAGGGATACGTGCATCTTTTGGCACACTATGGGCACCAGACAGGGCAATCCCCATCACTTCAGGCATTAATGATGAGAAACTTCATAGAAGTACATAAACACACAGACATTTTTCAACCTTCGCCCAGTACCTCATCAAAATCTCAGCAATTCGGAATCCAATGCCTGATCCTCCTCCTGTGATGAATGCAACTTTGTCCCTGTTCATGAGAGATGACAGTAATTAATTTCAGATTTTAGATTCAGATTTATTTATCACATGTACATTGAAACCTACAGTGAAATGTGTTATTTGCATTAACAACCGACACAACCCAAGGATGTGCTGGGGGCAGCCTCCAAGTGTGACCACACATTCCAGTGCCAACAAAGCACGCCCACAGTGCTCGGCAGAACAACACAAAATCACAACAAAACAAAACACAACATCAAAACAAGCCCCATCCTCCCTTCCTCCTATGCACAGACACAGCCTTCTAACCCCAGGACAGGTTGTTTTCTTTGGCCTCCAGCCTTCTACGGGGATCAGAAGTGGCGAGAGTGAGCAGTTTCAAGTTCCTGTGTGTCAAGATCTCTGAGGATTTAACTTCCCAACATATAGATGTAGTTATAAAGAAAGGAAGACAGCGGCTATACTTCATTAGAAGTTTGAAAAGATTTGGCACATTAACAAATACACTCAAAAACTTCTATAGTCATACCGTGGAGAGCATTCTGACAGGCTGCATCACTGTCTGGTATGGAGGGGCTACTGCACAGGACCGAAAGAAGCTGCAGAGGGTTGTAAACCTAGTCAGCTCCCTCTTGGGTACTAGCCTACAAAGTACCCAGGACATCTTCAAGGAGCAGTGTCTCAGAAAGGCAGTGTCCATTATTAAGGACCTCCAGCACCCAGGGCATGCCCTTTTCTCACTGTTACCATCAGGTAGGAGGAACAGAAGCCTGAAGGCACACACTCAGCGATCCAGGAACAGATTCTTCCCCTCTGCCATCCCATTCCTAAATGGACATTGAACCCTTGGACATTACCTCATTTTTAAAAAAATACAGAATTTCTGATTCTTGCATGTTTTAAAATCTATTCAATATATGTATACTGTAATTGATTTACTTTTTATTTATTATTACTATTTTGTTTATTATCGTTTCCCTCTTCTATATTATGTATTGCATGGAATTGTTGCTGCTAAGTTAACAAATTTCACGTCACATGCTGGTGATAATAAACCTGATTCTGATTTTGACTTTTGGATTTGCAGATTCATTCAAATAAAGACAGAACCATAACTTTGGCAAGTAGAAAGGACTCACAGAGAACTGTGCAAGTCTTCTCCCATGGGAAAGAAGTCTTAGGGAACCTCATAAGCAGGAAATTATGCAGCAAAACAGGAGTCTTTATCCACAACTGAAACATAATAGGCCCAAATTCACTCTACATCTCTTTTATTTTGCCAACCAGGATAATTCCCAAGATAAGATAAACGTGCTATCACAAATAGCTTAAAAAAAAACATGGTAATGATCTTTGGAGTTTAGAATAATTGAAGTTATTTTTCCCTGAGAGGCATAATGTCAAGACGTTTCAAACCATGTTAGATTCTCTAATGAGAGGACACAGTTACAAGATTAGGGGATAATTATTTAAAACTGAGGTATGTTAGAACTCACAGAGAGTGGTGATTTCTCATAATTCTTTACACTGTGGCTGTCAGGCTGGATTGCTTGGGATGTTAAAAGAGCAATTAAATATATATTTTTTTAAGATCAGCAAATGCAGGCCGATGGGGAACTGACACAACAAAGAGGAGGCCGCAGGAATATCTGTCAGGAACATATTAAATGAGAGGGGAAATGTTTGACAGGCGAGGGCTCCTTCTTTCCCATGTTCTTCCCTATTTGACACATAAAACAACTTACTTTAGGATATCAGAACTAAATATATAAGAGTAGTTCACCAAGCAGTCGTCGGTGTCCACTTCCTCAGGGACGCTGCCAGCTCCGGACATGACCACTGACTGGGAGAGGACAGAGCTGAGGCCGCTCTCACCGCTCGCCGAGAATCGGTCCCGGAGGCAGCCGACCTCCCAAAACAGGCGGACAGTCCCGGTGAAGTTCTCTCTCACGCAATAGCGGGGGCGAGACTTCCCCACACAGGAGTGAGGAACGGCGACAACCGACTGGGCATAAAACCAGCCCCGAGCTGGGGCAGTACAGTACTGTAATCAACAGCCAAGCGGAGAACTGGAACTACATTTCCCAAAATGCCCCTGTACACTGGGTGCATTCAGTCTGGTAACCGACTGAAAAAGGGATTCCCTTCACAACAAGTCTGCATTTCCTCCCTGATTGCAGGAGAAATTGCTTCAAAATAAGAATTAAAGTTCAAAATTCAAAGAAAATTTATTATCAAAGTACATATATGTCACCATATACAATACCAAACTCTATTTCCTTGCAGGCATTCACAGTAGATACAAAAAAATCACAATGAAAAATTACACAAAAACAAAGAAAATCCATGTATACAAATACGTCAGAACAGCACAGGAACAGGACTTTCGGCCCACAATGTTGTTCTGAACCAACTGAAATTCTGAGATTAATGGATCGGACTGTAATTCATAGTGGTCTTTTTCATTTCTGTTTTTATTTTCGTGTTCTCGCCCATTCTTTCTTGATTGAAGGGCTGGGGGTTTGGGTGATCTGCTAGATTTTGTTCAAGGGAGGGGTGGGGGGTTGAGTTTTGTGAGCATTTGTTTCTTTTTCATTTCATGGTGGGGGGAACTGATATCTTTCTTTCAAACACTTCTATGGTTTTCTGTATTTTATGGCTGCCTGGAGAAGACAACTTTCAGTTGTGCACTGCATGCACATTTTGAACCTTTGAACCTTTACAGAATGTCCATATCCTTCCATTCTCTATGTTCCTATGTAAACTTCTCTTGAAAGTCTCTAATGTTTTCTGCTTCTACCACCAACCCTGGGAGTGCATTTCAGGCACCAACCACTCTCTGTGGAAAAAGATATTGTCTGTCTATACCACTCATAATCTTATAAACCTCTATTAGCATGTTTTTTTCTGGGTGCAAATCACTTTACTGCTGTTTGTAACCTATTTTGGCTAATTTCACATGCAATACTGATTTAGTGTGCAAAAGGAAAGGGTGAAATCTGGTTTCTAGGCACATACACCTTCATTGTGAGACAAGAATGGTACAAGGATACAAAGAAAACAAACTGTACAAATACAAAAAAATCAATAATAATTAAAATAGTAATAAATAATATTGAGAATATGACTTGTAGAGTTGTTGTTGCGAGTGAGTCCATAGGTTGTAGAATCAGTTCAGAGTTGAGGTGACTGAAGTTTTCCACACTGGTTCAGGCTCATAGTTGTAGGGTAATAACTGTTCCTGAACTTGGTGGTGTGGGACCCAGGGCTCCTGTACCTCCTTCCTGATGGCAGCGGCAGGACAGAGCATGGTGAGAGTGCTTGCAGATGGATGGTGGGTTCTCGTGGCAGCACCCTCATAGGCCTCTGGGTTCCTCCTCTTGTGGTCAATAATTAGCTCTTTGGTCTTGCTGACGTTGAGTGGGAAGTTGTTGTGGCATCACTCAGCCAGGTTTTCAATCTCCCTCCTATATGCTGACTCATCACCACCTTTGATTCGGGCAATGACAGTGGTGTCATCAGCGAACTTGAATATGGCATTGAATCTGTGCTTAACCTCACAGTCACAAAATAATAAACTGAGTAGAGAAGGGGCAAAGCACACTGCCTTGTGGTACACCTGTGCTGATAGAGAATGTGGAGGAAATATTGTTGCCAACCTGAAGTGACTGGGGTCTGCAAGTGGGGGTTTATTAGCACAGTTTTATCAAGTGACATTTGTTATTTTGCAGCGGCAGTACAGGGCAAAGACATAAAAGTACTATTGTTCATTAAGTGCCGTCATATGTGTTCATATAATGAAGGCGAACATAATTGTTCCATGAACGTAATTGTTCTTGGCAAATTTTTCTGCAGAATTGGTCTGCCATTGCCTTCTTCCGGGCAGTGACTTTACAAGATGAGTGACCCCAGCCATTACCAACACTCTTCAGAGATTGTCTGCCTGCGTCAGTGGTCACATAACTAGAATTTGTGATATGTACCAGCTGCTCCCATGGCTTCATGTGACCCTGACTGGGGGCTAAGCAGGTTCTACACCTCACCCAAGGGTGACCTGCAGACTAGTGGAGGGAAGGAACACCTTATACCTCCTTTGGTAGAGATGTTTCTCCAACCCACCATCCAAAAGATTACCATAGATTACAAAAACAATTTGTGCAAAAAGGGCAGTGTTGTGGGTACATGGACCTTTTAGAAATATGACAGCTGAGGGAAGAAGCTGTTTCTGATCGTTGATGGTCTTCAGGTTCCTCGTGGTAGTAACAAGATGTCCTGGGTGCTTAGTGATGGATCCCACCTTATTGAGGCATTGCCTCTTGAAGATGTCCTCATTAATGGGGAGGGTTGTGCCTGTGACAGAGCTGGCTGAGTGTACAACACTCTGTAGACTCTTGCAATGCTGTGTATTGGAACCTCCATACCAGGCAGTGACACAACCAGTCAGTGCTTCATCACAATAAGACATAATTATGGTATTCATTATCATGAATGATTATGAAGGCAAAATCACTGAAATATTGAAGGAAGATGGATCGAGCTGCAGACACAAAAAGTAGCAGAAGAAAATAAGAAATACAAATCAGAAATGGGGCTAAGCACAGCTCCAATTCCATATTAAAGTTTCTGATGACACCACTGTCGTTGGCCAAATCAAAGGCGGCAATCAATCAGCATTTAAGAGGGAGATTGAAAACCTGGCTGAGAGGTGTCACAACAACAACCTCTCACTCAATGTCAGCAAGACCAAGGAACTGATTGTTGACTTCAGGACGAGGAAATCGCAGGTCCATGAGCCAGTCCTCATCAGAGGATCAGAGCAAGAGAGGGTCGGCAATTTTAAATTCCTTGGTGTTACTATTGCCCTCCAAGAGGACCACAACCTTGTCATTGGGTTTGGAGGCTTGTATGCCTCAATGACCCTGAGGGCTATGTTGGCTGGAGTTAGGGTTTTGTGCTTTGGCTCTTGGTAAGATCACCCATGCCAAACAGGTCAAAGGGTCAAGGCCTGACTAATAGTGGTTCACCGCTCCTCCAGGTTTGGGGGTTCGGCTCAGGGCTGACAACCCCTGAACTGGTGAAACAGAATTGTTACGGAAACAGCAATGAAGAATCCTTCTACATCTGAGTGTGACGGTATTCCTGAGTCTCCACCTGGGATTTGTGTGACTGACAGCAGTGAAAATTGAGAGGAAGCTACTGACATGATGAACGCCGCCAGAGAAGGAGGACCTTCATTGCTGCCCTAAACACCAGTGGTGCAATGGGCAGTAAGTACGTAAGTTATTATTTCAGAGGCCCTGTCCTGGGCGCAGCACATAAGTGCCACTATGAAGAAAGCACAGCAGCACCTCTGCTTCCTTAGGAGTTTGCGGAGATTTGGCATGACATCTAAAACTTTGACAAACTTCTATAGATGCGTAGTGGAGAGTACATTGACTAGCCACATCACAGCCTGATATGGAAATCCCTCCTCACCACTGAGCACATCTAAGCGAAACGCTGTCGCAGGCAAGCAGCATCCATCACCAAGGACCCTCACCACCCTTAAAATGCTCTCTTCTCACTGCTGCCATCAGGAAGGAGGTACAGGAGCCTCAGGACTCAAACAACCAGGTTTAGGAACAGTTATTACCCCTCACCCATCAGGCTCTTGAACCAGAGGGGTTAACTTCACTCGCACCATCATTGAAATGTTCCCACCACCAATGGACACACCTTCAAGGACTCTTTACCTCAGTTCTCGATAATTGTTATTGTTACTTCTTCTTTTTGTATTTGCACAGTTTGGTATGTGTTCTGACTCTGGTTGAGCACTCAGGACCGACATTTTTTCATTGGTTCTGTTCCGGTTATTATTCTATACATTTATTGAGTATGCCCACAAGAAAATAAATCTCAGGGTTGTATATGGTGATATATATGTACTTTGATAATACATTTACTTTGAACTCTGAAATCTGACATAAAAAGAGAAAATGTTGGTAAACACTCAGGAAGCTAATTGTTTGAACAAAGAAAGAGAGAAGTTAGCCTGAAGCTGATGGTGAGGGTGAAGCAGGAATGGGTCAGAGTGAAGAATAGAGTGAGGTAAAATAGTAGGTCCTGATGAAGGGTCTTGGCCCAAAATGTCGACTGTTTATTCCCCTCCATAGATGCTGCCTCCAGCATCTGTGTGTTAACGTAGAACAGTACACCACAATACAGGCCCTTCAGCCCATTATGTTGTTCCAACCTTCTAGCCTACTCTATGATCTATCTAATTTTTCCCTCCCACAGAGAACTCCATTTTTCTATCATCCCTGTGCCTATTGAAGAATCTCTCAAATGTCCCCAAGTTATCTGAAGATTTATGGCATTTGCAGAATCTCTTGTGTTTATTACATGGCAAGGTAAGGTTTGTGATGAGGGCAAGCTATTGACTGAGTTATATGGATGAAATGTTAATTGAAGGAAGTAAGAGAACAAGAGACAGAAAGACAGAGATAGAGAGAGAAAAAGATAGACAGAGATAGAGAGATGAGAGAGAGAGAGAGAGAGAGAGCAAGAGAGAGCGAGAGAGAGCGAGAGAGAGAGAGAGAGAGAGAGAGAGAGAGAGAGAGAGAGTTTCTCCATCGTCAAGGACATCTTCATGAAGTAATGCCTCAAAAAGTCCACATCCATAATTAAGGACCCTCACCATCCAGGACATGCTCTCTTCTCATTGCTACCATCAGGGTGAAGGTACGGGAGCCTGAAGACCCACACTCTGCAATTCAGGAACAGCTTCTTCCCCTCCATGATCAGACTTCTGAACAGCCCATGAACCTGATTCTTCCTTTCTTTAGGCAGTTTGTAATCATAATACATTTATTACAATTAAAATTAATCTGTTACATGGCTTCTGCAAAGCAACAAATTTCTCATCAATATAAAAGAGTGATAGCAAACCTGATTCTGATCCTGGGAAACAGAAAGTGCTGGAAATACTCAGCAGGACAGACTGCATCTGTGGAAAGAGAAACAGAGTTAATGTTTAAGGTCCGAATCAGGTACCTGTCCAGGAGTCTCTTAAAAGACTCTATGTCATGAAATTTGTAGTGTTGTGGCAGCAATACATCGCGACACACAATAAATAAAACTATAAATCCCTGAAAAAGTATAGTTTCCCCCTAAAAGGTTAAATCTCTTTTCATTTTAGATTTCCAGTAGCTCCAGTTTTCAGTTGATTTTCATCTGTAAAGTGCAGGGCTATGTGGGTGGGAGGGGTTAGACTGATCTACCAAATAATGGGCCGAAGGGCCTGTGTTGCGCTGCACAGTTTTATGTTAACACACAAAATGCTGGAGCAACTCAGCAAGTCAGGTTGTACTGATGGGGTGAATAAACAGTCGATGTTTCAAGCCGAGGCCCTTCATCAGGACTTACTCGTGGATATAGTGGTCTGTCACGTTACAACCAGAGAACTGAAATTAAGTCATACCTGATCCTGAGGGAAAGCCAGAGGGGATAAAAACAGTATCAACTCAATAACAAGAAGAAAGAAAGAGAAACAAAAGACTGGAAATATTCAGCAGGTCTGGCAGCATCTGTGAAGGAGAAAAATGTTTCAGGCGTTAGATCATTTCTCTCTCCACAGAGGCTGCCTGACCAACTGAGTGTTTGCAATATTTTCTGTTTTAATTTAAAATTTTCAGCATCTGCAGTTTTTCTTTTGATTAACAGGAATAATTAATCGGATTCAGGTTCAAATTAATTTGCGTATATTGAAAGACAACGTGAAATGCCTCGTTTGCGTTAGCAACCAACCAGTGTTTCGATATCTCGAGAATTTGTTGTACTGATGTTCAAAACTAACCCTAAGCAACTTCTCAACCAGTTTTTGTATCAGTTCTAACAGAAGATTTATTCCAAAACAGCACAACAAAATGCTGGAGGAACTCAGCAGATTATTATTCAGAAGCTGTGATTATTTTTGTCATTTCAACCTTTCGAATCTTCGTGTATTTCCGGGCCGGCTCGGCAATTTCCGACTTGCGGTCCTGTCCGCTGTGAGGTTTCCAGTATTTTTGGTCTGAGTCGGGAATTTCCGGCGCTGACTGGAGCTGCTTCCGGTCCTCTGGTTGGTTGTTACGGTAACTGCGGGAACGCTGAGGGCTCCATTACACGGGGAGCCATAGCTCGCTGCTCCAGAGTTTTGGGAGGCGGCCTGCAGCTGTTGTACCTCAGGTAATGCCACACCCTGTCCCAGTGGCTCTCAGGACTTCTTAGTTTTGGTGGTGGGATTAGGTGGGCCAAAGCCGGGGGCTAGAGTAGGAGCAACACACACAAAGATGTAGATTTCCAGCATCTGCAGATTTTTTCTTATTTGTGGTTAGAGTAGAAGTGTGGTAACCCAGTCTAGCTCATATATCCCAGGTTGGGTTAGGTGATGTCCTTCTCTTCATCTTCAAGAATTTGGAGCTGTTTGAATGTCCTGCTGAAGCTGGCAGTGAGTGAACGGGATTGTATAAAGTGCTGTCTACTTTTCCATAAATCCAGCTGAAAGTTATTCTTGACAGTGTGGAGGAATAGTGGGATCTTACGGTCCACGTCCATAGATCCCTCAAAGATGCCACACCAGAAGACTAAGATGTGTTGATATTCGTTAGTCGGGGGATTGAGTACTAGAGTCGAGAGGTAATGTTACAGCTCTATAATAATAGTAATAATAATAACTTATTTATAGAGCACTTTTTATAAAGGCAATGTAGTTCAAAGTGCTTTACAGTGGGATAAAAGTACAAATATGAAAAAAATGATATGTAAATGAAAGACAAAAAGATGTCAGTTAAAAGCAAGGTTAAACAAGCAGGTTTTGAGCTGGTGTTTAAAAGTGTCAATTGAGTCTGCATCCCTTATAATTTTAGGTATTGACTTCCACAGTTCAGGAACTTATTTCAAAAAAGCTGTCCTGCCGATTCTCTTTTGAGGGAGATTGTTTAAATTTAAGAGATGTCGTAAGAAGACCTGAGAGCTCAGGCAGGATGATAAAACCAAAGTGAATCTGTGATATACTCTGGTCCCGGACCATTGAGAACTTTATAAACAAGTAAGATAACTTTAAAATAAATTCTAAAAGACACAGGAAGCCAATGCAGAGTAGCTAGGATGGGAGTGATATGTTCCCTTGTCCTGGTTTTAGTTATGTCTAGCACAGCGTTCTGAATGAGTTGAAGTTTGTTTTGGAAGACCTGTAAAAAGTGCATTATGGTAATCTAGTCTATTCGATATAAAAGCGTGAATTAGTTTTTCTGCGTCATTACGTGGCAGAAATGGATGTACCTTTGCAATATTTCTCAAGTGTAGAAATACTGCTCTGGTCACTTTCTTTATGTGAGATTTAATATTCAAATCTGAATCAAGGATAGCCATAAGATATAGGAGCGTAATTAGGCCATTTAGCCCATTGACTATGCTCAGCCATTTCATCATGGCTGATCCAATTTTCCCCTCAGCCCCAATCTCTTGCCTTCTCCCTATATCCCTTCATGCGCTGAATCCATCAACCTCTGCCTTAAATATACATAAAGACTTGTCCTCCACAGCTGCCTGTGGCAATTAATTCCACAGATTCACCACTCTCTGGCTTAAGAAATTCCTCCTCATCTCTGTTCTAAAAGGGCGCCCTTCTATTCTGAGGCTGTGTCCTCTGGTCTTAGACTCTCCCACCATAGGAAACATCCTCTCCACATCCACTCTTATCGAGGTCTTTCACCATTCGATAGGTTTCATTGAGGTCACCCCTCATTCTTGAGTTCCAGTGAATACAGGCCCAGACCCATCAGATGCTCTTCATATGACAACCCATTCAATCCTGGAATCATAACGTCCTGGCTTTTTTACTTCTGATTTTTCAAGTTTACGAAGCAATTCATCTCTTTTGGCTTTAGGACCAACCAGACGTATTTCAGTTTTATCTTCAGTTAGTTTTAGGAAATGATTGCTCATCCAATTGTTTATTTCAGCCATACCAGAAGTCGGAGAAAGTAGATAAACTCTGGTCAGACCACACTTGGAGTATTGTGTTCAGTTCTGTTTGCCACATTACAGGAAGGATGTGGAAGCTTTCAAAAGAGTGCGGAGGAGATTTACCAGCATGTTGCTTGGATTAGAAAGCATGTCTTATGAGGATAGGATGAACGAGCTACAGCTTTTTTTCTTTGGAGTGAATGAGGATGAGAGGAGACTTGATAGAGGTGCACAAGAATTACGTGGCATAGGTAGAGTGGATAGCCGGACGTTTTCTAGGGTGGAAATGGCTACTACGGGAGGGCATAATTTTAACGTGATTGGAGGAAACTTTAGTGGAGATGTCTGAGGTAGGTCTTTTACTCAGAGTGGTGGGTGCCTGGAACGCACTGCCAGGGATGGTGGTAGAGGCAGATATATTAGGGACATTTAGACACTTGGATGAAAGAGAAATGGAGGTGTATGGACTTTGAAAGAGAGAATGGTTAGATTCATCGTTGAGAAAGTTTATGTAAGACAGCATTACATCAAGGGCAAAGGGTCTGTACTGTTCTATGAAAGTTATTAAATCTATTATTGCTGTAGTGTAGTTTAAAATTTCTTTGTCTCCTGACAGAACTCGACAGTGCTAACATGGCAGTATACTTTGATCATCGTATTGAGGAGTCAGGCACTGTGGGCTCTCCGTTCGAGATTTCTTGGCATAGCATCCATCCTTTGCTGGCAGTGGCCTCTGTCAGTACCAGCAGCAGTCCAGTAGGCAGCGTGGATGTATATCTCGAGCAGGTGAGTAGTTTGCAATTTCTTTCTTCCTTTTGAAGTCTATATTTTGGGTACCACCATAATTTATCAATTTCCTGTCTGTGTCACCTTATGTACAGATACTCGTGTGCCTAGCGTCACTTTATGGACATACAGAGGATGTCCATAAAGTCATGTACAGAGGACTGTGCAACAGTCTTAGGCACATATATAATGCCTATAAAAAGTATTCACCCCTCTTGGAAGTTTTCATGTTTTAGTGTTTTACAACATTAAATCAATGGATTTAATTTGGCTTTTTTTTGACGCTGATCAGAAAAAGATTCCTTTGTGTCAAAGTGAAAACAGACCTCTACAAAGTGATCTAAATTACAAATATAAAACACAAAATAATTGATTGCTTAAGTATTCATCTCCTTTAATATGACATAGCAAATCTTCACTGGTGCAGCCACATAATTAGTTAAATGGAGATCACCATGTGCAGTCAAGGTGTTTCAATTGATTGTAGTACAAATACACCTGTATCTGGAAGGCCCATCTGCTGGTGAGTCAGTATCCCGGCAAAAACTACACCATGAAGAAAAGGAACACTCCAAGCAACTTATCAAAAGGGTTATTGAAAAGCACAAGTTGGAAGATGGATATAAGAAAATTTCCAAGTCAAGGAATATCCCTTGGAGGTTAGTTAAGTCATCAAGAAATGGAAAGAATATGACAAGGCCGTAAATCTGCCTAGAGCAGGCAGTCCTCAAAAACTGAGTGACCGTGCAAGAAGGGGACCAGTGAGGGACGCCACCAAGAGTCTGATGATAACTCTGGAGGTGTTACATGCTTCAGTGACTGAGATGGGACAAATTGTGCATACAACAACTGTTGCCCAGGAGCTTCACCAGTCATAGCTTTATGGGAGAGTGGCAAAGAGAAAGCCACTGTTTGAAAAAAAAACTTCAATGAAATCTCAGCTAGAGTTTGCCGGAAAGCATGTGAGAGAATCTGAAGCCAGCTAGAAGAAGGTTCTATGATCTCATGAAACCAAAATTGAGCTTTTTGGCCATCAGATTTTTATTTGGCGTAAGCCAAACACTCACATCATCAAAAACACACCATCCCTACCCTGAAGCATGTTGGTGGCTCCATCATGCTGTAGGGATGCTTCACTGCAGCAGGCCCTGGAAGGCTTGTGAAGGTAGAGGGTAAAATGAATGCAGCAAAATACAGGGAAATCCTGGAGGAAAACCTGATGCAGTCTGCAAGAGAACTGCGACTTGGGAAAAGATTTGTTTTCCAGCAAGTCAATGACCCCAAGCATAAAGCCAAAGCTCCACAGGAATGGCTTAAAAACAACAAAGTTAATGTCCTGGAGTGGCCAAGTCAGAGTCCAGACCTCAATCCAATTGAGAATTTGTGGCTGGACTTGAAAAGGGCTGTTCACTCACAATCTCCATGCAATCTGACAGAGCTTGAGCAGTTTTGTAAAGAATGGGGAAATATTGCAGTATCCAGATGTGTAAAGCTGATAGAGACCTATCCACATAGGCTCAAGGCTATAATTGCTGCCAAAGGTGCATCTACTAAATATTGACTTGAAGGGGGTGAATGCTTATGCAATCAACTTTTTTGTGTTTTATATTTGTAATTAATTTAGATCATGTGTAGAGATATATTTTCACTTTGACACGAAAGAGTCTTTTTCTGTTGATCAGTGTCAAAAAACCCAAATTAAATCCACTGTGATTCAATGTCATAAAATAATAAAACATGAAAACATCCAAGGAGGTTGAATAGTTTTTATAGGCACTGTATATAGCCAGAGTGCCTAAGACTTGCGACAGTACTGTATTTGTCAACATGGAACAAAGGGCAAATTTGTAAATCTGGTGGGAGCAAAGTATGTTGGGAATGGCGAGAGGTGACAGAGGAGTTCAGGGGAGGGGGTGGTGTGAGTGTCAACAAACGCAGTTCTGAGAGCAGCCAAGATAATTTAATTCCAAACGATTGTTTTATTGATCATTACAAAAAGTCTCTACGGTGTATCCTGCTCCCTTCCCCTTTTCCAATCATGATTCCCCTCTCTCTGCCCCTTTCCCACTCTCAATCCACAATAGAGACCCACATCAGAATCAGGTTGATTATCACTCACATATTTCATGAAATTTGTTATTTTTACAGCAACAGCGCAATAAATAAAATTACTACAGTACTCTAGTGCCCTCCCCTCCCCCATTTTATATATATATATATATATAAAACTTTCCCACAGTACTGTAAGCTGTCCTACGTATACTTATTGTTTTTCGGGTTATTGTGTTCTTAATCATGTTATTTGTTTTTGTGCTGCATCAGATCCAAAGTAACAATAATTGTGTTCTTTAATCTTTAAACAATATTGAATCGTGAAGCTTGAAATCTATATCAGTTATTATTCATATTCACTCCTCGACAGCCATTTGCCAAATAGATTCATCAAAAGGTATGACACAGAAAATCATGGAAAATTTATTGGCACAGGAGGAGGGCATTCAGTCACTCGTTTTCGCAGCTATGAGAACTATCCAGCCTAATTCTGCTTTTCTGCACTGTTCACAGTGCTGCCAGTCAGAGATCTAAAAATACATATCCAAGCACTGTTTAAATGTCATAATGGTTTCTGCCTCAGTCTGGGAATTGCACTCTTGCTGATCTTGCATTCTGTTCATACAGATCATTTCATTACAACAGTGCATTAAGGTAGTATAAACAATAATAGGGTGCAAAATAAATTGTAGCCGTTACAGAGAAAGTGTAGTGCAGGTAAACAATAATGACCATAATGAGGTCAGTTGTGAGGTCAAGAGTCCCTCTTATTGTACTGGGGACCATTCATTAATTTCATAACAGTGGGATAGAAGCTGTCCTTCAGACTGGTGGTATGATGGAAGAGGGGAAAAGAGAGATATCCAGAGTGGGTGGGGTCTTTGATTATTATCACCATCATCATCATTAGGTGCTGATTCCAGGAGGGGGGGTTTCTAGAGTGTCTGTAAGATGGCTTTTTCAAGCAGCTTGTGGTTGAGCTGACCAGAGGATCAGCTATTCTGGATTGGGTGTTGTGCATTGACTCAGAATTGATTAGAGAGCTTGAGGGGAAAGTGATCATACTGTGATCAAATTCACCCTGAAATTTGAGAAGGAAAAGTTAAAGTCAGATGTATCACTGTTATAATGGAATAAAGGGAATTACAGAGGCATGAGAGAGGAGTTGGCTAAAATTGATTGGAAAAAAACACTGGCAGGGATGATGGCAGAGCAGCAATGCTGGAATTTCTGGAAGTAATTCAGAAGACACAGGATATCTACATCCCAAAGAGGAACAAGTATTGTAAGGGCAAGATGGCGCAACTATGGCTAACAAGAGAAGTCAAAGCCAACATACAAGCCAAAGAGAGGGCATACAATAGAGCCAAATTTAGTGAGAAGTTAGAGGATATGAAACTTTTAAAAACCAACAGAAGGCAACTAAAAAATGTCTTTAAGAAGGTTAGCAACATACACAAAATGCTGGAGGAACTCAGCAGACCCGGCAGCATTTATGGAAAGAGTACAGTCTACGTTTCAGTCAGAGACCCTTCCTGCTGAAGTAACCAAGGCCTGAAGAAAATAGAATCTGTTAGGAATCTGTGCTGGCCATAAGATGAAGGGAAGGAGATGAAAAAGCAAAGCAGAGGGAGGAATGTGTGGGTGATGGGCAAATCGAGAGGGTGGTAGAGGGGAAAGAAAAGGGGTGATGGGGCTGGTTGGATTAGAGCTGCAAATGAGGGACAGAGGGGAGAGAAATTGTTATTCATGCCATCAGGTTGGAAAGTACTGTGGTAGAATATGAGATGTTATTCTTAGGGCAAAAAAACATCGGATCTCAGAAATCTAAAACTAGGTAAATCAGAAAATGCTGGAAACACTGCAAGAAATTGATTCTTCATGACCTGGCTTGATGGGATGCTGTTGGACCTGCTGTGTATTTCTGCCACGTTTTACATTTATGATGGGAAGTGCAGAGGTCACCATTTGACGATTTGTTTGGGGAACCGTGATCCTTCCCCACCAGTCAGTCGGTGGTGGAAGCAAACCCACACCAATTTAACAACTGTGCATAAGTTGAAATGAAGTGTCCTTGTATGATTTTGGACATAATAACTCTACACTGAGTGAGAGGATGTATTCTGATGTTTTCCTGTTTACAGGGAGAACACATTCCCAATGCACACATTGATCGTCCCTTCCAGCCATCACTCATTAGTTGGCATCCTTCAAAGAGGGTCTTGGCAGCTGGTTGGCAGACTGGAGTAGTGACATTTTGGGCTGATCATGGTTGGGAAGAACACCAGATAACAGGCAGCATACACCGGGCTGAGATCACCATCTTAGAATGGAGCAGCAATGGCACACGGCTGGTCTCTGCTGATAAGGTATGTGAGAGATTGCGATGAACCAAATTGCAATAATGTGAACACAATGCACAGAAAGCTTTCTCATGGAAAATGAGAGATTATAACTCCTGAAAGATAATTATTGAGGTACGGGTGGTTGATTGGTTTATTATTGTCATATCAAAGATCAAGGAAGAAGTTCATTGGCTATATATGTTAAGATTATTAGGAACTTGCTATCAGGTTCCTTTTCTCCAGCCCTTTACCTTTTCCACCTCTCACTTACCAGCTTCTTACTTCATCCCCCTCTGCCATCCACCCACCTGGCTTCACCAATCACCTTCTAGCTTGTCTGCCTTCCCCTCCCCCCCCCCCCCCCCCCCCAACCTTCTTTTTCTGACATCTCCCCCTTCCTTTCCAGTCCTGATGAAGGATCTTGGCTGGAAACATCAACTGTTCATTAATTTCCATTCATGCTGCCTGACCTGCTGAGTTCCTCCAGCATTTTGTGTGTGTTGCTTAGGAGTTTGCTGTGGTACATTGGCACAACGTGCAACAAAAAAATAACAATTAACAATTAAAAAGATGACTATGTAAAACTAGAAGTTACAGTATGGTTTATAGTGTAGTAATGAGGGTTATCCATCTAACCATCTATCCATCATTCTTGGTTGGTGCAACTGTAACAAAACCCAATTTCCCTCGGGATCAATAAAGTCTGTCTATCTGTCATCATGGAGCAGCCCTTTCAGGTCAGTGAGCTGCACCACTGAACGTCTCACCTAACCCAAGCCTCATCACGGCACAAATTACAATGACCAATTAAGCTACTAACCCATATGTCTTTGGTCTGTGGAAGGAATCCAGAGCACCAGAATGCAAACCCCCACACTCACGGGAAGAATGTTCAAACTTATTGAATTGAACCCCAAACCCCAACACCCAACACCCTGAACTGTAATAGTGTCACACTAACTGCTGCACTTCTGTAGCCTAGAATTGGAATGGTTGATCAGGTTAACTGCCTGGGGAAGAAACTTTTAATCCAACATGGATTGAGATAGGGTGAAAAGCTTTTATTTTGCATACTATTCAGACAGATGATCCCACACATACATGTGTATGCCATGATAATATAAAAGGAAATGAATAGAATGCAGAATATACGGTCACAGGGAAAGCGCATGCAGGCAGACAATAAGTCAAGTCGAGTCACTTTTATTGTCATTTTGACCACAACTGCCGGTACAGTACATAGTAAAAATGAGACAATGTTTTTCAGGACCATGGTGTTACATGACACAGTACAAAAACTAGACTGAACTACGTAAAAAACAGCACAGAGAAAACTACACTAGACTATAGACCTACACAGGACTGCATAAAGTGCACAAAACAGTGCAGGCATTACAATAAATAATAAACAGGACAATAGGGCAAGGTGTCAGTCCAGGCTCTGGATATTGAGGAGTCTGATAGCTTGGGGGAAGAAACTGTTACATAGTCTGGTCGTGAGAGCCCGAATGCTTCGGAGCCTTTTCCCAG
Source organism: Hemitrygon akajei (assembly GCF_048418815.1). Lineage (NCBI taxonomy): Eukaryota > Metazoa > Chordata > Chondrichthyes > Myliobatiformes > Dasyatidae > Hemitrygon > Hemitrygon akajei. Next base: position 2,884,432 of record NC_133134.1, read on the forward strand.
ACGGCAGGAGGGAGAAGAGATTGTATGAGGGGTGCATGGGGTCCTTCATAATGCTGTTTCCTTTGCGGATGCCACCTGTAGTGTAAATGTCCATGATGGCGAGAAGAGAGACCCTGATGATCTTAGCTGACCTCACTATCCTCTGCAGGGTCTTGTGATCAGAGATGGTGCAATTTCCGAACCAGGCAGTGATGCAGCTGGTCAAGATGCTCTCAATACAACCCCTGTAGAATGTGATGTGGATGGGGTTTGGGAGATGGACTTTCCTCAGCCTTCGCAGAAAGTAGAGATGCTGCTGGGCTTTCTTTGCTATGGAGCTGGTGTTGAAGGACCAGGTGAGATTCTCCGCCAGGTGAACACCAAGCAATTTGATGCTCTTAACGATCTCTACCGAGGAGCTGTTGATGTTTGGTGGGGAGTTGTCGTTCCGTGCCCTCCTGAAGTCAACAACCATCTCTTTTGTTCACATTCAGAGACAGGTTGTTGGCCCTGCATCAGTCTGTTAGCCGCTGCACCTCATCTCTGTATGCTGACTCGTCGTTCTTGCTGATGAGACCCACCATGGTCCTGTCATCGGCGAACTTGATGATGTGGTTCGAGCTGTGTATTGCTGCACAGTTGTGGGTCAGCAGAGTGAACAGCAGTGGACTGAGCACACAGCCCTGGGGAGCCCCCGTGCTCAGTGTGATGGTGTTGGAGATGCTGCTCTTGATCCGGACTGACTGAGGTCTCCCAGTCAGGAAGTCTAGGATCCAGTTGCAGAGGGAGGTGTTCAGGCCCAGTAGGCTCAGCTTTCCAATCAGTTAAATTCCAATTATTCCAATCAATAAGGTTCAAGCGCTATGATAAAGTAGACAGAGAGACCAAGAATTAATCTTTATTGTGTGAAAGGTCAGGTCCATTTAACAGAGGCTGCCCTGAGCCAGGTACTACATATTCTTAAGCCCAGAAGCGGATTCAGATTTACTTATCGCATGTAGCTGGAAGCATACAGTGAAATGCGTTGGTAGTGTCAACATCCAACACAGCTCAGGATTTGCTGGGAACAGCTCCCAAGTGTCAGCTCACATTTCGGTGCAAGCATGGCATGTCCACCATATTCAGCAGAACGTACCAAGTGACTAAGCAACAACAGCAAAATGAGACCTGTTCCTCCCTCCCACCCACTCAATGTTTCTGTGTCCTCTGTCTCATGAGAGGTGAGAGAAGCCACGTGACCAGTGTAGGGGATCCTTGTTTATGGGTGGGTGAGGAACAATGTAATCACTATTGTTAGATAAATGTTTACTAAACCTATAGGGCTAAAGACCGTTGAATCCCTTGGATCTGATGGCCTGCATCCTTTGGTTGTAAAGGAAGTAGCCATGGTGATATTGAATGTACTTCCAGAGGACTGGAAACCACTCAAACGTAACACTACTTTTCAAAAGAAAGCAGGAAACTATTGGTTAGTTAGCCGAACATTGGAATCTGAGCTTATGGAGATAATATCAGGAAGTCTATAAGACCACATGACACAATTGGATCTTGGGGCATTGGAGTTCAAAGTTCAATTCTAGTCTTCTCTGTAGGAAAGTTTGTACTTTTTTCCCCATGTGCGTGTGGGTTTCCTCTGGTTGCTTTGTTTTCCTCTCAGAGTCCAAAGGCATAGTGGTTGGTAGGTTAATTACTTCTTGTAAATTGTCCTGTGATCAGACTAGGATTAAATCAGTGGGTTTCTGGGCAACATGGCTCATTGGGCTGGAAGGGTCTGATACGTACTGTACTTCTAAATAAATAAAGACCTTAATAATACGAAATGGTGGTTTTATGGATGAGAAATTGTACTTATAGATTTGTTTGAATCCCTGGAGGATTAATAAAGGTGATAAATACAGAAAAGCAAGGTATACACATAACTTTTCCTGAAGACATTCAGTAAACTGTCACATAGAAAATTACTGAATAAGACAAGAACAAACAGGGTTTGCATCAGTTGCATGTGTTTGTGTTCAAAAAGCTGTGAGTTTTGTCACTGATAGTTGGTGAGAAATAAGCAGTAAGACAATTCAGAACTGTTTTGCTCACTGCAGTTTCAAGCATTCAGGCCTGGAGAAATGGCTGGGAGTGAAAATTTCACTATTTCAACAAGTTAGGAACAATGAAAAATTTGAAGGTATTGACAATCATCTTAAATGTTACAATGAAAATGAAGATTTGCGAGATGAAATCATTGAAAGCATTGTATGAAGGTAGTCCATTGTTTGCACTAACAAGGGAAAATCTGCAGATGCTGGAAATCTGAGCAACACACACAAAATGCTGGAGGAACTCAGCAGGCCAGGCAGCATCTGTGGAAAAGAGTACAGTCAATGTTTTGGGCCAAAGCCCTTTGGCAGGAGGTATCTACACTAGGTGTCTGCGCTGAATTTGTTCATTTCCAGTCAATGTAAAGAACACAGCAGCATAGAATTCCTCTGTCAATTGCTATTAGGAACTAATACAGTTTTACAGTACTGTTGTAGTGTTGATAACGTTCTAATTAAAAACACAAAATGCTGGCAGAACTCAGCAGGCCAGACAGCATCTATGGGAGGAGGTAGTGACAACATTTTGGGCCGAAACCCTTCATCAGAAGTGAAGTAACATGGGATGGTCGAGGGGGGATAAGAAATGGGGGGAGGGATGAAGTAGAGAGCTGGGAAGTGATAGGCTGAAAGGAAATGGGCTAGGGGGGAAGGTGGAGAATTATGGGAAATAAAAGAGAAAGAAAGGTAGGGCTGGGGGGAGATTATAGTGAGGGGGGAAAAAGAGAAGGCGAACCAGACTAAAATTATAGATAGAGATGGGGTAAGGGAGGAGGGGGGCAGGGGTATCAACGGAGGTCTGTGAGTTGAATGTTCATGCCGGCAGGTAGGAGGGGGAGATAAGGTGTTGCTCCATCAACCTGCGTGTGGCCTCACCTTGATGGTAGAGGAGGCCATGGACAGACATATTGGAGTAGGAGTGGTCTATGGAATTGAAGTGTGTGGCCACAGGGAGATCCTGCCACTGCTGGAGGACTGAGCGCTGGTGTTCAGCGAAACGGTCTCCCAGTCTGCGGCGGGTATAAGTGGCCACATCGGGAGCACCGGATACAGTATATCACCCCAGTTGACTCGCAGGTGAAGTGGTGCCTCACCTGAAAGGAACGTTTTAATTTGTTTGATACATAATTTATTACTTAAATGGCAGTTTACATTTCTTTAAACTTTGTTTATTATTTCCATGAAAATATAGCTAATGGTTCAGGTGATTAACTGTGCCAAAATGTGCTGGTCCTGAAATGTCCCAGTTCACCGGAATCCACTGTCCTTCATTGGACGCACTCTTGGGAAAATTCATTTAACATTGAGCTCTACACCATAGTGCAGGCTCTTTGGCCCTTCGTGGCAGCAGAAGTTCCTTGTGGAATTGGACTTGAAATTCCAGCTCTTTCTGCCTTCTCAGCTACCAGTTGGCTGAGACAATGTCCAATATTTTGCTTCTCTATTCATTCGTTGGAGATTGGGTCATTATTTGTATGAAACAAATGGAAATGCATTAAATCTGTTATGTGGATAACTTTAGTTAATCTGAGGTATAAATCAGTCATATTGGAAGGTTGTTTAAAGTGCCTGAAGCCCAATTTGATTGGCAGTTTTATCACTGTGTTGTGGTGCATTGTAGATGTTGAAGGTAGATCTTAAATGTTTTCCATAATCAAGTTCTTAATGAGTAATAGTAACAGCTTGAATTCACTTGTTTGCTGTACCCATGATGTGTTTGGCACCAGGCTGGAGTGCTGATCATTTGGAGAGTGGATCATCATGGGCGAGTGCAAGGACCACCACTCACTAAACAGGATTATGGCAAGCATTTGGTTCACTGCATCTTCAAACCTCCAGCCCCAGGAGAGTAAGTATGACTTCAGCTTCTCATTCAGTAATCATTCTATGCAACTGTCAGATCTGTCAATTGCCTGCAAGCCCTTTGTCAGATGGAGTCGCAGACAAACAGGTCCTTTAGCCCACTTCCTACCACTCACCCATTTTATACTAGCCCTTCATTAATCCCATTTTCATCAGCCCCCTTCCACCCAGATTCTACATGCTGATGGCAAACAGTGTAGCGGTTAGAGCAATGCTATTACAGCTCAGCATTGGGAGTTCAATTCCAGGCCCTCTGTAAGGAGTTTGTACGGTCTCCCTGTGAATGTGCTCAGGTGTCCTCCCACAGTCCAAAGCTGTATCAGTTTGTAGGTCAATTGATTATTGTAAATTGTCCTGTGATTAGGCTAGTGTTGAATAGGTGGGGTGCTGGGCCAGAAGTACCTGTTCTGCAATGTATTTCCAATTGAATGAATAAATAAATAACCTACAGCCTGCAGTTCTTCAGAATGTGGGAGGAAACAGCAGCACCCAAGTGAAATTCCTGTAGTCACACGGAGAATGGAGTGCAGGCAGAATCTGAAGTCAACAATGAGCCAGAGTCTCTGTCCTGTGTGGCAGCTGTTCTCCTTGGGCTGTACAAATGATTCTCATTTGAGCTGCCATCCAGAAACTGAGCCTGCTCTAGACTGATCTTTAATTACAATAGTGAAGGAGTTCTGTGATTACCCAAAGCTCTGTTTTTCAGGCAGAATATCAAAACATATTGCTATAGTTCAGATAGACGCTGAAGATCCTACCGTTCTCTTCAGAAAGATGTTATACGTTAAAGAGTAATATAGCACAGGTATAGGCCCATCACCCCAAAGAACCAAGTGAACCATGTTGCCTACCTAGCTAGACCTTCCACCAGACCATTTACCACCAGACCTTCCCCTCCAAAACCCTGGCCAATATTGCTACCTCACTAACATCCCCAACATGATTATGGGCTCCTTCAATTTTGAGACTGGCTGCCATACATATATTACCTTTTACAGTTTGTAAAATGCTTTAAAAGTTCTCCTGTGAAAAGTGAAGAAGCAGCTCTCCAGTTGTTGCTCTTAATAGGAGGCATGTTAGCAAGAGCTTCACACCTGTATTGACCAGACGATTATCTCTCACTGCCAGCTTCTGAGGGATTAACACAAATGGATTAGATTAGCTTTATCTGTCAAACATGCATCGAAACAAATCTTAGTATGTCGTTTTGTGTCAAGAACCAATGTAGTCCAAGTCACCATACTTCTTGCACCAACGTAGCATGCCCATGATTCACTAACCCCAACCTGTGTGTCTTTGGAATGTGAGAGGAAACTGGAGCACCTGGAGGACTCGCTTTCAAGGACTCTTTACAGCTCTTGTTCTCAGTATTATTTTTTTTATTTGTACGATTTTTCTTTTGCACAGTGATTGTCAGTCTTTGCAAATATATAGTTTTTTTTTAGGAATTCTATTGTATTTCTTTATTTTCTGGTAAATACTTGCAAGAAAATGATTCTCAAGGTACTTTGATATTTTTACTTTGACTTTGAAACCTACGTGGTCATAGAGCAAATGTATAAAACGCCTTGGAGACAGCAGCGGGAATTGAACCCTGATGATACAGCTGCCACTGTAAAGCATTACGCTAACTCCAGTGCTACTGTGCAAAACATATGCTACCATGCTGCCCCCTAATGGTACATGTAATGTAAATATTTGTCTACAGATAGGAAGGAACAAGAGTCTTAACTAGAGTGCTTCATTCTGTAGGGATCTGGTGCAGTTGGCAAAAGCAGCTGTGAGTGGAGATGAGAATGCTTTGGACATGTTTAACTGGAGGAAGGTTGGAAAGGGAGATGCACCATTTAAAGTTGGACTTCAAGAAGGAATCGTGTGCTTTGTCACCTCTACAGATGGTGAGCAAAACTATCTGTACAGCTTTAAAAATTGCACTCTGCTCAAAAAAATACTTCAAATTCAGAGAGATGTTTGAATTATTACGTAATTTCATTGAAAACAGTATAATCAAGAAGAATCAGAGTCCAATTTAATATCATTGGCTTATGTCCTGAAATTTATTTGGCGGCAGCAGTCCAATGCAATACACAATAATTTTTTTAAAACTATAAACTACAGTAAGAAATATATGAATATAAAAATTAAATTAAGTAAGTAGAGCAAAAGAGAGAAAAAAGTGAGGTAGTGTTCATGGGTCATTGTCCATTCAGAAATCAGGCTCTTTGGCTTTTGATGTTTTACCTACCACTTAAACTACTCTAACCCTTCCCTCCTAGATAGCCCTCCATTTTTCTATCATTCATGTGCCTATCTATGAGTTTCTAAAACTCTCTTGTATATCAGCCTCCACCACCACCACTGCAGTGCATTCCATGCACTCACAAGTCTCTTTGTAAAAGAAAAAAATACCTGCCTCTGACCTTTCCACCAATTACCTTAAAGTTACACCCCCTAATTTTAGCCTTTTCAACCTGGGAAAAAGTCTCTGGCTATCCCCTTGATCTATACTTAACATTTTATACTCCTCTCATCATCCTCTACTCCAAGGAGATGAGCTCTAGGTCACTCATCCTATCCTCTAAACAGTTCTGTTTTCTGTCCTGATTAATACACTATAATGGAAGTTGCTGATGATCTCTCGGATCTTTGCATGTGGTGTTTTGTTTGTGAGTTTTGTTCTCCAACGTAGTTGAGAACCAGTAAGACTAACGTGAATTTCTCAATCAGGAATTGTGTACTACGTTGGTGAGAAAGGGAAGAGTTTGCAAGTCCTCCACACTGATGGGCCGATCAGGAAGCTCATGTACGTGGAGGAAAAGGAAATCCTCATGATAGTGACTGAGGCACTCTTCCTGTCTCAGCACCACATTGGTTTAGATGGAGCAAGTCAAGAGCTTTTGAAGGTATGGACATACTGTATATTCTGGCCTTCAATTATAGAACATAGAACAGTACAGCACAGTACAAGCCTTTCAGCCGATGTTGTGCCAACCCTTTAACCTACTCTGAGATCAACTTAACCCTTCCTTCCCACGTAGTTCTCCATTTTTCCATCATCCATGGATACTTATTATGAATACAAAATAATCCAGCTTGTTAAAGTTGTGTAGTCTTTGTCATGTTGTATTCTCTGGCCATATCCAGCAGGGCAGACAATACAAAAGAAAGGGAAAGTGCAAAGGTTGGCAGACAAAAATATATTCAATGTGAACTGGCCATTTCATACAGAAAATTCAGACGAGATGAGCCAATCTATTGCTGTGTCTTAAAATACATTGAAGGTAGCAGTATTAGGGTTATTGTTCCAAATCAGCAATCCTGAGGTGAATTGGAAATGAACATTGAAGTTCATTTTAAGATGAAAATTGGAACAAAGCTTTTATGAATAATATTTCTATTTGTTTTCCCCTTATTTATGAAGGTCAACATTCCTAGGATTCCATCATATTATCTTGCTGCATAACACTTTTGGAAAAGGAACTGGGATTTTAAGGGTTAGACTCGAGCGCCAGTCTGTTATACTAGTAATAAATTGGGAGACAAACTGGTGGATGAAATTAAAACCTTTGAGATGAATTACCTAATATCAGAGGATATGTAATGTGTGTTTACATTAGGAATGTGGTTCCATCTTAAGTAGCCCACAAACGGATTCATTTATTGTCACTTTGGACTCCAGATATATTTAAATTAAGTTCAAGTATAATTGTTGTTCAAACATATACATGAATATAACTAAATGAAACAGCATTTCTCTGGGACCAAGGTGCAAAACACAGTACCAGCAGTCACATACAGCAGATAGCATAAAAACATACAGTAACAAAAATATATAAAATAATGTCTATGAAGGTTCTCAGTCATCCAGGTCATTGTATATCAAGCAGTAGTAAATCAAAGCAATGGGACTTGCTGTGTTGTCTAGAAAACATTTTGCCACTCATCCCAGAGATTTTGTCAGTTCTGATCCATGGTGGGTAGTTCTCCGGTGTATAAACTCTGAGTTGTTTAAAGGTTTGGCAATCACATGTGTTTGTCATAGTCATAGAGGTAATGAGAAGATCATTAGTCTTATCTTTGCATGAATGGAGGTGTGAATTGTTGTGGAGTTGCCAGGGTGGAGATGTTAGGACTGTATAGCAAGTAGCTGCTAGGTGGTGTCATACCCATCCCCTCTGTTCAGGGATGGGTTTTCCAGTTTGACAAAGATGGCTTCTTTAACCCCTCTTTCAAACCACCTGTCCCCCCCGTCCAAACTGTGCACACTATTATTATCAAAGGAGTGTGTGTTCCTTGTCCTTTAGGTGTAGATATACAGCTGAGTCTTGACCTGAGGTGTTAGCCCTCCTATGCTGGGCCATCCGTTTGTGAAGTGGTTGTTTTGTCTCGCTGATATATAGATCTGCGCAGTTGTAATTGCATTGGATAGCATAGATGATATTGCTGGTGTCTCCACAACAGTTCACACCTCCATTCATGAGAAGATAAGACTAATGACACTCTCATTACCTCTATGACTCTTAACAACCCACATGTGATTGCTATACCTTTGAGTTTATAAACCAGACTACCCACCATGGATTAGAACTGAAGAAGCTTCTCGGATGAGTGGCAAAATGTTTTGTAGGTAACAGTGAGTCCAGTTGCCTCAATTTACTACTGCTTCATATGTAAAATAATAACAAAATGTCCAAAACAATCACCCTGTTGGACTGCGCACCGACTCTGACACCTTCTTTCCTGGCCACCTGAAGCAGGCTCCAGCACAGTGTGCAACCAGTCCAGCTCCACCACTATTCAGCAACTCGCTAGTGGGGTAGACCTGTAGAACTTGATGCAGCAATGTCTTGCAATTGTAAAAAAAAAGACAAAGTACGAACAATTACATCTTTATTTGGACCCAGAGAGGTCTCTGTGTCTGACTGTGCTGCTATCTTACTAGAAGGAAGTTCTGATTTTGCAGGGTTTCCATTCTACTTTGCCCACCTCTGTTTATATTTGCAGGTCAAGTTGAGTGGAAAGACAGACCGAGCCTCTGATATTATCTGGGCAGAGAGAGACCTTCTGATCACCACAGCTGGAGAGACAGTTATTCGGTGAGGAAATAGTTTCATAGTACTGGGAGAGAATTCTGAGCTTTGGAACTGCAGAGTGAAGTATTCTGCAGTTTATTCTGTTTTAAAATGCTAAGTCATATTACGCGATTACATAAATTTTCAGTGGTATTTTGAAAGAAAACCTGGCGTGTGGTATAATGAGCTGGGTTCACAATTGTCCTAGATGTTTGTATATATTGAAAAGCATGTGTACTGATCACAGTCAGGGTCAAGAATAACCATTAATAAACCAAATTTGACACTGAGAAATGATTTGCTGGTGTAAGTGAGGAATGAGGCAAGTTATTTGCTTTTCTATTCTTTTTATTTTTATAGATTGCCAAACAATTTGGTTCAAATTCAAGTTGAAATTTAATTGTGGTTCAGCCATACATGTGAATAGGGTCAAACGAAGCAGCGTTCCTTTGGGGCCAAGGTGCAAAATACAGCACATATAGCACGTATAATTACAATAGCAGAAAAATATTCAGTTACAAAACACGAGGAAATCTGCAGATGCTGGAAATTCAAACAACACATACAAAATGCTGGTGGAACACAGCAGGCCAGGCAGCATCTATAAGAAGCACTGTCGACGTTTCGGGCCGAGACCCAAAACGTTGACAGTGCTTCTTATAGATGCTGCCTGGCCTGCTGTGTTTCACCAGCATTTTGTGTGTGTTGTTCAGTTTCAAAACTTGGGTTGAAAAGATTTTGTGTCTGAGTATATTAGCAAATTTAGGAATCACGCCATTTAACTCATTCCCAATGTACCCCTCAATGTACCGGTCAGAGGAAAACATGCTGTCATAGGGAGAATGTGCAAACTTCAATTAGACAGCTCCTGAGTTCCGGATTGAAACTGGGTTACTGGTGTGAGTGCCTCTAGCTCGAACCACTGAGCCTTCATGTTACCCTTAAAATATCTGTTGTGATGAAGACTGGGTGATAGGATATGTCAATCCGTATTATCTGTGGGATAGCATGGTGGTGTAATGGTTAGTGCAATACAATTGCAGTACCAGCTTTAAGATTGGAGTTCAATTCCTTCTGCTGTATGCAAGGAGTTTGTGTGTTCTCCCCGTGATCGCATGAGTTCCAGTTTCCCACCACGTTCCAAAGATGTACAGGTAGGGTCGGTAAAGGGCTTGCTATGTTTGCACATTTCAAGGACGTACGGGTAGGGTCGGTAAAGGGCTTGCTGTGTTTGCACATTTCAAGGACGTATGGATAGGGTTGGTAAAGAGCTTGCTGTGTTTGCACATTTCAAGGACGTATGGATAGGGTCGGTAAAGGGCTTGCTGTGTTTGCACATTTCAAGGACGTACGGGTAGGGTCGGTAAAGGGCTTGCTGTGTTTGCACATTTCAAGGACGTATAGATAGGGTCGGTAAAGAGCTTGCTGTGTTTGCACATTTCAAGGACGTATGGATAGGGTCGGTAAAGAGCTTGCTGTGTTTGCACATTTCAAGGACGTATGGATAGGGTCGGTAAAGGGCTTGCTGTGTTTGCACATTTCAAGGACGTACGGGTAGGGTCAGTAAAGGGCTTGCTGTGTTTGCACATTTCAAGGACGTACGGGTAGGGTCTGTAAAGGGCTTGCTGTGTTTGCACATTTCAAGGACATACGGGTAGGGTCAGTAAAGGGCTTGCTGTGTTTGCACATTTCAAGGACGTACAGGTAGGGTCGGTAAAGGGCTTGCTGTGTTTGCACATTTCAAGGACGTATGGATAGGGTCGGTAAAGGGCTTGCTGTGTTTGCACATTTCAAGGACGTATAGATAGGGTCGGTAAAGAGCTTGCTGTGTTTGCACATTTCAAGGACGTATAGATAGGGTCGGTAAAGGGCTTGCTGTGTTTGCACATTTCAAGGACGTATGGATAGGGTCGGTAAAGGGCTTGCTGTGTTTGCACATTTCAAGGACATACGGGTAGGGTCAGTAAAGGGCTTGCTGTGTTTGCACATTTCAAGGACGTATGGATAGGGTCGGTAAAGGGCTTGCTGTGTTTGCACATTTCAAGGACGTATGGATAGGGTCGGTAAAGGGCTTGCTGTGTTTGCACATTTCAAGGACGTATATATAGGGTCGGTAAAGGGCTTGCTGTGTTTGCACATTTCAAGGACGTACGGGTAGGGTCGGTAAAGGGCTTGCTGTGTTTGCACATTTCAAGGACGTATAGATAGGGTCGGTAAAGGGCTTGCTGTGTTTGCACATTTCAAGGACGTATGGATAGGGTCGGTAAAGGGCTTGCTGTGTTTGCACATTTCAAGGACATACGGGTAGGGTCAGTAAAGGGCTTGCTGTGTTTGCACATTTCAAGGACATACGGGTAGGGTCAGTAAAGGGCTTGCTGTGTTTGCACATTTCAAGGACGTATAGATAGGGTCGGTAAAGGGCTTGCTGTGTTTGCACATTTCAAGGACGTATGGATAGGGTCGGTAAAGGGCTTGCTGTGTTTGCACATTTCAAGGACGTATGGATAGGGTCGGTAAAGAGCTTGCTCTGTTTGCACATTTCAAGGACGTATAGATAGGGTCGGTAAAGGGCTTGCTGTGTTTGCACATTTCAAGGACGTATGGATAGGGTCGGTAAAGGGCTTGCTGTGTTTGCACATTTCAAGGACGTACGGGTAGGGTCGGTAAAGGGCTTGCTGTGTTTGCACATTTCAAGGACGTACGGGTAGGGTCTGTAAAGGGCTTGCTGTGTTTGCACATTTCAAGGACGTATAGATAGGGTCGGTAAAGGGCTTGCTGTGTTTGCACATTTCAAGGACGTACGGGTAGGGTCGGTAAAGGGCTTGCTGTGTTTGCACATTTCAAGGACGTACGGGTAGGGTCTGTAAAGGGCTTGCTGTGTTTGCACATTTCAAGGACGTATAGATAGGGTCGGTAAAGGGCTTGCTGTGTTTGCACATTTCAAGGACGTATAGATAGGGTCTGTAAAGGGCTTGCTGTGTTTGCACATTTCAAGGACGTACGGGTAGGGTCTGTAAAGGGCTTGCTGTGTTTGCACATTTCAAGGACGTATAGATAGGGTCTGTAAAGGGCTTGCTGTGTTTGCACATTTCAAGGACGTACGGGTAGGGTCGGTAATGGGCTTGCTGTGTTTGCACATTTCAAGGACGTATAGATAGGGTCTGTAAAGGGCTTGCTGTGTTTGCACATTTCAAGGACGTATAGATAGGGTCGGTAAAGGGCTTGCTGTGTTTGCACATTTCAAGGACGTATAGATAGGGTCGGTAAAGGGCTTGCTGTGTTTGCACATTTCAAGGACGTATAGATAGGGTCGGTAAAGGGCTTGCTGTGTTTGCACATTTCAAGGACGTATAGATAGGGTCGGTAAAGGGCTTGCTGTGTTTGCACATTTCAAGGACGTATAGATAGGGTCGGTAAAGGGCTTGCTGTGTTTGCACATTTCAAGGACGTACGGGTAGGGTCTGTAAAGGGCTTGCTGTGTTTGCACATTTCAAGGACGTATAGATAGGGTCGGTAAAGGGCTTGCTGTGTTTGCACATTTCAAGGACGTATAGATAGGGTCGGTAAAGGGCTTGCTGTGTTTGCACATTTCAAGGACGTACGGGTAGGGTCTGTAAAGGGCTTGCTGTGTTTGCACATTTCAAGGACGTACGGGTAGGGTCTGTAAAGGGCTTGCTGTGTTTGCACATTTCAAGGACGTATAGATAGGGTCGGTAAAGGGCTTGCTGTGTTTGCACATTTCAAGGACGTATAGATAGGGTCGGTAAAGGGCTTGCTGTGTTTGCACATTTCAAGGACGTATAGATAGGGTCGGTAAAGGGCTTGCTGTGTTTGCACATTTCAAGGACGTATAGATAGGGTCGGTAAAGGGCTTGCTGTGTTTGCACATTTCAAGGACGTATAGATAGGGTCGGTAAAGGGCTTGCTGTGTTTGCACATTTCAAGGACGTATAGATAGGGTCGGTAAAGGGCTTGCTGTGTTTGCACATTTCAAGGACGTACGGGTAGGGTTGGTAAAGGGCTTGCTGTGTTTGCACATTTCAAGGACGTACGGGTAGGGTCGGTAAAGGGCTTGCTGTGTTTGCACATTTCAAGGACGTACAGGTAGGGTCGGTAAAGGGCTTGCTGTGTTTGCACATTTCAAGGACGTATAGATAGGGTCGGTAAAGGGCTTGCTGTGTTTGCACATTTCAAGGACGTACGGGTAGGGTTGGTAAAGGGCTTGCTGTGTTTGCACATTTCAAGGACGTACGGGTAGGGTCGGTAAAGGGCTTGCTGTGTTTGCACATTTCAAGGACGTACAGGTAGGGTCGGTAAAGGGCTTGCTGTGTTTGCACATTTCAAGGACGTACGGGTAGGGTCTGTAAAGGGCTTGCTGTGTTTGCACATTTCAAGGACGTATAGATAGGGTCAGTAAAGGGCTTGCTGTGTTTGCACATTTCAAGGACGTATAGATAGGGTCGGTAAAGGGCTTGCTGTGTTTGCACATTTCAAGGACGTATGGGTAGGGTCAGTGAAGGGCTTGCTGTGTTGCACATTTCAAGGACGTATAGATAGGGTCGGTAAAGGGCTTGCTGTGTTTGCACATTTCAAGGACGTATAGATAGGGTCGGTAAAGGGCTTGCTGTGTTTGCACATTTCAAGGACGTACGGGTAGGGTCAGTAAAGGGCTTGCTGTGTTTGCACATTTCAAGGAAGTATAGATAGGGTCGGTAAAGGGCTTGCTGTGTTTGCACATTTCAAGGACGTACGGGTAGGGTCTGTAAAGGGCTTGCTGTGTTTGCACATTTCAAGGACATACGGGTAGGGTCAGTAAAGGGCTTGCTGTGTTTGCACATTTCAAGGACGTACAGGTAGGGTCGGTAAAGGGCTTGCTGTGTTTGCACATTTCAAGGACGTACGGGTAGGGTCTGTAAAGGGCTTGCTGTGTTTGCACATTTCAAGGACGTACGGGTAGGGTCAGTAAAGGGCTTGCTGTGTTTGCACATTTCAAGGACGTATAGATAGGGTCGGTAAAGGGCTTGCTGTGTTTGCACATTTCAAGGACGTACAGGTAGGGTCGGTAAAGGGCTTGCTGTGTTTGCACATTTCAAGGACGTACGGGTAGGGTCAGTAAAGGGCTTGCTGTGTTTGCACATTTCAAGGACGTACGGGTAGGGTCAGTAAAGGGCTTGCTGTGTTTGCACATTTCAAGGACGTACAGGTAGGGTCGGTAAAGGGCTTGCTGTGTTTGCACATTTCAAGGACGTACGGGTAGGGTCAGTAAATGGCTTGCTGTGTTTGCACATTTCAAGGACGTACAGGTAGGGTCGGTAAAGGGCTTGCTGTGTTTGCACATTTCAAGGACGTACAGGTAGGGTCGGTAAAGGGCTTGCTGTGTTTGCACATTTCAAGGACGTACAGATAGGGTCAGTAAAGGGCTTGCTGTGTTTGCACATTTCAAGGACGTACAGGTAGGGTCGGTAAAGGGCTTGCTGTGTTTGCACATTTCAAGGACGTACAGATAGGGTCAGTAAAGGGCTTGCTGTGTTTGCACATTTCAAGGACGTACGGGTAGGGTCAGTAAAGAGCTTGCTATGTTTGCACATTTCAAGGACGTACAGGTAGGGTCGGTAAAGGGCTTGCTGTGTTTGCACATTTCAAGGACGTACAGGTAGGGTCAGTAAAGGGCTTGCTGTGTTTGCACATTTCAAGGACGTACGGGTAGGGTCGGTAAAGGGCTTGCTGTGTTTGCACATTTCAAGGACGTACAGGTAGGGTCGGTAAAGGGCTTGCTGTGTTTGCACATTTCAAGGACGTATGGATAGGGTCGGTAAAGGGCTTGCTGTGTTTGCACATTTCAAGGACGTACAGGTAGGGTCGGTAAAGGGCTTGCTGTGTTTGCACATTTCAAGGACGTATGGATAGGGTCGGTAAAGGGCTTGCTGTGTTTGCACATTTCAAGGACGTATAGATAGGGTCGGTAAAGGGCTTGCTGTGTTTGCACATTTCAAGGACGTATAGATAGGGTCTGTAAAGGGCTTGCTGTGTTTGCACATTTCAAGGACGTACAGGTAGGGTCAGTAAAGGGCTTGCTGTGTTTGCACATTTCAAGGACGTATAGATAGGGTCGGTAAAGGGCTTGCTGTGTTTGCACATTTCAAGGACGTATAGATAGGGTCGGTAAAGGGCTTGCTGTGTTTGCACATTTCAAGGACGTATAGATAGGGTCGGTAAAGGGCTTGCTGTGTTTGCACATTTCAAGGACGTATAGATAGGGTCGGTAAAGGGCTTGCTGTGTTTGCACATTTCAAGGACGTATAGATAGGGTCGGTAAAGGGCTTGCTGTGTTTGCACATTTCAAGGACGTATAGATAGGGTCGGTAAAGGGCTTGCTGTGTTTGCACATTTCAAGGACGTATAGATAGGGTCGGTAAAGGGCTTGCTGTGTTTGCACATTTCAAGGACGTATGGATAGGGTCGGTAAAGGGCTTGCTGTGTTTGCACATTTCAAGGACGTATGGGTAGGGTCGGTAAAGGGCTTGCTGTGTTTGCACATTTCAAGGACGTATAGATAGGGTAGGTAAAGGGCCTGCTGTGTTTGCACATTTCAAGGACGTATAGATAGGGTCGGTAAAGGGCTTGCTGTGTTTGCACATTTCAAGGACGTATAGATAGGGTCGGTAAAGGGCTTGCTGTGTTTGCACATTTCAAGGACGTATAGATAGGGTCGGTAAAGGGCTTGCTGTGTTTGCACATTTCAAGGACGTATGGGTAGGGTCGGTAAAGGGCTTGCTGTGTTTGCACATTTCAAGGACGTATAGATAGGGTCGGTAAAGGGCTTGCTGTGTTTGCACATTTCAAGGACGTATAGATAGGGTCGGTAAAGGGCTTGCTGTGTTTGCACATTTCAAGGACGTACAGGTAGGGTCGGTAAAGGGCTTGCTGTGTTTGCACATTTCAAGGACGTATGGGTAGGGTCAGTGAAGGGCTTGCTGTGTTTGCACATTTCAAGGACGTATAGATAGGGTCGGTAAAGGGCTTGCTGTGTTTGCACATTTCAAGGACGTATAGATAGGGTCTGTAAAGGGCTTGCTGTGTTTGCACATTTCAAGGACATACGGGTAGGGTCAGTAAAGGGCTTGCTGTGTTTGCACATTTCAAGGACGTACAGGTAGGGTCGGTAAAGGGCTTGCTGTGTTTGCACATTTCAAGGACGTACGGGTAGGGTCTGTAAAGGGCTTGCTGTGTTTGCACATTTCAAGGACGTACGGGTAGGGTCAGTAAAGGGCTTGCTGTGTTTGCACATTTCAAGGACGTATAGATAGGGTCGGTAAAGGGCTTGCTGTGTTTGCACATTTCAAGGACGTACAGGTAGGGTCGGTAAAGGGCTTGCTGTGTTTGCACATTTCAAGGACGTACGGGTAGGGTCAGTAAAGGGCTTGCTGTGTTTGCACATTTCAAGGACGTACGGGTAGGGTCAGTAAAGGGCTTGCTGTGTTTGCACATTTCAAGGACGTACAGGTAGGGTCGGTAAAGGGCTTGCTGTGTTTGCACATTTCAAGGACGTACGGGTAGGGTCAGTAAATGGCTTGCTGTGTTTGCACATTTCAAGGACGTACAGGTAGGGTCGGTAAAGGGCTTGCTGTGTTTGCACATTTCAAGGACGTACAGGTAGGGTCGGTAAAGGGCTTGCTGTGTTTGCACATTTCAAGGACGTACAGATAGGGTCAGTAAAGGGCTTGCTGTGTTTGCACATTTCAAGGACGTACAGGTAGGGTCGGTAAAGGGCTTGCTGTGTTTGCACATTTCAAGGACGTACAGATAGGGTCAGTAAAGGGCTTGCTGTGTTTGCACATTTCAAGGACGTACGGGTAGGGTCAGTAAAGAGCTTGCTATGTTTGCACATTTCAAGGACGTACAGGTAGGGTCGGTAAAGGGCTTGCTGTGTTTGCACATTTCAAGGACGTACAGGTAGGGTCAGTAAAGGGCTTGCTGTGTTTGCACATTTCAAGGACGTACGGGTAGGGTCGGTAAAGGGCTTGCTGTGTTTGCACATTTCAAGGACGTACAGGTAGGGTCGGTAAAGGGCTTGCTGTGTTTGCACATTTCAAGGACGTATGGATAGGGTCGGTAAAGGGCTTGCTGTGTTTGCACATTTCAAGGACGTACAGGTAGGGTCGGTAAAGGGCTTGCTGTGTTTGCACATTTCAAGGACGTATGGATAGGGTCGGTAAAGGGCTTGCTGTGTTTGCACATTTCAAGGACGTATAGATAGGGTCGGTAAAGGGCTTGCTGTGTTTGCACATTTCAAGGACGTATAGATAGGGTCTGTAAAGGGCTTGCTGTGTTTGCACATTTCAAGGACGTACAGGTAGGGTCAGTAAAGGGCTTGCTGTGTTTGCACATTTCAAGGACGTATAGATAGGGTCGGTAAAGGGCTTGCTGTGTTTGCACATTTCAAGGACGTATAGATAGGGTCGGTAAAGGGCTTGCTGTGTTTGCACATTTCAAGGACGTATAGATAGGGTCGGTAAAGGGCTTGCTGTGTTTGCACATTTCAAGGACGTATAGATAGGGTCGGTAAAGGGCTTGCTGTGTTTGCACATTTCAAGGACGTATAGATAGGGTCGGTAAAGGGCTTGCTGTGTTTGCACATTTCAAGGACGTATAGATAGGGTCGGTAAAGGGCTTGCTGTGTTTGCACATTTCAAGGACGTATAGATAGGGTCGGTAAAGGGCTTGCTGTGTTTGCACATTTCAAGGACGTATGGATAGGGTCGGTAAAGGGCTTGCTGTGTTTGCACATTTCAAGGACGTATGGGTAGGGTCGGTAAAGGGCTTGCTGTGTTTGCACATTTCAAGGACGTATAGATAGGGTCGGTAAAGGGCCTGCTGTGTTTGCACATTTCAAGGACGTATAGATAGGGTCGGTAAAGGGCTTGCTGTGTTTGCACATTTCAAGGACGTATAGATAGGGTCGGTAAAGGGCTTGCTGTGTTTGCACATTTCAAGGACGTATAGATAGGGTCGGTAAAGGGCTTGCTGTGTTTGCACATTTCAAGGACGTATGGGTAGGGTCGGTAAAGGGCTTGCTGTGTTTGCACATTTCAAGGACGTATAGATAGGGTCGGTAAAGGGCTTGCTGTGTTTGCACATTTCAAGGACGTATAGATAGGGTCGGTAAAGGGCTTGCTGTGTTTGCACATTTCAAGGACGTACAGGTAGGGTCGGTAAAGGGCTTGCTGTGTTTGCACATTTCAAGGACGTATGGGTAGGGTCAGTGAAGGGCTTGCTGTGTTTGCACATTTCAAGGACGTATAGATAGGGTCGGTAAAGGGCTTGCTGTGTTTGCACATTTCAAGGACGTATAGATAGGGTCTGTAAAGGGCTTGCTGTGTTTGCACATTTCAAGGACGTATAGATAGGGTCGGTAAAGGGCTTGCTGTGTTTGCACATTTCAAGGACGTATGGGTAGGGTCGGTAATGGGCTTGCTGTGTTTGCACATTTCAAGGACGTATAGATAGGGTCGGTAAAGGGCTTGCTGTGTTTGCACATTTCAAGGACGTATAGATAGGGTCGGTAAAGGGCTTGCTGTGTTTGCACATTTCAAGGACGTATAGATAGGGTCGGTAAAGGGCTTGCTGTGTTTGCACATTTCAAGGACGTATAGATAGGGTCGGTAAAGGGCTTGCTGTGTTTGCACATTTCAAGGACGTATAGATAGGGTCGGTAAAGGGCTTGCTGTGTTTGCACATTTCAAGGACGTATAGATAGGGTCGGTAAAGGGCTTGCTGTGTTTGCACATTTCAAGGACGTTGAGATAGGGTCGGTAAAGGGCTTGCTGTGTTTGCACATTTCAAGGACGTACAGGTAGGGTCGGTAAAGGGCTTGCTGTGTTTGCACATTTCAAGGACGTACAGGTAGGGTCGGTAAAGGGCTTGCTGTGTTTGCACATTTCAAGGACGTACAGGTAGGGTCGGTAAAGGGCTTGCTGTGTTTGCACATTTCAAGGACGTATAGATAGGGTCGGTAAAGGGCTTGCTGTGTTTGCACATTTCAAGGACGTACAGGTAGGGTCGGTAAAGGGCTTGCTGTGTTTGCACATTTCAAGGACGTATAGATAGGGTCGGTAAAGGGCTTGCTGTGTTTGCACATTTCAAGGACGTATAGATAGGGTCGGTAAAGGGCTTGCTGTGTTTGCACATTTCAAGGACGTATAGATAGGGTCGGTAAAGGGCTTGCTGTGTTTGCACATTTCAAGGACGTACAGGTAGGGTCGGTAAAGGGCTTGCTGTGTTTGCACATTTCAAGGACGTATAGATAGGGTCGGTAAAGGGCTTGCTGTGTTTGCACATTTCAAGGACGTATAGATAGGGTCTGTAAAGGGCTTGCTGTGTTTGCACATTTCAAGGACGTATAGATAGGGTCGGTAAAGGGCTTGCTGTGTTTGCACATTTCAAGGACGTACAGGTAGGGTCCGTAAAGGGCTTGCTGTGTTTGCACATTTCAAGGACGTATGGGTAGGGTCGGTAAAGGGCTTGCTGTGTTTGCACATTTCAAGGACGTATAGATAGGGTCAGTAAAGGGCTTGCTGTGTTTGCACATTTCAAGGACGTATAGATAGGGTCAGTAAAGGGCTTGCTGTGTTTGCACATTTCAAGGACGTATAGATAGGGTCAGTAAAGGGCTTGCTGTGTTTGCACATTTCAAGGACGTACAGGTAGGGTCGGTAAAGGGCTTGCTGTGTTTGCACATTTCAAGGACGTACAGGTAGGGTCCGTAAAGGGCTTGCTGTGTTTGCACATTTCAAGGACGTACAGGTAGGGTCGGTAAAGGGCTTGCTGTGTTTGCACATTTCAAGGACGTACAGATAGGGTCGGTAAAGGGCTTGCTGTGTTTGCACATTTCAAGGACGTATAGATAGGGTCGGTAAAGGGCTTGCTGTGTTTGCACATTTCAAGGACGTACAGGTAGGGTCAGTAAAGGGCTTGCTGTGTTTGCACATTTCAAGGACGTACAGGTAGGGTCGGTAAAGGGCTTGCTGTGTTTGCACATTTCAAGGACGTATAGATAGGGTCGGTAAAGGGCTTGCTGTGTTTGCACATTTCAAGGACGTATAGATAGGGTCGGTAAAGGGCTTGCTGTGTTTGCACATTTAAAGGACGTATAGATAGGGTCGGTAAAGGGCTTGCTGTGTTTGCACATTTCAAGGACGTACAGGTAGGGTCGGTAAAGGGCTTGCTGTGTTTGCACATTTCAAGGACGTACAGGTAGGGTCGGTAAAGGGCTTGCTGTGTTTGCACATTTCAAGGACGTATAGATAGGGTCGGTAAAGGGCTTGCTGTGTTTGCACATTTCAAGGACGTACAGGTAGGGTCGGTAAAGGGCTTGCTGTGTTTGCACATTTCAAGGACGTATAGATAGGGTCGGTAAAGGGCTTGCTGTGTTTGCACATTTCAAGGACGTATAGATAGGGTCGGTAAAGGGCTTGCTGTGTTTGCACATTTCAAGGACGTATAGATAGGGTCGGTAAAGGGCTTGCTGTGTTTGCACATTTCAAGGACGTATAGATAGGGTCGGTAAAGGGCTTGCTGTGTTTGCACATTTCAAGGACGTACAGGTAGGGTCAGTAAAGGGCTTGCTGTGTTTGCACATTTCAAGGACGTACGGGTAGGGTCGGTAAAGGGCTTGCTGTGTTTGCACATTTCAAGGACGTACAGGTAGGGTCGGTAAAGGGCTTGCTGTGTTTGCACATTTCAAGGACGTATGGATAGGGTCGGTAAAGGGCTTGCTGTGTTTGCACATTTCAAGGACGTATAGATAGGGTCGGTAAAGGGCTTGCTGTGTTTGCACATTTCAAGGACGTATAGATAGGGTCGGTAAAGGGCTTGCTGTGTTTGCACATTTCAAGGACGTACAGGTAGGGTCCGTAAAGGGCTTGCTGTGTTTGCACATTTCAAGGACGTATGGGTAGGGTCGGTAAAGGGCTTGCTGTGTTTGCACATTTCAAGGACGTATAGATAGGGTCAGTAAAGGGCTTGCTGTGTTTGCACATTTCAAGGACGTATAGATAGGGTCAGTAAAGGGCTTGCTGTGTTTGCACATTTCAAGGACGTACAGGTAGGGTCGGTAAAGGGCTTGCTGTGTTTGCACATTTCAAGGACGTACAGGTAGGGTCCGTAAAGGGCTTGCTGTGTTTGCACATTTCAAGGACGTACAGGTAGGGTCGGTAAAGGGCTTGCTGTGTTTGCACATTTCAAGGACGTACAGGTAGGGTCGGTAAAGGGCTTGCTGTGTTTGCACATTTCAAGGACGTACAGATAGGGTCGGTAAAGGGCTTGCTGTGTTTGCACATTTCAAGGACGTATAGATAGGGTCGGTAAAGGGCTTGCTGTGTTTGCACATTTCAAGGACGTACAGGTAGGGTCAGTAAAGGGCTTGCTGTGTTTGCACATTTCAAGGACGTACAGGTAGGGTCGGTAAAGGGCTTGCTGTGTTTGCACATTTCAAGGACGTATAGATAGGGTCGGTAAAGGGCTTGCTGTGTTTGCACATTTCAAGGACGTATAGATAGGGTCGGTAAAGGGCTTGCTGTGTTTGCACATTTCAAGGACATATAGATAGGGTCGGTAAAGGGCTTGCTGTGTTTGCACATTTCAAGGACGTACAGGTAGGGTCGGTAAAGGGCTTGCTGTGTTTGCACATTTCAAGGACGTACAGGTAGGGTCGGTAAAGGGCTTGCTGTGTTTGCACATTTCAAGGACGTATAGATAGCGTCGGTAAAGGGCTTGCTGTGTTTGCACATTTCAAGGACGTACAGGTAGGGTCGGTAAAGGGCTTGCTGTGTTTGCACATTTCAAGGACGTATAGATAGGGTCGGTAAAGGGCTTGCTGTGTTTGCACATTTCAAGGACGTATAGATAGGGTCGGTAAAGGGCTTGCTGTGTTTGCACATTTCAAGGACGTATAGATAGGGTCGGTAAAGGGCTTGCTGTGTTTGCACATTTCAAGGACGTATAGATAGGGTCGGTAAAGGGCTTGCTGTGTTTGCACATTTCAAGGACGTACAGGTAGGGTCAGTAAAGGGCTTGCTGTGTTTGCACATTTCAAGGACGTACGGGTAGGGTCGGTAAAGGGCTTGCTGTGTTTGCACATTTCAAGGACGTACAGGTAGGGTCGGTAAAGGGCTTGCTGTGTTTGCACATTTCAAGGACGTATGGATAGGGTCGGTAAAGGGCTTGCTGTGTTTGCACATTTCAAGGACGTACAGGTAGGGTCGGTAAAGGGCTTGCTGTGTTTGCACATTTCAAGGACGTATGGATAGGGTCGGTAAAGGGCTTGCTGTGTTTGCACATTTCAAGGACGTATAGATAGGGTCGGTAAAGGGCTTGCTGTGTTTGCACATTTCAAGGACGTATAGATAGGGTCTGTAAAGGGCTTGCTGTGTTTGCACATTTCAAGGACGTACAGGTAGGGTCAGTAAAGGGCTTGCTGTGTTTGCACATTTCAAGGACGTATAGATAGGGTCGGTAAAGGGCTTGCTGTGTTTGCACATTTCAAGGACGTATAGATAGGGTCGGTAAAGGGCTTGCTGTGTTTGCACATTTCAAGGACGTATAGATAGGGTCGGTAAAGGGCTTGCTGTGTTTGCACATTTCAAGGACGTATAGATAGGGTCGGTAAAGGGCTTGCTGTGTTTGCACATTTCAAGGACGTATAGATAGGGTCGGTAAAGGGCTTGCTGTGTTTGCACATTTCAAGGACGTATAGATAGGGTCGGTAAAGGGCTTGCTGTGTTTGCACATTTCAAGGACGTATAGATAGGGTCGGTAAAGGGCTTGCTGTGTTTGCACATTTCAAGGACGTATGGATAGGGTCGGTAAAGGGCTTGCTGTGTTTGCACATTTCAAGGACGTATGGGTAGGGTCGGTAAAGGGCTTGCTGTGTTTGCACATTTCAAGGACGTATAGATAGGGTCGGTAAAGGGCCTGCTGTGTTTGCACATTTCAAGGACGTATAGATAGGGTCGGTAAAGGGCTTGCTGTGTTTGCACATTTCAAGGACGTATAGATAGGGTCGGTAAAGGGCTTGCTGTGTTTGCACATTTCAAGGACGTATAGATAGGGTCGGTAAAGGGCTTGCTGTGTTTGCACATTTCAAGGACGTACGGGTAGGGTCGGTAAAGGGCTTGCTGTGTTTGCACATTTCAAGGACGTTAAGATAGGGTCGGTAAAGGGCTTGCTGTGTTTGCACATTTCAAGGACGTACAGGTAGGGTCGGTAAAGGGCTTGCTGTGTTTGCACATTTCAAGGACGTACAGGTAGGGTCGGTAAAGGGCTTGCTGTGTTTGCACATTTCAAGGACGTATAGATAGGGTCGGTAAAGGGCTTGCTGTGTTTGCACATTTCAAGGACGTACAGGTAGGGTCGGTAAAGGGCTTGCTGTGTTTGCACATTTCAAGGACGTATAGATAGGGTCGGTAAAGGGCTTGCTGTGTTTGCACATTTCAAGGACGTACAGGTAGGGTCGGTAAAGGGCTTGCTGTGTTTGCACATTTCAAGGACGTATAGATAGGGTCGGTAAAGGGCTTGCTGTGTTTGCACATTTCAAGGACGTATAGATAGGGTCTGTAAAGGGCTTGCTGTGTTTGCACATTTCAAGGACGTATAGATAGGGTCGGTAAAGGGCTTGCTGTGTTTGCACATTTCAAGGACGTACAGGTAGGGTCCGTAAAGGGCTTGCTGTGTTTGCACATTTCAAGGACGTATGGGTAGGGTCGGTAAAGGGCTTGCTGTGTTTGCACATTTCAAGGACGTATAGATAGGGTCAGTAAAGGGCTTGCTGTGTTTGCACATTTCAAGGACGTATAGATAGGGTCAGTAAAGGGCTTGCTGTGTTTGCACATTTCAAGGACGTACAGGTAGGGTCGGTAAAGGGCTTGCTGTGTTTGCACATTTCAAGGACGTACAGGTAGGGTCCGTAAAGGGCTTGCTGTGTTTGCACATTTCAAGGACGTACAGGTAGGGTCGGTAAAGGGCTTGCTGTGTTTGCACATTTCAAGGACGTAAAGGTAGGGTCGGTAAAGGGCTTGCTGTATTTGCACATTTCAAGGACGTACAGATAGGGTCGGTAAAGGGCTTGCTGTGTTTGCACATTTCAAGGACGTATAGATAGGGTCGGTAAAGGGCTTGCTGTGTTTGCACATTTCAAGGACGTACAGGTAGGGTCAGTAAAGGGCTTGCTGTGTTTGCACATTTCAAGGACGTACAGGTAGGGTCGGTAAAGGGCTTGCTGTGTTTGCACATTTCAAGGACGTATAGATAGGGTCGGTAAAGGGCTTGCTGTGTTTGCACATTTCAAGGACGTATAGATAGGGTCGGTAAAGGGCTTGCTGTGTTTGCACATTTCAAGGACGTATAGATAGGGTCGGTAAAGGGCTTGCTGTGTTTGCACATTTCAAGGACGTACAGGTAGGGTCGGTAAAGGGCTTGCTGTGTTTGCACATTTCAAGGACGTACAGGTAGGGTCGGTAAAGGGCTTGCTGTGTTTGCACATTTCAAGGACGTATAGATAGGGTCGGTAAAGGGCTTGCTGTGTTTGCACATTTCAAGGACGTACAGGTAGGGTCGGTAAAGGGCTTGCTGTGTTTGCACATTTCAAGGACGTATAAATAGGGTCGGTAAAGGGCTTGCTGTGTTTGCACATTTCAAGGACGTATAGATAGGGTCGGTAAAGGGCTTGCTGTGTTTGCACATTTCAAGGACGTATAGATAGGGTCGGTAAAGGGCTTGCTGTGTTTGCACATTTCAAGGACGTATAGATAGGGTCGGTAAAGGGCTTGCTGTGTTTGCACATTTCAAGGACGTATAGATAGGGTCGGTAAAGGGCTTGCTGTGTTTGCACATTTCAAGGACGTATAGATAGGGTCGGTAAAGGGCTTGCTGTGTTTGCACATTTCAAGGACGTATAGATAGGGTCGGTAAAGGGCTTGCTGTGTTTGCACATTTCAAGGACGTACAGGTAGGGTCGGTAAAGGGCTTGCTGTGTTTGCACATTTCAAGGACGTATAGATAGGGTCGGTAAAGGGCTTGCTGTGTTTGCACATTTCAAGGACGTATAGATAGGGTCGGTAAAGGGCTTGCTGTGTTTGCACATTTCAAGGACGTATAGATAGGGTCGGTAAAGGGCTTGCTGTGTTTGCGCATTTCAAGGACATATGGGTAAGGTCGGTAAAGGGCTTGCTGTGTTTGCACATTTCAAGGACGTATAGATAGGGTCGGTAAAGGGCTTGCTGTGTTTGCACATTTCAAGGACGTATAGATAGGGTCGGTAAAGGGCTTGCTGTGTTTGCACATTTCAAGGACGTATAGATAGGGTCGGTAAAGGGCTTGCTGTGTTTGCACATTTCAAGGACGTATAGATAGGGTCGGTAAAGGGCTTGCTGTGTTTGCGCATTTCAAGGACATATGGGTAAGGTCGGTAAAGGGCTTGCTGTGTTTGCACATTTCAAGGACGTATAGATAGGGTCGGTAAAGGGCTTGCTGTGTTTGCACATTTCAAGGACGTATAGATAGGGTCGGTAAAGGGCTTGCTGTGTTTGCACATTTCAAGGACATATGGGTAAGGTCGGTAAAGGGCTTGCTGTGTTTGCACATTTCAAGGACGTATAGATAGGGTCGGTAAAGGGCTTGCTGTGTTTGCACATTTCAAGGACGTATAGATAGGGTCGGTAAAGGGCTTGCTGTGTTTGCACATTTCAAGGACATATGGGTAAGGTCGGTAAAGGGCTTGCTGTGTTTGCACATTTCAAGGACGTATAGATAGGGTCGGTAAAGGGCTTGCTGTGTTTGCACATTTCAAGGACGTATAGATAGGGTCGGTAAAGGGCTTGCTGTGTTTGCACATTTCAAGGACATATGGGTAAGGTCGGTAAAGGGCTTGCTGTGTTTGCACATTTCAAGGACGTATAGATAGGGTCGGTAAAGGGCTTGCTGTGTTTGCACATTTCAAGGACGTATGGATAGGGTCGGTAAAGGGCTTGCTGTGTTTGCACATTTCAAGGACGTACAGGTAGGGTCGGTAAAGGGCTTGCTGTGTTTGCACATTTCAAGGACGTACAGGTAGGGTCAGTAAAGGGCTTGCTGTGTTTGCACATTTCAAGGACGTATAGATAGGGTCGGTAAAGGGCTTGCTGTGTTTGCACATTTCAAGGACGTACAGGTAGGGTAAGTAAAGGGCTTGCTGTGTTTGCACATTTCAAGGACGTAGAGGTAGGGTCGGTAAAGGGCTTGCTGTGTTTGCACATTTCAAGGACGTATAGATAGGGTCGGTAAAGGGCTTGCTGTGTTTGCACATTTCAAGGACGTATAGATAGGGTCGGTAAAGGGCTTGCTGTGTTTGCACATTTCAAGGACGTAGAGGTAGGGTCGGTAAAGGGCTTGCTGTGTTTGCACATTTCAAGGACGTACAGGTAGGGTCGGTAAAGGGCTTGCTGTGTTTGCACATTTCAAGGACGTATAGATAGGGTCGGTAAAGGGCTTGCTGTGTTTGCACATTTCAAGGACGTACAGGTAGGGTAAGTAAAGGGCTTGCTGTGTTTGCACATTTCAAGGACGTACGGGTAGGGTCGGTAAAGGGCTTGCTGTGTTTGCACATTTCAAGGACGTACAGGTAGGGTCGGTAAAGGGCTTGCTGTGTTTGCACATTTCAAGGACGTATAGATAGGGTCGGTAAAGGGCTTGCTGTGTTTGCACATTTCAAGGACGTACAGGTAGGGTCGGTAAAGGGCTTGCTGTGTTTGCACATTTCAAGGACGTATAAATAGGGTCGGTAAAGGGCTTGCTGTGTTTGCACATTTCAAGGACGTATAGATAGGGTCGGTAAAGGGCTTGCTGTGTTTGCACATTTCAAGGACGTATAGATAGGGTCGGTAAAGGGCTTGCTGTGTTTGCACATTTCAAGGACGTATAGATAGGGTCGGTAAAGGGCTTGCTGTGTTTGCACATTTCAAGGACGTATAGATAGGGTCGGTAAAGGGCTTGCTGTGTTTGCACATTTCAAGGACGTATAGATAGGGTCGGTAAAGGGCTTGCTGTGTTTGCACATTTCAAGGACGTATAGATAGGGTCGGTAAAGGGCTTGCTGTGTTTGCACATTTCAAGGACGTACAGGTAGGGTCGGTAAAGGGCTTGCTGTGTTTGCACATTTCAAGGACGTATAGATAGGGTCGGTAAAGGGCTTGCTGTGTTTGCACATTTCAAGGACGTATAGATAGGGTCGGTAAAGGGCTTGCTGTGTTTGCACATTTCAAGGACGTATAGATAGGGTCGGTAAAGGGCTTGCTGTGTTTGCGCATTTCAAGGACATATGGGTAAGGTCGGTAAAGGGCTTGCTGTGTTTGCACATTTCAAGGACGTATAGATAGGGTCGGTAAAGGGCTTGCTGTGTTTGCACATTTCAAGGACGTATAGATAGGGTCGGTAAAGGGCTTGCTGTGTTTGCACATTTCAAGGACGTATAGATAGGGTCGGTAAAGGGCTTGCTGTGTTTGCACATTTCAAGGACGTATAGATAGGGTCGGTAAAGGGCTTGCTGTGTTTGCGCATTTCAAGGACATATGGGTAAGGTCGGTAAAGGGCTTGCTGTGTTTGCACATTTCAAGGACGTATAGATAGGGTCGGTAAAGGGCTTGCTGTGTTTGCACATTTCAAGGACGTATAGATAGGGTCGGTAAAGGGCTTGCTGTGTTTGCACATTTCAAGGACATATGGGTAAGGTCGGTAAAGGGCTTGCTGTGTTTGCACATTTCAAGGACGTATAGATAGGGTCGGTAAAGGGCTTGCTGTGTTTGCACATTTCAAGGACGTATAGATAGGGTCGGTAAAGGGCTTGCTGTGTTTGCACATTTCAAGGACATATGGGTAAGGTCGGTAAAGGGCTTGCTGTGTTTGCACATTTCAAGGACGTATAGATAGGGTCGGTAAAGGGCTTGCTGTGTTTGCACATTTCAAGGACGTATAGATAGGGTCGGTAAAGGGCTTGCTGTGTTTGCACATTTCAAGGACATATGGGTAAGGTCGGTAAAGGGCTTGCTGTGTTTGCACATTTCAAGGACGTATAGATAGGGTCGGTAAAGGGCTTGCTGTGTTTGCACATTTCAAGGACGTATGGATAGGGTCGGTAAAGGGCTTGCTGTGTTTGCACATTTCAAGGACGTACAGGTAGGGTCGGTAAAGGGCTTGCTGTGTTTGCACATTTCAAGGACGTACAGGTAGGGTCAGTAAAGGGCTTGCTGTGTTTGCACATTTCAAGGACGTATAGATAGGGTCGGTAAAGGGCTTGCTGTGTTTGCACATTTCAAGGACGTACAGGTAGGGTAAGTAAAGGGCTTGCTGTGTTTGCACATTTCAAGGACGTAGAGGTAGGGTCGGTAAAGGGCTTGCTGTGTTTGCACATTTCAAGGACGTACAGGTAGGGTCGGTAAAGGGCTTGCTGTGTTTGCACATTTCAAGGACGTATAGATAGGGTCGGTAAAGGGCTTGCTGTGTTTGCACATTTCAAGGACGTAGAGGTAGGGTCGGTAAAGGGCTTGCTGTGTTTGCACATTTCAAGGACGTATGGATAGGGTCGGTAAAGGGCTTGCTGTGTTTGCACATTTCAAGGACGTATGGATAGGGTCTGTAAAGGGCTTGCTGTGTTTGCACATTTCAAGGACGTATAGATAGGGTCGGTAAAGGGCTTGCTGTGTTTGCACATTTCAAGGACGTATGGGTAGGGTCGGTAAAGGGCTTGCTGTGTTTGCACATTTCAAGGACATATGGGTAAGGTCGGTAAAGGGCTTGCTGTGTTTGCACATTTCAAGGACGTATAGATAGGGTCGGTAAAGGGCTTGCTGTGTTTGCACATTTCAAGGACGTATGGGTAGGGTCGGTAAAGGGCTTGCTGTGTTTGCACATTTCTAGGACGTATAGATAGGGTCGGTAAAGGGCTTGCTGTGTTTGCACATTTCAAGGACGTATAGATAGGGTCAGTAAAGGGCTTGCTGTGTTTGCACATTTCAAGGACGTACAGGTAGGGTCGGTAAAGGGCTTGCTGTGTTTGCACATTTCAAGGACGTACAGGTAGGGTCGGTAAAGGGCTTGCTGTGTTTGCACATTTCAAGGACGTACAGGTAGGGTCGGTAAAGGGCTTGCTGTGTTTGCACATTTCAAGGACGTATAGATAGGGTCGGTAAAGGGCTTGCTGTGTTTGCACATTTCTAGGATGTACAGATAGGGTCGGTAAAGGGCTTGCTGTGTTTGCACATTTCAAGGACGTATAGATAGGGTCGGTAAAGGGCTTGCTGTGTTTGCACATTTCAAGGACGTACGGGTAGGGTCGGTAAAGGGCTTGCTGTGTTTGCACATTTCAAGGACGTATAGATAGGGTCGGTAAAGAGCTTGCTGTGTTTGCACATTTCTAGGACGTATAGATAGGGTCGGTAAAGGGCTTGCTGTGTTTGCACATTTCTAGGACGTATAGATAGGGTCGGTAAAGGGCTTGCTGTGTTTGCACATTTCTAGGACGTATAGATAGGGTCGGTAAAGGGCTTGCTGTGTTTGCACATTTCAAGGACGTATGGATAGGGTCGGTAAAGGGCTTGCTGTGTTTGCACATTTCAAGGACGTATGGATAGGGTCGGTAAAGGGCTTGCTGTGTTTGCACATTTCAAGGACGTACAGGTAGGGTCGGTAAAGGGCTTGCTGTGTTTGCACATTTCAAGGACGTATAGATAGGGTCAGTAAAGGGCTTGCTGTGTTTGCACATTTCAAGGACGTATGGATAGGGTCGGTAAAGGGCTTGCTGTGTTTGCACATTTCAAGGACGTATGGATAGGGTCGGTAAAGGGCTTGCTGTGTTTGCACATTTCAAGGACGTATGGATAGGGTCGGTAAAGGGCTTGCTGTGTTTGCACATTTCAAGGACGTATAGATAGGGTCGGTAAAGGGCTTGCTGTGTTTGCACATTTCAAGGACGTATGGGTAGGGTCGGTAAAGGGCTTGCTGTGTTTGCACATTTC
The DNA here is from genome assembly GCF_048418815.1 of Hemitrygon akajei. Lineage (NCBI taxonomy): Eukaryota > Metazoa > Chordata > Chondrichthyes > Myliobatiformes > Dasyatidae > Hemitrygon > Hemitrygon akajei. Next base: position 2,914,474 of record NC_133134.1, read on the forward strand.
AAGGACGTATAGATAGGGTCGGTAAAGGGCTTGCTGTGTTTGCACATTTCTAGGACGTATAGATAGGGTCGGTAAAGGGCTTGCTGTGTTTGCACATTTCAAGGACGTATAGATAGGGTCGGTAAAGGGCTTGCTGTGTTTGCACATTTCTAGGACGTACAGGTAGGGTCGGTAAAGGGCTTGCTGTGTTTGCACATTTCAAGGACGTATAGATAGGGTCGGTAAAGGGCTTGCTGTGTTTGCACATTTCTAGGACGTATAGATAGGGTCGGTAAAGGGCTTGCTGTGTTTGCACATTTCAAGGACGTACAGGTAGGGTCGGTAAAGGGCTTGCTGTGTTTGCACATTTCAAGGACGTATAGATAGGGTCGGTAAAGGGCTTGCTGTGTTTGCACATTTCTAGGATGTACAGATAGGGTCGGTAAAGGGCTTGCTGTGTTTGCACATTTCAAGGACGTATAGATAGGGTCGGTAAAGGGCTTGCTGTGTTTGCACATTTCTAGGACGTATAGATAGGGTCAGTAAAGGGCTTGCTGTGTTTGCACATTTCAAGGACGTACAGGTAGGGTCGGTAAAGGGCTTGCTGTGTTTGCACATTTCAAGGACGTATAGATAGGGTCAGTAAAGGGCTTGCTGTGTTTGCACATTTCTAGGACGTACAGATAGGGTCGGTAAAGGGCTTGCTGTGTTTGCACATTTCAAGGACGTATGGGTAGGGTCAGTGAAGGGCTTGCTGTGTTTGCACATTTCAAGGACGTATAGATAGGGTCGGTAAAGGGCTTGCTGTGTTTGCACATTTCAAGGACGTACAGGTAGGGTCTGTAAAGGGCTTGCTGTGTTTGCACATTTCAAGGACGTATAGATAGGGTCGGTAAAGGGCTTGCTGTGTTTGCACATTTCAAGGACGTACAGGTAGGGTCGGTAAAGGGCTTGCTGTGTTTGCACATTTCAAGGACGTATGGATAGGGTCGGTAAAGGGCTTGCTGTGTTTGCACATTTCAAGGACGTATGGATAGGGTCGGTAAAGGGCTTGCTGTGTTTGCACATTTCAAGGACGTACAGGTAGGGTCGGTAAAGGGCTTGCTGTGTTTGCACATTTCAAGGACGTACAGGTAGGGTCGGTAAAGGGCTTGCTGTGTTTGCACATTTCAAGGACGTATGGATAGGGTCGGTAAAGGGCTTGCTGTGTTTGCACATTTCAAGGACGTATGGATAGGGTCGGTAAAGGGCTTGCTGTGTTTGCACATTTCAAGGACGTACAGGTAGGGTCGGTAAAGGGCTTGCTGTGTTTGCACATTTCAAGGACGTATAGATAGGGTCAGTAAAGGGCTTGCTGTGTTTGCACATTTCAAGGACGTATGGATAGGGTCGGTAAAGGGCTTGCTGTGTTTGCACATTTCAAGGACGTATGGATAGGGTCGGTAAAGGGCTTGCTGTGTTTGCACATTTCAAGGACGTATGGAGAGGGTCTGTAAAGGGCTTGCTGTGTTTGCACATTTCAAGGACGTATAGATAGGGTCGGTAAAGGGCTTGCTGTGTTTGCACATTTCAAGGACGTATGGGTAGGGTCGGTAAAGGGCTTGCTGTGTTTGCACATTTCTAGGACGTATAGATAGGGTCGGTAAAGGGCTTGCTGTGTTTGCACATTTCTAGGACGTATGGATAGGGTCGGTAAAGGGCTTGCTGTGTTTGCACATTTCAAGGACGTATGGGTAGGGTCGGTAAAGGGCTTGCTGTGTTTGCACATTTCTAGGACGTATAGATAGGGTCGGTAAAGGGCTTGCTGTGTTTGCACATTTCAAGGACGTATAGATAGGGTCAGTAAAGGGCTTGCTGTGTTTGCACATTTCAAGGACGTATAGATAGGGTCAGTAAAGGGCTTGCTGTGTTTGCACATTTCAAGGACGTATAGATAGGGTCAGTAAAGGGCTTGCTGTGTTTGCACATTTCAAGGACGTATAGATAGGGTCAGTAAAGGGCTTGCTGTGTTTGCACATTTCAAGGACGTATAGATAGGGTCAGTAAAGGGCTTGCTGTGTTTGCACATTTCAAGGACGTATAGATAGGGTCGGTAAAGGGCTTGCTGTGTTTGCACATTTCAAGGACGTATAGATAGGGTCAGTAAAGGGCTTGCTGTGTTTGCACATTTCAAGGACGTATGGGTAGGGTCGGTAAAGGGCTTGCTGTGTTTGCACATTTCAAGGACGTACGGGTAGGGTCGGTAAAGGGCTTGCTGTGTTTGCACATTTCAAGGACGTATAGATAGGGTCGGTAAAGGGCTTGCTGTGTTTGCACATTTCAAGGACGTACAGGTAGGGTCGGTAAAGGGCTTGCTGTGTTTGCACATTTCAAGGACGTACAGGTAGGGTCGGTAAAGGGCTTGCTGTGTTTGCACATTTCAAGGACGTATGGATAGGGTCGGTAAAGGGCTTGCTGTGTTTGCACATTTCAAGGACGTATGGATAGGGTCGGTAAAGGGCTTGCTGTGTTTGCACATTTCAAGGACGTACAGGTAGGGTCGGTAAAGGGCTTGCTGTGTTTGCACATTTCAAGGACGTATAGATAGGGTCAGTAAAGGGCTTGCTGTGTTTGCACATTTCAAGGACGTATGGATAGGGTCGGTAAAGGGCTTGCTGTGTTTGCACATTTCAAGGACGTATGGATAGGGTCGGTAAAGGGCTTGCTGTGTTTGCACATTTCAAGGACGTATGGATAGGGTCGGTAAAGGGCTTGCTGTGTTTGCACATTTCAAGGACGTATAGATAGGGTCGGTAAAGGGCTTGCTGTGTTTGCACATTTCAAGGACGTATGGGTAGGGTCGGTAAAGGGCTTGCTGTGTTTGCACATTTCAAGGACGTATAGATAGGGTCGGTAAAGGGCTTGCTGTGTTTGCACATTTCTAGGACGTATAGATAGGGTCGGTAAAGGGCTTGCTGTGTTTGCACATTTCAAGGACGTATAGATAGGGTCGGTAAAGGGCTTGCTGTGTTTGCACATTTCTAGGACGTACAGGTAGGGTCGGTAAAGGGCTTGCTGTGTTTGCACATTTCAAGGACGTATAGATAGGGTCGGTAAAGGGCTTGCTGTGTTTGCACATTTCAAGGACGTATAGATAGGGTCGGTAAAGGGCTTGCTGTGTTTGCACATTTCTAGGACGTATAGATAGGGTCGGTAAAGGGCTTGCTGTGTTTGCACATTTCAAGGACGTATAGATAGGGTCGGTAAAGGGCTTGCTGTGTTTGCACATTTCTAGGACGTATAGATAGGGTCGGTAAAGGGCTTGCTGTGTTTGCACATTTCTAGGACGTATGGATAGGGTCGGTAAAGGGCTTGCTGTGTTTGCACATTTCAAGGACGTATGGGTAGGGTCGGTAAAGGGCTTGCTGTGTTTGCACATTTCTAGGACGTATAGATAGGGTCGGTAAAGGGCTTGCTGTGTTTGCACATTTCAAGGACGTATAGATAGGGTCAGTAAAGGGCTTGCTGTGTTTGCACATTTCAAGGACGTATAGATAGGGTCAGTAAAGGGCTTGCTGTGTTTGCACATTTCAAGGACGTATAGATAGGGTCAGTAAAGGGCTTGCTGTGTTTGCACATTTCAAGGACGTATAGATAGGGTCAGTAAAGGGCTTGCTGTGTTTGCACATTTCAAGGACGTATAGATAGGGTCAGTAAAGGGCTTGCTGTGTTTGCACATTTCAAGGACGTATAGATAGGGTCGGTAAAGGGCTTGCTGTGTTTGCACATTTCAAGGACGTATAGATAGGGTCAGTAAAGGGCTTGCTGTGTTTGCACATTTCAAGGACGTATGGATAGGGTCGGTAAAGGGCTTGCTGTGTTTGCACATTTCAAGGACGTACGGGTAGGGTCGGTAAAGGGCTTGCTGTGTTTGCACATTTCAAGGACGTATAGATAGGGTCGGTAAAGGGCTTGCTGTGTTTGCACATTTCAAGGACGTATAGATAGGGTCGGTAAAGGGCTTGCTGTGTTTGCACATTTCAAGGACGTATGGGTAGGGTCGGTAAAGGGCTTGCTATGTTTGCACATTTCAAGGACGTACGGGTAGGGTCGGTAAAGGGCTTGCTGTGTTTGCACATTTCAAGGACGTATAGATAGGGTCGGTAAAGGGCTTGCTGTGTTTGCACATTTCAAGGACGTATGGGTAGGGTCGGTAAAGGGCTTGCTGTGTTTGCACATTTCAAGGACGTATAGATAGGGTCGGTAAAGGGCTTGCTGTGTTTGCACATTTCTAGGACGTATAGATAGGGTCGGTAAAGGGCTTGCTGTGTTTGCACATTTCAAGGACGTATAGATAGGGTCGGTAAAGGGCTTGCTGTGTTTGCACATTTCTAGGACGTACAGGTAGGGTCGGTAAAGGGCTTGCTGTGTTTGCACATTTCAAGGACGTATAGATAGGGTCGGTAAAGGGCTTGCTGTGTTTGCACATTTCAAGGACGTATAGATAGGGTCGGTAAAGGGCTTGCTGTGTTTGCACATTTCTAGGACGTATAGATAGGGTCGGTAAAGGGCTTGCTGTGTTTGCACATTTCAAGGACGTATAGATAGGGTCGGTAAAGGGCTTGCTGTGTTTGCACATTTCTAGGACGTATAGATAGGGTCGGTAAAGGGCTTGCTGTGTTTGCACATTTCTAGGACGTATGGATAGGGTCGGTAAAGGGCTTGCTGTGTTTGCACATTTCAAGGACGTATGGGTAGGGTCGGTAAAGGGCTTGCTGTGTTTGCACATTTCTAGGACGTATAGATAGGGTCGGTAAAGGGCTTGCTGTGTTTGCACATTTCAAGGACGTATAGATAGGGTCAGTAAAGGGCTTGCTGTGTTTGCACATTTCAAGGACGTATAGATAGGGTCAGTAAAGGGCTTGCTGTGTTTGCACATTTCAAGGACGTATAGATAGGGTCAGTAAAGGGCTTGCTGTGTTTGCACATTTCAAGGACGTATAGATAGGGTCAGTAAAGGGCTTGCTGTGTTTGCACATTTCAAGGACGTATAGATAGGGTCAGTAAAGGGCTTGCTGTGTTTGCACATTTCAAGGACGTATAGATAGGGTCGGTAAAGGGCTTGCTGTGTTTGCACATTTCAAGGACGTATAGATAGGGTCAGTAAAGGGCTTGCTGTGTTTGCACATTTCAAGGACGTATGGATAGGGTCGGTAAAGGGCTTGCTGTGTTTGCACATTTCAAGGACGTACGGGTAGGGTCGGTAAAGGGCTTGCTGTGTTTGCACATTTCAAGGACGTATAGATAGGGTCGGTAAAGGGCTTGCTGTGTTTGCACATTTCAAGGACGTATAGATAGGGTCGGTAAAGGGCTTGCTGTGTTTGCACATTTCAAGGACGTATGGGTAGGGTCGGTAAAGGGCTTGCTATGTTTGCACATTTCAAGGACGTACGGGTAGGGTCGGTAAAGGGCTTGCTGTGTTTGCACATTTCAAGGACGTATAGATAGGGTCGGTAAAGGGCTTGCTGTGTTTGCACATTTCAAGGACGTATAGATAGGGTCGGTAAAGGGCTTGCTGTGTTTGCACATTTCAGGGACGTATGGGTAGGGTCAGTGAAGGGCTTGCTGTGTTTGCACATTTCAAGGACGTATAGATAGGGTCGGTAAAGGGCTTGCTGTGTTTGCACATTTCAAGGACGTATAGATAGGGTCGGTAAAGGGCTTGCTGTGTTTGCACATTTCAAGGACGTATAGATAGGGTCTGTAAAGGGCTTGCTGTGTTTGCACATTTCAAGGACGTACAGGTAGGGTCGGTAAAGGGCTTGCTGTGTTTGCACATTTCAAGGACGTACAGGTAGGGTCGGTAAAGGGCTTGCTGTGTTTGCACATTTCAAGGACGTACAGATAGGGTCGGTAAAGGGCTTGCTGTGTTTGCACATTTCAAGGACGTATAGATAGGGTCGGTAAAGGGCTTGCTGTGTTTGCACATTTCAAGGACGTATAGATAGGGTCAGTAAAGGGCTTGCTGTGTTTGCACATTTCAAGGACGTACAGGTAGGGTCGGTAAAGGGCTTGCTGTGTTTGCACATTTCAAGGACGTATAGATAGGGTCGGTAAAGGGCTTGCTGTGTTTGCACATTTCAAGGACGTACAGGTAGGGTCGGTAAAGGGCTTGCTGTGTTTGCACATTTCAAGGACGTACAGATAGGGTCGGTAAAGGGCTTGCTGTGTTTGCACATTTCAAGGACGTACAGGTAGGGTCGGTAAAGGGCTTGCTGTGTTTGCACATTTCAAGGACGTACGGGTAGGGTCAGTAAAGGGCTTGCTGTGTTTGCACATTTCAAGGACGTATAGATAGGGTCGGTAAAGGGCTTGCTGTGTTTGCACATTTCAAGGACGTACAGGTAGGGTCGGTAAAGGGCTTGCTGTGTTTGCACATTTCAAGGACGTACGGGTAGGGTCAGTAAAGGGCTTGCTGTGTTTGCACATTTCAAGGACGTATAGATAGGGTCGGTAAAGGGCTTGCTGTGTTTGCACATTTCAAGGACGTATAGATAGGGTCAGTAAAGGGCTTGCTGTGTTTGCACATTTCAAGGACGTACAGGTAGGGTCGGTAAAGGGCTTGCTGTGTTTGCACATTTCAAGGACGTACGGGTAGGGTCAGTAAAGGGCTTGCTGTGTTTGCACATTTCAAGGACGTATAGATAGGGTCGGTAAAGGGCTTGCTGTGTTTGCACATTTCAAGGACGTATAGATAGGGTCGGTAAAGGGCTTGCTGTGTTTGCACATTTCAAGGACGTACAGGTAGGGTCGGTAAAGGGCTTGCTGTGTTTGCACATTTCAAGGACGTACAGGTAGGGTCGGTAAAGGGCTTGCTGTGTTTGCACATTTCAAGGACGTACAGGTAGTGTCGGTAAAGGGCTTGCTGTGTTTGCACATTTCAAGGACGTACAGATAGGGTCGGTAAAGGGCTTGCTGTGTTTGCACATTTCAAGGACGTACGGGTAGGGTCAGTAAAGAGCTTGCTATGTTTGCACATTTCAAGGACGTACAGGTAGGGTCGGTAAAGGGCTTGCTGTGTTTGCACATTTCAAGGACGTATAGATAGGGTCGGTAAAGGGCTTGCTGTGTTTGCACATTTCAAGGACGTATAGATAGGGTCGGTAAAGGGCTTGCTGTGTTTGCACATTTCAAGGACGTATAGATAGGGTCGGTAAAGGGCTTGCTGTGTTTGCACATTTCAAGGACGTATAGATAGGGTCGGTAAAGGGCTTGCTGTGTTTGCACATTTCAAGGACGTATAGATAGGGTCGGTAAAGGGCTTGCTGTGTTTGCACATTTCAAGGACGTATGGGTAGGGTCGGTAAAGGGCTTGCTGTGTTTGCACATTTCAAGGACGTATAGATAGGGTCGGTAAAGGGCTTGCTGTGTTTGCACATTTCAAGGACGTATGGGTAGGGTCAGTGAAGGGCTTGCTGTGTTTGCACATTTCAAGGACGTATAGATAGGGTCGGTAAAGGGCTTGCTGTGTTTGCACATTTCAAGGACGTATAGATAGGGTCTGTAAAGGGCTTGCTGTGTTTGCACATTTCAAGGACGTATAGATAGGGTCGGTAAAGGGCTTGCTGTGTTTGCACATTTCAAGGACGTATGGGTAGGGTCAGTGAAGGGCTTGCTGTGTTTGCACATTTCAAGGACGTATAGATAGGGTCGGTAATGGGCTTGCTGTGTTTGCACATTTCAAGGACGTATAGATAGGGTCGGTAAAGGGCTTGCTGTGTTTGCACATTTCAAGGACGTATAGATAGGGTCGGTAAAGGGCTTGCTGTGTTTGCACATTTCAAGGACGTATAGATAGGGTCGGTAAAGGGCTTGCTGTGTTTGCACATTTCAAGGACGTATAGATAGGGTCGGTAAAGGGCTTGCTGTGTTTGCACATTTCAAGGACGTACAGGTAGGGTCGGTAAATGGCTTGCTGTGTTTGCACATTTCAAGGACGTACAGGTAGGGTCGGTAAAGGGCTTGCTGTGTTTGCACATTTCAAGGACGTACAGGTAGGGTCGGTAAAGGGCTTGCTGTGTTTGCACATTTCAAGGACGTATAGATAGGGTCGGTAAAGGGCTTGCTGTGTTTGCACATTTCAAGGACGTACAGGTAGGGTCGGTAAAGGGCTTGCTGTGTTTGCACATTTCAAGGACGTACAGGTAGGGTCGGTAAAGGGCTTGCTGTGTTTGCACATTTCAAGGACGTACAGGTAGGGTCGGTAAAGGGCTTGCTGTGTTTGCACATTTCAAGGACGTATAGGTAGGGTCGGTAAAGGGCTTGCTGTGTTTGCACATTTCAAGGACGTACAGGTAGGGTCAGTAAAGGGCTTGCTGTGTTTGCACATTTCAAGGACGTACGGGTAGGGTCAGTGAAGGGCTTGCTGTGTTTGCACATTTCAAGGACGTACAGGTAGGGTCGGTAAAGGGCTTGCTGTGTTTGCACATTTCAAGGACGTATAGATAGGGTCGGTAAAGGGCTTGCTGTGTTTGCACATTTCAAGGACGTACAGGTAGGGTCGGTAAAGGGCTTGCTGTGTTTGCACATTTCAAGGACGTACAGGTAGGGTCGGTAAAGGGCTTGCTGTGTTTGCACATTTCAAGGACGTATAGATAGGGTCGGTAAAGGGCTTGCTGTGTTTGCACATTTCAAGGACGTACAGGTAGGGTCAGTAAAGGGCTTGCTGTGTTTGCACATTTCAAGGACGTATGGGTAGGGTCAGTGAAGGGCTTGCTGTGTTTGCACATTTCAAGGACGTATAGATAGGGTCGGTAAAGGGCTTGCTGTGTTTGCACATTTCAAGGACGTATAGATAGGGTCGGTAAAGGGCTTGCTGTGTTTGCACATTTCAAGGACGTACAGGTAGGGTCGGTAAAGGGCTTGCTGTGTTTGCACATTTCAAGGACGTACAGGTAGGGTCGGTAAAGGGCTTGCTGTGTTTGCACATTTCAAGGACGTACAGGTAGGGTCAGTAAAGGGCTTGCTGTGTTTGCACATTTCAAGGACGTATGGGTAGGGTCAGTGAAGGGCTTGCTGTGTTTGCACATTTCAAGGACGTATAGATAGGGTCGGTAAAGGGCTTGCTGTGTTTGCACATTTCAAGGACGTATAGATAGGGTCGGTAAATGGCTTGCTGTGTTTGCACATTTCAAGGACGTATAGATAGGGTCGGTAAAGGGCTTGCTGTGTTTGCACATTTCAAGGACGTACGGGTAGGGTCTGTAAAGGGCTTGCTGTGTTTGCACATTTCAAGGACGTACAGGTAAGGTCGGTAAAGGGCTTGCTGTGTTTGCACATTTCAAGGACGTACAGGTAAGGTCGGTAAAGGGCTTGCTGTGTTTGCACATTTCAAGGACGTACAGGTAGGGTCGGTAAAGGGCTTGCTGTGTTTGCACATTTCAAGGACGTACAGGTAAGGTCGGTAAAGGGCTTGCTGTGTTTGCACATTTCAAGGACGTATAGATAGGGTCGGTAAAGGGCTTGCTGTGTTTGCACATTTCAAGGACGTATAGATAGGGTCGGTAAAGGGCTTGCTGTGTTTCCACATTTCAAGGACGTACGGGTAGGGTCGGTAAAGGGCTTGCTGTGTTTGCACATTTCAAGGACGTACAGGTAGGGTCGGTAAAGGGCTTGCTGTGTTTGCACATTTCAAGGACGTACAGGTAAGGTCGGTAAAGGGCTTGCTGTGTTTGCACATTTCAAGGACGTACAGGTAGGGTCGGTAAAGGGCTTGCTGTGTTTGCACATTTCAAGGACGTACAGATAGGGTCGGTAAAGGGCTTGCTGTGTTTGCACATTTCAAGGACGTACTGGTAGGGTCAGTAAAGGGCTTGCTGTGTTTGCACATTTCAAGGACGTATGGGTAGGGTCAGTGAAGGGCTTGCTGTGTTTGCACATTTCAAGGACGTATAGATAGGGTCGGTAAAGGGCTTGCTGTGTTTGCACATTTCAAGGACGTATAGATAGGGTCGGTAAATGGCTTGCTGTGTTTGCACATTTCAAGGACGTATAGATAGGGTCGGTAAAGGGCTTGCTGTGTTTGCACATTTCAAGGACGTACGGGTAGGGTCTGTAAAGGGCTTGCTGTGTTTGCACATTTCAAGGACGTACAGGTAAGGTCGGTAAAGGGCTTGCTGTGTTTGCACATTTCAAGGACGTACAGATAGGGTCGGTAAAGGGCTTGCTGTGTTTGCACATTTCAAGGACGTACAGGTAGGGTCGGTAAAGGGCTTGCTGTGTTTGCACATTTCAAGGACGTATAGATAGGGTCGGTAAAGGGCTTGCTGTGTTTGCACATTTCAAGGACGTATAGATAGGGTCGGTAAAGGGCTTGCTGTGTTTCCACATTTCAAGGACGTACGGGTAGGGTCGGTAAAGGGCTTGCTGTGTTTGCACATTTCAAGGACGTACAGGTAGGGTCGGTAAAGGGCTTGCTGTGTTTGCACATTTCAAGGACGTACAGGTAAGGTCGGTAAAGGGCTTGCTGTGTTTGCACATTTCAAGGACGTACAGGTAGGGTCGGTAAAGGGCTTGCTGTGTTTGCACATTTCAAGGACGTACAGATAGGGTCGGTAAAGGGCTTGCTGTGTTTGCACATTTCAAGGACGTATAGATAGGGTCGGTAAAGGGCTTGCTGTGTTTGCACATTTCAAGGACGTATAGATAGGGTCGGTAAAGGGCTTGCTATGTTTGCACATTTCAAGGACGTACAGGTAGGGTCGGTAAAGGGCTTGCTGTGTTTGCCCATTTCAAGGACGTACAGGTAGGGTCGGTAAAGGGCTTGCTGTGTTTGCACATTTCAAGGACGTACAGATAGGGTCAGTAAAGGGCTTGCTGTGTTTGCACATTTCAAGGACGTACGGGTAGGGTCAGTAAAGAGCTTGCTGTGTTTGCACATTTCAAGGACGTACAGGTAGGGTCGGTAAAGAGCTTGCTATGTTTGCACATTTCAAGGACGTATAGATAGGGTCGGTAAAGGGCTTGCTGTGTTTGCACATTTCAAGGACGTATAGATAGGGTCGGTAAAGGGCTTGCTGTGTTTGCACATTTCAAGGACGTATAGATAGGGTCGGTAAAGGGCTTGCTGTGTTTGCACATTTCAAGGACGTATAGATAGGGTCGGTAAAGGGCTTGCTGTGTTTGCACATTTCAAGGACGTATAGATAGGGTCGGTAAAGGGCTTGCTGTGTTTGCACATTTCAAGGACGTATGGGTAGGGTCGGTAAAGGGCTTGCTGTGTTTGCACATTTCAAGGACGTATAGATAGGGTCGGTAAAGGGCTTGCTGTGTTTGCACATTTCAAGGACGTATGGGTAGGGTCAGTGAAGGGCTTGCTGTGTTTGCACATTTCAAGGACGTATAGATAGGGTCGGTAAAGGGCTTGCTGTGTTTGCACATTTCAAGGACGTATAGATAGGGTCTGTAAAGGGCTTGCTGTGTTTGCACATTTCAAGGACGTATAGATAGGGTCGGTAAAGGGCTTGCTGTGTTTGCACATTTCAAGGACGTATGGGTAGGGTCAGTGAAGGGCTTGCTGTGTTTGCACATTTCAAGGACGTATAGATAGGGTCGGTAATGGGCTTGCTGTGTTTGCACATTTCAAGGACGTATAGATAGGGTCGGTAAAGGGCTTGCTGTGTTTGCACATTTCAAGGACGTATAGATAGGGTTGGTAAAGGGCTTGCTGTGTTTGCACATTTCAAGGACGTACAGGTAGGGTCGGTAAAGGGCTTGCTGTGTTTGCACATTTCAAGGACGTACAGGTAGGGTCGGTAAAGGGCTTGCTGTGTTTGCACATTTCAAGGACGTATAGATAGGGTCGGTAAAGGGCTTGCTGTGTTTGCACATTTCAAGGACGTACAGGTAGGGTCGGTAAAGGGCTTGCTGTGTTTGCACATTTCAAGGACGTATAGATAGGGTCGGTAAAGGGCTTGCTGTGTTTGCACATTTCAAGGACGTACAGGTAGGGTCGGTAAAGGGCTTGCTGTGTTTGCACATTTCAAGGACGTACAGGTAGGGTCGGTAAAGGGCTTGCTGTGTTTGCACATTTCAAGGACGTACAGGTAGGGTCGGTAAAGGGCTTGCTGTGTTTGCACATTTCAAGGACGTATAGGTAGGGTCGGTAAAGGGCTTGCTGTGTTTGCACATTTCAAGGACGTACAGGTAGGGTCAGTAAAGGGCTTGCTGTGTTTGCACATTTCAAGGACGTATGGGTAGGGTCAGTGAAGGGCTTGCTGTGTTTGCACATTTCAAGGACGTACAGGTAGGGTCGGTAAAGGGCTTGCTGTGTTTGCACATTTCAAGGACGTATAGATAGGGTCGGTAAAGGGCTTGCTGTGTTTGCACATTTCAAGGACGTACAGGTAGGGTCGGTAAAGGGCTTGCTGTGTTTGCACATTTCAAGGACGTACAGGTAGGGTCGGTAAAGGGCTTGCTGTGTTTGCACATTTCAAGGACGTATAGATAGGGTCGGTAAAGGGCTTGCTGTGTTTGCACATTTCAAGGACGTACAGGTAGGGTCAGTAAAGGGCTTGCTGTGTTTGCACATTTCAAGGACGTATAGATAGGGTCGGTAAAGGGCTTGCTGTGTTTGCACATTTCAAGGACGTATGGGTAGGGTCAGTGAAGGGCTTGCTGTGTTTGCACATTTCAAGGACGTATAGATAGGGTCGGTAAAGGGCTTGCTGTGTTTGCACATTTCAAGGACGTATAGATAGGGTCGGTAAAGGGCTTGCTGTGTTTGCACATTTCAAGGACGTACAGGTAGGGTCGGTAAAGGGCTTGCTGTGTTTGCACATTTCAAGGACGTACAGGTAGGGTCGGTAAAGGGCTTGCTGTGTTTGCACATTTCAAGGACGTACAGGTAGGGTCAGTAAAGGGCTTGCTGTGTTTGCACATTTCAAGGACGTATGGGTAGGGTCAGTGAAGGGCTTGCTGTGTTTGCACATTTCAAGGACGTATAGATAGGGTCGGTAAAGGGCTTGCTGTGTTTGCACATTTCAAGGACGTATAGATAGGGTCGGTAAAGGGCTTGCTGTGTTTGCACATTTCAAGGACGTATAGATAGGGTCGGTAAAGGGCTTGCTGTGTTTGCACATTTCAAGGACGTACGGGTAGGGTCTGTAAAGGGCTTGCTGTGTTTGCACATTTCAAGGACGTACAGGTAAGGTCGGTAAAGGGCTTGCTGTGTTTGCACATTTCAAGGACGTACAGGTAAGGTCGGTAAAGGGCTTGCTGTGTTTGCACATTTCAAGGACGTACAGGTAGGGTCGGTAAAGGGCTTGCTGTGTTTGCACATTTCAAGGACGTACAGGTAAGGTCGGTAAAGGGCTTGCTGTGTTTGCACATTTCAAGGACGTACAGGTAGGGTCGGTAAAGGGCTTGCTGTGTTTGCACATTTCAAGGACGTATAGATAGGGTCGGTAAAGGGCTTGCTGTGTTTGCACATTTCAAGGACGTATAGATAGGGTCGGTAAAGGGCTTGCTGTGTTTGCACATTTCAAGGACGTATAGATAGGGTCGGTAAAGGGCTTGCTGTGTTTGCACATTTCAAGGACGTACAGGTAGGGTCGGTAAAGGGCTTGCTGTGTTTGCACATTTCAAGGACGTATAGATAGGGTCGGTAAAGGGCTTGCTGTGTTTGCACATTTCAAGGACGTATAGATAGGGTCGGTAAAGGGCTTGCTGTGTTTGCACATTTCAAGGACGTATAGATAGGGTCGGTAAAGGGCTTGCTGTGTTTGCACATTTCAAGGACGTATAGATAGGGTCGGTAAAGGGCTTGCTGTGTTTGCACATTTCAAGGACGTATAGATAGGGTCGGTAAAGGGCTTGCTGTGTTTGCACATTTCAAGGACGTACTGGTAGGGTCGGTAAAGGGCTTGCTGTGTTTGCACACTTCAAGGACGTATAGATAGGGTCGGTAAAGGGCTTGCTGTGTTTGCGCATTTCAAGGACATATGGGTAAGGTCGGTAAAGGGCTTGCTGTGCTTGCACATTTCAAGGACGTACGGGTAGGGTCTGTAAAGGGCTTGCTGTGTTTGCACATTTCAAGGACGTATAGATAGGGTCGGTAAAGGGCTTGCTGTGTTTGCACATTTCAAGGACGTACAGGTAGGGTCGGTAAAGGGCTTGCTGTGTTTGCACATTTCAAGGACGTACGGGTAGGGTCGGTAAAGGGCTTGCTGTGTTTGCACACTTCAAGGACGTATAGATAGGGTCGGTAAAGGGCTTGCTGTGTTTGCACATTTCAAGGACATATGGGTAAGGTCGGTAAAGGGCTTGCTGTGTTTGCACATTTCAAGGACGTATAGATAGGGTCGGTAAAGGGCTTGCTGTGTTTGCACATTTCAAGGACGTACAGGTAAGGTCGGTAAAGGGCTTGCTGTGTTTGCACATTTCAAGGACGTACAGGTAGGGTCGGTAAAGGGCTTGCTGTGTTTGCACATTTCAAGGACGTACAGGTAAGGTCGGTAAAGGGCTTGCTGTGTTTGCACATTTCAAGGACGTACAGGTAGGGTCGGTAAAGGGCTTGCTGTGTTTGCACATTTCAAGGACGTATTGATAGGGTCGGTAAAGGGCTTGCTGTGTTTGCACATTTCAAGGACGTATAGATAGGGTCGGTAAAGGGCTTGCTGTGTTTGCACATTTCAAGGACGTATAGATAGGGTCGGTAAAGGGCTTGCTGTGTTTGCACATTTCAAGGACGTACAGGTAGGGTCGGTAAAGGGCTTGCTGTGTTTGCACATTTCAAGGACGTATAGATAGGGTCGGTAAAGGGCTTGCTGTGTTTGCACATTTCAAGGACGTATAGATAGGGTCGGTAAAGGGCTTGCTGTGTTTGCACATTTCAAGGACGTATAGATAGGGTCGGTAAAGGGCTTGCTGTGTTTGCACATTTCAAGGACGTATAGATAGGGTCGGTAAAGGGCTTGCTGTGTTTGCACATTTCAAGGACGTATAGATAGGGTCGGTAAAGGGCTTGCTGTGTTTGCACATTTCAAGGACGTACTGGTAGGGTCGGTAAAGGGCTTGCTGTGTTTGCACACTTCAAGGACGTATAGATAGGGTCGGTAAAGGGCTTGCTGTGTTTGCGCATTTCAAGGACATATGGGTAAGGTCGGTAAAGGGCTTGCTGTGCTTGCACATTTCAAGGACGTACGGGTAGGGTCTGTAAAGGGCTTGCTGTGTTTGCACATTTCAAGGACGTATAGATAGGGTCGGTAAAGGGCTTGCTGTGTTTGCACATTTCAAGGACGTACAGGTAGGGTCGGTAAAGGGCTTGCTGTGTTTGCACATTTCAAGGACGTACGGGTAGGGTCGGTAAAGGGCTTGCTGTGTTTGCACACTTCAAGGACGTATAGATAGGGTCGGTAAAGGGCTTGCTGTGTTTGCACATTTCAAGGACATATGGGTAAGGTCGGTAAAGGGCTTGCTGTGTTTGCACATTTCAAGGACGTATAGATAGGGTCGGTAAAGGGCTTGCTGTGTTTGCACATTTCTAGGACGTATAGATAGGGTCGGTAAAGGGCTTGCTGTGTTTGCACATTTCAAGGACGTACAGGTAGGGTCGGTAAAGGGCTTGCTGTGTTTGCACATTTCAAGGACGTATAGATAGGGTCGGTAAAGGGCTTGCTGTGTTTGCACATTTCAAGGACGTACAGGTAGGGTCGGTAAAGGGCTTGCTGTGTTTGCACATTTCAAGGACGTATAGATAGGGTCGGTAAAGGGCTTGCTGTGTTTGCACATTTCTAGGACGTAAGGGTAGGGTCAGTGAAGGGCTTGCTGTGTTTGCACATTTCAAGGACGTACAGGTAGGGTCGGTAAAGGGCTTGCTGTGTTTGCACATTTCAAGGACGTACAGGTAGGGTCAGTAAAGGGCTTGCTGTGTTTGCACATTTCAAGGACGTACAGGTAGGGTCGGTAAAGGGCTTGCTGTGTTTGCACATTTCAAGGACGTATAGATAGGGTCGGTAAAGGGCTTGCTGTGTTTGCACATTTCAAGGACGTATAGATAGGGTCGGTAAAGGGCTTGCTGTGTTTGCACATTTCTAGGACGTATGGGTAGGGTCAGTGAAGGGCTTGCTGTGTTTGCACATTTCAAGGACGTATAGATAGGGTCGGTAAAGGGCTTGCTGTGTTTGCACATTTCAAGGACGTACAGGTAGGGTCGGTAAAGGGCTTGCTGTGTTTGCACATTTCAAGGACGTATAGATAGGGTCGGTAAAGGGCTTGCTGTGTTTGCACATTTCTAGGACGTATAGATAGGGTCAGTAAAGGGCTTGCTGTGTTTGCACATTTCAAGGACGTACAGGTAGGGTCGGTAAAGGGCTTGCTGTGTTTGCACATTTCAAGGACGTATGGATAGGGTCGGTAAAGGGCTTGCTGTGTTTGCACATTTCAAGGACGTATGGATAGGGTCGGTAAAGGGCTTGCTGTGTTTGCACATTTCAAGGACGTACAGGTAGGGTCAGTAAAGGGCTTGCTGTGTTTGCACATTTCAAGGACGTATAGATAGGGTCGGTAAAGGGCTTGCTGTGTTTGCACATTTCAAGGACGTATAGATAGGGTCGGTAAAGGGCTTGCTGTGTTTGCACATTTCAAGGACGTATAGATAGGGTCGGTAAAGGGCTTGCTGTGTTTGCACATTTCAAGGACGTATGGATAGGGTCGGTAAAGGGCTTGCTGTGTTTGCACATTTCAAGGACGTATGGATAGGGTCGGTAAAGGGCTTGCTGTGTTTGCACATTTCAAGGACGTATGGATAGGGTCGGTAAAGGGCTTGCTGTGTTTGCACATTTCAAGGACGTATAGATAGGGTCGGTAAAGGGCTTGCTGTGTTTGCACATTTCAAGGACGTATAGATAGGGTCGGTAAAGGGCTTGCTGTGTTTGCACATTTCTAGGACGTATAGATAGGGTCAGTAAAGGGCTTGCTGTGTTTGCACATTTCAAGGACGTACAGGTAGGGTCGGTAAAGGGCTTGCTGTGTTTGCACATTTCAAGGACGTATGGATAGGGTCGGTAAAGGGCTTGCTGTGTTTGCACATTTCAAGGACGTATGGATAGGGTCGGTAAAGGGCTTGCTGTGTTTGCACATTTCAAGGACGTACAGGTAGGGTCCGTAAAGGGCTTGCTGTGTTTGCACATTTCAAGGACGTATAGATAGGGTCGGTAAAGGGCTTGCTGTGTTTGCACATTTCAAGGACGTATAGATAGGGTCGGTAAAGGGCTTGCTGTGTTTGCACATTTCAAGGACGTATAGATAGGGTCGGTAAAGGGCTTGCTGTGTTTGCACATTTCAAGGACGTACAGGTAGGGTCAGTAAAGGGCTTGCTGTGTTTGCACATTTCAAGGACGTATAGATAGGGTCGGTAAAGGGCTTGCTGTGTTTGCACATTTCAAGGACGTATAGATAGGGTCGGTAAAGGGCTTGCTGTGTTTGCACATTTCAAGGACGTATAGATAGGGTCAGTAAAGGGCTTGCTGTGTTTGCACATTTCAAGGACGTACGGGTAGGGTCAGTGAAGGGCTTGCTGTGTTTGCACATTTCAAGGACGTATGGATAGGGTCGGTAAAGGGCTTGCTGTGTTTGCACATTTCAAGGACGTATGGATAGGGTCGGTAAAGGGCTTGCTGTGTTTGCACATTTCAAGGACGTATGGATAGGGTCGGTAAAGGGCTTGCTGTGTTTGCACATTTCAAGGACGTATAGATAGGGTCGGTAAAGGGCTTGCTGTGTTTGCACATTTCAAGGACGTATGGGTAGGGTCGGTAAAGGGCTTGCTGTGTTTGCACATTTCTAGGACGTATAGATAGGGTCGGTAAAGGGCTTGCTGTGTTTGCACATTTCTAGGACGTATGGATAGGGTCGGTAAAGGGCTTGCTGTGTTTGCACATTTCAAGGACGTATGGGTAGGGTCGGTAAAGGGCTTGCTGTGTTTGCACATTTCTAGGACGTATAGATAGGGTCGGTAAAGGGCTTGCTGTGTTTGCACATTTCAAGGACGTATAGATAGGGTCAGTAAAGGGCTTGCTGTGTTTGCACATTTCAAGGACGTATAGATAGGGTCAGTAAAGGGCTTGCTGTGTTTGCACATTTCAAGGACGTATAGATAGGGTCAGTAAAGGGCTTGCTGTGTTTGCACATTTCAAGGACGTATAGATAGGGTCGGTAAAGGGCTTGCTGTGTTTGCACATTTCAAGGACGTATAGATAGGGTCAGTAAAGGGCTTGCTGTGTTTGCACATTTCAAGGACGTACGGGTAGGGTCGGTAAAGGGCTTGCTGTGTTTGCACATTTCAAGGACGTATAGATAGGGTCGGTAAAGGGCTTGCTGTGTTTGCACATTTCAAGGACGTATGGGTAGGGTCGGTAAAGGGCTTGCTGTGTTTGCACATTTCAAGGACGTACAGGTAGGGTCCGTAAAGGGCTTGCTGTGTTTGCACATTTCAAGGACGTACGGGTAGGGTCGGTAAAGGGCTTGCTGTGTTTGCACATTTCAAGGACGTACGGGTAGGGTCGGTAAAGGGCTTGCTGTGTTTGCACATTTCAAGGACGTACAGGTAGGGTCGGTAAAGGGCTTGCTGTGTTTGCACATTTCAAGGACGTACGGGTAGGGTCGGTAAAGGGCTTGCTGTGTTTGCACATTTCAAGGACGTACGGGTAGGGTCGGTAAAGGGCTTGCTGTGTTTGCACATTTCTAGGACGTATAGATAGGGTCGGTAAAGGGCTTGCTGTGTTTGCACATTTCAAGGACGTATAGATAGGGTCGGTAAAGGGCTTGCTGTGTTTGCACATTTCAAGGACGTACGGGTAGGGTCGGTAAAGGGCTTGCTGTGTTTGCACATTTCAAGGACGTATAGATAGGGTCGGTAAAGGGCTTGCTGTGTTTGCACATTTCAAGGACGTACGGGTAGGGTCGGTAAAGGGCTTGCTGTGTTTGCACATTTCTAGGACGTATAGATAGGGTCGGTAAAGGGCTTGCTGTGTTTGCACATTTCAAGGACGTATAGATAGGGTCGGTAAAGGGCTTGCTGTGTTTGCACATTTCAAGGACGTGCGGGTAGGGTCGGTAAAGGGCTTGCTGTGTTTGCCCATTTCAAGGACGTATAGATAGGGTCGGTAAAGGGCTTGCTGTGTTTGCACATTTCAAGGACGTACGGGTAGGGTCGGTAAAGGGCTTGCTGTGTTTGCACATTTCAAGGACGTACGGGTAGGGTCGGTAAAGGGCTTGCTGTGTTTGCACATTTCAAGGACGTACGGGTAGGGTCGGTAAAGGGCTTGCTGTGTTTGCACATTTCTAGGACGTATAGATAGGGTCGGTAAAGGGCTTGCTGTGTTTGCACATTTCAAGGACGTATAGATAGGGTCGGTAAAGGGCTTGCTGTGTTTGCACATTTCAAGGACGTATAGATAGGGTCGGTAAAGGGCTTGCTGTGTTTGCACACTTCAAGGACGTACGGGTAGGGTCGGTAAAGGGCTTGCTGTGTTTGCACATTTCTAGGATGTACAGATAGGGTCGGTAAAGGGCTTGCTGTGTTTGCACATTTCAAGGACGTACGGGTAGGGTCTGTAAAGGGCTTGCTGTGTTTGCACATTTCAAGGACGTATAGATGGGGTCGGTAAAGGGCTTGCTGTGTTTGCACATTTCTAGGACGTATAGATAGGGTCGGTAAAGGGCTTGCTGTGTTTGCACATTTCTAGGATGTACAGATAGGGTCGGTAAAGGGCTTGCTGTGTTTGCACATTTCTAGGATGTACAGATAGGGTCGGTAAAGGGCTTGCTGTGTTTGCACATTTCTAGGACGTATAGATTAGGGTCAGTAAAGGGCTTGCTGTGTTTGCACATTTCAAGGACGTACAGGTAGGGTCGGTAAAGGGCTTGCTGTGTTTGCACATTTCTAGGATGTACAGATAGGGTCGGTAAAGGGCTTGCTGTGTTTGCACATTTCTAGGACGTATAGATTAGGGTCAGTAAAGGGCTTGCTGTGTTTGCACATTCCAAGGACGTATGGATAGGGTCGGTAAAGGGCTTGCTGTGTTTGCACATTTCAAGGACGTATAGATAGGGTCGGTAAAGGGCTTGCTGTGTTTGCACATTTCAAGGACGTATAGATAGGGTCGGTAAAGGGCTTGCTGTGTTTGCACATTTCTAGGACGTATAGATAGGGTCGGTAAAGGGCTTGCTGTGTTTGCACATTTCAAGGACGTATAGATAGGGTCGGTAAAGGGCTTGCTGTGTTTGCACATTTCAAGGACGTATAGATAGGGTCGGTAAAGGGCTTGCTGTGTTTGCACATTTCTAGGACGTATGGATAGGGTCGGTAAAGGGCTTGCTGTGTTTGCACATTTCAAGGACGTACAGGTAGGGTCGGTAAAGGGCTTGCTGTGTTTGCACATTTCAAGGACGTACAGGTAGGGTCGGTAAAGGGCTTGCTGTGTTTGCACATTTCAAGGACGTATGGGTAGGGTCGGTAAAGGGCTTGCTGTGTTTGCACATTTCAAGGACGTACAGGTAGGGTCGGTAAAGGGCTTGCTGTGTTTGCACATTTCAAGGACGTATAGATAGGGTCGGTAAAGGGCTTGCTGTGTTTGCACATTTCAAGGACGTACGGGTAGGGTCAGTAAAGGGCTTGCTGTGTTTGCACATTTCAAGGACGTATAGATAGGGTCGGTAAAGGGCTTGCTGTGTTTGCACATTTCAAGGACGTACGGGTAGGGTCGGTAAAGGGCTTGTTGTGTTTGCACATTTCAAGGACGTATAGATAGGGTCAGTAAAGGGCTTGCTGTGTTTGCACATTTCTAGGACGTACAGGTAGGGTCGGTAAAGGGCTTGCTGTGTTTGCACATTTCAAGGACGTACAGGTAGGGTCGGTAAAGGGCTTGCTGTGTTTGCACATTTCAAGGACGTACAGGTAGGGTCGGTAAAGGGCTTGCTGTGTTTGCACATTTCAAGGACGTACAGGTAGGGTCGGTAAAGGGCTTGCTGTGTTTGCACATTTCAAGGACGTACAGGTAGGGTCGGTAAAGGGCTTGCTGTGTTTGCACATTTCAAGGACGTACAGGTAGGGTCGGTAAAGGGCTTGCTGTGTTTGCACATTTCAAGGACGTACAGGTAGGGTCGGTAAAGGGCTTGCTGTGTTTGCACATTTCAAGGACGTACAGGTAGGGTCGGTAAAGGGCTTGCTGTGTTTGCACATTTCAAGGACGTACAGGTAGGGTCGGTAAAGGGCTTGCTGTGTTTGCACATTTCAAGGACGTACAGGTAGGGTCGGTAAAGGGCTTGCTGTGTTTGCACATTTCAAGGACGTACAGGTAGGGTCGGTAAAGGGCTTGCTGTGTTTGCACATTTCAAGGACGTACAGGTAGGGTCGGTAAAGGGCTTGCTGTGTTTGCACATTTCAAGGACGTACAGGTAGGGTCGGTAAAGGGCTTGCTGTGTTTGCACATTTCAAGGACGTACAGGTAGGGTCGGTAAAGGGCTTGCTGTGTTTGCACATTTCAAGGACGTACAGGTAGGGTCGGTAAAGGGCTTGCTGTGTTTGCACATTTCAAGGACGTACAGGTAGGGTCGGTAAAGGGCTTGCTGTGTTTGCACATTTCAAGGACGTACAGGTAGGGTCGGTAAAGGGCTTGCTGTGTTTGCACATTTCAAGGACGTATAGATAGGGTCGGTAAAGGGCTTGCTGTGTTTGCACATTTCAAGGACGTATAGATAGGGTCGGTAAAGGGCTTGCTGTGTTTGCCCATTTCAAGGACGTATAGATAGGGTCGGTAAAGGGCTTGCTGTGTTTGCACATTTCTAGGACGTATAGATAGGGTCGGTAAAGGGCTTGCTGTGTTTGCACATTTCAAGGACGTATAGATAGGGTCGGTAAAGGGCTTGCTGTGTTTGCACATTTCAAGGACGTACAGGTAGGGTCGGTAAAGGGCTTGCTGTGTTTGCACATTTCAAGGACGTATAGATAGGGTCGGTAAAGGGCTTGCTGTGTTTGCACATTTCAAGGACGTACGGGTAGGGTCGGTAAAGGGCTTGCTGTGTTTGCACATTTCAAGGACGTACAGGTAGGGTCAGTAAAGGGCTTGCTGTGTTTGCACATTTCAAGGACGTATAGATAGGGTCGGTAAAGGGCTTGCTGTGTTTGCACATTTCAAGGACGTACGGGTAGGGTCGGTAAAGGGCTTGCTGTGTTTGCACATTTCAAGGACGTACGGGTAGGGTCGGTAAAGGGCTTGCCATGTTTGCACGAGAAGCATGGTAACACTTGAGGGTGACCCCCAACACAATCTCGGACTGTGTTGGTTGTTGACGCAAATCACACATATCACTATATTTCAATGTTTCAATGTACAGTGCATATCAAATAAAGCCAATCTTTAACCTGTAATCTGTTCTGCTTTTTCATCAGACTTTGGGATCTGGATAGAGATGAGAATTATGTGTTGACACTAGATGAACACCTGGGATTTAGCACTGGAGAAAGCATCAATTGTATCTCCTACTGTGAAAATAAAGGTAAGTCTAAACCTCAGGATAGCTTTTTATTTCCTTCTCATCCCAGTGTGCCTGAGATAACTAAATTGGACAGTCATTAAATCCCATTCCCATTCCAACATGTTAGTCCATGGCATCCCCTACTGTCACGATGAGGCCTCTCTCAGGTTGGAGGAGCAGCACTTCATATTCTGTCTGCGTAGCCTCCAACCTGATGTCTGAACATAGATTTTTCCAACTTCCAATAATTTCTGGCCTTTCCTCCTCTTCTTTTTCATTCCCCATTGTAGCTCTCCTCTTACCAATTCAATTCTCCACATCTACCTATCATCCCATCCTCCTTCTCTTTCTCTCACGGTCCACTGTCACCTCCGATCAGATTCCTTCTTCTTCAGCCTTTTACCTCTTCCACCTATCGCCTGCCAACTTCTTATTTCATACCACTCATCCATGTCACCTTCCAGCTTGTACTCGTCCCCCTCCCCACACCTTCTTATTCTGGATTCTGCTTCCTTCTCTTCCACTCTTGATGAAGGGTCACGGCTTGAAATATTGACACGTTATTCCTTTCCAGAGATTCTGCCTGATCTGCTGAGTTCCTGCAGCATTTTGTGTTTGTTAGTCCTTGAGTGACTGTGTGTAGGCCTCCATTAGTCTCCGTTAGTTTCCAGGGCGCAAGCCTGGGCAAGGTTTTTTTTTAATGAAAGACCGGCAGTTGCCCAAGCTGCAAGTCTCCCCTCTCCACGCCACCAATGTTGACCAAGGTAAGGGCATTAGACTTTGAATGAGTAGCACAACAATAATTGGGAGACTGTAGGTCTGACACGGTGGTCAGCAGCACAGGAGCGCCGCAGGGAACCGTACTCTCTCCGGTCCTGTTCACCCTGTACACATCAGACTTCCAATATAACTCGGAGTCCTGCCATGTGCAGAAGTTCGCTGATGACACGGCCATAGTGGGGTGTGTCAGGAATGGGCAGGAGGAGGAGTATAGGAAACTGATACAGGACTTTGTGATATGGTGCAACTCAAACTACCTGCGTCTCAATATCACCAAGACCAAGGAGATGGTGGTGGACTTTAGGAGATCTAGGCCTCATATGGAGCCAGTGATCATTAATGGAGAATGTGTGGAGCAGGTTAAGACCTACAATTATCTGGGAGTACAGTTAGACGAGAAGCTAGACTGGACTGCCAACACAGATGCCTTGTGCAGGAAGGCACAGAGTCGACTGTACTTCCTTAGAAGGTTGGCGTCATTCAATGTCTGTAGTGAGATGCTGAAGATGTTCTATAGGTCAGTTGTGGAGAGCGCCCTCTTCTTTGTGGTGGCGTGTTGGGGAGGAAGCATTAAGAAGAGGGACGCCTCACGTCTTAATAAGCTGGTAAGGAAGGCGGGCTCTGTCGTGGGCAAAGTACTGGAGAGTTTAACATCGGTAGCTGAGCGAAGGGCGCTGAGTAGGCTACGGTCAATTATGGATAACTCTGAACATCCTCTACATAGCACCATCCAGAGACAGAGAAGCAGTTTCAGTGACAGGTTACTATCGATGCAATGCTCCTCAGACAGGATGAAGAGGTCAATACTCCCCAATGCCATTAGGCTTTACAATTCTACCGCCAGGACTTAAGAACTTTTTAAAAGCTATTATTAATGCTTTTTGAGATAGTGATTTAGATGCATATCATATTTTTTACTGAGTTAAGTATTATATGTAATTAGTTTTGCTACAACAAGTGTATGGGACATTGGAAAAAAAGTTGAATTTCCCCATGGGGATGAATAAAGTATCTATCTATCTATCTATCTATCTATCTAATTGCTGACTGTTTTCTATAAATGGTCTAAATTAAATGGCAGAAACCAATCCTGCTCTTCCTCCCTGTCCATTCCCTCTTCCACTCCCCACCATCTTGTCTGCACTGACTGTTCAGCACTAATTCAACTTGAATCGTTCCTGATTGGTTTCTAAACATTGTACACCACAATATCATGTTGTTTAGTCACATATTTGATCAGACTTAAGTTTCACTTTTCTTCAAACTACATGTTGACAAAAATAAAATCAGAGGCTTAATCATAAAATTATTCACTGCAAAATCACTCACTCCATGTTCAAGTTCTAATATGAGTTCATTGACATTCAATTGTATAGATGTATACAGCTAAACAAAACAATGTTCCTCTAGGACTGGGGTGCAAAACAGTACATGTATCACATACAGCACATACAATAGTATTAACAGGTTGAAAAAATTCTGTAGATGCAAATCAGAGTGGATAAATCCCCAGGGCCTGACCAGGTGTTCCCTTGGACCCTGCGGGAGGCAAGTGCAGAAATTGCCGGGGCAATAGCAGAGATATTTGAATCATCCTTAGCAACAGGAGAGGTACCAGAGGATTGGAGAATAGCCAGTGTTGTTCTGCTGTTTAAAAAAAGGCTCTAAACATAAACCAGGAAATTGTAGGCTGGGGAGTCTGGCATCAGTTGTAGGAAAGTTATTGGAAGGTTTACTAAGGGATTGGATACAAGACCATAAGATATAGGAGCAGAAGTAGGCCATTTGGCCCATCGAGTCTGCTCCACCATTCAATCATGGGCTGATCCAATTCTTCCAGTCATCCCCACTCTCCTGGTTTCTCCCCATACCCTTTGATGCCCTGGCTAATCAAGAACAATTGAATTTGAATTCTCTCCCCATTGAAATAATAGTCTACCTGTTTATTTCTTCCCCTGAAGTGCATGACCATACACTTTCCAACATTGTATTTCATTTGCCACTTCTTTGCCCATTCCCCTAAACTATTAAGTCTCTCTTTAGGCTATCTGTTTCCCCAACTCTACCCACTCCTCCACCTATCTTTATATCATTGCCAAATTTAGCCACATATCTATTAATTCCATAGTCCAAATCACTAACATACATCGTAAAAGGCAGCAGTCCCAACACCGACCCCTCTGGAACTCCACTGGTAACTGGCAGCCAGCCAGAATAGGATCCCTTTATTCCCACTCTCTGTTTTCTGCCCATCAGCCAGTGCCTCACCCATGCTCGTAACTTCCCTGTAATTCCGTGGGCTCTTATTTTGCTAAGCAGCCTCATGTGCGGCACCTTATCAAAGGCCTTCTGAAATTCCAAGTACACCACATCCACTGCATCTCCTTCATTTACCCTGCTTGTAATTTCCTCAAAAAATTGTAGTAGGTTAGTCAGGCAGGAATTTCCTTTCAGGAAACTATGCTGGCTTTGGCCTATCTTGTCATGTGCCTCCAGGTATATTGTAATCTCATCCCTAATAATCAATTCCAACAACTTCCCAACCACTAATGTCAGGCTAACAGGTCTATAGTTTCCTTTCTGCTGCCTCCCACCCTTCTTAAATAGCGGAGTAACTTTTGCAATTTTTCAGTCATCCGGTACCATGCCAAAATCTATCGATTCTTGAAAGATCATTGTTAATGCCTCCATAATCTCTCCAGCTACTTCCTTCAGAACCCGAGGGTGCATTCCATCAGGTCCAGGAGATTTATCCACCCTCAGACCATTAAGCTTCCTGAGCACTTACTCAGTTGTAATTTTTCACTGCACATACAGTCGGCCCTCTTTATCCGCAGATTCCACATGCGCAGATTCAACCAACCGTGGATCAGGAAAATCTGGAAGTTCTCTCTCCAGCACTCATTGTTTGAGCATGTACAGACTATGTTTTCTTGTCATTATTCCCTAAACAATACAGTATAACAACTATTTACATAACATTTACATTGTATTAGGTATTATAAGTAATCTAGAAATGAATTAAAAGTACAGGCAGTCCCCGAATTATGAATGAGTTCCATCCCTGAGTCCGTCTTTAAGTCGGATTTGAAGTCGGAACGGGTTCGTCCGGTATTATATAGCGTCAGTTAGTCAAACGTTTTTCTTAGTATATAGTACGTATTTTACCTTTCTATGCATATAAAAAAACTTAAGAAACATACATACTTCAATGATTAAACCACTGCGTTGCTTAGTAATAATTGTAGCTTTCATCGGGGCAGGCCTTTCACATGCTCCATTAAAATTGTTCCGATCGTTGACCGACTGTAGCCTAACGTTTTTCCGATGACTGATGGCATTTCACCTCTTTCCAATCGCTTTATTACTTCCACTTTATTTTCAATCGTGATCATGATTATTTTCGTGAACAGAAACATCGCAGATTCAGAGCTGTGCCGCCAGGTCCTAATGTCCACCGCACTGAACATGTTAAATTTTAAATTTTTTTTTATTAGTTTTTCTATACATTTTACAAATTAAAAAACCCCAAATCACAATGAGGAACATTAATACAGTGCAAAATTAAGCATACAATGACAATATGCTACAAAGGAAGAAAATTTAACAAAAAAGCACCTAAATTGAAGACAAGTAAACTTAGTATCCTCCCCAAGCCCCACAACACAAAAAACTCCAGACCAACCACAACACAATATAGAGAAGAATATAAATCAGGACAATCAAACTCCCAGACTGTGAATACACTTAGCAACAGAGGATATTAATGCCTACTACCAGGAAAAAAAAAGGGAGCTGAAAGCAAGGGACCGAAAAGAAAAAAAAAACCCTAGTCAAGAAGAAGGTTATGAAAGTACTCGATAAAAGGTCCCCAGACCTTATGGAACTTTAGATCCGAATTAAGAACTGAATAATGAATTTTTTCGAGGTCCAAGAAACAACAAATATGAGTTTCTTGAAGGAAAGCAATGTCAGCTTTGAGTTGTTTAATATGTGAGAATACCTTCCTCCTTTTAACAGGGTGATTCAATCCCTTTACATTCCAGTTCACGAATTTAAGTGCACTAGCCATTATCAATTACTAATGCATAAAAGGCAGCAGGCATATAAAAAGTCAAGCAATACAATAGCAGTCTGGGAGCAGAAATGTAAACATAGATTCGTAAAATCAAAACATAAACATGTCCTGAGCAATAAAGAAAAACAATAAATACAGTCAGTGATGTTGGAACTGGAAAACCCACCCCATCCACAAACCCAAAACTAGACAGCTACCAAAAAAAGCAGCTAGTTCTACCAAAAAAATTAACCCAAATATAACTTCCAGATCTGTGTCATTAACAGCAGTTCCGTATAAATACTATAGCAAATAGTAACTAGTTTATGCACTAGAAAACATAACTACAAATTGGAACATCTTCTGCAGAAATATAAAACTTAATACAGAGAAAATCAGAAGAAAACCAAAACTAACCTACCCGCGAAAAATTATGGAAGAATAAAGTAAGAGAAAGGGAAAAAAAAGGGAGGAAGGGGAAAATTATAAATTCAAGAAGAGTACTTATCAACCATTTACAGAGAGGAGAATAGATTACACAAGTACTATTTAAACGTCCATAGGGAAACATTAAGCACAGAATGTCTATTTACAAAAGACACACCAAATCCAGGGAGAGATTGTCAACAGCCCTTAGAGTTTCAATGAATATTGTCTGAGTGATTCAAGTAAAGTCTGAGTCCAGAAAAAGTAATTTTACTACGAGAAGTACTTATCCACCATTTTAGGAGGTCCGATCGGGTTCCAAAGATGACTGGATAGCCGGAAGACTTGCAACAAATGCCTCAGCCTCCTTCACTGACTTAAACCACTTATATTTTCCAGTATTAAGCGTGATTCGTAAATCGGCAGGAGTACGAAGAGAGGGTTTAAAACCACGATCAAAAAGCACTTTCATTACGCCATTAAACTCAGCGTGCATCTTTAAGGTCTGGGGTGCAAAATCTTCCACAAAGCGAATGATTGTATTTTGGAAAGTAAAAGTACCTCTGCAACATGCCTCCATAATCAGACGGTGTTTTACCTGGTATTGATGAAAGCACAAAATTACTGGTCACGGGCGGGAGCCCAGAATTCCGGGGGGAACGTAGACCCTGTGTGCCCTTTCGAGCTCAGGCGGGTTCGGAAACAAATCTTTCCCGAATATCTCACAGAGAAACTCGGCGAAAAACTTCACGGTTGATCCCTGTTCGGTGGCCTCTGGCAACCCAAGAATTCGAAGGTTACAACGTCTGCTGCGATTTTCGAGATCCACCATTTTGGAAAGGAGTTTGTTACATTTTTCATCTAGGCTGGAACAGAGAGTCTCCAAGTATCGAACACGACTTTCTAAATCTTCAGAAGTCGAATCGATGCGAGATAAGTGTTCAGCATGTTCGTCCACTCAATTGTTGATCTGATCCAGTTTGGCTTCCAGCTGTTTGAAAGCGGTTCTAAATTCCTTTAAAATATCATCTCGGTGTTGTTCCAGCGCAGCGAGGGTCTCAACCGACAGAGCCGGAACTTCCTTTCTCCCAGATTTAGAACTCTTGCTAGACATTGTAAGGTAGATGTATTCACAGGAAGTAAAGGAAACCAAAAAAGTTCCTAACTAAGGTTTAACAAATGGAGACATTTAGTGCAAAGATAGCGACAATAACGGAACAAAAGTTCGGAGCAGCTAAGCAATCGCCATCTTACTGGAAGTCCCTGAACATGTTAAATAAGGTCCGGGGTTCCGCTGGGTCCTAAAGACCACTGCATTGAGCCAGGTTAAATAAGGGACTTGAGCATCTGTGTTTTTTGGTATCCGCGGGGGGTCCAATCACCCATGGATAAGGAGGGCCGACTGTACTTCACGTCCCTGACACTCTTGAATGTTGGTGTACTGCCGATGTCTTCCACTGTGAAGATTGATGCAAAATATGCATTTGGTTCCTCTGCCATCACTGCATCTCTCAATACAATATCTCCAGCATCATTTTGTATTGGTCCTATGTCTACCCTTGACTCTCTTTTATCCTTTATATATTTTAAAAAAAGCTTTTAGTATCTTCTTTGATATTAGTTACCAGCTTCCTTTCATAATTCATCTTTTCCTTCCCAATGACCTTCTTAATTTCCTTCTGCAAGTTTTTAAAAGCTTCCCAATCCTCTCTCTTCCCACTAGCTTTGGCTTCATTGCCCTCTCTTTTGCTTTTACTTTGGCTCTGACATCACTTGTCAGCCACAGTAGTATCCTTTTTCCCTTTGAAAATTTCTTCTCATTTGGAATATATCTTTCTTGCACTTCCCTCATTTTTCACAGAAACTCCAGCCGTTGCTGCTCTGCTGTCCTTCCTGCAAATGTCCCTTTCCAGTCAACTTCAGTTAGTTCCCCTCTCATGCCATTGTAATTTCCTTTATTCCACTGAAATACCAGCACATTGGATTTTATTTTTTCCCTCTCAAATTTCAATGTGAACTTGATCATATTGTGATCACTGTTCCCTCAGGGTTCTTTAACCTTAAGCTCTCTTATCACTTCTGGATCATTGCACAACATCCAATCCAGCACATCCAATCCCCTGGTGAGCTCAACAACCCCAGCTGTTCTAAATAGCCATCCCTTAGACATTCTACAAATTCTCTGTCTTGAGGTCCATCTGTAAGTATTTGGATAGACAAGAACTGATTAAGGATTGTCAGCATGCTTTGTGCGTGGTAAGTCATGTCTAACCAATCTTATAGAGTTTTTCAAGGAAGTTGCCAGGAAAGTAGATGAAGGCAAGGCAGCACATATTTTCTGCCTGGACTTCAGTGAGGCATTTGACAAGGTCTCACACAGGTGGCTGCTCAAGAAGGTTCAGTCGCTTGGCATTCAGAACAAGGTAGTAAATTGGATTAGACATTGGCTTTGTGGGAGAAGCCAAAGTGTGGACGTAGAGGGTTGCCTCTCTGACTGGAGGCCTGTGACTAATGGTGTGTTGCAGAAATCGCTGCTGGGTTCTTTGTTGTTTGTCATCTATATCAATGATTGGGATGATAATGTGGTTAATTAGATCAGCAAATTTGTGGATGACATCAAGATTAGGAGTGCAGTGGACATTGAAGATGGCTATCATGGCTTGCAGAGGGAATTGGACCAGATGGAAAAAAGGGCTAAAAAATGGCAGTCGGAATTTAATGCAGGCAAGTGCAACTCTGGTAGGATCCACCAGGGTAGGTCTTACACAGTGAACAGTAAGGCACTGAAGAGCGTGGTAGAACAAAAGGATCTTTGAAAACAGGTCCATAATTTATTGAAAGTGGAGTCACAGGTAGATACAGTGGTGAAGAAAGCTTTGGGCACATTGGCCATCATAAATCAGTGTACTGAGTCGAGCAGATGGATGTTATGTTTAAGTTGTGAAAGACATTGATGAGTCCTAATTTGGAGTATTGTGTGCAGTCTTGGTCTTCTACCCACAGGAAAGTTGTAAACAAGTTTGAAAGAGTACAGAGAAACTTTTACAAGGATATTGCCGGGTCTGGAGAACCTGAGTTATAAGGAAAGATTGAATAGGTTAGGACAGTATTCTTTAGAACATAGAAGATTGAGATGTTATTTGATTGAGGTATACAAAATTGAGGGGTATAGATAGGGTAAATGCAAGCAGGCTTTTTCCGTTGAGGTTGGGTGGGAATAAAAGTTATAAAAGAAACAGGAGGGGAAACTTCTTCACTCAGAGGGTCATGAGAGTGTAGAATGAGCTGCCAGCAAAAGTGGTGCATGCAAGTTTGATTTCAATGTTTAAGGGAAGTTTTGATAGGTACATGGATAGTAGGAATATGGAGGTCTATGGTTGCTGTGAGTAGGCAGTTTAAATAGTTTTATCATGGATTAGATGGGCCGAAAGCCCTGTTTCTATGCTGTTCTGCTCTATGAAGCTATGTACAAGTTGACATGAAGTGCATATATGATATATACGTAGTACAGTAGCTAAATATACAACGGTATTAATTCTACAGGCACTGTCCTAAATAAACAGATTATGTCGCATAGTAGTTAGCATGATGCTGTTATAACTCCAGCCGTCAGAGTTCGGAGTTCAGTCCTGGTGTCCTCTGTATATGTTTGTCCTCACCGCGGAATGCGTGGGTTTCCTCTGGGTGCTCCAGTTTCCTGTCACAGTCCAATGACGTACTTTTTTAGGTTAATTGGTCATTGTAAATTGTCCCATGATTAAGCTACCTCTTAAAATAGGTGGGTTGCTGGTGGCATGGCTTGAAGGGCTGGAAGGGCTGGAATGGTGTATCTCTAAGTAAAATAAATGTGTACTGAGCGGTAACTGGGTGTTCAGAAGTCTCTCAGCCTGGAGGAAGAAGCTGGGGGTACATCTTCTTATTCTGTGGAATCTGATCAGAAGACTAACATGCTGTTTCCTAGGTATCCTAGCGGCTGGCACCTCCAAAGGGCAAGTTGCTATGTGGCGAAAGACTCTGGTCAGCAGTGTGAGACGTCACTGTGTGCAGGGGAAGGACCAGTGGAAACCTCAAGCTCCAATAGATCTTGAAGGAAATATAATTCAGCTCAAGGTAATGAGGTGAAGAATCTACTCAATCTCATTCTTTTCACTAGTGCCATGTAGCACAATCATTCGATGGTTAAAGAACATTCAAAGTGATGGAGGAGCTCAGTGGGTCAGGTAGCATCTATGGAGAGAAATGGACAGTCAATGTTTCGGGTCAAGACCAAACTATAATAGTGTTGAGCAACCCTACACTACTGTGGAGCTCCATGGTAGTGTAGTGGTTAGCATGACTCTTTTATCACTGTTATGTGTGTGTTAGCAGGTAAGTCTCACTTTATTAACTAAACATATTACACACAGAATTTATTTCAACAATTCTGCAATAGAAAATAACCAGTATTCATAAACCCAAGAGATTCTGCAGATGTTGGAAATCCAGAGCAACACACAGAAAATTTGGCTCATCAAGCCTGCTCCGCCATTCTATCATGGCTGATATATTGTTTCTCTCAACCCATTTGCCTGCTTTCTCCCTGTAACCTTTGATGCCCTGGTTAATCAAGAATCTATCAACATCTAAATATACCCAGTGACTTGGCCTCCACAGCAGTCTGTGGCAATGAATTCCATAGGTTCACTGCCCCCTGACTAAAGAAATTCCTCTTCATCTCAGTTTTAAAGGGACGTCCTTCTAAAGATAAAGGATCTTGGCCCAAAATGCCAGTTTTTTTATTCCTCTATAGATGCTGCCTGACCTGCTGTGTTCTTCAGCATTTTGTGTGTGTTACTCTGGATTTCCAGCATCTGCAGAATCACTTGTGTTTAAGACTTGCCTGGTTATTTGCTCTCTTTGGTAACACTCTGTCTGTGTCTGCTGTTTGCTTAGTGGGGCTCCAGTAAGAACCTGCTGGGTGTGAACAATGCTGGCACAGTCCTCATCCTTAGTGAGCAGGTGATGTCTGCTCACTTCAATCAGCAAGTGACAGCGATACAGGTGGCTCCAAACCAGCTCAGCCTCAGCTTCTCATCAGGAAACCAGCAGATGCTACGAACAGACATTCACGTCAAAGGGGTTTATGTCACCAAGGTAAGAAACTGAAATCTGCTCCATTGCCTACGGGCATCAAAATAGACACGTCTTGTAAATATGTGAGTCGAAATGGGAGTGCCTTATAAATATGGGCATGAAAATAGATGTGCCAAAAATAGGCGTGCCTTGTAAATATGGCCTCCAAGAGGACCACATTTGTCCTCCTCATTGTTGGGTTTGGAAGCTTGCGTGCGTCAATGATCCGGAGAACTATGTTGGCTGGAGTCAGGGCCTTGTACTATGACTCTTGGTAGGATCACCCATGCCAAACAGGTCAAAGGGTAGAGGCCAGACTAAGAGCGGTCCACCGGTCATCTAGGTTCGGGGTTCAGCTCAGGGCTAACTACCCTGACTGATCAAAAAAAATTCAGGAAGCCCTGAACACTGCCAAGACCAAGACCAAAATTGGTTTTTGGAATGTACGAACCATATACAACACTGGCAAATTAGCACAAGTAACTGCAGAACTGTGTTGTTACAACCTGCATATACTGAGCGTCAGTGAAAGCAGACGGACAAGGTCTGGCAGACTAAAGGCAGCAACTGGTGAAACAGTTTTATACTCGGGAAGGGAAGATGGTCAGCATCCTTATGGTGTAGCGGTCATTTTGAAGAAAGGCATTGAAAAGTGCTTGCTGGAGTGGAAACCAATCAACAGGAGGCCAATGAGTCAGGCTGAAAGAGAAACCAATGACCATGAATGTCATCCAGTGCTATACTCTAACGAACGATAGTGACATTTAAGAAAAAGATGTCTTCTACGGACAGCTGCAGTCACAGGTAGAGGTTAACACCACACCATGACATAATCAACATCATGGGAGATGTAAATGCCAAAGTGGGAAATACCAACTTACACTTCACTAGGATCATGGGCACGCATGGATGTGGAACGATGAATAACAATGGTGAAAGACTGGTTGAATTCTGTGCCATAAGCAATCTGATCATAGGAGAGACCCTCTTTCCACTCCATGAAATCCACAAACTGCCATGGTGCTCACCCAATGGATGTGACAGGATCCAGATTGACCATTTAATGATCAATGGTACATGGAGACGATCTTTGCAGGATGTAAAGGTAAAGAGAGGAGCAGATACAGGAAGTCATCACCACCTTGTAACAGTGATGAAACTCAATCTGAGAAGCACTGGGACCAGAGCACATGTAATGTTGAAAAGCTCAAGGACACCAGTGTGAGATCTGCATTCACCATTCAGCTTAGGAATAGATTCCAGGCCTTGCAAGACCTTGAAGAGGATGAGTCAGTAGACAGGATCAACACAATGTGGAAATGGATTGCCCCAGTCTTAAAGGAGAGTAGTGAGGCTTGTCTAGGATACAGAGCTGGAAAGAAGTACAGAGAGTGGATGCAGCAGGGAACATGGACAGCCTTAGGAAAAAAAGATTGAAAATTAAGAAATTGTTAAATGCAAAGTCAATACAAATTAAGGTGAAACTTCAACTGCATACACTGAAGCTAACAGAAAGTGACGAGACCTGTAAGAATGTATAAGAGAGTCCACATAGAGGACCTTGCAGAGGAGGCCGAATCAGCAGCTGGTTGAGGTGAACAGGAAATGTTATAAGGTTTCAGAATTGGAAGGTGGAAAGTTCCAGGCCAGATCCAGTGGGGAATGGGGACAAGTACCCAAGAACTGGACAAAGGGAGTTATTGTTAGAATCGTCAAGAAAGGAGCGCTAAGTGATTGCAGCAACCGATGTGGCATCACACTTCTGTCAGTGCCCAGCAAGACGTACAAAAACGCTGGATGAACTCAGCAGGTCGGGCAGCATCCGTTGAAAGAAGCAGTCAACTTTTCGGGTTGAAACCCTTCGTCAGGACTAAAGGAGGGGGCAGGGGCCCTATAAAGAAGGTGGGGAGAGGGTGGAAAATCAATCAGAGGAAAGTTCAAGGGGTGGGGGAGGAGAAGCAAGGAGGGGATAGGCAGGAGAGGTGAAGAAGGAATCTAAGGGGAAGGCACTATGGGTAGTAGAAGAAGGCAGAGTCATGAGAGGTGATAGGCGGCTAGAGAAGAGGAGACAGAGTGGAGGTGGGATGGGGAAGGGAGAGGGAGGGAATTACCGGAAGTTGGAGAACTCGATGTTCATACCATGGGGCTGGAGACTACCCAGACGGTGTATGAGATGTTGTTCCTCCAACCGAAGTTTGGCCTCATCATGGCAGTAGAGGAGGCCATGTATGGACATATCCGAATGGGAATGAGAGGGAGAGTTGAATTGAGTGGCAACCAGGAGATCCTGTCTGTTGTGGTGGACGGAGTGTAGGTGCTCAACAAAGCGGTCCCACAATCTACGTCGGGTCTCGCCAATGTAAAGGAGGCCGCACCGGGAGCACCGGATGCAATGGATTATCCCAACAGACTCACAAGTGAAGTGTTGCCTCACCTGGAAGGACTGTTCGGGGCCCTGGATGGTGGTAAGAAAGGAAGTGTAGGGACAGGTGTAGCACTTACGCTTGCAGGGATAAGTGCCAGGTGGGAGATCTGTGGGGAGGGACGTGTGGACCAGGCAGTCGCGGAGGGAACGATCCCTATGAAAAGCAGAGAGGGGTAGAGAGGGAAAGATGTCCTTAGTGGTGGGGTCCTGTTGAAGGTGGCGGAAGTTGCGGAGGATAATATGCTGGATCCGGAGGCTGGTGGGGTGATAGGTGAGGACAAGGGGGACACGGTCCCTGTTGTGGTGACGGGAGGATGGGGTGAGGGCTGAAGTGCAGGAAATGGAGGAGATGCGGGTGAGGGCATCATTGATGACGGCAGAAGGGAAACCACGATTCTTAAAGAAAGAGGACATTTGGGATGTCTTGGAATGGAAAGCCTCATCCTTGGAGCAGATGCGGCGGAGACGGAGGAACTGGGAATAAGGAATAGAATTTTTGCATTTGGCAGGGTGGGAAGAGCTATAATCAAGGTAGTTATGGGACTCCTTGGGTTTATAGAAGATGTCAATGGACAGTCTGTCTCCAGAGATGGAGACCGAGAGATCAAGAAAGGGGAGAGAAGTGTCCGAGATGGACCAAGTGAATTTGAGGGCTGGGTGGAAGTTAGAGGCAAAGTCAATGAAATTGACGAGCTCAGCATGGATGCAGGAAGCAGCACCAATGTAGTCGTCAATGTATCGAAGGAAAAGTTGGGGAGCAGTACCAGTATAGATTTGGAGCATAGATTCACCCCAAAGTTATTGTCCAATGGATTACAGATGTTGATGTGTGCTTGAGAAAAGAGCAAGCTGGCTTCAGGAGAAACAGAGGCTGTGTTGACCAGATCTTCACGCTGCGTAACATCATAGAACAGTGCACAGAATGGTAGAGACAACTGTATGTGAATCTTACCAATTTTTAAAAAGTTTTTAAAGCATCCACAGGGAGAGCTTCTGGTGAACTGTCAGATCTTATGGGATCCCTTCCAAAATTGTTCAGTTTATCCAGAGTTTCTATGCTAATGAAACACTCTGGTTTCCTTGGCTACGTGAATCTAGTGAAGACAATCTCTGGCCCCGCCAAATGTGTGAGATTGAGGCGTGAGCCTACCCGAAACCCCCTTGTTTGTGTGGATGCTGAGTAATTTGTTATCCTGTCACAAATGAGTGCCATGAAATAACAGACAGTACACCACATACAATTAAAAGATTTATCTTTATAATTCTTAATTTGACTGAAGAGTTAGTAAAGAACAGAAAAAAAAGAAAAGGGCCCAATTTAATGAAACATTCTAATGTGCACAAGTTGGAGCTCACTGGTTTCCCTGAGTCACCGATCCTCGATCGATCTCACCCCGGGTTTCGCCAAACCACGGTCCCGCTCCGGGTTGACTTTTATGACCTCTTCTCTGTAGCGTCTTCTCTCTTCTTCTCCTCTCAAACAAAACAAAACCCAAGCCCAACCTTGGTGTCCCTCACCAGAGAAACTTCCCCTTCAATTCGGCCATCCTAATTGGGTAGCAGACATGTCTCCACATTTCTTATCTTCAGCAATAACCCAAACATAAATGGAAAACAAGCAGCTCGTACAGAGCAGCGCAAAATGAAAAACATGCATCATAACAATAAAAATATACAAACCAGGGCATTACACTAATTTCACCTGCAAAGTTGGGGACAGCAGTTTGAACTTTGAAGTCAAGACAGGAGTCAGGCAAGGCTTGTGATGTTGGCAATATTATTTAACTTGGTTATTGACTGGGTTATCAGGCAAACAACGAAAGATGAGCAGAGAGGCATTAGGTGAACTCTACTTTAGAAGACCTTGACTTTGCGGGTGACCTCGCATCTCTATCACATATGTTCCAGCACATGCAAGAGAAAACTCAGTGCCTGTGTACCTTTGGTAGGCAGGTTGGACTCAGAGTCAAGCAGATAAAGACCGAGACCATGACCCTCAAAGTAGAGTCTCCTCCTCCCAACGCCAGGCATATGGCATTGACATTCCCAACACTGGCAGATTCACCTACCTGGGCAACATCATTCAGCAAGAATGTGGGACCAAGGACAACATCCAATGAAGGCTCAGCAAAGCTAGAAATGTCTTCAGATCATTGAACAACATATGGGGATCAACAGTATTCACACCAAGGTGAAGCTGTACCAGAGCTGTGTTCTATCCACACTCTTGCACAAGTCAGAATGCTGGTCAGTGATAGAGAATGACCTTGGCAAGCTGTCATCATTCTACACCATGCGCTTCCGGAAGATCCGCAGTATTTTCTGGGTAAAAAAGATCTCCAACGACACTCTACTCCTTCAGTGACATGGCCACAATCATCATGAGGAAATGGAGATGGATTGGGCAAGTGATGAGAAGAGAGGTTAACTCCATCATTAAGACATTTCTTCATTGGACCTTGAAGGGTGGAGGAAACGTGGGAGACCAAAGACAACTTTGTACAGTAGAGGCAGAAATGAGGACCCTGAACCACACCTGGGGTACAATAGAGAAGATGGCCATGGACAGGCAGAGATAGAGAACCTTCACTACTGTCCTAAATGCTAGTGACATAACAGGCACTAACTTGTAAGCGTGGGCATCAAAATAGGTGTGCCATCATGTATACATAAAATCGATGATTAAGAAAGAAGCTTAATTTTATTTGTCACATGCACATTGAAACTTGCAGTGAATTGTGTCCTTTGTATCAAAGATCAACACAGTCCGCGATTGTGCTGGGGGCAGCCTGCAAAGTGTCACAGACAGACAGACTTTATTAATCCCGAGGGAAATTGGGTTTCGTTACAGTCGCACCAACCAAGAATAGTGTAGAAATATAGCAATATAAAACCATAAATAATTAAATAATAATAATTAAATTATGCCAAGTGAAATAAGTCCAGGACCAGCCTATTGGCTCAGGGTGTCTGACACTCCGAGGGAGGAGTTGTAAAGTTTGATGGCCACAGGCAGGCATGACTTCCTATGACACTCAAGTGTTGCATCTCGGTGGAATGAGTCTCTGGCTGAATGTACACCTGTGCCTAACCAGTACATTATGGAGTGGATGGGAGACATTGTCCAAGATGGCATGCAACTTTGACAGCATTCTCTTTTCAGACACCACCGTCAGAGAGTCCAGTTCCACCCCCACAACATCACTGGCCTTACGAATGAGTTTGTTGATTCTGTTGGTGTCTGCTACCCTCAGCCTACTGCCCCAGCACACAACAGCAAACATGATAACACTGGCCACCACAGACTCGTAGAACATCCTCAGCATCATCCGGCAGATGTTAAAGGACCTCAGTCTCCTCAGGAAGTAGAGACGGCTATGACCCTTATTGTAGACAGCCTCAGTGTTCTTTGACCAGTCCAGTTAATTGTCAATTCGTATCCTCAGGTATTTGTAATCCTCCACCATGTCCACACTGACCCCTTGGATGGAAACGGGTCAGCGGTGCCTTAACCCTCCTCAGGTCCTTAGTCTTTTTCACATTAAGCTGCAGATGATTCTGCTCACACCATGTGACAATGTTTCCCACCGTAGCCCTGTACTCCACCTCATCTCCCTTGCTGATGCATCCAACTATGGCAAAGTCATCAGAAAACTTCTGAAGATGGCAAGACTCTGTGCAGTATTTGAAGTCCGAGGTGTAGATGGTGAAGAGAAAGGGAGACAGGACAGTCTCCTGTTGAGCCCTAGTGCTGCTGACCACTCTGTCTGACACACAGTGTTGCAAGCGCATGTACTGTGGTCTGCCAGTCAGGTAATCAATAATCCGTGACACCAGGGAAGCATCCACCTGCATCACTGTCAGTTTCTCATCCAGCAGAGCAGGGCAGATAGTGTTGAAAGCACTGGAGAAGTCAAAAAACATGACCCTCAGAGTGCTGGCTGGCTTGTCCAGGTGGGCGTAGATACGGTTCAGCAGGTAGACGATGGCATCCTCAACTCCTAGTCGGGGCAAGTAGGCAAACTGGAGGGGGTCTAAGTGTGGCCTAACCATAGGCCGGAGCTGCTCTAGAACAAGTCTTCCAGGGTCTTCATGGTGCGGGAGGTCAATGCCACCGGTCTGTAGTCATTGGAGCCACTGGGGCGTGGCGTCTTCGGTACAGGAACGAGGCAGGACGTCTTCCACAGCACAGGAACCCTCTGCAGACTCAGGCTCAGGTTGAAGACATGGTGAAGTACTCCACATAGCTGGGGGGCACAGGCTTTGAGCACCCTGGGGCTGACACCATCCGGGCCTGCAGCCTTGCTTGGGTGGAGCCGTTTCACCATACTTCTGGTGCCAACATAGCATGTCCACAGCTTACTAACCCTAATTTGCACATCTTTAGAATGTGGGAGGAAACCAGAGCACCTGGAGAAGACTAATATGGTCATGAGAAGAATGTGCAAACATGTTACAGACAGCGCAGAATAGAATCCCGATTTTCCAATTGCTATGCTATCGCCATCCCAGATCCGGCAGGTGGCAGGTGAAATGTACTAATGTCTGTATTCTGTGTTGTTGAAGTTCTTTGGTAGTATTTTATTCACTGTTTTGTTTTGCATTTTGTTCATTTTATGGTATTTTGGTGGTTTGATAGAGTCAATGAATCCTCCCAGATATAAATGCACTATCAGAATCAGGTTTAATATCACCAGCACTGAAATTTGTTGTTTTATGGCAGCTATAATTACAATATGAAACGTATGTATAAAAAAATTAACTAAGTAGTGCAAAACGAGAGCAACAAAAGAAAAAAAAAATAGTGAGGTAGTGTACATGGGTTCATTGTCCATTCCAAAATCTATACCAGACGATGACACAGCCAGTCAGAATGCTCTCCACTGTACAATTGTAGACATTTGTGAGTCTTTGGTGACTTACCAAGTCTCCTCAAGCTCCTAATGAAATGTGGCTGCTGTCATGCCTTCTTTGTAATTGCATCTGTAACACCCTGGTTAAGGTTTTTACTTCTAATGCTGCAAAGTATTCCATTAAATAGTTTTCTGTAGAAGGAGTGTGTTCTGCTGATAGTGCTTGGGTTTCTGTTAAAGATAAAGGGTCATGTTCAGGAATGTTGGGTCAGCTAATCAGGATAGTAGCATTGGGAGAAGGTTCTAGAGAAAGCTGAGTGGAGAGGTTTTGTGACAGACACTGGTGCAAGTCATGGTCTTAGTCAGCAGGAGATGAAGAGAGAAGATCGAGAGGACCAGCTGTAAGATTCTATCCGATTGGATTGCAGGATTTGATGGAGTTCAGGATGGGAGTTCTACTGGTGATTGGTGAATAGGAGTCAGTGTTGTGAGTAAAAGACACCTCCAGTTATGGAAGATATGAGCTCTGACCTTGTGCACATTTGACTGGTTTAATTATAGTGGGCCCTTTTATTTTTTTAAACTTTTCTTCTTTAATAACTGTTTGTTTAAGCTGATATTCATAAATACACCTTTTTTTGTTTGCAGTGTACGCTCTGTTATTGCTGACTGATAACTGCACGTGGGCAATAATTACATGACATTCGCTCAGATCGGGGTTCAGGTGATCAAAACATCCCAACTTTCTGGTTTGCTGGGACCCAAATCATACTGACCCTAGATGTACGGTGTTTGAGAAAGGTGGCTTTCTCACCGCTGCGTTCAGTGGCTGTTAGCGAGTAGCTAAGGAGCTGTGCTTCTAGAGAACCTGGTGAAAAGTTTACTCAAATGTGTTGGGCTCAGGAGAGACACCCAGCAACTGGTTTGTGAATATGGTGGGTGGA
Source organism: Hemitrygon akajei (assembly GCF_048418815.1). NCBI lineage: Eukaryota > Metazoa > Chordata > Chondrichthyes > Myliobatiformes > Dasyatidae > Hemitrygon > Hemitrygon akajei. Next base: position 2,955,565 of record NC_133134.1, read on the forward strand.
AAATCCGGAGGCTGCATAGTGGCGTTGTTCACTAGGTGCAGGTTATATGGATTAGGGTCCTGTGAACACATTCTGATGACCAGCCTCTCATCTTGTTACGGTTCTCTAGCAAAATATGGATTAAGTGTGCTCTGTCAAGGAATTTGAAAATGATGCTCTGATCCAGAGCTGAATTATAACAAGCTTGTTCACAGCTGTTTTGAAGGTTGATGATACATCTTGCTTATAAATGATGCTTTTGACACAAGTTAGTTCAAACCTCTGCTTTGAAGACCTGAGCACTTCACTGCATGAAACCTCTGCTTTCTGTTATTACAGGAGATGGTAGTGGTGTGGAATGGCAAACACGTTAGTGTTTTTGAACTATTTGGACCATCACTGAAAAATGCAGGTAACGTTATTATTTAGGTAAAATCAAGCAGCGAATGATTAATATAGTCAGAGCAATACAGCACAGATACAGGCTCTTTGGCCCAGTAAGTCCATCCCAACCACAGTGCCCACCCAACTAGTCCTGGTTTCCTGTGTTCATATCCCTCCAAGCCCCACCCTTTAATCTACCTATCCAAATGTTTCTGAAATGATATTGTACCCACCTCAACCAGTTCCTGTGGTCATTCATTCCATAGAGTCACCACCGTCTAATAAAGTTGCCCTAATATCCCTTTTATATGTTCTCCTTAAATCTACAGTTTGTCCCCCACCACCCTAGCATCACACACAAAATGCTGGAGGAACTCAGCAGTCAGGCAATATCTGTGGAGAGGAATTGACGGTTTGGGCTGAGACCCTTCATCAGGACTGAAAAGGATGGAGGCAGAATCCACAATAAGAAGGGGGGGTGGTAGTGAAGGGGAGGGAGTACAAGTTGCCTCTTGCGAACACCTCATCTCTGGAGTTTCTGTTCAGCCTCTGCCTGTATGCAGGTAGGAGAAGTACAGCCGAGTGATCAGGTTTCCTGAAATGTGGTCTGGGCATGGAATGGTAGGTATTCCTTATCTTTATATAACAGTGGTCTAGTGTGTTTGGATCTCTGGTGCTACTGGTTATGTGCTGATGGTAATTGGGCAGGTTTTTCTTCAGACAAACTTAGTTGAAATCCCTGACTGTGATTCGAAATGCATTGGTATGGACCGTTTCTTGTTTGGTGACAGCATCATGCAGTGTCCTAAGTCTCTGATTACAGTCATCCGATGGTGGTAAAACTGTGGTCAGGATCACAGAGAGTAAATGAGTATGGACTCATTTTTTAAAATTGCACCTCTTTGGATGCACCACCCATTAATCTATTGAACCGCAAGATAAGAAGCTGTACATAGTGCTTCAGGTATCTTCTCATCAGAGCCCAATGTGCCTGTTGAAAGATTTCAATAGGGTGTAATGGTAGTGTAGTGATTAGCACAACACTATTACAGCTCAGAGGTTCAAGAGTTTGAAGTTGAATTCCGGTGCCATCTGTAAGGAGTTTGTATGTTCTCCACATGAACGGCGTGGGTTTCCTCTGGGCAGTTTGGTTTTCTCCCACAGTCCAAAGACATACGGGTTAGTAAGTTAATTGGTCTTTGTAAATTGTCCTGCAATTAGGCCAGGGTTAAATAAGTGGGTTTCTGGGCAGCACAGCTCGTTGGACTGGAAGAGCTTGTTCTGCACTGTATCTCTAAATAATACATTAAAAAAAAATACTCTTCTACTCTAATTCCTTGCCGGTCATGGTTAACTCACCATTTACCTTCCTAAACATTTGCTATATCTGTGTTAATTTAGCACAACTTTTTGTTTGCACTGATAATGGGACCAATGTGAACTGCTGGTATTGTTCCAGGTTCATTTCCTTGTGATTCCTGTGTTGTGGCTGTCCATGAGGAGAGCATTTACACTGTGGAGCCAAACCGTGTGCAAGTTCGTACTTTGCAGGTAAGTGTAAGAAGAGGGCCGAGAACCTTCATCAGTCCTGAGTTCCTTCAGCACTTTGTGTGTGTTGCTCTGGGTTTCCGAATCTCTTGTCTTTATCATTTGCCCGTTAGTGTTGGTGTTGTAGTAGAATCACAGAATGGGTACAGCACAGAAGGAAGCCATGTCAATGCCAGCTGTCTGCCAGAATAACTCTCCAGGCCTTTAACCTGATTTTCCCATTCCCCTTGCATATTGAAGTCCCCCATTACAATTGTGATGTTACCCTTATTACATGCCCTTTCCAGCTCCCTCTGCAATTTCAACCCCACAGCTTGGCTACTATTTAGAGGCTTATGTATGATTCCCATAAAGTTTTTTTTCCCTTGCTGTTTATTAATTACACCTACAAAGCTTCAACATTCTCTGACCCTATGTCACCTCTTTCTAAAGATGTAATTCCATCTCTTACCAACAGAGCCACACCACCACCTATGTCTTCTTGCTCCTCCTTTTGATATAAAGTATATCCTTTGATATTAAGCTCCCAACTATGACTCAGCGTGACTCTGTGATTCCCACAACATCATACTGACCAATCTATAATTGCACCACAAGTTCATCCACCTTATTCTGAATACTACATTTGCACTTTTGAATTTTGCCTCTGTGTTACAATGTAACTCTGCTCTGTCTGCATTTATACCCAATCATTGGTTTGTACTTCCTTACATTCATGTTACACCCATCATCTACTCGTAAACCTGTTGGCTCATCCTCAGCTCTATCATACTGGTTCCCACCCCCTGCTATATTAATTTAAACTGTTCCCAACAGTTTTAGCAAACTTGCCCACAAGGATATTGGTCTCCCTTGGATTTCAGTGCAACCCGTCCCTTTAGTACAGATCACACCTCCCCCAGAAGAGGTCCCATCCTGCCCCCTGCTCCAATTCTTCAGCCACGCATTTATTTGCCACCTCATTCTATTCCTATCCTCACGGTTGCATGGCACAGGCAGCAATCCCAAGTTTACTACCCTTAAGATCCTGTTTCTCGCCTTCCTCCCAAACTCTTTGTATTTTTTTTTTTTCAGGATCTCCTCCCTTTATATACCTGTGTCATTGATACCAATATATACCATGACTTAGAAACATAGAAAATAGGTGCAGGAGTAGGCCATTTGGCCCTTCGAGCCTGCACCGCCAGTCAGTATGATCATGGCTGATCATCCAACTCAAAACCCTGTACCTGCTTTCTCTCCATACCCCCTGATCCCTTTAGCCATGAGGGCCATATCTAACTTCCTCTTAAATATAGCCAATGAACCGGCCTCAACTGTTTCCTGTGGCAGAGAATTCCACAGATTCACCACTCTCTGTGTGAAGAAGTTTTTCTTCATCTCGGTCCTAAAAGGCTTCCCCTTTATCCTTAAACTGTGACCCCTCGTTCTGGACTTCCCCAGCATTGGAAACAATCTTCCTGCATCTAGCCTGTCCAATCCCTTTAGAATTTTATACGTTTCAATAAGATCCCCTCGCAATCTTCTAAATTCCAGTGAGTATAAGCCTAGTTGATCCAGTCTTTCTTCATATGAAAGTCCTGCCATCCCAGGAATCAATCTGGTGAACCTTCTTTGTACTCCCTCTATGGCAAGAATGTCTTTCCTCAGGTTAGGGGACCAAAACTGCACACAATACTCTAGGTGCGGTCTCACCAAGGCCTTGTACAACTGCAGTAGAACCTCCCTGCTCCTGTGCTCAAATCCTTTTGCTATGAATGCCAACATACCATTTGCCTTTTTCACCGCCTGCTGTACCTGCATGCCCACCTTCAATGACTGGTGTACAAATGACACCCAGGTCTCGTTGCACCTCCCCTTTTCCTAATCGGCCACCATTCAGATAATAATCTGTTTTCCTGTTCTTGCAACCAAAGTGGATAACCTCACATTTATCCACGTTAAATTGCATCTGCCATGAATTTGCCCACTCACCTAACCTATCCAAGTCACCCTGCATCCTCCTCACAGCTAACACCGCCGCCCAGCTTTGTGTCATCCGCAAACTTGGAGATGCTGCATTTAATTCCCTCGTCTAAATCATTAATATATATTGTAAACAACTGGGGTCCCAGCACTGAGCCCTGCGGTACCCCACTAGTCACTGCCTGCCATTCTGAAAAGGTCCCGTTTACTTCCACTCTTTGCTTCCTGTCTGCCAACCAATTCTCTATCCACATCAATACCATACCCCCAATACCGTGTGCTTTAAGTTTGCACACTAATCTCCTGTGTGGGACCTTGTCAAAAGCCTTTTGAAAATCTAAATATACCACATCCACTGGCTCTCCCCTATCCACTCTACTAGTTACATCTTCAAAAAATTCTATAAGATTCGTCAGACATGATTTTCCTTTCACAAATCCATGCTGACTTTGTCCGATGATTTCACCTCTTTCCAAATGTGCTGTTATCACATCTTTGATAACCGACTCTAACATTTTCCCCACCACCGATGTCAGACTAACCGGTCTATAATTCCCCGGTTTCTCTCTCCCTCCTTTTTTAAAAAGTGGGGTTACATTAGCCACCCTCCAATCCTCAGGAACTAATCCAGAATCTAAGGAGTTTTGAAAAATTATCACTAATGCATCCACTATTTCTTGGGCTACTTCCTTAAGCACTCTGGGATGCAGACCATCTGGCCCTGGAGATTTATCTGCCTTTAATCCCTTCAATTTACCTAACACCACTTCCCTACTAACATGTATTTCCCTCAGTTCCTTCATCTCACTAGACCCTCAGTCCCTTACTATTTCCAGAAGATTATTTATGTCCTCCTTAGTGAAGACAGAACCAAAGTAGTTATTCAATTGGTCTGCCATGTCTTTGTTCCCTCTGATCAATTCACCTGTTTCTGACTGTAAAGGACCTACATTTGTTTTGACCAATCTTTTTCTTTTCACGTATCTATAAAAGCTTTTACAGTCAGTTTTTATGTTCCCTGCCAGCTTTCTCTCATTATCTTTTTCCCTTTCCTAATTAAGCCCTTTGTCCTCCTCTGCTGGTCTCTGAATTTCTCCCAGTCCTCAGGTGTGCCACTTTTTCTGGCTAATTTATATGTTTCTTCTTTGGACTTGATACTATCCCTAATTTCCCTTGTCAGCCACGGGTGCACAACCTTTCCTGGTTTATTCTTTTGCCAAACTGAGATGAACAATTGTCGTTCATCCATGCGATCTTTAAATGCTTGCCATTGCATATCCACTGTGAACCCTTTAAGTATCATTTGCCAGTCTATCTTAGCTAATTCACGTCTCATACCTTCAAAGTTACCCTTCTTTAAGTTCAGAACCTTTGTTTCTGAATTAACTATGTCACTCTCCATCTTAATGAAGAATTCCACCATATTATGGTCTCTCTTACCCAAGGGGCCTTGCACGACAAGATTGCTAACTAACCCTTCCTCATTGCTCAATACCCAATCTAGAATGGCCTGCTCTCTAGTTGGTTCCTCGACATGTTGGTTCAGAAAACCATCCCGCATACATTCCAAGAAATCCTCTTCCTCAGTACCCTTACCAATTTGGTTCACCCAATCTATATGTAGTTTGAAGTCACCCATTATAACTACTGTTCCTTTTTTGCACGCATTTCTAATTTCCTGTTTAATGCCATCCCCAACCTCACTACTACTGTTAGGTGGCCTGTACACAACTCCCACCAGCGTTTTCTGCCCCTTAGTGTTATGCAGTTCTACCCATATCGATTCCACATCCTCCAGGCTAATGTCCTTCCTTTCTATTGCGTTAATCTCCTCTCTAACCAGCAATGCTACCCCACCTCCTTTTCTTTCCTGAGTATTGAATATCCCTGGATGTTGAGCTCCCATCCTTGGTCACCTTGGAGCCATGTCTCTGTGATCCCAACTATATCATATTCATTAATAACTATCTGCACATTCAATTCATCCGCCTTGTTACATCCTTCTGGATGTTCGTCCTCCCTTTTCAGGATATCGTGGACATGTTCAGAAACATTGTGGACCTGGGAGGCAAACTACCATCAGTGTTTCTTTTTCACATCCACAGAATCTTCCATCTATCCCCCTAACTATAGAGTCCCCTTTTACTGCTGCCATCCTCTTCTGTTCCGTACCCTTCTGAGCCACAGGGCCAGACTCAGTGCCAGAGGCATAGCTGCTGTTGCTTCCCCAATTAGGTCGTTCCCCCCAAAAGTACTCAAAATGTACTCAGTACTTATTGTTCAGGGGACAGCCACAGGGGTGCTCTTCACTATCTTACATTCTCCTTTCCTTCTCTTGATAGTCACCAGTTTATCTGTCTCCTGTAGCCTTGCGGTGTCTCCCTCCCTGTAACTCCTGTCTATCACGTCCTCACTTTCACTAACAAGCCGAAGGTCATTGAACTGCAGCTCCAGTTCCCTAATGTGGTCTCTAAGGGGATGCATCTCAATGCACCCGGTGCAGATGTGGTCCTTGGGGAGGCTAGTTGCCTCCTGGAAATCCCACATCTGACACACAGAACAGAACACTGCACCTGCAGACATACCCCTATTCTTTCAAGTGTTGTTTTAGAAAAAGAAATAAGAAATAAACTTGCCAACTTACCTCGCCTCTGCCTGTTTTTGCTGATGCCAATTGAGCCAAAGCCTTGCCACTCTGATGATGAACACTCTGCTAGATGATACCTTTCTTTTATGGAGACTGGGTTTTTTGAGCTTCGCTCCAGAACTGCACGGGAACACTTCTACTGTATCTGTGCCACTGTCCAATCAAAGATTTCCACTGAAAAATGGCTGCTTTTTCAAGCTCCGCTCCAGACCTGCGCAGGAATGCCTCTTCTACCTATTACCTCCCAGCTTCTTACTTCGTCTCTCCCCTCCACCCACACACCTTGTCCCTCACCTGCAGCTTGTAGTCCTCTCCTTCCCCTCACCTCATTCTTGCTTCTGTCCCCTTCCTTTCCAGGGTCTCAGCCTGAAACATCAACTGTTTATTCCCCTCCATCAATTCTGCCTGACCTGCTGAGTTCCTCTTATTTTGTATGGGTTACTCACCCTCCCCTTTCCCTTTATTCTTTATATTTGTTGAATGTTTTTGTTGAACATTTTTGTTGCATGTTGCACCAACACACCACAGCAAATTCCTAATACATGTAAATGTACAGCATAAGGTGAGCAAAGTTGAAGCTTGACCTTGATTAAAGTTCACCTTCCATGTGTCTGCCCATTCTAAATGCCTCTCCTTATGCTTCAGTAACGTATCACAATTCTGAGTTTGTGTCAAATGGAAACTTGGAAATTGTTGTTTGCACTTTCATGTCATCGTCTTTGATATAGATCAAAAAAGTGATGGCCCTAGCAATAATTCCAGGAGATGGTGCTATTCACCTTCCTCCAGCCCCAGCAACAAACCAGCACAACTTGTTGTTGTCTGTTACTTGCCTCGACTTTATACCCAAGCTTTCATACTTGGAGAAGAAAATGCTGGACAGACCATGCGGCTGAGACAGGAACCCTGCAGCGAGAAACAGTCGATGCCTCTTCATTGAAATTTTTATCTGTTTTTATTTCATGTTTTCAGGTTTGTCTTTTGATTGGCAGCACAGCAGTTCAGTACCTAGCTATATGTCTAGCATTGATTTTGTCTTTCTAAACTGGCCTCATTCAATTACCAGCAAATTTCTCTGTTTGAGTTTGAAAATATTGCACCTGTGTTTATATGTACCTGTGCGTATGACCATAAACTTCAAAGTTCAAAGTAAATTTACTATTGAAGTGCATATACGTGTCACCGTAAGCAACTCAGAGATTAATTTTCTTGCAAGCGTTCACAGTAAGTACAAAGAAACAAAATGGAATCAATGAAAAACCACACACAACAAAGACAGAGCAACAACCCTTGTGTAAAAGACAACAAACTGTGCAAATACAAAAAAAAACTTTTGCGTTTGAATAGTTAGTGGTGTTTTGCACACTGTTACACATACAAAGAATTCTTGTTCACTACAGTGCTAATAGTGCCATCACTCACCACTCTTCACCATGTGCCAGAATCCCAGCACTGAAAACATCTTCACCAGCTGCTTCAAAGGCTTTGTACTTTCCAGTTTAACAACAGGTAATACTTACTACCATTTCCACAGCACCACGGTAGAGTAGCAATTAGCATGATGCTAATACAGTTTGGGCATCAGGGTTTAGAGTTCATTTCCACGTCTTCTGTAAGCAAGTTTGTACATTCCTTCCCACTTGCACGTGGGTTTCCTCTGCGTGCTGTAATGCTAATAATTAAACAAATTAGAAATATTTTTATAAAATATGTGGCTTAATATGTTGAGCATCAACCTTGCTCCAACAATGATATATTTATTTCACAAGATAAGGGGAATAGCCATTTGTCAGAAACTCGTTCCCCTATTTCTGTTGGAGGAGCATGAACAACCAAGGGTTACCTGCACTGCCAACAGCTTCATCCTGCAGTTGACAAGTGGCTTCAAGTTCCTGGGTGTCAGCATCTTGGGCCCAACATACTGAAGCGAAGAAGGCTTACCAGTAGCTCTGTTGCATGAGGAGTTTGAGAGAATTTGATATGTCACCAAAGATGAACACGTTTCTGCAGATGTACCATGGAGAGCATTCTAACTGGTTACATCACCTCCTGGTATAAAAGCATGGGATCAGAAAAAGTTGTAGATGGTTGTAAACTTAGCCAGCTCCAGCTTGGGTATTGACCTCCCCGCTATTGAGGACACCTCCAAAAGGCAATGCCTCAAAAAGGCAGCATTCATCATTAAGGACCACCACCATCCAGGACATGCCCTCTTCTCATTACCACCATCAGGGAGGAGTCTGAAGATGCATATTAAAAATGTTAGGAACAGCTTCTCTCCTTTTCTCTCGCCGTCGACTCATGGTGACTCTTATGTATAGTGTAGTTGTCCATAGGGTTTTTGTGGCAAGATATGGAAGTAGATTGCCAGGCCTTCCTTCCACACAGATATTGCTGCAGCCCAGGTTAGGGCCCAGCCGGATTCGAACTCAGGACTGTCCATCAAATGCTGATGCCACTACACCACTGTCCGGCCCATTTCTTATTGAAACTTATAGTAAATGTTTTTATATATTGATTGCACTGTACTGATGCTGCAGAACAACAGGGACATTAAATCTGGTTGAGATGTATTTAAGTTGACCTCCTGCTGGAGATCCCCTAGTGATTGTGCTTCATTATGTTACATGGAGGACAAAGCAGAGACAAGAGAATTCTTCATCTTTGTTGCCTTCTGTGAATTGGTTGCAGCCTAGGAGCAGGAGCAACTGCAGGAAGGGTGAGAATCTGACACAAGTTCAAGTCCATTGACGTCTGACTATACATAAATACACCCAAACAAAGCAATATTCCTCCGGACTATGGTGCACCAACAAAACGTATCACGTTTAGCATAGAAACCAAAATATCACTATAAATAAGTTAATTCGCTCTTCACACCCTCGCTCTGCCACCTCCTGCACCCCCCCCCCCCGGAAACATGGCATGCCCACAACTTGCTAGCCCTAACCAGCAAGTCTTTACAATGTGATGTGGAAGTCGCAATAAGGCAAGGGTTAAAGAGAACGTTCAGGCAAGGATAACCTGGGCAGTTGTATTGAAGTGAGCCAGACTGCCAGAGACACCCCTGCTTACTACAGAGGAGATGTGCAGGGTGACTGTGGCAGTGAGTATGCAAGTTGGATGAGTGAGGCCTCTATAGTGAGACTTTTCCAGAAAGATCTTCCTCAAACATAGTGCCCCCTTACACAATAGTGGGTGCCGGATTCTTTACTAACTTCAAAATGTCATCAGCTGTCTGCTTGAAGCTTCAATTGACTTTTAACAGTTGTATTGTGAATGGCAATTCATCCTGCAAGCAAGGAATTCAAATATATGCAATTTACCAATGGTCAATAACCATAACTGATATGTCAATCCTTCGTAAAAAGAATAGTATTTTTCTGTTCTAGCTTCAGAACAGTGTAGTTAACAGGCCATGCTGTTCTCCTTGTGCACGGGTAAAGTAAAAAGAATGCTCGAGTCATAAAAGTCACGTCAGAATTGATCTCCGAACTTCAACACCCCGAATTGTAATAGTGTCGCACTAACTGCTATGTTACTGTAGTGCCCAGAGTGATGTTCTACCCCAGGTCAGGGCAGGGAAGAGATTTTACAAAAAATCCCCACTGGTGCTATAGGACGATGAGCATATTGGGGTTTGGGATGGATGGTACAAATGTAAAAACACCAAAAGGAAGGTAATAAACTAATGTTGCAAGGAAATATCCAGATCAGAGTTTGGGTAGAAGGAAATGCTTGGTTAAGAAAGACTCTTGCAGTTCAGAGTATCAACTCAATAAAAGAGCACCGTGATAGCATAACGGTTATTAAAGCTCAGGGTATTCTGGGGTTCAGAGTTCAATTCAGGTGCCGTCTGAAAGGAGTTTCTATGTTCTCCCTGTAACCACATAGGTTTCCTCCAGGTGCTCCGGTTTCCTCCCATGGTCCAAAGATGTACTTGGTTGGTAGGTTAAATGGTCATTGTAAATTGTCATCTGATTAGGCTAGGGTTAAACTGGTGGGTTGCTAGACGGTGCAGCTTATTGGGCTGGAAGGGCCTGTTTCATGCTGTATCTGTAAATAAATAGAAATAATAAAGAATGAATGGGATCTGTGATCTCTGCTGCCTTTTGCTATTACCAGCCATTCTGAGTGTATTCTTTGTTTCAGGGTACAGTTAAGCAGCTGCTTGTGTTCAGTGAGACAGAGGGAAACCCATGTCATCTTCAGACCTGTGGGAACTTCCTGGTCGTGGGGACAGACAAAGCTCATGTAAAGGTCTTCGATCTTTCCCGCAGGTATTGTACACAATCCTGACAATGGAATTAAACTGAGTGGAATTAATTTTTAAAACCTCACATGGGGTCATGTTCTTATGTTGAGCTGGCTGTGCTTTTGAACAATGGACAAGTGTGTGAAGTACTGTTGAAAATAAGTGAATTTGTTTTAAAATAAGTTTATTCTGTAAGTGTCATACTGATAAGACAGCGTACCAGTTAGTGCAACGCTATTACAGCTCGGAGCAGCTTAACTCCAGCACCATTCTGTAAGGAGCCTCTGAACATCCTCCCTGTGGAATGTGTGGGTTTTCTCCAAGTGCTTCTGTTTCCTCTCACAGTCACAAGATGGGTGGGTGAACTGGTCATCGTAAATTGTCCCATGACTAGATGAGAGTTAATCAGGGTTGTGGGTTGGTGGGGCGGTGCAACTGGAAGGGCTGACACCATGTTGTATTGCTAAATAAATCAATAGGAATTTCATTACCCTCTGGTGTATATGACAATAAACTGATCTACTCTTATTAGCTGAATCACAAACACAAGAAAATCTGCAGACGCTGGGAATCCAAAGCAACACACACAAAATGCTAGAAGAACTCAGCAGGCTAGGCAGCATGTATGGAAAAGAGTAAACAGTAAACGTTTTGGGCCGAGACCTTTCATCAGGGTCTTGGTCCAAAATGTCGACTGTTCACTCTTCATAGATGCTGCCTAGCTTGCAGAGTTCCTCCGGCATTTTACGTGTGTTGCTAATCTAATTAGTATATGGTTCAGATGTAATTTGTCATTTCGATCCTTACTGTTTGTATTCCTTCAGCAGAACCCCCTTTTCCCGTCTAATCAATTGGTTGCCATGTGAATCAACCAGACCTTTCCCCCACCTGCTCCACAAGTTCCTTTCCAGCCTTGTGGAAGTGTCCTTAAACGTGATACTGAGCAGGCATGTAATCTGGACATGGGCTCATGATAAAATGTACAAGATGATCAGAATCAGAGATCATGTGGATATTTTCTTCAGGGCAGAAATAGCTAATACAGTGGGGTATTATTTTAAGGTGATTGGAGGAAAATGTGGGGGGGGGGAATATCAGGGTTGTTTTGTTTTTACACAGAGAGTGCTAAGTGCTTGGAACACTCTGCCAGGGTGGTGGTGAAGCAGATAGTTCAGGGAGCATTTTAGAATCTCTTGGGCATATGGAGGGGTCAGTCACAGGGAAGGGTTAGATGATTTTAGAATAGGATAAAGAGTCAACACGAATTCGTGGACTGAAGTGTCAGTACTACGTTGTAATGTTCTATGCTCTATCAAAGTGAAGTGTGTCCGTTCCCTTAACTATACTGTCCCCTATCACGATTACATTACCCCCACTAACCCATCTTTAACTAATCACCATTTGCACATCTATCCAGTAGTTGTCCTCATTGGATGCATTATATAATTAGACAAATGCCAGGGCTGTATCTCCTTCAATGTTTCCTTATACGTCCCCTGTCTGCCTCATCTGCAGATACATATGGTGACATATATGTACTTTGATAATAAATTTACTTTGAACTTTGAATGAGAATCCATTAGCTGCTAAGTGCTACAGATGTAATGCAATATTTGGTCTGTTAGGTCTGTCTTAAAATTATTTCTTTTTTAAAAAATATTTTATTTAATTATGTGCCTGATTTAACTTCAACTCCTGTTACTCAGACCACATTTCTGTGGTTACTGTGCACAGAAACACCGTGCAAAGATTTCTTGTGCTGTTGATATAAATCATTGTACACAGGGAGTAGGTCTGAAATAGAAGGCTACCCAATGAAGCAAGGTCAAAAACAGTTATCAGAATTCACAGGCTCTCACTTCCTTTCTGTTTATAGTCTCGAGTTGTTCTGGTTACATTGGAGATGTTGTAAAGATACAGCAACTATGAGGGTCATGGGCCTTGTAAACAATATCTAACATACAAACACCAGAGCACAAAAACAATTGAAAGACTAAACACTCAGTCCTTCAGCTCCTGCTCTGTCTCAGTGGGTAGTACATTTGCCTTTGATGTCGGCCAGTTATGGGTTTGCATTCTACTCTATTATGAGACCATAACCTAGGCTGTATAATTTATTTCGATTGTTGTTAGTTGGCTGTAAAAAGAGCTTTAGGACATCCTGAGGTCATGAAAGGCATTGCATATGCAGCAGTTTTCTTTTCCTTATCGTCATGCATTGGAACTTCATTGGAATGCTGTTTGTGTCTACAGCATTTGCGGGACTCACTGTTCAACCTCGTGAAGGAAGCACTGGCAATAACTAAGCAGTGTGGAGGTACATGTCCGTAGATCATTCAGAGTTGCCACACAAGTTGATAGGGTGATTAAGAAGGTGTATGGTGTGGTGGCCTTCATTATTCAGGGGATTGAGTTCAAGAACCATGAGGTAATGTTGCATGAAACTCTATAAACCTGGTTAGACCACACTTGCAATATTGTGTTCTGTTCTGGTTACCTCATTATAGGAAGGATGTAGAAGCTTTAGAGAGTGTGTAGAGGAGATTCACCAGGACGCTGTCTGGACTAGAGACCATGTCTTATGAAGAAAGGTTGAGTGAGCTAGGAGTTTTCTCTTTGGAGTGAAGGAAGATGAGACGTGACTTGGTGGAAACATAGAAAACCTACAGCACAATACAGGCCCTTCGGCCCATGATGCTGTGCCGAACATGTACTTATTTTACAAATATATTACTCTGAGCTGTACTCGAGGGGAAATGTTGTTGTTAGCTCAGTCATTGATGCCATCGATTGTCTACTAGTCATGGATGAACTCGACTCCGTACCAACCATTGAGGACCTCAGCAAGGCAATGGACAGTCTGGCCCCAGGGAAAGCTCCTGGCAATGAAGGGATTCCTCCAGACTTGATCAAACACTACAAGAGCTCACTTCTCCAACCTTTACACAAGGTCCTCCATCAGTGTTGGAAGGAAGGAGCAGTACTACAGGATATGCGCAACTCCAAAATCGTCACTTTGTACAAGAACAAGAGTGATAGGAGCGACTGCAACAACTACAGGGGTATCTTCCTCCTGAGCATTGTTGGCAAAGTCTTTGCTCGTGTAACTCTGGCACGTCTACTAACTCTGGCAGAACGAGTCTACTCTGAGTCCCAATGTGGTTTTCGCGCAAGGAGGTCAACTGTCTACATGATTTTCTCTCTCTGTCAACTCCAGGAGAAGTGCAAGGAACAACAGAAACCCCTCTATGTCTCTTTCATCGATTTGACCAAGGCATTCGACCTTGTCAGCAGGGATGGGCTCTTTCAGATTCTCCTCAAGATCGGCTGTCCCCCAAAACTCCAAAGTATCATCAAGTCATTCCATGATGACGTGAGGGCTACTGTTCAGTATGATGGCAGCTCATCAGAACCCTTTGCTATTCATAGTGGAATCAAACAAGGATGCGTGTTGGCTCCAACATTATTTGGCATCTTCTTTATGCTATTAAAACACGTGTTTGGGACGTCGACAGAAGGCATCTACATGCACACCAGGTCTGATGGGCGGCTGTTCAACCCTGCGCGCCTGAGAGCAAGAACAAAGGTGTGAAAGATCTTAACGCGTGACATGCTCTTTGCCGATGTTGCTGCTATAACCTCGCACACCAAACAGCAACTACAAACTCTCATGGACTGCTTCTGTAAGGAATGTAAGGACTTCGGGCTTACCATCAGCCTAAAGGAAACAAATGTCCTTGCCCAGAGCGTAGTGGAGACACCAGTCATTACCATTGACAATTACGATCTAGAAGTGGTCCACGAGTTCACATACTTGGGGTTGACCATCAGCGACACACTCTCCTTCGATGCTGAAATCAATAGGCGTATTGGCAAAGCAACATCAAACCTTGCTCGACTCTCCTCACGGGTCTGGGAGAATCTGAAACTTGCTACAAAGACCAAGACTGCCTTGTACAATGCATGCGTTATCAGCACCCTCCTGTATGGTAGTGAGACTTGGACCATCTACTCCAAGCAGGAGAGGAAACTCAATAGTTTTCACCTGCACAGCCTTCGCCGCATCTTCGGCGTCTCCTGGAGAGACAAAGGCCCAAACTCTGAGGTCCTCTCCCGCGCTGGACTTCCCACAATGTTCATGCTTTTAAGACAACCCAGACTGCACTGGCTGGGCCACATCCATCATATGAAGGATGGTAGACTACCAAAGGACATCCTCTACGGAGAACTAGCAACAGGCAAGAGGAATGTTGGTAGACCCAAGCTTTGCTTCAAGGATCTCTGCAAACATGACATGAAAGTCTTAAAAATCAACACAGAGTGCTGGGAGGATACAGCAGATGACCACAACAAATGGCGAGGTCCTCTTCAGCAACACCTAGAGCAAGGTGAAAGAGTGATCCTGAGTCAGTTTGAGAAGCGGAGAGCTAAACAGAGAGCACAGCGGACAACAATCCCGCAATGCCCTACACATGCAGTAACTGTGGCAGAGCCTGCCGTTCCAGGATTGGCCTCAATAACCACAGTCGACGCTGCTCGACTACCAGAGGCGCAGTACCCATGGTTGACCACGACCAACGGAGGCCACACACACCTAGGGTTACCCATAGCCCTCTATTTTTCTAAGCTCCATGTACTTATCTGGGAGTCTCTTAAAAGACCCTATTGTATCCGCCTCCACCACCATTGCTGGTAGCCCATTCCACGCACTGACCACTCTCTGCGTTTTTAAAAAAAAACAGCAACTTACCCCTGACATCTCCTCTGTACCTACTTCCAGGCACATTAAAAATGTGTCCTCTTTTGCTACCCATTTCAACCCTGGGAAAAAGCCTCTGACTATCCACATAATCAATGCCTCTCATCATCTATATACCTCTATCAGGTCACCTCTCATCCTCCAATGCTCCAAGGGAAAAAGGCCAAGTTCATTCAGCATATTCTCATAGGGCATGCTCCCCAATTTAGGCAACATCCTTATAAATCTCCTCTGCACCCTTTCTATAGTTTCCACATCCTTCCTGTAGTGAGGTGACCAGAACCAAGCACAGTGCTCCAAGTGGGGTCTGACCTGGGTCCAATATAGCTGTAACATGACCTCTCGGCTGTTAAACTCAATCCTACAGTTGATGAAGGCCAGTGCACAGTATGCCGCCTTAACCACACAGTCAACATGTGCAGCAGCTTTGAGTGTCCTATGGACTCGGAACTCAAGATCCCTCTGATCCTCCACACTGCCAAGAGTCTTACCATTAATACTATATTCTGCCATCATATTTGACCTACCAAAATGAACCACCTCACACTTATCTGGGTTGAACTCAATCTGTCACTTCTCAGCCCAGGTTTGCATCCTATCGATGTCCCACTGTAACCTCTGACAGCCCTCCACACTATCCACAACACCCCCAACCTTTGTGTCATCAGCAAACTTACTAACCCATCCTTCCACTTCCTCATCCAGGTCATTTATAAAAATCATGAAGAGAAGGGGTCCCAGAACAGATCCTTGAGACACACCACTGATCACCGCTCTCCTTGCAGAATATGACCAATCTACAACCACTCTTTGCCTTCTGTGGGCAAGCCAATTTTGGATCCACAAAGCAATGTCCCATTGGATCCCATGCCTCCTTACTTTCTCAATAAGCCTTGCATGGGTACCTTATCAAATGCCTTGCTGAAATCCATATACACTACATCTACTGCTCTTCCTTCATCAATGTGTTTAGTCACATCCTCAAAAATTTAGTCAGGCTCGTAAGGCACGACCTGCCTTTGACAAAGCCATGCTGACTATTCCCAATCATATTATGCCTCTCCAAGTGTTCAAAAATCCTGGCTCCCAGGATCTTCTCCATCAACTTACCAGCCACTGAAGTAAGACTCAAATGGTCTATAATTTCCTGGGCTATCTCTACTCCCTTTCTTGAATAAGGGAACAATATCTGCAACCTTCCAATCCTCTGGAACCTCTCCCGTCCCCATTGATGATGCAAAGATCATTGCTAGAGGTTCAGCAATCTCCTCCCTTGCCTCCCACAGTAGCTTGAGGTATTTTTCATCCGATCCCAGAGACTTTTCCAACTTGATGCTTTCCAAAATTCCAGCATATCCTCTTTCTTAAAGTTTATGTGCTCAAGCTTTTCAGTCTGCTGTAAGTCATCCCTACAATTGCCAAGATCCTTTTCCGTAGTGAATACTGAAGCAAAGTATTCATCAAATACCTTTTGCTATATCCTCCGGTTCCATACACACTTTTCCACTGTCACACTTGATTGGTCCTATTCTTTCATGTCTTATCCCCTTGCTCTTCACATACTTGTAGAATGCCTTGGGATTTTCCTTAATCCTGCTCGCCAAGGCCTTCTCATAGCCCCTTCTGGCTCTCCTAATTTCATTCTTAAGCTCCTTCCTGCTAGCCTTATAATTTTCTAGATCTCTGTCATTACCTTATTTTTTTTGAACCTTTCGTAAGCTTTTCTTCTTGACTAGATTTTCAACAGCCTTTGTACACCACGGTTCCTGTATCCTACCATCCTTTTCCTGTCTCATTGGAACGTATCTATGCAGAATGTCACACAAATATCCCCATAGCATTTGCCATATTTCTGCCGTACAATTCCCTGTGAACATCTGTTCCCAATTTATATTTCAAGTTCCTGCCTGATAGCTTCATATTTCCCTTTACTCCAATTAAATGTTTTTCTAACTTGTTTGTTACTATCCCCCTCCAATGCAGTGGTAAAGGAGATCGAATTATGATCTCCATCTCCAAAATGCTTTCCCACTGAGAGACCTGACCCCTGACCAGGTTCATTTCCCAATACCAGATCAAGTACAGCCTCTCCTCTTGTAGGCTTATCTACATAATTGTGTCAAGAAACCTTCCTGAACACAACTAACAAACTCCACCCCATCTAAACCCCTTGTTCTAGGAAGATGCCAACAATATTTGGGAAATTAAAATCTCCCAGTACGACTTCCCTGTTATTATTACAACTTTCCAAAATCTGTCTCCCTATCTGCTCCTCAATGTCCCTGTTACTATCGTGTGGTCACACCTGCTCCAAAAGAGATTCAGAAATCTGAATCCCTACCCCCTGCTCCAATCCCTCAGCCACACATTTATCCTCCACCTCACTCTATTCCTATACTCACTGTTGTGTGGCATAGATAGCAATCCGGAGATTACAACCTTTGAGGTCCTGCCACTCATCTTCCTTCCTAACTCCCTGTAGTCTGTTTTCAGGACTTGCTCCCTTTTCCGACCTATGTCGTTGGTACCAATATGTACCATGACCTCTAGCTGTTCACCTTCCCACTTCAAGATATCGTGGACGTGATCAGAAACATCCCAGACCCTGGCACCTGGGAGGTAAACTACCATCCGTGTTTCTTTCCTGCGTCCACAGAATCACCTGTTTGCCCCCCTAACTATAGAGTCCTCTATTACTGCTGCCTTCCTGTTTCTTTCCCTACCCTTCTGAGCCACAGGGCCAGACTCTGTGCCACTGTTTATTTTCCCCAGGTAGGTCGCTTCCCCAACAGTACTCAAACAGGAGTACTTATTGTTAAGGGGGACAGCCACAGGGGTACTCTCTAGTATCTGACTCTTGCCCTTCCCTCTCCTGACTGTTACTCACTTAGCTGTCTCCTGAGGCCCCAGTGTGACTACTTGTCTATAGCTCCTCTGTATCATCTCCTCACTTTCCCTGACCAGACGAAGGTCATCAAGCTGCATCTTTAGTTGACTAATCCAGTCCCTAAGGAGGGGCAGTTCAAACACCTGGCACAGATGTGACCATCTGGGAGGCTAGGAGTCTCCCAGACATCCCACATCTGACACCCAGTACAGAACACTGGCCTCACAGATATATACTTCCTATTCCTCACAGTTACTTTAAACTGTTATTGCCAAAGCCCCGTTGAACCAAAGCTCTCCTGCTCTGTCTCCCCCTATTCCCGCGCCTGCTCTATAAAGCTGTCTTCTTTTAAATCCTTCCTGTCGGTCAAACTCGCTGACATCCATGTGCTTGCATAGTCATGCCTCGATCAAATCGCTGAGAAAGAGGTGTATAAGATCAGAGAAATAGATAAAGTGGGTTTAGTACAGAGAGCTTCTTCCATTGTTTGAATACTGACCATTGGCTCAATATTTCTATTGTCACTTTCACCCAAAATTACTACAAGTTTTGGATCTAGGATTCAAGCAGTCTGATTTGGACAGTTCCTAAAGCAGGGGAAGGCTGAAAACAGTTTAAAGAGGCAGGCATTCCTTAATCTCTCTAACTTTTGATTTGTCTGCTGCATCTCGTAATATGTGGTGTAGGTGAATGTTAAACCTACTTGGTAAATGGAGTCCTGTAATTAAACTATAAAAAGAAAGGAGTGGATGATTTGGCCCTTGGAGCCTACTGTACCATTCAATTAAGATTGGGCTGATCCAACTTTCCCAACTTCTCTCTGTGCTACTTCAAGGTTCAAAGTAGAATTTATTATCGAAGTTACGTGTATGTCACCATATAAACCCTGAGATTCATTTTCCTGTGGGCATTGACAGTATATACAAAGAAACAAAACAAACAAAATAATAATAAATAAATAAATAAATAAATAAGCAACAAATATTGCAAACATGAGAAGAAGAGTCCTTTAAAAAGAGACCATAGGTGTGGGAACAGTTCAGTGTTGGGGTGATTGAAACGCGTGCACAGGTTCTAAGAACAGTTTGGTAATGGGGTGAGTGAAAAGATTGCACAGGTTGTCAAAACGGTTCATATTGGGGTGAGTGAAGTTTCCATCTTGGGCAAGTTGATGTGCTGTGCTGGTGTCTGTAGACCTCAAAGGAACTCTTCATTTGTTCTGGCTCGAGGATTCCCTGAACTGAAAATCCCTCTCTTCCACAGGGAAGCAAAGCCTCACAGCAACACGAAGAACCTGGCTGAGCACATCCCTAATTTGGGGAGCATCACATCGGTGAAGTGTAGTTCCAATGGGAATAACATCAGTATTCTCTTCACAAAGGTAAGTGCTGACTGCAAATGCACCTGCTGATGCAATTGAATCATAACACCGTGATACTCTGCCACAAAAGGTTACGATTTTGATAAGATTTACACATCACGTATACTGTACATTGAAACACATAATGAACTGCATTGTGTGCATCAATGACCAACACAAAACAAGGATGTGCTGGGAGCAGCCCACAATTGACACCACACATTCCAGTGCCAGTATAGCATGCCCACAATTCACTAACACTAACCTGTACGTCTTTGAAATGTTGAAGGAGACCAGAGCAACTGGAGAAATCCCACACAGTCATGGGGAGAACGTACAAACTCCTTGCAAACAGTGGCAGGAAGTGAACCCCAATCGCTAGCACTATAAAGAGTTTTGCTAACCGCTACATTTTGAAGTGCAGTGAATTATTTTCATAATTCATTTAATATAAGGAGTGATTCCACAATCGTGCACTCTTTGCCAGGAATCTTGTTTACTGGTGAGGAGGTAATAAATTTGTCTGTAGGAGTGTAAGCCTACCCTTCACAAACTCTTGGGTGTACAAGTTGACCAAATTATTCTGCAACAACAGCATGTCTAAATAAAACCAATCAAACTCCACTGTCTTGCTATAGTTAAGAAGGGGGTCAGAGTACATAATAAATGTGAAATGTTAACTGTAGTTTGCCCTGGCTGTATGCAGATCCTCCCCAGGGTTTAGGAACAGCTTCTTCCCCTCCACAATGAGCTTTCTGAATGGTCCATGAACCCATGAAAACTACCTCGCTATTCATCTTTTACACTATTTATTTATTGTTAATTGTAAATTGTGTTTATTTATCGAGCTGTGCCACCCTGCAACCCCTGATTTAACCCTAGCCTAATCCTGGGACAATTCGTAATTACCAATTAACCTACCAACTGAGTTGTCTTTGAACTGTGGGAGGAAACCATAGTTTCCACGGGGTTTCCACGGGGTGGGGGGTGGGGGGACATACAGACATCTTACAGATGGCATTGGATTTGAACTCTTGACGCCCTGAGTTGTGCTGATTACCATGCTACTGTGGCACCCGTATTTTATGTATTGTACTGTACTGCTGCTGCAAAACAACAAATTTCACGGCATGCAATATGTCAATGATAGTAAATCTGATGCTGAGATGACAACAGGGTTTCCTTTGCTGAAAGTTGTTTGTTAGTTAAAAGTTTGCACGTCAGAAAATGGGGCTATCCAATGATATAGAACATAGAATAGTACAGCATATTACAGGCCCTTCGGCCCACAGTGTTGTGCCAACCCTCAAACCCTGCCTCCCATATAACCCTCCACCTTAAATTCCTCCATATACCTGTCTAGTAGTCTCTTAAACTTCACTAGTGTATCTATATAAATAAAAACACAGGCCTACCAGGGGCAATATGTAGTTACACCAGTACATTCAATTCCACCGTGCAGATATCAAGTAATTTTGACCATAAGCTGCTGGTACAGTACACAGTAAAAACGAAACACCATTCCTCCAGGACCCTGATGCTACATGAAACACAAAACTGCACTAGACAGCACAAGGCTACACTAGACTACATAAAAGAACGTAAAAACCTGCACTAGACTACAGACCTGCACAGGACTACATAAAGTACACAAAGCAGTGCAGGGCAGTAGAATAATTATATGAACAAGACAATAGGCACAGTAGAGGACAAATTACAATATAATAATAATGTAGATGTCAGTCTAGACTCTGGGTATTGAGGAGTCTGATGGCTTGGGGGAAGAAACTGTTGCATAGTCTGGTCCTGAGAGCCAGAATGCTTCGGTACCTTTTGCCAGATGGCAGGAGGAAGAAGAGTTTGTGTGAGGGGTGCGTGGGGTCCTTCACAGCGCTGTTAGCTTTGCAGGTGCAGCGTGTAGTGTAAATGTCTGTAATGGCGGGAAGAGAGACCCCGATGATCTTCTCAGCTGACCTCACTATCCACTGCAGAGTCTTGCGATCCGAGATGGTGCAATTCCCGAACCAGACAGTGATGCAGCTGTTCAGGATGCTCTTGATACATCCTCTGTAGAATGTGATGAGGATGGGGGGTGGGAGATGGACTTACCTCAGCCTTCACAGAAAATAGAGACGCTGCTGGGCTTTCTTGGCTATGGAGCTGGTGTTGAGGGGCCAGGTAAGATTCTCCGCCAGGTGAACACCAAGAAATTTGGTGCTCTTAATGATCTCAATGGAGGGCTCCGTGCCCTCCTGAAGTCAACAACCATCTCTTCTGTTTTGTTCACATTCAGAGACAGGTTGTTGGCTCTGCACCAGTCCATTAGCCACTGCACTGCTTCTCTGTATGCTGACTCGTTGTTCTTGCTGATGAGACCCACCACAGTCGTATCATTGGCAAACTTGATGATGTGATTCGAGCTGTGTATTGCCGCACAGTCGTGGGTCAGCAGAGTGAACAGCAGTGGACTGAGCACACAGCCCTGGGGGGCCCCTGTGCTCAGTGTGATGGTGTTGGAGATGCTGCTCCCGATCCAGACTGACTGAGGTCTCCCAGTCAGGAAGTCTAGGATCCAGTTTCTGAGGGAGGTGTTCAGACCAAGCAGTTTCAGCTTTCCAATTAGGTGCTGAGGAATGATTGTGTTGAATGCTGAACTGAAGTCTATGAACAGCATTCGAATGTATGTGTCTTTTTTGTCCAGGTGAGTGAGGGCCGGGTGGAGGGTGGTGGCGATGGTGTCATCTGTTGAGCAGTTGGGATGATACGCAAACTGCAAGGGGTCCAGTGGAGGGGGCAGCAGGGTCTTTATGTGCCTCATGACGAGCCTCTTGAAGTACTTCATGATGATGGATGTGAGAGCAATGGGACGGTAATCATTGAGACAGAACACTGAAGACTTCTTAGGCACAGGGGCAGTGGTGGCGGCCTTGAAGCACGTTGGAACGATGGTGCTGCTCAGGGTGATGTTGAAGATGTCAGTGAGAACAACTGCCAGCTGGTCTGCACATCCTCTGAGCACTCTACCAGGAGTATTGCCTTGTCCAGCAGCCTTCCGTGGGTTGACCCTGCATGGAGTTTTCCTCACGTCAGCCTCAGTGAGACACAGCACCTGGTTATCAGGAGGAGGAGTGGTCTTTCTCGCCGCCACGTCATTTTCTGCCTCGAAACGAGCATAGTAGTTGTTCAACGCATCTGGGGGGAAGGCATCACCAGCACAGGCAGGTGATAAACACAAAGTACACTGCAGATGCTGCGGTCAAATCAACACGTACAAAAGCTGGATGAACTCAGCAGGTCATTTCAACGGATGCTGCCCGACCTGCTGAGTTCATCCAGCTTTTGTACAGTCACTTGATGTTGTCCTGTAATTGGTGATGTCCTGAATGCCCTTCCACATGCGCTGCGTGTCACTGCTGTCCTGGAAGTGGCTGTGGATTCGCTGGGCGAGTGCACACTTTGCCTCTTTGATGTCCCGGGACAGTTTGGCCCTCGCTGTTGTTAGAGCTGCCTTGTCGCCTGCTCTGAAGGTGGAGTCACGGGTCCTCAGCAGCGCACGCACCTCCGTGGTCATCCATGGCTTCTGGTTAAAGCACGTAGTGATGGTCTTGGACACAGTGACGTTATCGATGCACTTGCTGATGTAGCTGGTCACTGATGCTGTGTATTTCTCTACGTTGATAGAGTCGCCATCAGTTGCAGCCTCCCTGAACATGCGCCAGTCAGTGTGCTCAAAGCAGTCTTGAAGAGCAGAGATGGCTCCTGCTGACTAGGTTTTCACCTGTTTCAGGTCTGGAGCGTCTGACAAGCGGTCTGTAGCATAACAGAGATGTGGTCTGAGTAACTGGGGTGGGGCTCTGCCTGGTATGTGTCGGGGATGTTTGTATAAACAAGGTCCAATGAGTTCGCCCCTCTTGTTGCAATGTCCACATGCTGATGGAATTTGGGGAGCACTGACTCGAGGTTCGCGTGGTTAAAATCTCCAGTGACAATAAACAGTCCATCAGGGTGTGCGTTCTGCAGTTCACATATTGCCAAGAACCAAGCTCCTCCATGTCAGAACACTCAAAGTACTCATCAACATAAGGCTATCCAGCAATACATTGAAATAAAAACACAGGCTAATCAGGGGCAACATTCAGATATAGCCATGAACCAAGCTTCTCCACAGCAGAAGATGCTTGTAATCCCGCAGCAGCCAGCAAATCCATCCCATAGTCTAACGAGCACTCTTACATAAGAGCTGTACATTGGTTAGGCTTTCATAATCTGCCAAGGAGATGCAGTGGGCTGTGAAGAAGAATTTGAATTTCTTCCTTTTATTAATAGATCAGTGAGTCACTGAGGTGCAGAGTGCCTGCTATATTTGCTAATGTCCCACGTGCTTCAGAAATTTTCTCAATATCAGAGTTGAGTTTAATGTCATAAAAATGTCCATATATGCACAGGTGCAATTAAAGCTTACTTGCAACAGCATCATAGTAGACACATGGCATCAGATAAGCAGCATTCACAAGAAAAACACAAATTACACTGTTTTTACAAGAGAGGAAAAAAACACAATTAGAACAGAAAAAAATGGAGCCTGGTTAGTATAAAATGATTGAAGTGTTGCTAAATATATCTCAGATCCTTTGGATTTGTGGGAGATGAGGTTGTATATAAATGCAAGTTTTCTCTCTTTTGCGCTGTGCTCTCTGCTGCTTTACTCAAAGTTCAAAGTACACGTATATCACCATATACATTCCCTAAGGTTCATTTTCTTGTGGACGTACACAGTAAGCCCAAGGTACACAATAGAGTCGATGAAAGTCTGCACCAAACAGGATGGACAAACAACCAGTGTGCAAAAGACAACAAAATGTGCAAATACAAAAAAAAACCTTATAAGTATTGTGGCGACCCACTTTCTGCGCTGGTGAACCGGCTCACAAATAGCCAGTGCGCGGGGAGAGACTTTGGTAATGCACCTCTGATGCCATTTCCGCCCGGAGAGGGCGGGCGCTAGGGATTAAATGCCAGCGCCGCGAAGTTTGAATAAACTAGTCTCGAAATGACTTACCGACTGCGTGTCGTTGTCTCTAGCTCTGTATGTAGTGCATTGCTACATTGGTGACCCTGACGGTCCAAACGGGATTTGGACCAAGATGACCGACTCTTCATCTGTTCACGCAGTTTCGCTAAAACTGCCGACTTTCTGGACGCTGCGACCACGCGTGTGGTTTAGCCAAGCAGAAGCCCAGTTCCAGATTCAGCAGATATCCTCTTATTCCATGCGTTACTACCACGTGGTGAGCGCCCTTGACCAGGAGGCGGCCGCCCAGGTTGCGGATTTCATACAGTTGCCCCTGGAAGAAGGCAAATATGAAGCATTCAAAGTGCTACTCATTGGGACCTTTGGCCTCTCACGGCGTGAGCGGGGTGCCCGCCTGCTTCACCTGGACGGTTTGGGAGACAGACTGCCGTCAGCATTGATGAACGAGATGCTGGCCCTGGCTGACGGACACAAGCCCTGCCTCATGTTCGAGCAAGCGTTCCTAGAGCAACTGCCCGAGGACATACATCTGCTGCTGGCTGACGCAGATTTCAGCGACCCCCGGAAGGTGGCGGCCTGAGCAGACGTACTGTGGAAAGCCAAGAGGGAGAGCGTGGCGTCTGTCGGTCAGATTACCAGGCCACGCGCCCAACAGCAGACCAGACCAGGCCCGGCAGGGTGGCGCACACAACACATAGGCAGGAGTGAGGAGGACAGTGAACAGTGGTGTTTCTACCACCAGCGGTGGGGCACAGAAGCCCGCCATTGTTGCCCGCCCTGCCGCCCGTTTGTGGCCCTCAGGGTGGGTCCTGGCTTCCTATTGCGGGTGTCGTACCCTGTCGGGGGCAAGACGCTGATTTCCGCTCCGGTGTCGACCAAGAAGTGGCGTCCCAACTGTTTGTCCCAGACGTACAAGAGGCTGTCCTGGTGGCCAGCCACCATAGTCATTAGTGGCATGGACTTCGCAAGCAGGTCAGTGAATGGGCCAGAACATGCGCGCAGTGCCAAACAGCCAAGGTGCAGCGGCACACTAAAGCCCCACTACAGCAGTTTGAACTCACCCACCGGAGGTTCGACCACATTCATGTGGATATCGTGGGCCCCCTACCAGTGTCCCGAGGAGCGCGGTACCTTCTAACTATGGTAGACCAGTTCACGAGGTGGCCAGAGGTGGTCCCGCTCACCGACACATCTGCCGATTCCTGCGCCCGAGCACCGATTGCAACCTGGGTAGCACGCTTCGGGGTACCGGCCCACATTACCTCTGACAGAGGCATCCAGTTCACCTCCAGCCTGTGGTCGGCTGTGGCCAGCCTGTTGGGAACGCAGCTACACCACACTATTGCCTACCACCCACAGTTGAACGGACTAGTGGAGCGTTTCCACCGTCACTTGAAGTCAGCTCTCATGGCCCGCCTGAGAGGATCTAACTGGGTGGACGAGCTTCCCTGGGTCCTGCTTGGAATTCGCACGGTGCCCAAAGAGGATCTGTACGCCTCGTCGGCCGAGTTGGTGTACGGCGCACCCCTGGCCGTCCCAGGAGAGTTCATACCAGCCCCAAGGGGGTAAGAGGAAGAACCCGCAGCAGTCCTGGACAGAGTACACGAAAGGCTCGGCAACCTGGCCCCCGTACCGACCTCACAGCACGGACGGACCCCGACCCATGTACCCAAAGACCTGCAGAACTGTAAGTTTGTGTTTGTACGAAGGGGCGGACACCGGGCACCGCTACAGCGGCCGTACGAGGGCCCGTTCAAGGTGATCAACAACAACGGGTCCACGTACGTTCTGCACATTGGGGGGAAAGAGGAGGTTTTCATGGTGGACCGACTCAAACCAGCCCACGGGGACTTGGCGCAGCCGGTCGAGTTTCAGGCACCGCGGCGCAGAGGCAGACCTCCCAAACAGAGGCTGATCCAGACTGTGGACATTGGGGGGTGTATCGCTGGTTCTGGGGGAGGGGGGGGATTTATGTGGCGACCCACTTTCTGCACAGGCGAACCGGCTCACAAATAGCCAGCGCGCGGGGAGAAACTTTGGTAATGCACCTCTGACGCCATTTCCGCCCGGAGAGGGTGGGCGCTAGGGATTAAATGCCAGCACCGTGAAGTTTGAATAAACTAGTCTTGAAACGACTTACCAACTGCGTGTCGTTGTCTCTAGCTCTGTATGTAGTACATCGCTACAATATCAAGATTTCCGTAAGATGGCGATGTGTTTCAGTGACCTCTTGGGGCCAACCAAAGGTGTTTTGTTAAATATCTTTTTTATGATAGCAAGACAATACTGGACTCCAAGAACTTGGGTTGCTGCAGGTCTGCCCCAACAGTGATCTGCTCATTGGCAGAGGTGCTGGACTGGGTGCAGACTGTGTTGCTGCCTGCTATAGGACAGCATCGGATTTGGTGCGCAAAGGTGGTGTTCAATGTAACTGTGGGTGACTATCTTGGATGTCTCTCTAGTGATCGCAAGACCCTGTTGGACATTGATAATGTAAGATTCTGTAAGCCTCTTTTCCTTGTTTGGTGGTACAACAGACAGCGGGGGAGCTGTGCGGCCTCAGTCGCAGCAAGGACAAGACCTCAAGCCGCAGACTTGCCTGCTGTTGCAGTCCGGGCGAGGAGAGGCTGTAGCTTGGCTTGCGTGCTTGGTTGGGGCCCAGCCTCTCCCATCGGTGCTGCCCTCTAGTATTCAATCAGCAGAATGACAGGCTGGATTGCATGCGCCTGCACACTGTGGGAACTATACCATCAATTTGCAGGACATGTTGCTCTATATTTTTTAATGCATGACTTTTTTTGCTCGCTATTTTGAATGTGGTGTGTTTATTTTCGCCTTGACCCCAGAGGAACACTTTTTCGTTCAGCTGTATGTACGGTTGAATAATTTGAATTTGATTTGAAAACATGAGTCCTTGAAAATGAGTCCGTAGGTTGTGGGAAAAGTTCAGTGATGGGGTGAGTGAGGCTATAACTGCTGATGATTGAGGTATAACTGTTCCTGAACCTGGAGGTGTGAGTCTTGAGACTCCTGTACTTTCTTCCAGATGCCATTGAGTATTGGACTTGGGACATTGTGTTCCAGTTGTATAAGTCGTTTGTGAGGCCACACTTGGGAGTGCTGTGTAACAGGAAGTACGTAGTTAAAGTGGAAAGAGTGCAGAAAAGATTTTTGAGGATGTTGCCAGGACCAGAGGGCCTGCGTTATAGGGAGTGGTTGGCAAGGCTGGGTCCTTGTTGCTTGTAATGCAGGAGAATGAGTGGTGACCTCATTGAAATATTTAAAATTATGAAAGGTATAGAAGGTGGACAGTACTAATGATTTCCTCAGGCTAGGGAAGTCGTTGATTGGAGTACTGCCTAGACGCAACAAGAGCATTCCTGTGCAAGTCTGACAAAAAGCTTGAAAAAGCAGCAAGCTTTTTTGATAGTAGTTGTTAATTGGAGTACTGCGCAGATGCAATAGGAGCATTCCCATGCAGGTCCAACAAAGATTTTTGACAGGATACCCAGTCTCTATAAAAGACGTACTGCCTAGCAGAGAGGTCATTGTGGGAGCGGTTGTCATTAGAGTCACCTGAATCATAATCAGGTTTATTATCACCGGTATGTGACGTGAAATTTGTTAACTTAGCAGCAGCAGTTCAATGCAATACATAATCTAGCAGAGAGAGAAAAATAATAATAAATAAAATAAAACATAATAATAAATAAACAAGTAAATCAATTACATGTGTTGTATAGACTTAAAAAAATGTGCAAAAAACAGAAATATTTATATTTTTTTTAAAAAGTGAGATAGTGTCCAAAGCTTCAATGTCCATTTAGGAATCAGATGGCAGAGGGGAAGAAGCTGTTTCTGAGTCGCTGAGTGTGTGCCTTCAGGCTTCTGTATCTCCTACCTGATGGTAACAGTGAGAAAAGGGCATGCCCTGGGTGCTGGAGATCTTTAATAATGGACGCTGCCTTTCTGAGACACCACTCCCTAAAGATGTCCTGGGTACTTTGTAGACTAGTACCCAAGATGGAGCTGACTAGATTTACAACATTCTGCAGCTTCTTTCGGTCCTGTGCAGTAGCCCCTCCATACCAGACAGTGATGTAAACAGGGCTTTGGCGAGAACTGGCGGACTGTAGGTAAGCTTATTCCATAGTTCTTAATGAACTCAATAGAGAGAATAGAGGGTATGTCTACAGCAGTGGTCCCCAACTACCGGGCCGCGAGGAAACAATATGATTTGTCGCTATGAAACAATGTGATTCAGTTGCACCTTTCCTCATTCCCTGTCACGCCCACTGTTGAATTTGAACGCACACGAGGTCATCAGTTGCCTAAACGCAGAGATAACCTTGCGCCAGGGATCACTGGTTCCGCCAGGTAACCGGCCGCCTCACACGGGCTGATGAGAAGTGACGATGCTACTGAACTGGAGTGCGGACAGATGGGCGCTGCCTCTAAACCTGTTTAGCACACCGAAAGGTCTTGGGAAATCCGGTGCTAAAATATTTGTAGACGACCTAATTTGGGCTCAGGGTTTCATAAGTAGCAGAGCAGCTACCTCGCTGCGATCTACTGAAAGTTATCCCTCGAGCCAAACTTTTGTCGGCCAGTAGATCCTACCTACCTACAAGGGGGGCAGGCACGCGCCCTGTTGCACTCCTCAGTCGGTCGGTTGCTCTCTCCGGACTGCGACCACCGCGGCCCTGGTACGGGGACCTCCGGCCCTTACCTTGTCCTCTCACTGGTGTGTTGCAATGATTTTATATGTTCATACAAGGAAAATATGTGCTGTGTGTTTAATATCCAAACATTACT
Source organism: Hemitrygon akajei (assembly GCF_048418815.1). NCBI lineage: Eukaryota > Metazoa > Chordata > Chondrichthyes > Myliobatiformes > Dasyatidae > Hemitrygon > Hemitrygon akajei. Next base: position 2,985,196 of record NC_133134.1, read on the forward strand.
TAAAATGTTATGATGCTGTTGACTTATAAGTGAGTTGTAATTGACTTATGCGCTGTGTGTTTAATATTAAATTCGTTAGATAAACCCTTTTAGAAATGAAATTGAGTGTATTAGCCATTTATAAGTGATTTATAATTGACTTATCACCTATATTCTATATTCCAGTCAATATTAACACCCACACGCCCCCCCCCCCCCCCCCCCCCACTGGCTGGTCCGCAAGAATATTAAGAATATTGTCAATATTAAACCGGTCTGCAGTGCAGAAAAGGTTGGTGACCCCTGGTCTGCAGACCCAGTGTTCTCTTCTGGGTGTCAGACGTGGGATTTCCAGGCGACTCCCAGCCTCCCTGATGGCCACATCTGAACCATGTGCATTGAGGGATGCAGCTCCAGCTCCTTTAGAGACCGTGTTAGGGAATTGGAGCTGCAGCTCCATGACCTTCGGCAAGGGAAGCAGTGATAGACAGGAGGTACAGGGAGGAGGTCATCCCAGAGCTACAGGAGATGGATGAATGGGTGACTGTCAGGAGAAGGAAGGGGAACTCAGGCTACATCCACACTAGACCAGATAATTTTGAAAACACCGGTTTCGCATAAAAACGATAGGTGTCCACACTAAGCGTTTTTGAAATACTTCTGTCCACATTAAAACAGATATTTCGGCGAATCTCAGTTACAGTTCAGTTACAGACTAGAAAAACTTAAATAACAGACAGCAGTTGGCTCTCACGCAGGAGGACTTAAAACTGAAAAAAAAACAAATACTGGAGCGTATGGAGGCAACTGACAGGGAGTTCACGGACAGTATGACCCAGCTGACGACAAACATTGAAGAACTGTCTTACTCTGTTGCATTAATAAAACCCCTTGTTAAATGTATAAAACATGCCTGCATCAGTATTATCTTGTATTTCCATACAATGTTACATTAGGATGTTACACATCTATTGTCAGAGAAGTACTTGCATAAATAGGTAAACCACCTTCGTACGAGCAAGGACAGAAAACAGGGCAAAGTGAGTATACTTATTTATTCAATAAGTTATGGATCAAAGTATTTGGTGAGTACATTTCTAACTCTTCTGGCTTCAGTCTCGTTGCCGTCCATTCTGAAATTGTTAGGTTGCGTTCAAGAAGACAATGAAATGGCGCGCTGCCATCAGCATCTGTTCCATCACGTCATGACAGCATTTTTAAACTTCTCCGGTTACCCTGACCACACTACTCCGACCAATCCGGTGTTTTCAAAGTTACACACTCTGGAGGGCGTTTTAGAAAAGCTCCGTTTTCAGGGGAGGAAAACGCTGTTTTAGTGTGGACGGAGGGTCAAAACGAAGAGAAAAAGCTTGGGTTACGGATTTATCCAGTCTAGTGGGGAGGTAACCTCAGATAGCAGTGAACACCTGCGTGGCTGTGCCCCTCAACAGTTACTCCATTTTGAGTACTATTGGGGGGGTGGGCACTGAGTCTGGCCCTGTGGCTCAGAAGAGTAGGGTACTGAAGAGAAACAGATAGGTGATTCTCTTTAGTCAGGGGAACAGATAGGCGATTCTGTGGACATAAAAAAGGAAACAGTGATGGTAGTTTGTCTCCCAGGTAACAGGATCCGAGATGTTTCTGAACACGTCCAAAATATCCTGAAAAGGGAGGGTGAGCAGCCAGAAGTGGTGGTACATATTGGTACCAACAACATGGGAAGAAAAAGGGAGGAAGTCCTGAAAAAAAATTACAGGGAGTTGGGAAGGAAGCTGAGAAGGAGGACGTCAAGCGTAGTAATCTTGGAATTACTGCCTGTGCCCCACAACAGTGAGGATAGGAATAGAATGAGGTGGCAGATAGATGCATGGCTGAAGGATTGGAGCAGGGGCAGGGATTCAGATTTCTGAATAATTAGGACCTCTTTTGGGGCAGGTGGGAGATGTACCAAAGGGACAGGTTCTACTTGAATCCAAGGGGGACCAATATCCTAGCGGGCAGATTTGCTGGAGCTGTTGGGAGTGGTTTAAACTATTATGGTAGGGGGATGGGAATCAGGATGATACAGCTGAGGATGGGCCAGGAAGTTTACAAGTTGATGATGGGTCTAACATGAATGTAAGGAAGGACAAGCCAATGAATGGATGCAAATGCAGGCAGAGCAAAGAATTAAATTGTACCACAGAGACAAAATTCAAAAGGACAAAGAATGCAGGACTGAACATGCTGTATTTAAATGCGCGTAGCATTCGGAATAAGGTGGATGAACTTGTGGCACAATTAGAGATTGGTTGGTATGACATTGTGGGCATTACTCAGTCGTGGCTGAAAGAAGTCCATAGTTGGGAGCTTAAGATTAAAGGATATACTTTGTATCGAAAGGCATAGGTGGTGGTGTGGCTCTGTTGGTAAGAGATGGAATTACATCTTTTGAAAGAGGTAACATAGGGTCAGAGAATGTTGAACCTTTGTGGGTGAAGTTAAGAAGTTGCAAGATTTAAGAAAACCATTATGGGAATCATATATAGGCCTCCAAATAGTAGCCAAAATGTGGGGTTGAGATTGCAAAGGGAGCTGTAAAAAGTAATAAGGGTAATGACACAATTGTAATGGGGAACTTCAATATGCAAGGGGATTGGAAAAATCAGGTTGGTGTCAGATCTCAAGAAAGGGAATTTGTCGAGTGCCTACAAGATGGCTTTTTAGAGCAGCTTGTGCTTGATATTTCCTGATTGATTAAACAATATGGTAAGAAGGCAGGTGATGGGGTTGAGTGGGATCTGGGATCAGCCATGATGGAATGACGGAGCAGACTTGTGTACAATGTCCAGTGTATGTTACTCAAAATGGTTTCTTTGGTTTGTTAAGAGTAGGAATGCTTCTTTGTCTGATAAGTGTTTCTCTCGCAGTTGTTTAGCTTTAGACTTGCTGATATGGGGATTGTATTCATTTGTTAACCAATGGGGAATGTTATTTTGTCTTGTGAGGCTGGGAACTTGGGGGTTTTCGCGGTTTTTTCAGAGGAGTCGGGAAGGAGATGCCGAGGAAGGTGGACGTGCGCTGCACTGCTTGGTTGACCACCGGGGTGGTCCCAGGTGCAAGGATGTGGAGGTTGGAGGAAAGTGACGAGGGGTCGAATGGTTTGATGGTTGAGCTCCAACTATGTGCACTAAACTGACTGAACTTTGATAAGTTGGCGCCTTTTACTTTTTCTTTTCTTTCATATATACTGTATTGCATAGTACTCTTTTAGTTTTAGTAAAATCTTTAAAGTGTATTTCATAACAGTATCTGGTGTGAGTTTGATACTGTGTGTGTGCGCGCGGCATAAATTTGATTCCCACAGCACCTGCGTGTACAGGAGGTGGGGTTGGTGAGTGGCTGGATCTCCTTTTCCCCTAGACATATATCAGCCTGTTGGGTGAGTGTTACACTTGATAGGCTGAATGGCTTAATTCTGCTCCTATGTCTTATGGTTTTAAAACCGGGGACATAGACTTAGGGTGAAAGGGGAAAGATTTAAAAGGTATCCAAGAGACAAGTTGAGCACACAGAGGGTGAAGAGTATATGGAATAAGCTGTCAGAGGAAGTGGTTGAGGTGGGTACAATAGTATCATTTAAGAAGCACTTGAATAGATACATGGTGGAGTGGGGCTTAGAGTGATATGGGCCGAACACAGGAAATTGGGACTAGCTGGTTGGACACCATTGTCAGCATGTATTTATTGGACCGAAAGCTCTATATCTGTGCTGCATTGCTCTGTGATGTATTGGAAAGCTTGCTTTCTTTAATAGCAATAAAGGTGGCCATGATCATCAAAGTGATGAAGAGAGTTATTGCAAGTGTGATGTAATTTTAAAGTAAAGAAGCCATTACCCAAATGTAGTGAGGAGAGAGGATCATGGCAAAAAAGGAAGCTGGAGAGGTCCTGGGCAAAGTGATTGGCAGGTGAGGAAAAGAGAAGAAGCAAGAGAGACCAGAGTGCAGAAATGAAGAAGAGGGAACATTTACCAGAAATTGGAGAACGTATTGGTCATGCCATCATGTTGGAGGCTACTTTCATTCTGGGCCCCAAATAGTCCTTCCAGGAGAGGCAGCATTTCCCCTGCGAATCTGTCGGGTCATTTGCTGTATTCAATGTTCCGGATGTGGCCTTCTCTACATTGGTGAGACCTAATGTAGATAAAGGGACTGCTTTGTCAAGTACCTTTGCTTCAACTGCAAAAAGTGGAATTTCCCTATGCCCAACCATTTTAATTCCAATCCCCATTCCCATTCTGACATGTCAATCCATGGCTTCCTCTGCTGCCACAATGATGCCACTCTCAGGTTGGAGAGGCAACACCTCATATTCCATCTGGGTAACCTCCAACCTGAGGGCATGAATATCAATTTCTCCAACTTATGGTAATTTTTCCCCTTTCCCACTTCCCTCTTCTTCAATTCCCCAAACTGGCCCCCTCTTACCTCTTCACCTACCTAGCACTTACCGCTGAAACACTTACTTCTTCACTTTCTCCCATGGTCCACTCTCCTCTCCTATCAGATTCATTTTTCTCCATCCCTTTATTTTTTCCACCTATCACCTCCCAGCTTTTTACTATGTCATGATCTCTCACCCACCCACCTGGCTTTACCTATCACCTTCTATATTGCCCTCTTTTCCCTCCCCCATCTTCTTATTCTGCCTTCTTCCCACCTCCTCTCCAGACCTGGTGAAGGGTCATAGCCTAAATCATTGACTGTTTATTCCTCTCCATTGATGCTGCCCGACCTGCTGAGTTCTTCCAGTACTTTGTGTATGTGTTGCTCTGGATTTCCAGCATCTGTAGAATCTCTTGTGTTTAAAAAAATGTGTTGTAATCAGGTAGGAGATACAGAAGCCTGAAGGCCCACACTCAGCAATTCAGGAACAGCTTTTTCCTCTCTGCCATCCGATTCCTAAATGGACATTGAAGCTTTGGACACTACCTCACTTTTTTAATATAGAGTATTTCTGTTTTTTTGCACATTAAAAAAATCTATTCAATACATGTAATTGATTTACTTGTTTATTATGTTTTATTTTATTTATTATTTTTTCTCTCTGCTAGATCATGCATTGAACTGATGCTGTTAAATTAACAAATTTCATGTCACATGCTGATGATAAACCTGATTCTGTAACTGTGAGATTCAGATGGAAGAATGAAATTAAAAACATACTAGAAACACTGAGTTAGCATCACGATGAGAGGTAAAACAGAGGTAACGTTGTAGTTGTGATACAAACAAGAAAGGCTAGTCTTGTTGAATTGTTGAGTCTGATATTAAAGTCGGAGTGGACTTTATTGTCAGATGCCCAAGTACATGTACACAGGTGCATTGGAAAAAGTTACAGCAACATCACAGCCACAGGCACCATTCACACAGAAAGCATAAATTAAGCATGAATTATACACCATTTTTTAAAAGAAAACAACATTAGAACAAAAAATAAACTCCTTTCCTGATAAATGTGGTCATAGTTTTGTTAAAATGTAGAGATTGGGGGTTTTCTGATTGGTTTAAGAACCAAATGGTTGAAGGGAAATTGTCTTTCTAGAGCCTGGTGTGTGGGACTTCAGGCTTCTGTACCTCCTGCCCGATGGCATGGCATGAATAGTGGAGATCTTTGATGGTTGCCTTCTTCAGGCAGTGCCCTCTGTAAGTATCACCAGTGGGAGTGGGGATGTCCCGAAGTCTCAAATATTGCAATGTACCAAGACAGAAATTCATGTATTGTTCCTTGGGCTTGCTTTGGGCTTTGTTGTCACAGGCAGAGAGATGAGAATAGGAATGGGATGGAGAATTAAACTGACAAACAAGTTTGGGGTGTTATGACCCCAGCCCCCTCCTTTGTGAGATTCGCAAGAGCCCTAGACAAGGGGGGGGGGTCAAATGACCCAAGAGAGAGAGGGAGACGTGCTGAAGACCACGTTCCCCCGGGAAGCAGAATAAAGCGACTCTTTGACTATTGTCTCATGAAGACCACGTGTAGAGCCCTCGGGCAAAGTGGGCTGGTCGCTCAACAAGACAAAAACCTCGGACGTAGCCATTGTCTGGGGAGATACCTTTGTGAGATAAGGAACTGGCCTACTTGCAAAATCTCAGGGCAATGTGAGATGGGCGATGGGGGAAGGATTGCCTCGCCCCCCCCACCCTGATGGACATCTACAACCCTGCCAGTCCAGATAAAAGGTGGGCTGCCGAGGCGGGGCGCCAGACGCACCAGAAGATACGCGAGAATTCCTGCGACTGCGTTTAGAGAGCGACAGCCGGTGGTGGGGTTCGTGTGCGTCCTTCCCTTGCCTGGGATTGGCGACATCACCACGGAAGAATGGCCTAGCTACAGGGGAAGCCACAGATGAGAGTCCATTCCCCAACGAGACTTCCGACTACCTCCTACAGGTTGGAAAAACTGTTGGGTAAATGTTTCATTCTCTCTCTCTCTTTCTAACAAAAGTGCACCAACGCGACATCACGACAACGGCAGCGGGTGGAACTGCAGTGACCGCAAAAAAGACTTTTGAATATCCAGTAAACAATATATATCTACATTACCCCTAGACAACTGTAGAGCTTATTTCTGATTGATTATTACTATACCTGTGCTTTAGATTGAGTTGTGACGACGTATATGATCTGAATGTTTTGTATTAACCATACGTTTGTGCCCCTTTATAAATAAAAACGTTTGAAAATAGTAGCATCAGGCTTCGGTGGCTCCATCTATCTTTGCTGGAAAACTACCCGGTTACTGGGGAACGTAACAGGGGTGAGTGGGATCTTTGGTTATGCTGGCTATTTTACTGAGTACCACCTATGCTGTCTCTGCTAAATCCTTCACATTCAAGGAATAAGGAAACATCGTGAGCATTGAGCTAAATCACATGGTTCTGTTGGGCAGACGACACAGTTCACATGCATTGAACCAGATTCCTGAAATAGAGTGTGTATTTCAACTTATCTCATGAGAAAATTTTATCAGCAGACAACAAATGATTCTCAGAGGCTTTTTGTAAAAGTGCAAAATTCCCACTGACTCCCGCAATTCCTTGGTTCTGCTAAAAGTGGGGAACGAACATTATGGATAGCTTTGGGAACCTGTACTCCACACATTGGATGCAATTATAAGCCCGACTCAAACAGTGAATGGAATGCACCCCCCTCAAATCATCCACCTCCCCATCCTATCCACATATCCTGCCCAATCCGTGGAAGATTCTGAGGTTCAGTTCCTGCTGCTGTCTGTAAGGAGTTTGTACATTCTCCCATGACCACATGGGTTTCTTCTGGGTGCTCGGACACGTGGGTTGGGGTCAGTAGGTTGTGGGCATACCATGTTAGCACCGGAAGTGTGGCGTCACTTGCAGGCTGCTCGGCACAATCCTTGTTGATTTGATTTGATGCAAACAACGTATTTCACTCTGTTTTGATGTACGTGTGACAATAAAGCTGATTTTGAATTATCAGAGTAATCTTGTCATAGTTAGCTGCATTCCGGGTCACCTGATGAACATCAATGAGCAACTTGACTTGTGATTCTTCCATTAACTTTGTCAATTGCAAGTTGTATTGTGTAGGTTCAGCTTTGCTGATGTTTTTCTTGGAGCTTTTGCCAGAATCTGCCCTTCTGAAATACCAATAAGTTTTGCTGATGTTCCCCATAGGCAAACGGCTGCCCGGGTTCCAGGGTCTTTTTCTATGACGTGGAGACTGATACAGTAAACTACTTTGACTTTGAAACTGCCAAGCCAAGCAATGAAAACTGTTCCATGCCTTGTTTGGAAGAGAGTGATATAGAAAAGTAAGTATGTTTGAAGGTGTTGCTGCCTGAGAGGGAAATTAATTCTGCCAGGCATTGGAAGCTTAAGGCTACACAAGGATTGTTTATTAATGGTATTTCTTGCACAGAAGCAGAATCAGGTGTAATATCGCCGGCATATGTTGTGAAATTTGTTGTTTTGTGGCAGCAGTGCATTGCGATACATAATTTAAAAACTAAAAATTACAATAATAAATTTATTTATTTATTTATATAAATAAAGTAAGTAGGGCAAAAAAAAGTGAGGTAGTGTTCATGGGTTCATTGCCCATTCAGAAATCTAATGGCAGACAGATAGAAGGTGTTCCTGAAACGTTGAGTGTGTGTCTTCAGGTTCCTGTGCCTCTTCCTTGATGGTAGCAGTGAGATGAGGGCATATCCTGGGTGATGGGGGCTTAATGATAGATGCCACCTTTTTGAGGTATGAAGGAAGTGATGAGTTGGAGGATTACAATGAATGACATATTGGGGTGGAGGGAGGTGGTTTACTTGTGCAGTGAAGTAGAGTTTGTTTTATACCACAGGTGACTTCTAAGCATGAGACTAGAGTCACAACTCAGTAGGTCAGGTCGTTCAGGTATCTGTGATTTTTAAAAATCATTTGGATGAGAAGGTCACACACACACACCATTGGAAGAACTCAGCAGGTCAGGTAGTGTCTGTGATTTTTAAAAATCATTTGGATGAGAAGGTCACACACACTGTTGGAAGAACTCAGCAGGTCAGGTAGTGTCTGTGAAGTTTATAAATCATTTGGATGAGAAGGTCACACACACTGTTGGAAGAACTCAGCAGGTCAGGTAGTGTCTGTGAAGTTTATAAATCATTTGGATGAGAAGGTCACACACACTGTTGGAAGAACTCAGCAGGTCAGGTAGTGTCTGTGAAGTTTATAAATCATTTGGATGAGAAGGTCACACACACTGTTGGAAGAACTCAGCAGGTCAGGTAGTGTCTGTGGAGAGCAGTGAAGAGAATGAAAGGTTCCTGATGAAAGGTTTCAGCCCAAAACATTTGCTCTGTGCCTGACCTGCACAATTCTTCAAGCATTTTATGTGTGTTCCTCTGGATTTCCGGCATCTGCAGATGTAGAATCGTGTGTGGGGAAAAAATGGGTGGGTTTGTAATAAACAAGAGAAAGTCTGCTGATGCTGGAAATCCAAAGCTACACACAGAAAATGCTGGAGGAACTCAGCAAGTCAGGCAGCTTGGAAAAGTAGAGGAAGGAGGCTAGCTAAAAGGTGATAGGTACAGCCAGGAGTGTTGGAAAGGTACAGGGCTGGAGAAGAAGGAATTTGATAGGAAAGGTGAGTGCACAATAGGAGGGAGGGGAAGGAAGTGGTAGGTAGGTGAGAAGAGGTAAAAGGTCTGTGGGGAGTAGAAGAAGAGGGGAGAGGGAGGGAACAATTTTTTGACCAGAAGGAGAAACTGATATTTGACAAGGACCCCACGAGAGACTCATCCAGAAAGTCATGAGGCATGGGATCAGTGGAACCTTAGCTGTTTGGATAAAAAATTGGCTTACAGAAGAAAGCAGAGTGTAGTAGTGGAAGGAAAGTATTCTGCCTGGGGGTCAGTGACTAGTGGAGTGTTGCAAGGATCTGTCCTGGGACCCCTGCTCTTTGTGATTTTTATAAATGACCTGGATGTTTGCAGTTGACACGAAGATTGGAGGAGTTGTGGATGGAGCTGTAGGTTGTCAAAGGTTACAAGAGGATATAGACAGGATGCAAAGTTGGGCAGAAAAGTGGCAGATGGAGTTCAATCTGGATAAGTGTGAGGTGATGCATTTTGGAAGGGCAAACCAGAAGGCTGAGTACAGGGTTAATGGTTGGTTACTTAAGAGTGTGGATGAACAAAGGGACCTTGGGGTTCAAATCCATACATCCCTCAAGGTCGCTGCACAGGTTGATAGGATAGTTAAGAAGGCCTATGGGATGCTAGGCTTTAATAGGGGGATTGAGTTCAAGAGTAGAGGGGTCATGTTGCAGCTCTACAAATCTCTGGTGAGACCACACTTAGAGTATTGTGTTCAGTTCTGGTCACCTCATTATAGGAAGGATGTGGATGCTATGGAGAGGGTGCAGAGGAGATTTACCAGGATGTTTCCTGGATTGGAAAACAAGTCTTATGAGGCAAGGTTAGCAGAGCTGGGACTTTTCTCTTTGGAGCGTAGAAGAATGAGAGGGGACTTGATAGATGTCTACAAGATTATGAGAGGCATAGATAGAGTGGATAGTCAGTACCTTGTTTCCCAGGGCACCAATAGCAAACACCAGAGGGCATATGTACAAAATTAAGGGAGGGAAGTTTGGGGAGACATCAGGGGTAAGTTTTTTTACACAGAGGGCTGTGAGTGCCTGGAATGACTTGTCAGGGATGGTGGTGGAGGCTAAAGCATTAGGGGTATTTAAGAGCCTCTTGGACAGGCACATGGATGAAAGTAAAATAGAGGGTTACGGGGTAGTGTGGGTTTCGTACTTTTTTTAAAGGATTATATGGGTCGGCACAACATCAAGGGCTGAAGGGCTTGTACTGTGCTGTAGTATTGTAGTGTTCTAGTGATATTCATATCATCAGGCCAGCTGGAATATAAGGTAACACACACAAAAAATGCTAGAGGAACTCAACAGGCCTGGCAGCATCTATGGAAAAGAGGACAGTCGACATTTATGGTTGAGACCCTTCGGCAGGATTGGAGCAAAAAAGATGAGTGGGTTTAAAAGGAGGAGAGAAACACCAAATGATAAGTGAAACCAGGAAGGGGAGGAAAGAAGTAAAGAGCTGGGAAGTTGATTGGTGAAAGAGATACAGGGCTGGAGAAGGAGGAATCTGACAGGCCATGGAAGGGAGAAGAGGGGAGGGGGGCACCAGAGGGAGGCGATGGGTAGGCAAAGAGATGAGGTGAGAGAAGGAAAAGGGGATGGGGAATGGTGAAGGGAGGGCATAACAGGAAGTTTGAGAAATCGATGTTCATACCATCAGGTTGGAAGCTGCCAGACAATATAAGGTGCTGTTACTCTGACCTGAGTGTGGCCTCATCACGATAGTAGGATTGACATATGGGAGTGGGAAGTGGAAATAAAATTGGTGACCATCCAGAGATCCCGCTTCTTCTGGCAGACTGAGCAGGATGCTTGGCGAAGCGGTCTCACCCATATACAGGAGGCCACACTGTGAGCACCAGACACAGTATATGACCCCAACAGACTCACAGGTGAAGTGTCACCTCAGCTGGAAGGACTGTTTGGGGCCCTGAATGGTAGTGAGGGAGGAGGTGTATGGGCAGGTTCAGCACTTATTCCGCTTTGCAGGAGGGAGATTGATGGGGAGGGATGAATGGACAAGGGAATCGCATAGGGTGTGATCCCTGCAGAAAGCGGGAAGTTGGGGGGAAGAGAAGATGTGCTTGGTGGTGGGATCCCATTGGAGATGGCAGCAGCTCCAGAGAATAATGTGCTAGACACAGAGGCTGGTGGGGTGGTACGTGAGGACAAGAAGAAACCTATCCCTGGTAGAGTAGCAGTTGGATGGGGTAAGAGCAGATGTGCATGAAATGGAAGAGATGTGGTTGAGGGCAGTGTTGATGGTGGAGGAAGAGCAGCCTCTTTGAAAGAATTAAGAGAAGAAGATGACATTTTTACAAGTAACAAGGTGGGAAGACGTGTAGTCCAGGTAGCTGTGAGTGCCCGTGGGTTTGTAATAGATATCAGTATATAAACTGTCTCCAGAGATAGAGACAGAGAGATCAAAAAAGGGGAGGGAGGTGTTAGAAATTCGAGGGCAGAGTGGAAGTTGGAGGCAAAGTTGATGAAGTTGACGAGCTCAGCACGGGTGCAGGAAGCAGCAGCAATGCAGTCATGGATGTAGTGTAAGAAAAGTTGGGGAGTGATATCGGTATAGGCTTGGAACATAGACTGTTCCATGTAGCCGACATACAGGCAGGCACAGCTGGGACCCATGCAAGTGCCCATGGCTCCACATTTTGTTTGAAGGAAATGGGAAGAGCCAAAGGAGAAATTATTAAGGGTGAGAACAAGTTCTGTTAGATAGAGGTGAGTGGTGATGGAGGGGAACTGGTTGGGTCTGCTGTGTAGAAAGAAACAGAGAGCTTTGAGGTGGATTGGGACTGGACATCCATAGTGGGGGAAAAAAAATGATGGGGACCAAGGACTTGAAATCATTGAAAAGATCCAGAGGGTGTGAAGCGTAAAGGACATAGGTAGGAAGAAACTGAACTGGGGGGGGGTGGGAATAAGACAGAGTTGAAGTATGCAGATATGAATTCAGTGGGCGGGGCATGAACAAGCTGAAACAATGGGTCTACTTGGACAAGCAGGTTTGTGCATCTTGGGTAGGAGGTAGAAATGTGGGGTGTGGGAACTAAGAAGTTAGTGGCAGTGGATGTGAGATGTAAGGTGTTGCTCCTCCTCCCTGAGGGTGGCCTTATCTTGGCACAAGAGGAGGCCATGGACTACCATTTTGGTCTGGGAATAGGAATCGGAATTAAAATGTTTGGCCACTGGGGAGTTCTGCTTTTGGCAGATGGAGCTGGGATGCTCAACGAAACAGTCCCCCAATTTATGACGGTTCTCGCCAATGTAGAAGTGACTGAACACAATAGATGACCCTGGCAGATTTGCAGGTTTACAGATGACACAAAGTTTCATCTGGGTTAGTAAGTTGGTAGATGGCACTGAGGTCAGTGGTCTTGTGGATAGTTTGTCATGGATTACAAAAAAGATACAGCCAGGATACAGAAACACAAGAGATGAAGGGTCTCAGCCTGAAACATTAATTCTTTACTCCCCTCCATAGATGCCGCTTAATTTGCTGAATTTGTCCAGTGTTTTGTGTATATTGCTCTAGATAGGGTGCAGAGCTGGACAGAGAAATGGCAGATGGAGTTCAATCCAGAAATGTGTGAATTGATGCACTTTAGAAGATCAGACTTGAAGATGGTGTACAAGGTTAATGCCAGGATTCTTAGCAGTGTGGAGGAACAGGGGATTCTGGGATACTAGTCCATAGATCCCTCAAAGTTGCCACATAAGTGGATAGAATGGTTAAGTAGGTGTATGATGCATTAGCCTTCATTAGTTAGGGGATTGAGTTGAAGAGCTACAAGGTAATGTTGCAGCTCTATAAAGCTCTGGTGAGACCACACTTGGAATATTGTGTTCTTTCTGGTCACCTCATTTTAGGAAGGATGTGGAGGCTTTAGAGAGAGTGCAGAGCAGATTTAACAGGATGCTGACTGGGCTAGTGTCTGATGCAGAAAGGTTTAGTGAGCTAGGGCTTTCCATTTTTAGTAAAGGAGGATGAGAGGTGACTTGATAGAGGTGTTACAAGGTTATGAAAGGCACAGATAGAGTGAACATCTAGCACCTTTTTTCCAGAGTGGCAATGACAAATACCAGAGGACGTCCTTTTAAGGTGAGTGGAGGAAAGTTTGGGAGAGAGGTCAGAGGTAGGTTTTTTACAGAGAGTGATAAGTAGCTGGAATGTGTTGCCTGAGATGGTGGTAGTGGCTAATATAAAAGGGAGATTTAAGAGTCTCTGAGATGGGCACATGAGTGAAAAACAAATGGAGGGATATATACTGGGTAGGTTGGAAAGGTTACATTGATCATGGAGTTAGTTTATATAGGTCAGCACAACATCTTGAGCCAAAGGATTTGAACTGTCGATATTGTTCTATATTCAATGGGGCTAGTTTCCATTTGACCATCTATGTATAATATTGCAGCAACTAAGAGCTCGTTAACTAATCAAACACAGCCAAAAGCACTTCAGTCATGTGTGGAACATGTGATTAACTCTGCAGAGGACTTTCTGAGATGCACAAGCTGATGGGTCGCTATCCAACCAGTCACTTCTGGGATCAGAATGAGCCCAAACTGTTTGTGTGCGAAGCATCTTTGGCTGCTTCAACAACAAGGCAGTCAAACGTTACTGCCAGCATGGAGACCAGTTCCACAGAGTGCAAGGTAGGTATCTGACTACAGCATCATGGAATAATTCCAGTGACTTGCTCTTTCTAACATAAAGCTCCATGAATAGTAATCACGAGGTTAAATTCCATGAAGATTGCTGAAGGTTTTGATATGAAACGTGGTTAGCATCCACGTAGTAAATCAAATAAGCTGGATATTTGGAGAGAAGCTTCAATTTTGAAGTTTTACATCAGAACCTTTGGTAATGTATTTGGGTGGTTTGAAAGGTAGAGTCACAGAGCACTACCGCACAGAAATAGACCCTTTGGCCTATCTAGTATGTGCTAAAGTGATATTGTGCTGGTCCAATTGACCCGAGTCTGGACCATAGCCCTCCATACCCCTCCCATCCATGTACGTCTCCAAAAGTCTCTTAAATGTTGAAATTGAACTCCCATTCACATTTTGCACAGGCAGCTTGTTTCAAAGTTGCACTACCCTCTGAGAGAAGTAGTTCCCCCTCAGTTCCCCCTTAAATATTTCACCTTTTGCCCTTAACCCATGACCTCTGGTTCTACTTTCATCCAACCTCAGTGGAAAAAGTCTACTTGCATTTACCCTTTCTATACTCATAATTTTATATACCTCAGTCAAATCTCTCCTCATTTTCCTTGTCTCCAGAGAATAAAGTCCTAACCTATTCAACCTTTCCCTATAACTCAGGTCCTGAAGTCCCAGCAACATCCTTGTAAATTTTCTCTGTTCTTTTTCAACCTTATTAATATCTGTAACGCAGGAAGATTCTGTTGTGATAGTAGTGATTGCTAGTGATAGCTCTCCTAATGATACCGCACCTTTGTTTGTGGATGACCCACTCTCAGTTTACAACAAATCAAACCTCCACATTGTGCTGTTTTAACTTGTTTCCTGTTGCACACTCTTATTCCAACAGGTGGATGTCATGGTGATATCATTCTTCAGCACACAGGAGCATGGCCTCTTGCTGCAGGACATTTTTCCCAAGATGGAATCCCATGAGGCTTTGCTGGGCCTAGAGGTCCCGTATTATTATTTCTCCAAAAAGGTAAGGAGAAGGGCCCAACTCTTAACAAAGTCCACCTAATAATTTATACGCACTTCACCTTCACAAAAATATTCAGATGTTTCAAATGGCTTCTATGTAGGAAATCCCACAGGATCAGGGATGACTTACTTCAACCTTAGATTTTGGAGGTTCATGTGAGATGAATATGGAAACTGTAAACTCTGGTCACAAGACCATAAGACCTATGAGCGGGAAAAGGCCATTCAGCCCATTGAATCTGCTTCACCATTCGATCATGTTTGATTTACTATCCATTTCAATGTCATTCTCCTGTATTCTCTCTGTAACATTTGACACCTTGACCAATCAAAAATCTATCAACTTCCACTTTAAATATACCCAATGATTTTGCCTCCACAGCCATATGTGGCATTGAATTCCACAGATTCGCCATCCTTTGGCTAAGACCGTAGACTATAAGACCACGCGATATAAGAGCGGCATGAGGCCATTTCGCCCATTATGTCTGCTCCACCATTTCATCGTGGTTGATCCAATTTTCTTCTCAGCCCCAATCTTCTGCCTTCTCCTCATTTCCTTTCAGGCCTTGACCAATCAAAAATCTATCAACTTCTACCTTAAAGATACATAAAGGCTTGGCCTCCACAGCTGTCTCTGGAAAATAATTCCACAGATTCATCACTCTGTGCCTAAAGAAATTCCTCTTCATCTCCGTTCTAAAAGGATGCTCTTCTATTCTGAGGCTGTGTCCTCTGGCAACCTGTGCCAACCAGCCGAAAGTATTCAAGGACATTTTCAACCTCTCACTGCTATGGGCGAAAGTTCCCACTTGCTTCAAAGAGGCAACAATTATACCAGCGCCTAAGAAGAATAATGTGAGCTGTCTTAATGACTATTGCCTGGTAGCACTCACATCTACAGTGATGAAATGCTTTAAGAGGTTGTCATGACTAGACTGAACTCCTGCCTCAGCAAGGACCTGGACCCATTGCAATTTGCCTATCATCACAATAGGTCAATGGCAGATGCAATCTCAGTGGCTCTTCACACGGCTTTAGACCACCTGGACAACATAGACAGCTATGTCAGGATGCTGTTCATCGACTACAGCTCAGCAATTTAATACCATCATTCCCAGAATTCTGATTGAGAAGTTACAGAATCTGGGCCTCTGTACCTCCCTCTGCAATTGGATCCTAGACTTCCTAACCAGAAGACTTCAGATTGACATCTCCTTCTCGCTGACAATCAACACTGGTGCACCTCGGGTGTGTGCTTAACCCATTGCTCTGTTCTCTTTATACCTATGACTGTGTGATTAGGCATAGCTCAAATACCATCTATAAATTTGTTGATTGAAGTTCAGATGGAGACGAGAAAGCATATGGGGACAAGATATGCAGAGAAATTACTTTAGTCAGAGGGTGGTAAATCTGTGGAATTTGTTCCAACGAGCGGCTGTGGAGGCCAAGTCATTGGGTGTATTTGAGGCAGAGATAGATAGGTTCTTGACTAGTCAGGGCATCAAAGGGTATGGGGTGAAGACAGGGGAGTCGGGATGACTGGAAGAATTGGATCAGCCCATGATTGAATGGCAGAGCAGACTGGACGGGCCGAATAGCCTACTTCTGCTCCTATATCTTATGATATGCCAACTAGTGAAGTGGTGTTGTAGCAACAACTTTGCACCCAATGTCAGTAAGACGAAAGAGCTGATTGTGGACTTCCAGAAGAGTAAACCAAAGGAACACATACCAATTCTCATAGAGGTATCAGAAGTGGAGAGAGTGAGCATTTGAAGTTCCTGAATGTCAAGATCTCTGAGGACCTAACCTGGTCTCAGCACATCAGTGCAGTTATAAAGGAGGCAAGACAGTGGCTATACTTCATTAGGACATACAAACAAGCTAGATGAACTCAGCAGGTCGGGCAGCATCTGTTGAAATGAGCAGTCAACGTTTCGAGCCGAGACCCTTTGTCAGGACCCTTCATTAGGAGTTTGAAGAGATTTGGTATGTCAACAAATACACTCAAAAACTTCTATAGTTGTTCCATGAAGAACATTCTGACAGGCTGCATCACTTGTCTGGTATGGAGGGGCTACTGCGCAGGACCAAAAAGAAGCTGCAGGAAGTTGTAAATCTAGTCAGCTCCATCTTGGGTACTACCCTACAAAGTACCCAGGACATCTTCAGGGAGCAATGTCTCAGAAAGGCAGTATCCATTATTGAGGACCCCCAGCACCCAGGGCATGCCCTTTTCTCATTGTTACCATCAGGTAGGAGGTACAGAAGCCTGAAGGCACACACTCAGCGATTCAGGAACAGCTTCTTCCCCTCTGCCATCCGATTCCTAAATGGACATTGAACCCTTGGACACTACCTCACTTTTTAAATATATATTATTTCTGTTTTTGCATGATTTTTAATCTATTCAATATATGTTACTGTAGTTGATTTACTTATTTCTTATTTTTTTTCTTCCACTGTATTTTGTTTTACATTGAACTGCTGCTGTTGCTAAGTTAATAAATTTCACGACATATGCTGGTGATAATAAACCTGATTCTTATTCTGGTCTTAGACTCTCCCACCATAGAAAACATCCTCTCCACATCCTCTCTGTTGAGGCTTTTTACCATTTGATAGATTTCAATGAGGTCACCCCTCATTCTTCTGAATTCTAGTGAATACAGGCCCAGACCCATCAAGTGCTCTTCATATGACAAGCCATTCAATCTTGGAATCATTTAAGTGAACCTCCATTGAACCCTCTCCAGTCTCAGTACCTCCTTTCTCAGATAAGGGGCCCAAATCTGCTTACAATACTACAAGTGAGACCTCAGCAATGCTTTATAAAGTTTCAACATTACATCCTTGCTTTTATATTCTAGTCCTTTTGAAATGAATACTAGCATTACATTCTCCTTCCTCACCACAGATTCTATCTGCAAATTAACCTTTAGGGAATTGTACACAAGAACTCCAAAGTCTCTTTGCACCTCAGTTTTTGTGTATTTTCTCTCCATTTCAAAAATAGTCAACCCTTTCATTTCTTCTACCAAGGTGCATAACCATATACTTCCTGACACTGTATTCCATCTGCTATTTCTTTGTCCATTTTCTTATTCTGTCTAAATCCTTCTATAGCTCCTTTACTTCATCAAAACTACCTGCCTGTCCACCTATCTTCATACCGAAGAGATTTGTCAGGCAAGATTTGCCCTTGAGGAAACCATGCAGACTATGGCCTATTTTATCATGTGCCTCTAAGTACTCTGAGTCCTCATCCTTGATAATTGACTTGTGTAGGGGGCAGGGCTTCAGATTCCTGGATCATTGGGGCCTCTTCTGGGGGAGGTACGACCTATACAAAGAGGATGGGTTACACCTGAACCCAAAGGGGTCTAGTATCCTAGCGGGCAGGTTTAATAGAGCTGTTAGGGAGGGTTTAAACTAATTTGGCAGGGGGATGGGAACCAGAGTGATAGGGCTGAGGAAGGGGAAAACAGAAATAAATCAAACAGTGTGGAACAGAGATGATAGAAAGGACAGGCAGAAAATGGAGCATAATCACAGTCAGTGGCATGAGTTACAGGGCAATAGAGGCATGGTGCAGTTAAAACAGAAAACAACAAATACTGGACTGAAAGTGTTATATTTGAATGCACGCAGCATAAGAAATAAAATGGACGATCTTGAAATTCAGGTACAGATTGGCAAGAATGACGTTGTGGCCATCTCTGAAACTTGGCTAAAAAGATAGCTGCCATTGGGAGCTGAATGTCCAAGGATATACGGTGTATTGGAAAGATAGGTTAGTAGGCAGAGGGGGTGGTGTGGCTCTGTGTATAAGAAATAATATTAAATCATTAGAAAAGGATGACATAGAACCAGAAGGTGTAGAGTCTCTATGGGTTGAGTTAAGAAATGGCAAGGGTAAAAGGACCCTAATGACAGTTGTATACGGGTCTCCAAACAGCAGCCGGGATGTGGATTACAAATTACAGCAGGAGGTAGAAAAGGCATGTCAGAAAGGCAATGTCATGATAATCGTTGGGGATTTTAACATGAAAGTGGATTGGGAAAACCAGGCCACTACTGGACCTTGAGAGAGAATTTGTGGAACGTCTAAGGGATGGCTTTTTAACAGCTTGTTGTTGAGCCCACTTGGGGATCGGCAGTGCTGGATTGGGTGTTGTGCAATGATCTGCAAGTGATAAGAGAGCTAAAGGTTAAGGAACCCTTAGGGAACAGTGGTCACAATATGATCGAGTTCACATTGAAATTTGAGAAGGAGAAACTAAATTCCAGTGAGTCAGTATTTCAGTGGAATAAAGGAAATTACAGTGGCATGAGAGGGGAACTGGCCAAGGTTGACTGGAAAGGGACACTAGCGGGAAGGACAGCAGAGCAGCAATGGCTGGAGTTTCTGCGAAAAATGAGGGAAGTGCAAGACAGATATATTCCAAATAAGAAGAAGTTTTTGAATGGAAGAAGGACACTACCTTGGCTGACAAATGAAGTCAGAGCCAAAGTAAAAGCAAAAGAGAGGGCATACAAGGAAGCCAGAGTTAGTGGGAAGATAGAGGATTGGGAAATTGTTAAAAAATTTGCAGAATGAAACTAAGAAGGTCATTAGGAAGGAAAAGATGAATTATGGAAGGAAGCTGATGACTAATATCACAGAAGATACTAAAAGCTTTTTAAGTACATAAAGGGTAAAAGAGAGTTGAGGGTAGATATAGGGCCAATAGAAAATGATGCTGGAGATATGGTAATGAGAGACGAAGATATGGCAGAGGAACTGAATGCGTATTTTGCATCGGTCTTCTCAGTGGAAGACATCGGCAGTATATCGTACAGTCAAGAGTGTCAAGGAAGTGAAGCTTGTGCAGTGAAAATTATGACTGATAAGGTGCTCAGGAAGCTTAATGATCTGAGGGTACATAAATCTTCTGGGGCTGATGGAATCCCTCGGGTTCTGAAGGAAGTAGCTACAAAGATTGGGGAGGCATTAACAATGATCTTTCAAGAATTGATAGATTCTGGCATTATACCAGATGATTGGAAAATTGCAAATGTTACTCCGCTGTTTAAGGGTGGGAGACAGCAGAAAGGAAACTATAGACTTGTTAGCCTGACATCAGTGGTTGGGAAGTTGTTGGAATCGATAGTTAGGGATGAGATTACGGATTACCTGGAGGCACATGACAAGATAGGTCAGAGCCAGCATGGTTTCCTGAAAGGAAAATCCTGCCTGACTAACCTACTGCAATTTTTTGAGTAAATTACAAGTAGAGTAGACAAAGGAGATGTAGTGGATTTGGCATGTTTGGAATTTCAGAAGGCCTTTGTTAAGGTGCCGCACATGAGGCTGCTTAGCAAGATAAGAGCCCATCGAATTATAGGGAAGTTACTAGCATGGGTGGAGCATTGGCTGATTGGCAGAAAACAGAGAGTGGGAATAAAGGGATCCTATTCTGGCTGGCTGCCGGTTATCAGTGGAGTTCCAGAAGGGTTGGTGTTGGGACTGCTGCTTTTTACGATGTATGTCAATGACTTGGACTACGGTATTAATGGATTTGTGGCTAAATTTGCTGATGATACAAAGATAGGTGGAGGAGTGGGTAGTGTTGAGCAAACACAGAGCCTGCAGAAACTTAGATAGTTCATGGGGAATGAGCAAAGAAGTGGCAAATGAAATACAATGTTGGAAAGAGTATGGTCATGCACTTCAGTGGAAGAAATAAATGGGCAGACTATTATTTAGGTGGGGAGAGAATTCAAAATGGAGAGATGCAAGGGAACTTTGGAGTCCTTGTGCAGGATACCCTGAAAGTTAACCTCCAGGTTGAGTCGGTGGTGAAGAAGGTGAATGCAATGTTGGCATTCATTTTTGGAGGTATAGAAGATAAGAGTAAGGATGTGATGTTGAGGCTCTATAAGGCACTCGTGATACCACACTTGGAGTATTGTGTGCAGTTTTGGGCCCCTTATTTTAGAAAGGATATACTGACATTGAAGAGGGTTCAGAGAAGATTCACGAGAATGATTCCAGGAATGAAAGGGTTACTGTATGAGGAATGTTTATCAGCTCTTGGGCTGTATTCCCTGGAGTTCAGGAAAATGAGGGGGTGTGTGGAATGGGCTGCTGATGATGGTGGTGGAGGCGGATATGATAGGGTCTTTTAAGAGACTCCTGGTAGGTACATGGAGCTTAGAAAAATAGAGGCCTATGGGTAACCCTAGATAATTTCTAAAGTAAGTACATGTTCGGCACAGCTTTGTGGGCCAAAGGGCCTGTATTGTGCTGTAGGTTTTTTATATTTCTAAACATTCTGAATGTTAAACGGACTGAACAGATTAGATATGGCAAAGTTATTTCCCATGGTAGGGGAGTCTAGGACAAGAGGGTATGACTTCAGGTTTGATTGATGTCCATTTAGAACAGAGATGCAGAGAAATTACTTTAGTCAGAGGGTGGTAAATCTGTGGAAATTGTTGCTACAAGGGGCTGTGGAGGCCAAGTTTTTGGGTGTAGTTTAAGGCAGAGATTGATGGGTTCTTGATTAGCCAGGACATCAAAGGGTATGGGGAGAAGGCAGGGGAGTGGGGATGACTGGAAGAATTGGATCAGCCCATGATTGAATGGCAGAGCAGACTCAATGGGCCGAATGGCCTACTTCTGCTCCTATGTCTTGTGGCCTTATAGTCTTATAGAAACCATTCTGAGTTTGATAATTTTATCATTAGCCTCCTAGTACCTGGAAACGTCTTCCTTAATAATAGACTCCAACACTTTCCGAACACTGAGGTTAGGTTAACTGGCCTATAATTTCCTTTCTTTTGCCTTCCTCCTTTCTTAAAGAGTGGAATGACATTTGCAAGCTTCTAGTTCTCTGTGACCATGCCAGAATCAAGTTATTCTTGACTGATCACGAGCAATACAACCGTTATCTCTTCAGCAGCCTCTCTCAAGTCTCTGGAATGCGGTTCATCTGGTCCAGGTGACTTATCTACCTTAAGACCTTTGAGTTTACCTTGCACTTTTTCTTTTGTACTAGCAATGGCACTCATGCCAGCTCCCTAACCTCACGGGCCTCTGGCACACTGCTGGTGTCTTACACAGGGAAGACTGATGCAAAGTACCCATTAAGTTCATCTGCCATTTCTTTGTCCCCCATTACTACTTCAGCAACATCATTTTCCAGTGGTCCTCCCCATTTCTCTCTCTCCAACTGAAAAAACTAAGTCACAATAAATAGACAAGCACAATCAACCTAAGCTTATAACACACAAATAACTGCACTTTGCATATCTTTATTGAACACATTGTTTAATCATTCAGAGTCCAGGCTGGAAAAGTATGTAAACCCTTATATTTAATAAATGGTTGAATCTCCTTTAGCAGCAATAACCTTCACCAAACATTTCCTGTAGCTGCTGATGAGACTTACACCAGGGCAAGGAGGAATTTTAGATCATTCGTCCATATAAAACTGTTTCAGTTTATCTATCATCATGGACTCACCTTCACCACTGAGCAGGTGAGAAGGGCTCTGGGGAAACTGAAGCATTGAGACTGGATAGTGTGAGCCTCAAGGTCCTGAAGGAGTGTGCTGAGCAGCTGTGTGGCACTTCCATTGTATTCTGGATAATTTGACGTTAGGAATATTAAGCCTGCACTGCTCCCTGTTACAAATACAATTACCTTGGGGTGCACCTGGATGACGGACTTAAATGGAGCACCAGCACAGAGGCTGTGTGTAAAAAGGGCCTGCTTCGCCTTTCCTTCCTGAGGTCCTTTGGAGTGTGCAGTCCTCTCCTTCACACATTCTACCAGTCTGTTGTTGCCAGTAAAATCTTCCTTGTGGTGGTGTGCTGAGGCAATGGCATTAACATGAATGATGCCAACAGGCTCAATAAATTGATTGGAAAGGCTGGCTCTGTTATAGGAGTCAAACTGGACACACTGGAGGCTGTGGTAGAATAAAGGCCCTCTGGAAGATCCTGACAATTCTGGACAATCAACACACACAAAATGCTGGTGGAATGCAGCAGGCCAGGCAGCATCTATAGGAAGAAGTACAGATGACATTTCGGTCCAAGACGAAGACCAGCATTTTGTGTGTGTTGCTTGAATTTCCAGCATCTGCAGTTTTTCTCGTGTTTGTGTTTTTAAATTCTGGACAATGTTTCTCACCCTCTGCATGCCACCTTGGCTGAACAGAGGAGCACTTTTAGTAATAGACTCTGACAACTGTGCTGCTCCAAAGAGTGCAACAAGAGGGGATTCTTACCCTCAGCCATTAGGCTTTATAATGAGTCAACCTATAATACCTGTGGAAGTAATGACCCCCTCCTGTTAGATGTTTGAGGTAACTAATTTTTTATTCTTTCTTACTTCTTTTATAATATTGGTATATCTGTGGACTTGTACTGCTACTCTTGACACTATAATTTCCTTTGGGGTCGATAAAGTATCTCTCTATTTCTGGGATATCTTGCATGAACAGCTTTCTTCAGGTAATTTCAATTGGGTTAAGGTCAGCACTCTGACTTGGCCATTCCGAGTCTTTTTAGATCATTCTGTTGTTGATTTACTTTTGCGTTTCAGATAATTGTCTTGTTGCATCATCCAATTTCTATTAAGCTTCAGCTGACTGACTGCTACCCCGACATTCTCTTTTAAAAAAATGTCTTGAAACAACTTTGAATTCATTGTTCCTTCAATGATTGCAGGCTGTCCAAGCCCTGAAGCAGCAAAGCAGCCCCAAACCATAGAAACATAGAAAACCTACAGCACAATACAGGCCCTTCAGCCCACAAAGTTGTGCCGAACATGTCCTTACCTTTGAACTAGCTGGGCTTACCTATAGCCCTCTATTTTTCTAAGCTCCATGTAGCCATCTAGAAGTTTGTTAAAAGACCCTATTGGTTCCGCCTCCACCACTGCCGCCTGCAGCCCATTCCACACACTCACCACTTTCTGTGTTTTAAAAAAAAAACCTTACCCTTGACATCTCTGTACCTACTTCCAAGGACCGTAAAACTATGCCCTCTTGCACTAGCCATTTCAGCCTTGGGGGAAAAAGCCTCTGACTATCCACACAATCAATGCCTCTCATTATCTTGTACACCTCTATCAGGTCACCTCTTATCCTCCGTTGCTCCAAGGAGAAAAGGCCGAGTTCACTCAACCTACTCTCATAAGGCATGCTCCCCAATCCAGGCAACATCCTTGTAAATCTCCTCTGCATGCTTTCTGTGGTTTCCACATCCTTCCCATCCTTCCTGTAGTGAGGCAACCAGAACTGAGCACAGTACTCCAAGTGGAGTCTGACCAGGGTCCTATATAGCTGCAATATTACCTCTCAGCTCTTAAACTGAGTCCCACGGTTGATGAAGGCCAATGCACCATATGCCTTCTTAACCATAGAGTCAACCTATGTCCTATGGACTCAGACCCCAAGATCCTTCTGATCATCCACACTGCCAAGAGTCTTGCCATTAATGCTATATTCTGCCATCATATTTGACCTACCAAAATGAACCACCTCACACTTACCTGGGTTGAACTCCAAATGCCACTTCTCAACCCAGTTTTGCATCCTGTCAATCTCCTGCTGTAACCCTTGACAGCCCTCCATACTATCCACAACACCCCCAACCTTGGTGTCATAAGCAAATTTACAAACTCATCCCTCCACTTCCTCATCCAGGTCATTTATAAAAATCAGAGAGTAGGGGTCCCAGAGCAGATCCCTGAGTCACACCACTGGTCACTGGCCTCCATGCGGAATATGACTTGTCTACAACCACTCTTTGCCTTCTGTGGGCAAGCCAGTTCTCGATCCACAAAGCAATGTCCCCTTGGACCCCATGCCTCCTTACTTTTTCAATAAGCCTTGCATGGGGTGCCTTATCAAATGCCTTGCTAAAATCCATATACACGACATCTACAGCTCTACCTTCATCAATGTGTTTAGTCACATCCTCAAAAAATTCAATCAGGCTCATAAGGCACAACCTGCCTTTGACAAAGCCATGCTGACTATTCCTGATCATATTATACCTCTTCAAATGTTCATAAACCCTGCCTCTCAGGATCTTCTCCATCATCTTACCAACCACTGAGGTAAGACTCACTGGTCTATAATTTCCTGGGCTATCCCTACTCCCTTTCTTGAATAAGAGAACAACATCTGCAACCCTCCAATCCTCCAGAACCTCTCCCGTCCTCATTGATGATGCAAAGATCATCGCCAGAGGCTCAGCAATCTTATCCCTCGCTTCCCACAGTAGCCTGGAGTACATCCCATCCTGTCTCAGTGACTTATCCAACCTGATGCTTTCCAAAAGCTCCAAACGCATCCTCTTCCTTAATATCAACATGCTCAAGCATTTCAGTCCACTGCAAGTCATCCCTGCAATCACCAAGATCCTTTTCCGTAGTGAATACTGAAGCAAAGTATCCATTAAGTACCTCTGCTATCCCCTCCGGTTCCATACACACTTTTCCACTGTCACACTTGATTGGTCCTATTCTCTCATGTCTTATCCTCTTGCTCTTCACATACTTGTAGAATGCTTTTGGATTTTCCTTAATCCTGCTCGCCAAGGCCTGCTCATGGCCCCTTCTTGCTCTCCTAATTTCATTCTTCAGCTCCTTCCTACTAGCCTTATAATTTTCTAGATCTCTATCATTACCTTTTTTTTTAACCTTTCGTAAGCTTTTCTTGACTAGATTTTCAGCAGCCTTTGTACACCATGGTTCCTGTATCCTACCATCCTTTTCCTGTCTCATTGGAATGTACCTATGCAGAATACCATTCAAATATCTCCTGAAAGTTTGCCACAATTCTGCCATACATTTCCCTGAGTACATCTGCTCCCAATTTATATTTCCAAGTTCCTGCCTGATAGCTTCATATGTCTCCTTTCTCCAATTAAACATTTCCCTAACTTGTCTGTTCCTATCCCTTTCCAATGCTATGGTAAAAGAAATACAATTGTGATCGCCATCTCCAAAATGCTCTCCCACTGAGAGACCTGACACCTGACCAGGTTCATTTCCCAATACCAGATCAAGTACAGCCTCTCCTCTTGTAGGCTTATCTACATATTGTGTTAAGAAACCTTCCTGAACACACCTAACAAACTCCACCCCATCTAAACCCCTCACTCTAGGGCATATATGTCAAACTCAAGGCCGGCGGGCCAAATCCGGCCCGCGGTGGAATTATCTTTGGCCCACAAGATAATATCTAATTACTATTAAAGCTGGCCCCAGTAATCGAAGCGCCTATGGCGTATGATATGGCTAATGCTGAGTTTATTCAGGTACCAGGTTTTCAGGGTTTTTAGTGTTTATTCGGCAGTCTTCTTCATAAGAAACGGAATTTGTAAAGTGAAACACTTTGTAGTTATAGCAGAGACTGAGACACATGAGAGCAGGCTGAAAAAACGGAGGCAACGAAAGCTGCGTTCGCACGCATCCGACTGATCCGGCCCGCATGAAGCTGCATTTTGCTCAATCCGGCCCGTGACCTAAAATGAGTTTGAAACCCCTGCTCTAGGGAGATGCCAATCAATATCTGGGAAATTAATATCTCCCACCACAACAACCCTGTTATTATTACTCCTTTCCAGAATCTGTCTCCCTATCTGCTCCTTGATGTCCATGTTACTATTGGGTGGTCTATAAAAAACACCCAGTAGAGTTATTGACCCCTTCCTATTCCTAACTTCCACCCACAGAGACACCGTAGACAGCCCCTCCATGACTTCCTCCATGATGTTCCTTCTACCATGCTTCACAGTTGGGATGAAATTTTGGTGTTGGTATGCATTCCACTTTTCCCTCCAAACATAGCAGTGTCCATTTCAGCCAAAAAGTTCAACTTTGTCTCATCAGTCCACAGAACATTGTCTCAGAAGAGTTGTGGAAGATCCAGGTGGTCTTTTGCAAACTTGAGACATGTAGCAATGGTTTTTTTTAATGAGTAATTAATGCAGAAAACTAGGTAGTTGCAAAGGATTCATAAACTTTTTCTTGCAACTGGAGAACAAAGATGAGGAATTTCTTCAGCCAGAGGGTGTGAATCTGTGGAATTCTTTGCCATAGATGACTGGGGAGGCCAAGTCATTGGTTATATTTGATGTGGAGGTTGAAGTTCCTTGATTAATAAATCTATTGTATATTTTATGTTCAATATGCTACATGTGTATATGAAAAAATAAAACCATTTCAAAACTGAATAGGATATTTTATACTATATATAATATTCTTCCAACCAGGAATGAAAAAGTGCTTAATATCTTGGCAATGGCCCACTTAGAGAACCATTGTTATAGAGTGGTGTTAGGAGAGATGATTCTGAAGATGTAACATTGCCATATTTGCCTGTTGTATTTTCCCTTTTGGATAGATGGGAATTACTGAAGTGCTGAGAACAATATGTTACTTGATACTGTACATATTGGAATATCTTGGGATTAATCTGTCAAATTTCATGACAACATTGTGCATTTTATGCCATCTGCCAATGATATAAAATCGGATTCTGATTCTGATGTGTTGTAATGTGTTTGTAATGTATCTGCATGTGTTGTAATACATAGCTATTGTTGAGCAGTCCACTGACAGTGAACACATTGAACATGACAAATGTCTTACTGTCTTTTAACAAGTGTTGTTGCTGTAGGATCTTAAGAAAGAAACAGTAGGGATTATTTAAAAGTCAAAGTAAACTTATCTGACCAGTAGAAATATTATTTAAAACACAAGGGAATTTGCAGATGCTGGAAATCCAGAGTACACACACAAAATGCTGGAGGAACATAGCAGGTGAGGCAGCATCTCTGCAAAGGAATTAACAGGTGACATTTTGGGCCAAGACCTTTCATCAGGATATTATTTAGTGTTGCATATTTCCTGATTGTACTCTATTAGCCCATTAACAAATTTTTGGTTTAATTCTAGTCAGGTGTGACTGAGAATGAACCAGAATCGACGCCTGGCTCTCCAATTCCACAAATGGTAGCGAGGTGGCCCTTGCGGGACTTTGTTGGGCTAGAGGATTGTGACAAGACAACACGTGATGCCATGCTGAATTTCAGCTTTTATCTGACTATAGGGGATATGGATGAAGCTTTCAAATCAATTAAACTTATCAAGAGGTAGGGTAACTTCTTTCCATTCCTTTGAGAATCCAGGCCTTATTTCTCCCATTGTGAACTTTGCAAAGTTGTTGAATTGTGTTTTAAAATGTTAAAAGATTAAAAGGTTATTCGTGGGGCCTGATTCTTTGTTTATTTTATAAAAATTCCTCCTTTGCTTTTGAATTGAAGTGTGGGGATGCCGAAGTGTAGAATTGTTAATTTTTTGATCTGTTCTGTTGATTTGTGTAAATTACTCTATCATGAAAGGGTTTCAGAACTCAAATAATTTATTTTAACAGGTTCTAATGTTTTATGGCAATCATTCATTGTCAGACTGAGATGTCACTGGCTGCTACTACAAAAAACTATTGTCATAACATTTATATCTTGTGTTAGTATACTGAAATTATATCTGCAGATTGGTCAGCTTAACACCAATGTAGACAAATTGAAAAGTTCTGAGGGATATTTTAAGCCAGTATTTACAGAAATGCTCTTTAATCAAGAATGTGCATGGTTTTATTAAGGGTAGTGGGTGCAGATGTCGTTTGTTTCTGCTCCTGCCCCTCAATGTCTGATTATCCCTAATCAGACTATGCTTCTCCAAATGATTGTAAGTCTCTCCAATAGTTTGCCCACCATGTAAGACTCACATGAATATAATTCCTAGATCCCTAGGGTTATCCCTATTGCTTGTCTTGAACAAAGATATAATATTTGCCATCCTCCAGTCTTATGGGACTATTCCTGTGGCCAGTGAGGACACAAAGGCCATTGCCAGCAGCGCAGCAATCTCTTCTCTCATTTGCCCAAGTAATCTGGAGTATATCCCATCCAACTCTGGGGATTTAATTATTCTAATGTTTTTCACAAGTTCCAGCACATCCTCTTTCTTAACCTTGATGTGTTTCAGCACATTAGCTTATTCTACGCTGACCTCACATTCGTCAAGGTGAATACTGAAGCAGAGTATTCATTAAGGACCTTCCCTACCCACAGGGAGAACGTAGAAACTCCTTATACAGCAGGAATTGAACCCTGATTGCTGGTGCTGTAATACCATTATGCTAACCGCTACATCACCAGGCCGCCTCAGACTATGTACCCAGAAAGAGGCAGTTATGCAGTAGGTTTCCAGAGATTTGATTGTATCTAAATGATCAATAATTCCACAATAATTTGTATTTCTGTACCACTTTTAACATTATCAAGCATCTCAAGGTGAAGGAATCAGCTATTGCTGGGAAGGAAAGTAGAAAAGAATTGATGTTACTGAGACAGTATAGGTGATTCCAGGATGGGCAGGAATGCAGATATGTATGTTCTATGTATCTAGGCCAGGGGTTCCCAACCTGGTTATTCCATTGACCAGTGCCATTAAGTAAGGTGTCCGTGGACCCCAGTTTGGGAACCCCTAGATTCTAGGTTTTTAGAAGCTGAGCATTTGATGGCTCCAGGCCTGGAGTTTAGAAGAATGAGGGTGATCTCATTGAAACATGTCGAATATTGAAAGGCCTAGATAGAATGGACGCAGGGAGGATGTTTCCATTGGTGGGAGTGTCTGAAATGAGAGGGCACAGTATCAGAATGCAAGGATGTCCCTTCAAAATAGAGATGAGGAGGAATTTCTTTAGCCAAAGGCTGGTGAATTTGTAGAATTCATTGCCGTAGGCAGCTGTACAGGCTTAGTAATTGCTTATATTTAAAGTGGTGGTGATTGGATTTTTGATTAGTCAGGGTATCAAAGGTTATTGGGAGAAGGCAGAAAAATAGGGTTGAAATTAAATCAGCCATGATGGAATGGCAAAGTAAACTCAATGGGCTGATGGCCTAATTCTGCTTCTGTGTCTTATGGTCTTATGGTTCCAGATATCGAGTTTGAATTAAGTAGCCTTTTCTAACCACACCTCGGAGCATTCTTTATGAACACTACACTAACTGAAGGCCAATTTGAAATTTGACCAGTGAGCGATGCTCAAATTGTCACGTTATCCTGGATATCCTCTAGTAAAGATGGAGAAGATATTGCACCAAATACAAACTTAGAATAACTTGATTGTATGAGTGTTATGTTTGGAAATGCATGGTTTTTAAATTATCTATGCAAGATATACCTTCAGTAACTAACTGGTCTATACCAGAATTGTATCAAATGCACTTTAACAGCACAAAAAAATCTCAATTTAAAGCTTGGAAGATACTTGTAATTCAAATAAACAATACTTACATTTTGTATCACCGTATTATACCAGTTATCACATTGGTAAAAAATTTAAGTCAGTTTCCATGAGTCAGTTTAGCCCTTTCTGAAACCATTCAGCAAAGTAGAGAAAATTCTGTGTATTTGGATCTTGAGCAATGGGACAGAATGATAAAAGCAACTTTTTATTTATCAAGATATGGCATGGTAACAGGCCCCTCCAGCCTAATGAGCCAGCATCACCCTATTACCCCCTTGTGAACAGTTAACCAACTAACCCTTACGTCTTTGAAACATCGGAGGAAATCCACTTGGTCATGGGGGAGGATGTACAAACTCCTTACAGACAGTGGCAGGAATTGAACCTGGGATATAAAGTGTTACGTCACCATGCCGCCTAACTTCTATGCTTCATGCTTTTGAGTATAATTGGTTTACCTTCCAGTTGGCTCATAGAGTATATTAGTGTTTAAAACCCCTTGCTTAGAATTTGTTCTCTGGCTGCATGTACAACTGACTCAATTAGATTTGGTGCAAGGAAAAATTCTGATTGCATGCTATATAATGGGAACTGCACTTCCGCAGGTCGACTTCCCACATCTACACTCCATTAGTGGATGGGAAGGTCATGTGAGATGTGCACTTTAGTTCCTGTAGCCTGCTGTGTCAGCAAGCACTGTTCTGCTATGGGAACAGTAAAACTGAATGTTAAACTGAGTCCCCAGAGTTAACAACAGTGAAACTTCCTGCGATATTTCAGTGGGTTGAGAAGTGATATTAAATTACCAATAATATTTGTGTAGCCCTCACTACTATTACAAGGGACAGAACCATAACCTAGGTAGTTTCTGCTGTTGGATTACAACTGGGCATTGTCCTGGTACTAGTGCATTGCTATCTTTTCAGAAAAATCTTGAATAATGTGTGTACCATCTGTATGTAATCCGAATTTTTTTTAACAATGGAAAAATTGTCAAATCTGAATCTTAGTGTGATGTAAAAAAAATTTTTGGAAATGCCTCAAAAAGGTGGCATCCATCATTAAGGACTCCCATCACCTGGAACATGCCTGCATCTTGTTGATACAATGGGTCACAGTTTAAGGATAAAGGGGAAGCCTTTTAGGACCGAGATGAGGAGAAACTTCTTCACACAGAGAGTGGTGAATCTGTGGAATTCTCTGCCACAGGAAACAGTTGAGGCCGGTTCATTGGCTATATTTAAGAGGAAGTTAGATATGGCCCTTGTGGCTAAAGGGATCAGGGGGTATGGAGAGAAAGCAGGTACAGGGTTTTGAGTTGGATGATTAGCCATGATCATACTGAATGGCGGTGCAGGCTCGAAGGGCCAAATGGCCTACTCCTGCACCTATTTTCTATGTTTCTATACCATCACAGAGGAGGTACAGGAACCTAAAAACACACACTCAATGTTTCAGGATCAGCTTCTTCCCTCTGCCATTAGATTTCTGAATGGACATTGAACCCATGTACATTATCTTACTATTTTCCCCCTTTTTTTGCTCTCTTTTTGTGCTACATTTTTAATTTAATTTAAAAAATATATTTCTTAATGTAATTTATAGATTTTAAATTATTATGTATCACTGCTGTAAAACAACAAATTTCATGACATATACCACTGATATTAAACCTGATCCTGATTCTAGTTTATCTAAATTAAACAGCACATTTGAGATATTTTGAGAATTATTGGCTAATCCTCATCAGTTTTGCTGCTCTCAGGAATGGACTACATGTGACTGAGCAGTGAGCATCCATTCTTTGATGTCTATATATAGACATGTAGAACCGCTAAAAGCTTTACCACCTGCAAGCATTTGACACGCAAGCCTACTAGCGCTGAGTCCACATTTGATCTGTGGTGCAATAAGTTGTTTAAATTCTGCTGTTTGTCAGTCTTTGTTTATGTAGAGTTTTTCATAAATTCTATTGTGTTTCTTTATTTTCCTGAAAATTCCTGCAAGAAAATGAATCTCAAGATGGTATGTGGTGATATATACGTACTAAATTTACTTTGTCATTGACTTTGTCACAAAACTGCAAAGAAATTGGTATGTTCATTTGGTGTTTTTCTCAACAATCTCAAAAAATCCCACTGTATTTCATGACTCATTGTTATGTTGGAAATGGGGCAACCAACCTGCAGACAGTAACTTTCCACAAAGAGCAATGTCAGAATGTAAAATGGGGACACCTTTTTTTCCCTTATTAAGGAGAGACAACCTGTGATATGTTGAATTACCAGGTGAACAAGTAGTCTTTGTCTTTGCAAATCTGTTTTTATTGATGCTTTGCTGCACGCTTGAGTGCTCGGTAGAGGACACTGATGCTTTTTTACTGGTGGGGTGGGGTGGGGTCGTTGCCTTGTTGCTGCTTGTGAATGGGAGGGGGTAGCTGGGGGGGGGCTTTGGGGTTCTAACATTTAATTGTCATTCATCCTTTGGGACACTCCTCTGTTTTCGTGGATGTTTGCAAAGAAAAAGAATTTCAGGATGTATATTGTATACATTTCTCTCACATTAAGTTGGACCTATTGGAACCTATTGATCACATTTGGAAATGACAATTGATAGATAGTATTTATCAATATATCTTGGAGATAACTTGCTGGATCTTCAAAACCTTCTCACAGAGCTTTTCAGATATGCTTGTGGGAGAATTGGAGTAAATGGGTGGTGATGGTTGGCACAGACTTGGTGGGCTAAATGGTCTGTTTCTGCACTGTAT
This sequence comes from Hemitrygon akajei, assembly GCF_048418815.1. NCBI lineage: Eukaryota > Metazoa > Chordata > Chondrichthyes > Myliobatiformes > Dasyatidae > Hemitrygon > Hemitrygon akajei. Next base: position 3,018,141 of record NC_133134.1, read on the forward strand.
CTCTCTCTGAGGTTAGGTGCCATTCACTGAGCCCGACCTGATGTTGTAATTAATTTGATGTGATTTAGGAACAAAACTACCCCTCTGCCATCAGATTTCTGAATGGTCCATGAACCCATGAATACTTCCTTGTGCAAAAAAAAGTACTATTTATTTATTTCTGAAATGTATTGATTTTTGTCTTTATACTGTACTGCACATTTCATGTCATATGTCAATGATAATAAACCTGATTCAGATTGTGTACCTACTTGAATTTCACAACGGGACAGCCGGACAGGATCAGAGGACTAATAGGAGAAGGCAGGCTGAGCAAGGATAAGAATTCAACAAAGGTGATGTTGAAGATGAATTGGTGAAAGTGGCATGACTCTTTAAGAAAGGAGGAAGGCAGCAGAAAGGAAATTATAGACCAGTTAGCCTGACCTCAGTGGTTGGGAAAATGTTGGAGTCAGTTATTAAGGATGAGGTTATGGAGTACTTGGTGACACAGGACAAGTTAGGACAAAGTCAGCATGGTTTTCTTCCAGGAAAATCTTGCCTGCTAAACCCATTGGAATTCTATGAGGAGATTACAAGTAGGATAGATAAAGAGGATGAAGTTGATGTTGTATATTTGGAGTTTCAGAAGGCCTTTGACAAGGTGCCACACATGAGGCTGCTTATCAAGTTAAGAGCCCATGGTGTACAGGAACGTTATTTACATGGTTTGAGCATTGGCTGATTGGTAGGAGGCAGCAAGTGGGAATAAAAGGATCCTTTTCTGGTTGGCTGCCAGTGACTAGTGGTGTTCTGCAGGGGTCGGTGTTGGGACTGCTTTTTATGCTACATATGAATGATTTAGATGATGGAATAGATGGATTTGTTTCCAAATTTGCAGGTGATACGAAGATTAGTGGATAGGTAGGTAGTGTTGAGGAAACGGGTAGGCTGCAGAAGGATTTAGGCAGATTAAGAAAATAAGAAAGAAAGTGGCAAATGAAATACAATGTTGGAAAATGCATGGTCATGCACTTTGGTAGTAGAAATAAATGTGCAGACTATCTTCTAAACGGGGAGAAAATCCAAAAATCTGAGATGCAGAGGGACTTGGGAGTCCTGTGCAGAACACCCTGAAGGTTAACTTGCAGGTTGAGTTGGTGGTGAGGAAGGCAAATGCCATGTTCACATTCATTTCAAGAGGTCTAGAATACAAGAGCAGGGATGTAATGCTGAAGCTTTATGAGGCACTGGTGAGGCCTCACTTGAGTATTGTGAACAATTCTGGGCTCCTCATCACAGAAAAAAATAGTGTTGGCATTGGAGGGTGTTCAGAGGAGGTGCACAAAGATGATTCCGGGAATGAAAGTGTTATCATATGAGGAATGTTTGATAGCTCTGGGTCTGTACTTGCTGGAATTTAGAAGGATGAGGGGGGGATCTCATTGAAACCTTTAGAATGTTGAAAGGCCTAGACAGAGTAGATGTGGAAAGGATGTTTCCCATGGTCGGAGAGTCTAGGACAAGAGGGCACAGACTCAGGATAGAGGCGTATCCATTTACAACAGAGATGCAGATAAATTTCTTTCGCCAGTGGGTGGTGAATTTGTGGAAATTGTTGCCACATGTAGCTGTGGAGGGCAGGTTGTTGGGTGTAGTTAACACAGAGCTTAATAGATTCTTGATTGGATACATCATCAGAAGTTATGGAGAGAAGACTGGGGAATCGGCTGATGAGGGGTAAAAAAAGGATCAGCCATGATTAAATGGTGGAGCAGACTCGATGGGCCAAATGGCCTAATTCTACTCTTATGTCTTATGGCCTTTAACAAAATGAAGTGCTGATAGGGAGGGGTGGGGTTAAAAATGATTATTTACTGTTTATTTATTATTATTTTGTTTCTTTGTATTTACTGTGAATGCCTATAAGAAAATGAATCTCAGGATTGTATATGGTGACATATACATACTTTACACTTTGAACAAAGGTTAACAGGAGACAGAGGAGATGGGATATCAAAATTAGCAGGAAGAGGTTTTGCTTTAATAGAGAGGGCAGGCTGTAGAGGCTGGTGAATGACTCATTGCCCACCAGATATGGCCAGGGGCCTCACCATCCAGTGGTTCTAGGCTGGCATCTGGACTTGATGTGTCTGCTCACCTGGTGCTGTGACCAGGAGCTGGCTGACACCTGTAAAGGAAATGTTAGCATTCATTTTGAGAGGACTAGAATATAAAAGCAAGAATTTAATGCATTGGTTTAATAAGGCATTGGTCAAACTGTACATGGAGTTTTGTGAGCAATATTGGGCCTCTTATCTAAGAAGAATGTGATGGGATTGGAGAGGGTCCAGAGGAGGTTCATGAGAATGATCCTGGAAATGAAAGGCATATGAGGAGCTTTGATGGCTCTGGGCCTGTACTAGCTGGAGTTTAGAAGAACAAGAGGAGGATCTAATTGAAACCTACCAGATAGAGTGGACATGGAGAGGATGTTTCTTATAGTGGGTGAGTCTATGGCCAGAGGGCACAGCCTCAGAATAGAGGGACATCCATTTAGAACAGATGAGGAAGAATTAATCAGTGGGTAGTGAATCTGTGGAATTCATTACCACAGACGGTATGGAAGCCAAGTCACTGGGTATATTTAAAACAGAAGCTGATAGGTTCTTGATTGGTGAGATTTCAAAAGTTATGGGAAGAAGGCAGGAGAATGGGGTTGAAAAGGATAGTAAGTCAGTTATTGAATGGAGGAACTGACTCGATAGGGCAAATGGCCTAATTCTGTTCTTATGTCTTATGGTATCCAGTTCTTCCTGGGCAGTCTGTATAGGGGGCTGTAATAGGGTGTTTCAGAGAACAGACTCCTGAGTAAAGACAGAGCAGACTCCTCTTGGTTACTCGCACAACCTTGCCCTTGGCCCCCTCCTCCAACTAACATATGTGCTGCCCGTCAAGATTTGCATCAGTTTCCACATGTCCTCCGAGGATACTCAACTCTGTCTTCACCATCTCTCCTGACACCCCTCCCCCTACCATCTGTCCCTCCATTTTGGTGAATCAGACATCTCCTCTATGTAAATATGAGGAAGACCAAAGCCCTTTCTCTCCTTGGTTCCTCAATTTTGGACCATATCTCCACACCATCCATGAGATTGATTCCCATATCAGTAAACACTGGCTCTGCCTCAGCTCTTCTGCTACTGGGACCTCATACAAGCCTTGGTCATCTATTGACTCAACTGCCCCACAGAACTGCCAGGGACACATCTCAAACCACCCTCTTTATGCATCACTTCCATACTCATTGACCTGTGATGGCTCCCAGTTAACCCAAGTCCTGATTTTCAGATTCTCACTTTTGTTTTCTGATCCCTCTGACGTGTTGCTCCTCTCCACCTCTGTGATTTCCTTCAGCTTTACTCCTCTCCAGGATGATCACAATCCTTTCATTATGGCTTTAAACATCTTAATCGTTGTCCCAACAGAAACCCATGTCCGGAATTCTCCCTTTTAAATCCTTCCATCTCAAACTTAATGCTCACATCTCTGACTCTCCCTTCCTGAGACTCCTTATCAAATGTTTTTCACTGCAATGACGTGCCTTTGATGTGCTCTATACACTGAAACCTATGTCGAAATGGAAGTAACTGATAGTTGCACTGTAACAGTCAGATAACTGAGAGGGAAAGGGAGGCATTTCTGTTTTTATGTTTTGATTTGCAGTTCTTTAATTTTCAACTCCTGCTCTATACATTTTCCTGAGTACAGTATATCTGTCTAATTGCATTCTGGGCTTCCCATGCAAAGGGCAGATAACAAAAGCCACTCTCTTAACCATTTAGTCAAATATTACATAAAATGTATATCATAAGCACAAGAGATTCTGCAGATGTCGGAATGCTGGAGGAACTCTGTGGAAATGAATAAACAATCGGCATTCTTGATGCAGAAGCCTGAAATGTCAACTATTTATTCTCTCTATAGATACTATCTGACCTGCTAAGTTCATCCAGATTTTGTGCCTGAAATATGTATTGTGTCTCATCTAAATAGTTACTTTAAATTAAAGCCTAGCTTTTTGAGTACTATTCCTTTAAATATTTAACATTCTGTACATTTCTGTATCCAAAATGAAATGTTGATGCTTGGGAGCAGATGCTCATACTTGGGTGATATATTTACTGAAGGAAGTGAAGTAAGATTCTACTTCACACTATTGTCTGTCCCACAAGATCCAATCCCTCGTGCTCATCTTAATGGTGCACCAGGTACTGTTTGGAAGTAAGAATCTTAAACCAATTGGGAATTAAATTACAGGAATTGCCTTTAACCCAGTGAAAGAAATCTGTTTCCTTCAGATGCTGAGCTTCTACTCCCATACATTTATCCTGCCGTACTGTTTGGTTGTGCTATATTGTCTTGATTTATGTTGCTGTCAAGTCAGAATTGTTAGTTGTGTTCAGGATGAAAGCCTTTGTTTCTTCTTCTCCCACTGTGTGCCCACCTCGTCCAACCTTCCAGACAGCGGCTGAAAGCAGAGATTTGGTTATTTCATGAGTAAGCAGAGATCTGGCAACTCTCGAACACTTGTGCAAATTGCTGCCCGCTCCTTTCTGCGTTGGTTCAACATGGTGATTCCACGTAGTCATTCTCAAAGCGTGGCCTGGAGCGACGGATAACAATAACGCGGGGTGTCATACAGTCCTCCCGCCGGTGTAATATGTTCCAGATTAGCATGGCTGCCGCAAGTGTCGATGAGAGACAGGCACCAATGTCCAGGTAGCAAGACCAAGAGAGGTGAGTATAGGGGCCTATACGGTAGAAGGTCACCAGTCCAATCATCAACACAAAACCTAATGGTTAGAAGGAAAAGTATCAATGAGAGGATGCTTCTGAGTGGGAAATACTAACAATCACAGTTTCTTAGGTAGAGATGTGGGAGGGTGCACAATAAAAGGCCAAAGGACTAGCTTAGCTCCTAAACATTCTACTGTTATAATTTTCAACTGCTGCCACTACCTTAACTGTCCTCTACTCCAGGGAATTTTAAACACATGAGATTCTACAGATGCTAGAAATCAGGGCAACTCTCACAAAATGGTGGAGAAACTCAGCAGGTCAAGGTTCATCTATAGAAATAAGTAAACAGTTGATGTTCCAGGCCAAGACCCTTCATTAGGACTGGAAAGGAAGAGGGAAGAAGCCAGAATGAGGTGGAGGATGGGGAAGGAGGACAAGCTAGAAAAATGATGGGTGAAGCCCGGTGGGTGGGGGAGTGGAGATGAAATAAGAAGTTGGGAGTTGATGGGTAGACAAGGTAGAGGGCTGGAGAAGAAGGAATCTGATAGGAGAGGTGAGTTGACTATTGGAAAACAGGAAGGAGGAAGGACACCAGAGGGAGATGATAGGAAGGTGAAAAGTAGAAATAAGAGGCCTGAGTGGGGAATTGAAGAAAAAGAAAGGGGGAAAGGGAAAATGAACAGAAGTTAGAGAAATCAATGTTCATGCCATCAGATCACAGGCTACCTAAATGGAATGTGAGGTGATGCTCCTCCAACCTGAGAGTGGCTTCATCATGGCAGAAGTGGAAGACATGGATCAACATGTTGGAACAGGAATGGGGATAGGAATTAAAATGGTTAGCCACTGGGAAATTCCAATTTTTGTGGATAGAGTGAAGGTAATTTTATATCCTTTTCATATCTTATTACATCCCTCTTTAAAGGATTGTTGTAAAACTCTATGGGGTGGAGGGAGAGTGTAGCAGGAACTCAATCCCCTGCCCTCACTCTGGTTATAATCTTTGACATGCCAGTATCTCAGTCACTGGAGAAACTCTTCATGTGTACCACTTTTGAAGTCTTTCATAATTCTGAAAGTCTTAGTTAGACCTTGACTTTCTCTGATCTAATGAAACTGTGTCATTTCCTCTAGGCTTTATTTATATCTGTAAATTCACATGTGTAGATGTCCCTTTAGAATAGAGAGGAGAAGAAATTCATTAGCCAGAGGATAGTGAATCTGTGGAATTCATTGCAATAGACAGCTGTGGAGGTTAAGTCATTGGATATATTTAAAGCAGAGGTTGATAGGTTCTTGATTAATCGAGGCACCGAAGGTTATGGGGAAAGGCAGGAGAATGGGGTTGAGAGGGATAATAAATCAGCTTTGATTAAATGTTGTAGCAGACTCTATGGGCTGAATGGCCTAATTCAGCTCCTATGTCTTATGGAAACTAGCAGTGAGAAATACAAATAGCATATAATTTCGAATCCTTCTCCCCCTCTGGTCAGTCAGCATGTACCTTTGAATAGGCTAGAGAGGATACACAGATACTGTTGGGACTGGAGGGATGGAATTGTATAAGGAGAGACTGGACAGGCTGGGATTGTTTTCCCTGGACTGACATGTCAAAAGAGGGGTGCCCTTTTTGAGGTTTATAAAATCATGGCAAGGACACAGATAAAATGGATTGATATATCTTTTTCCCAGTGTAGGGGAGTCTAAAACTGGAGGGTGTAGGTTTAAGGTGAGGGAGGAAAGATTTGAAGGACAACTTCTTCACCCCGAAGATGGTGGTTATATGAGTCAAAACTGCCAGAGGAAGAGGAAGTAGGTACAATTACATTTAAAAGACATTTGGAACGATTCAGGGATAGGAAGGGTTTAGCTCAGGAAGATAGTGCATGCATCAGACAAGCCGAAGAGCCTACTTCTCTGCTATGTATCTCTAATCTGAAAATGAGACAAAATGCCAGAGAAAAGAGCTACCCATGGCTGTTGTCTAAATGAAAAAACAATTGTGTTGAGATGGATAGATCACATCCAGTTCAGAGCTCAACTCTTGTTTTGGTGGTCAGTTCAGTCCACTGAAGTGGTAATTCAAAGGAATAGCATTAAAATCTCCAGCACAGAATAATGTCATTAGCCCATCTTTGGTGATGATGATGTTTATACTCCCCAGGAACTACTCACCCTGGTTTATATGACAAATCTACACAAGTACAGAAGGAAGAACAAAATACGTTATTTGGTTTCCTTTTTCAAGATTCAACATTGTTTAATGTCATTTCCAGTACATGAGTGTAAAGGAGAATGAAATAATTGTTACCCTGGATCCAATGCAGCACAAAAAACGCAATAAGATAAACAACACAATAATAAGCAATAATTATAAATACAGAGATAGCTGATATACATTGATTGTATGTCCATAATGTGACGCTAGTTACACGAGTGTCTGTATGTAAGGTGACTGACAGGAAATGATAAAGTAGTGGTGTGGAGGGGTGGATTAGTGAGTGTAGGTGTTGATCAGCCTTGCAGCTTGGGAAAAGGACTATGAAAGGTTGTGTGAGATGTGCACTCCCAGGTGTTTTAAACTGCTCATAGTTTCCACTGCTATTTCACCAATGTAAAGAGGGGCATGATTGTTGCAAGTTCTCCTGAAGTTGCTAACCATCTCCTTTGTCTTGTTGACATTGAGTCAGAGGTTATTTGCCTGGCTCCTAGCCTTGAGCTCTTCCACCTTCTCTCTGTAAGCCATCTCTTCGTCGTTGATGATGAGTTCCACCTCTGTCATGTCTTTGGCAAACGTGACAATATGATTACTCGGGTGTTTGACTGTGCAGTCATGTGTGAGCAGCATGTACAGCAATGGGCTCGGCACACAGCCCTAGCAAGCACTCGTGTTGATACTGATGGGGTGGGTGGAAAAGTTGTGTGTCCTGACTACCTGAACTCTGTTCATTAAGAAGTCCTACACCCAGTTGCAAAGTGGTATATTTAGACCAAGGAGTAGGAGTTTATTTACCAAGATCTATGAGACAATAGATTTGAAATCCAGAAACAGCATTCTGACAAGCCTCATTCTGACCACTTTGTATGAAAATAAAATCTCCTGAATTGCTGTTGTATTTATTTTATATTTATAGCCCCTAATATTATTGAGGTGTCCAGAAGCAGACACCTGCTTGTACCTGGAGATGGACTGGGGCAGATACTATGAAGGAACAATTCTGACGCATGTTGGTTAAGTAAGGAATCTAGTTTTTGATATATCATGTCTTTATTCAAGCCAGCCCTCTCTCTTATTTAAATGGACTAGAATGGTGGAGCAAACTCAATGGGCCGTGTGTCCTAATTCTGCTCCTATGTCTTATGGCCGTATTGACTGCAAATTATATACATTTTCTCTAAATCTCAAACTGAAAGGAAAATATTAATGCTAATCAAATTTAATTAATTTAAGTGGGATGTGAGGGGTGACACTACTGAAGTTTATTTTAGTTTAAAATCTAAAAAAGTGAGTGTGTGATGATTACTTAATCTTGTTTCCCATCCTTTCAGAGGCAGCTCTGCATAGACCTTCCTGCCAGGGGAGGAAGCTGATAATGAATTGGGGGCAGGGACAGTTTAACTTGCAATTCGAGACCAAGATCAAGTTTCCGGTTCTGAAGAAACCGGTTGGATATTCTGGGAAACTCTTATCATGTGCATTTGGATGGACATTCATGTTCCAATGCTGCCTCACCAGAGGAAATGATTTTCATTGGCTGTTAGCATTCATTTAGAAAGAACTAGAATATAAAAGCAAGGATGTAATGCTGAGGCTTTATAAGGCATTGATCAGACTGCACTTGTAGTATTGGGAACAAGAGAAAACCTGCAAAGTAATACATATAAAATGCTGGAGGCACTCAGCAGGCCAGCTGAGTTCCTCCAGCATTTTGGAGTACCGTATTGTGAACAGTTTTGGGCCCCATACATAAGAAAAGATGTGCTGGCATTGGAGAGGGTCCAGAGGAAGTTCACAAGAATGATCACGGGAATGAAAGGGTTAATGTATGATGAGAGTCTGATGGCTCTGAGCCTGTACTCATTGGAGTTTAGAAGAGTGGGGGTGGTGAGCTCACTGAAACCTATCAAACATTTGAAGGTCGAGATGGAGTGGGTTTGGAGAGGATGTTTCCTATAGTTGGGGAATCCAGGACGAGAGAGCACCGCCTCAGAAAACAAGGATCCCCTTTCGAACAGAGATGAGGAGGAATTTCTTTAGCCAGAGGGTGGTGAATCTGTGGAATTCACTGCCACAGATGGCTGTGGAGACCAAGTCATTGAGTACATTTAAAGCGGAAGTTGATGAGTTCTTGATTAATCAGGGCATCAAAGGTTATGGGGAGAAGGCAGGAGAATGATTTGAGAGGGTTAATAAATCAGCCATGATGTAATGATAGAGCAGACCCGATGGGCTGTTTGGCCTAATTCTGCTCCTATGTATTATGGTTGCCCTTCAGAAATTGAGTTGAAATAGCTCTGATCAACAAATCCATTGCAGTTTATTTTTGACATCATGTTTCTTGGCTCATGCTGTACAGTCCATTAGCTGTGAGCCCTTTCTGTGTTACATGTGGAGCAAAATCAGACAGTAATTCAAGCCCTACATTTCTAGCATTTCTCACAAAGTGCTGAAGGAACTCAGCAGCATCAATTCAGAAACTCAGTCAGGCAGCATCAAGTTAGGGTGACATGGTAGGTTACTGGTTAGTGTAGCGTCAGTGACCCAGGTTCAATTCCACCACCGTCTGTATGTTTTCCCCATGACTGTGTGAGTTTCCCTCTGGTGCTCCAGATTACTCCCACATTCCAAAGACGTGCCAGTTAGTAGGTTAACTTGTTACATGGGTGTAATTGGGCAGCATAGGCTCGTTGGACTGTTACCGTGCTAAATCTCTAAATAAAGATAAATAAAATAATATAAACTGTCAATGTTTCAGGCTGAGACCCTTCATCTAATGTTCCTCCAGCACTTTGGGTGTATTGCTCTGGATTCCAGCATCTGCAGAACTTCTTATATTTATGATTTCTGGCATTTCTGTTTTTATTCACTCTGTCAGAAGATCAGATGTGCTTATTGATCATTTTCAATCATTTTGTTGCAAATTCGGTTAACCATACAACAATTACAGCACGGAAACAGGCCATCTCAGCCCTTCTAGTCCGTGCTGAATGCTTACTCTCACCTAGTCCCACCGACCTGCACTCAGCCCATAACCCTCCATTCTTTTCCTGTCTATATACCTATCCAATTTTTTTTGTGACAATATCTAACCTGCTTCTACCACTTCTACTGGAAACTAGTTTCACACAGCTACCACTCTCTGAGTAAAGAAGTTCCCCCTCATGTTACCCCTAAACTTTTGCCCCCAACTCTCAACTCATGTCCTCTTGTTTGAATCTCCCCTACTCTCAATAGAAAAAGCCTATCCATGTCAACTCTATCTATCCCCCTCATAGTTTTAAATACCTCTATCAAGTCCCCCCTCAACCTTCTACGCTCCAAAGAATAAAGACCTAACTTGTTCAACCTTTCCCTGTAACTTAGGTGCTGAAGCCCAGGTAACATTCTAGTAAATCTCCTCTGTACTCTCTCTATTTTGTTGACATCTTTCCTATAATTCGGTGACCAGAACTGTACACAATACTCCAAATTTGGCCTCACTAATGCCTTGTACAATTTTAACATTACATCCCAACTCCTATACTCAATGCTCTGATTTATAAAAGCCAGCATACCAAAAGCTTTCTTCATCACTATCCACATGAGATTCCACCTTCAGGGAATTATGCACCATTATTCCTAGATCACTCTGTTCTACTGCATTCCTTAATGCCTTACCATTTTTTCTTGTGTGGTCTGTTTTGTGCTTGTTTATGATATCATTCCAGAGAAAGTTGTCTCATTTTTAACTGCATTGTATTTGTGGTTATAAATGACAATAATCTGAATCTGAATTTACCATGTATGTCCTATTTTGATTAGTCCTACCAAAATGTAGCACCTCACTTTTATCAGTATTAAACTGCATCTGCCATCTTTCAGCCCACTCTTCTAACTGGCCTAAATCTCTCTGCAAGCTTTGAAAACCTGCTTCGTTATCCACAACGCCATCTAGCTTAGTATTATCTGTATACTTACTAATCCAATTTACCACCCCATCATCCAGATCATTAATGTATATGACAAACAACACTGGACCCAGTACAGATCCCTGAGGTACACCACTAGTCACCAGCCTCCAACCTGGCAAACAGTTATCCAGCCACTGTTGAATCCATTTTACTACTTGAATATTAATACCTAATGTTTGAACCTTCCTAACTAACCTTCCGTGTGGAACCTTGTCAAAGGCCTTACTGAAGTCCATATAGACAACATCCACTGCTTCACCCTCGTCAACTTTCCTAATAACCTCTTCAAAAAATTCAATAAGATTTGTCAAACATGACCTTGCACGTACAAATCCATGTTGACTGTTCCTAATCAGACCCTGTCTATCCAGATAATTATATATACCATCTCTAAGAATACTTACCATTAATTTACCCACCACTGACACCAAACTTACAGACCGATAATTGCGAGGTTTACTCTTAGAACCCTTTTTAAACAATGGAACCACATGAGCAATATGCAATCCTCCGGCACCATCCCCGTTTCTAATGACATTTGAAATATTTCTGTCAGAGCCCCTGCTATTTCTACACTAACTTCCCTCAAGGTCCTAGGGAATATCCTGTCAGGACTTGGAGACTTATCCACTTTTATATTCTTTAAAAGCACCAGTACTTCCTCTTCTTTAATCATCATAGTTTCCATAACTACCCTACTTGTTTCCCTTACCTTACACAATTCAATATTCTTCTCCTTAGTGAATACTGAAGAAAAAAAGTTGTTCAAAATCTCCCCCATCTCTTTTGGCTCCACACATAGCTGTCCACTCTGATTCTCTAAGGGACCAATTTTGTCCCTCACTATCCTTTTGCTATTGATATAACTGTAGAAACCCTTTGGATTTATTTTCACCTTACTTGCCAAAGCATCCTCATATCTTCTTTTAGCTTTCCTAATTTCTTTCTTAAGATTCTTTTTACATTCTTTATATTCCTCGAGCACCTCATTTACTCCATGCTGCCTATATTTATTGTAGATGTCTCTCTTTTTCTGAATCAAGTTTGCAATATCCCTTGAAAACCATGGCTCTCTCAAATTTTTCAAAGGATATTGGAAACTTTGTTTGGAAAAAGAGAGGGCTCTACAATAAATATAGGCAGCATGGAGTAAATGAGGTGCTCGACGAATTTAAAGAATGTAAAAATAATCTTAAGAAAGAAATTAGAAAAGCTAAGCTAAGTTCTCCAAGGTTACCTTATTAGTATATCTTACCAGTCACTCTGGGGCCAAGTCCAGTTGTACCTTTGTACAGGACGTTGAGAGGTGACTGATGGAGACGTACAAGATGATAAGAGGCATAGATCAAGTGGACAGCCAGAGACTTTCTCCCCATGGTGGAAATGGCTAATATGAGGAGGCATAATTTTAAGGTGACTGGAGGAAAGTATAGGGGATGCTGTCAGAGAAAGTTTTTTTCCATACAGAAGGTGGTGGCTGCATGGAACGTGTTGCCAAATGTGGTGGTAAAGGCAGATATATTAGGGATGTTTAAGAGAATCTTTAGATAGGCATATGGATGATCGAAAAATGGAGGGCTATGTGGGAGGGAAGCTTTAGTTTGATCTTAGAGTAGGTTAAAAAGTCAGCACAATATCATGGGCTGAAGGCACACTAACTGTACAGTTCTATGTTCTTTGTCCAAAAGTAGCTATTTACTACATCCAAATACCACTCCAAAACAGCTCTCCCCATTAATCCTTGACATACCTGCACTTGCTGAGTGACATTTCAACAGGTCTGAATGTATTCTGTTGTCATGGGCTCTAATTTAGAATATAGACCATTACAGCATGGTACAGCACCTTCAGCCCATGATGTTGTGCTGACCTTTTAACCTACTCTAAGATCGAACTAACGCTTCCCTCCCAAATAGCCCTCCATTTTTCTATCATGCAGGTGCATATGAGCCTTTTAAACATTGCTAATGTATCTGCCTGTTCCATACACCCACCACTCTCAGTGTAAAAAAAAACTCACCTTATGACATCTTCCCCCATACTTTTCTCCAATCGCTTTATAATTATGGTCACTTGTGAAAATTTGCCAGATCTTTCCCAGATATGGACACATTGTCTGGAGAGCTTGCAAAGTAGAAGAGAAAGGTCGCACCATGGTCTTTCTTTGGAATTAAAGTTCTAACTTTAATAAACACCCATAGTTTTAAATACAATTGCTTATGTTCATACAGAAAATATAAGAGGAAATTCACAGCCTGTAGCAGCAGAGAGCAGCACTCTAATTACCACCCACAAGAACAATGATTCTATATCCTCCAAAATATATTTTTGTAATAAATAATGAAAACACTGGAAGCACTCAACAGGTCGGGCATCATCTGTAGAGGGGAATGGGCACTCCATGTTTGGGCTAAGACCCTTCATGAAGACCCTTTCTCATTTCTATTCTTCATTGTCAAATATTTTTATTTTTAATTTATTTAGAGCTACTGTGCAAAACAAACCCTTCTGGCCCACCGAGCCACACAACCCTCCCAGCACCCTAACATTACCCTAATCACAGGACAATTTACAATGATCAAATAACTTAATAAATCGTACATCTTTGACTGTGGGAGGAAACCAGAGCATCTGAAGGAAACACATGCAGTTCATGGGGAGAACGTACAAATTCCCTACAAGCAGCATCAGAACTGAACTCCAAACTACAGACCACTGAGCTGTAATAGTGGTGGGCTAACCACTCCGTTACCGTGGCGCCTATATTTATGCCTTTTTACTGATCATCAGCAAAACAAAAGTGTTTGGAATAACACCATTTGCCAAAGGGTTGACTACCACAGCCTGCTTACAGTGAGTTCTGCTTTTGAATCTCTTGTGACAAATGAGCAAACTGTTTGACAATAGTCCATTCTGAAAACTTAACATCTTTAGGTTCATTTAATATTCTGACCACGTTTTTCCCTTCATTTCGGAAGTGGCTGTTTAATATAACTTTCTGTGACATTATTTTTGCAGATAACTCTCTGAGCTGCTGAGTGATTTGTACTGTTGTGGTTTATTTGCCAGCAGACTAAGCCTCAGACAAGGCTTTTTGCAAGGTTTCAAGGCTCAGCTTACGTAACAGGTAACAACAGGCATTTCCTGCCCTTGGATCAGGATATCCTGGCGCCCTCCAGTCGCTCATCACATTCTGAGCAGACACTGGGCAGCAAGTGCAAACTGGTGAGGCTAAAATTAGCAGCCTCACAGAATGGCACAGGTTTCCAGCTCTCCGATTGTCAGTGGAAATAGGAACAGTGAATAAACTTCCTTTTCATTGAGTTTTGTAAATCCATAGAGCTTCACTCTAGGATGTGTCTCTATTAAATCTAGTGGTGTGATTACTTTGAACCAATCGTTGGACTTTATACCCTTAGAGTCATAGAGCACTGCAGCACAGAAACAGGCTCTTCAAACCATCTCGTCTGTGCCCAAGTATTAGACCACCTAGTTCCATCGATTTGCACCAAGACCATACCCCTCCCATACCCAAATTTCTCTAAATGTTGAAATCAAACCCACATCCACCACTTCAGCTGGAGGCTTATTCTACACTCTCACCACCCTCTGAGTGAAGAAAATCCCCCTCATGTTCCCTTTAAACATTTTACCTTTCACCCTTAACCCATGACCTCCAGTTCTGGTCTCACACAACTTCAGAGGAAAAAGCCTGCTTGCATTTACCCTATCTATACCCCTCATAATTTTGTATACCTCAATCGAATCTCCCCTCATTCTCCTACACTCCAGGGAATAAAGTCCTAACATATTCAACCTTTTCATTTAACTCATGTCCTCAAATCCTGGCAACATGCTTGTAAATTTTCTCTCTACTCTTTTTGATCTTACGGATATCTTTTCTGCAGGTAGGTGACTAAAACTGCACACAATACTCCAAATTAGTCCTCATCTATGTCTTATACAACTTTAACATAACATCCAACACACACAAAATTCTGGAAGAACTCAGCAGGTCAGGCAGCATCTATGGAAATGAATAGACAATCAACGTTTCAGGCTGAGACCCTTCATCAGAATTGGAAAGGAAAGGGAAGGTTGGGTGGGGGAGGGAAAGGAGGACAAGCTAGAAGGTGATGGGTGAAGCCAGGTGGGTGGGAAAGGTAAAAGGCTGGAGAAGAAGGAATGTGATGGGAGACCAGAGCCGACCATAGGAGAAAGAGGAGGGGCACCAGATGGAGGTGATAGGCAGATGAGGAGAATGGATAAGAGGCTACAGTGGGGAATAGAACAAGAGTGAAGGGGAGGCTGAAAGATTTAAAAAAAAAGGAAAAATTTAAAAATTACTAGAAGAAGAAATCAATGTTTGTGCCATCAGGTTGGAGGCTAACCCGACAGAATATACAGTGTTGCTCCTGCACCCTGAAAGTGGCCTCATCATGGCAAAGAGGCCATGGACTAACATGTCAGAATGGGAATGGGGAAAGGGTTTAAAATTGTTGGCTACCAGGAAATTCTGCTTTTGGCCGATGGAATCAAGGTGCTTGACAAAACGGTCCCTCAGTTTACATCAGATCTCACCAATGTAGATGAGGCCACATCATGAACACCATATAGAAGAGATGACTCCAACAGATTCACAGATGAAGTGCTACCTCACCTGGAAGGACTGTTTGGGGCCCTGAATGGAGGAGAGGGAGGAGGTGAATGGGCAAGTGCAGCATTTTTCTCATTTGCAGGGTTATGTTCCGGGAGGGACGAATGGACAAAGGAATCACGGAGGGAACAATCCCTGCGGAAAGCAGATGATGGGGGTGGGGTGGGACAGGCTACAGATGTGTTTGGTGGTAGGATCCCATTGAAAGTGTGGAAGCTTGTGGGATGGTAGATGAGGACAAGGTGAACTCTATCCCTGTTAAGGTAGCAGGAAGAAGGGTTGAGCATGGATGTCTTGGAAATGGAGGAGCTGCGGGTGAGGGCAGCATCAGTGGTGGAGGAAGGAAAGAAGGCGACAATCTCTGAGGACCTGGAAAGGAAAGGCTCATCCTGGGAATAGATGCAGCAGAGACAGAGGAACTAATAAAATGAATAACATTTTACAGTCAACAAGGTGGGAAGAGGTATAGTCAAGATAGCCGTGGGAATGGTAGGTTTATAAAAGAAGTTGGTTGACAATTTTACTCCAGAAATGGAGGCAGAGAGGTGTCAGAAATGGACCAAGTGAATTTAAGTGCAGGGTGGAAGTTGGAGGTAAAGTTGATGGAATTGACGAGCTCAGCATGGGTGCAGGAAGCAGCACCAATGAGATCATTAATGTAACGCACAAAAGAGTTGAGGAACATTACCAGGGAAGACTTGGAGCATGGACTGTTCCACATAGCCAACAAAAAGGCAAACATAGCTGCAGTCCATGTGGGTGCCCATGTCTACCTCTTGAGTTTGGAGAAAGTGGGAAGGTGAAGGAGAAATTTTTGAGGTTGAGGACCAGTTCTGCCAGACAAAGGAGGATGGTGGTGGAGGGGAACTGGTTGGGTCTTTGTTGAGAAAAAAGCAGAGAGCTTTTAGGCTTTCTTCTTTGGGGATAGCCAGAAAATGGTGAATATGTGGAATTCATTGCCATGGATGACTGTGGAAGTTAAGTCAGTTGAATATATTTGAAGTGGAGGTTGATAGGTTCTTGATTAGTCAGGGCTTCAAAGTTACGAAGAGAAGGCAGGATAATGGGATTGAGCGGTATAATAAATAAGCCATGATGGGATGGTAAAGTAGAACTGGTGGGCTAAATGCCCTAATTCTGCTCCTATGTCTAAATAGTCCCCAGTAAGCATGACCCGTTTTCCCTCATTTGGTCCATATCCCTCTAACCATGTACCTGTCCAAGTGTCTTTTAAATGCTGTTAATGTTCCTGCCTCAACCACTTCCTAGTTTACCCAAACTTTCATTCAGGCCCTTGAGTCCTGGTAGCATCTTTGTAAGTCTTGGCCTTCACGTGTGGCTTAGCTAATAAATCTGGTGGAGCAGTTTCTACTGACAGGAGAAGGGAGAAAGGCAGGTTACTGGTGTTTAAAACCAATCGCTTTGGGCAAATAGGGCTTGTCAGTTGTGGTTGGCAGCTCATCTAGAAGGAAAGCTCTGATCTCAAACCGCCGTTGACTTGTGGCTATACCCACTCATGGGGAAGGCCTCGAGAGTAAACCTCAAGGGAAAAATCCAGGGGTGGTGTTCCTAAGGCAGTCCTACATTGAGTTCAATGCTGACTGGCAACTCCTGTGACATTGCTGGTACCAAACTGTATCGGTCTCTGCCATTTCTTTGGGTTCATCAGATGCATGGAGAGGGGGAGTTTATTACATGGGCAACAGCTTGCTCTCCATATCATACTGCCCAGGCTTGCATATCTGGACAGCTAGGATGCAATATTCATGGTCAACTCTGACCAACGGAGGCCTCACACTCACATATCAAAACTCATTGTTTGCATCAATGACCAGCACTGTTTGAAGATGTGCTGGGGGCAGCCTGCAAATGTCGCCATGCTTCTGTCACCAACATAGCATGCCCACAACTTACTAACCCTAACCTGTACATCTTTGGAAATGAAACCGGATCACCCAGAGGAATTGAGATGGGTGTTCACCTCCCCGAGTCGTCCAAGTACTAGCAACATATTCAGTAACTTCATGGAGTAGATGGAGACTGCAGTGGACAATGAGAAAAATCCCTCAGTTTTTCTCAGAGGGACTTTACATTCATCATCAAAAAAGTACATGTCAGGAGGCTAGTCTTACAGGCCAAGGGTGCTGGGAGACCAGCCAGGTCCACTGTAGGAAGAGCCTGATAGGAAGTGGTTCCAGCTGTTTCCTGTAGGTTTGCAAACCCCTGCACACTCAAAGGACAAGGAATACATTTCATGGTCTTGTAAGATGTGTCTGGTTAAGCTGCAAACCTCTTTAAAACAGTTTTAACAAGTCACTTCTGCACTGAGTGAGTGATGCTAATGCAAAGGAGATGGTGGGGTTGCTGTTGGCTGAGCTGTTACAGTGAAGGATTGTAATTCCCGAAGAAGGCCTGGAGGAAGCCTATCCTGAGAAACAAAACTATGTGTGACTGTGAGTATTGGGGAGGATGAGGGTGTGAAGAGGCTTCAAGGGAAATGGACCAGCTGAATGAGAGGGCAAGGCAGATAGAAAATCATTTGGAGACAATGTAAGGTCATTTTGGTGCCAAAAATGGAAAAGTACACTTTCAAAAGGGTGAGAAATGAGGAAATGTCACTAGAATGCAGAAAAGTAAAGCTCTGGACAGGCCATTCAGTCCATGATGATGTGATGGTCTTGATGCCGATTTTTACTAAATGTCCTTCTCTCCATATCTCTCCATTCTCTTCATTTTGACCGAGAAACCTCTTGAACTCCACCAGATCTCTACCCTGGTAATCCATTCCACCCACCTACCACTCCTCCAGAGTTTGTACCTAAACTCCACCAGACCTCTACCCTGGTAACCCATTCCACTCTCTGTATTTTTAAAATGAAAACTTGCCCCTCATGTCACTTCTACATTCTTATAAGCATGTCCTCTCATGTTTGACATTACTACCCTAGAGAAAACATTCTCACTGTCTACCCTATCTGTCTCACTGTCTGCCTCTCAAACTATTAAAACCCTCTCTTTGGGGATAATGCAGGAAAGTGGGGCTATAGTGGAAAGTGGGCCACAATCTTGATGAATGACACAGCAGGCCTGAAGGGTCAGATGTCCAGTGGCTGCTCCGAATTCTTGTATTTTTATGGACATGTGCAATCCATGGGTGTCTGTACTTGCAGCTATCAGTGCCAGCAGATCCCTGAGCCCTGGGTCTACGAGACTGAAATTCGATTGGGAATGCCAGAGGCCTGTTGTCTGATTGAAGGCCCAGAGGCCTGTTCTGGGGTTAGAGAGCTGTCTATGAGGATGGGTGAGTGGCAGGGTTGTAAGGGGTTTGTTTTGCTGTTATTGTTTTGTTGTTTGTTCTTTTCTGTGTTGTCTGCTGAACATGGTGGGCACGTTATGTTAGTACTGGAATTTGTGACGATACTTGCGGCTGCTCCCAGCACATCGTTAGGTTGTGTTCATTATTAACGTAAACAGCACATTTCACTGTATGTTTTGATTTCATGTTTTAAATAAATCTGAATCTAACCCATCAAATGGAATCTTGGCATAGAAACAGACCATTCAGCCTATCTAGTCCATGCTGACCTGATCTTTTGTCAAATCCTATCGACCTGCACCAGGACCGTAGCACTCCATAACCCCTCCCATCCATGTACCTATCCAAACTTCTCTTAAATGTTGAAATCGAACCTGTATCTATTACTTCCACATTCACACCACTCTCTGAATGAAGTTCCCCCTCGTCCTACCCTTTTAAAGAATAACCATTCACCCTTAACCCATGACCTCTAGTTCTAGTCTCACCCAACCTCAGTGGAAAAAGCCTGCCTGTATCTATACAGTGGCTCAATGACCCCTCTGGTGTTGTGGTGAGAACTCATTGTATGTTGCTGCAACATCATCAAGTGATATTCTGGTAAGGAAGCTGAAAGTCAAAATGACAAGTTCTAGGCAAAAGAAAATGACTAAAGGAATTTCCTCATCTGTCCATCAGAGAAGTCCCAGACGCCCGAGCTGTAATAGCATTGCACTAACCGCTGTACCATTGTGGCGTATTAGTTAGCCCGACGCTATTGCAGTCGCGGTGTCAGAATTCAGAGTTCAATTCTGACATCATCTGTAAGGAAGTCAGTACATCCTCCCCTGACTGCATGGGTTATCTACAGGTGCTCTGGTTTCCTCCCACAGTCCAAAGGTGTACCGGTTAGTAGATTAATTGGTCATTGTAAGTAGTCCCGTGATTAGTCCAGGGTTAAATCGTGGATTCCTGGGCGGCACAGTTCAATGGGCCAGAAGGACCTATTCTGTGCAGTATCTCTAAATAAACAAGTGTCTGTGAAAACTGCAGGAATAGTCTTTTTGCAGGTACATAGCTTTTGCCACCAGCCCAGAGTACTTGGCCTCATCCTACAAGGCTGTTAATGCTGTTAGCAGGAATACACCCTGCGCAGAGGAAGTCATTGCTGATGCTTCCCATTCAAGTCTCCCAATTCTTTAAATAAATTTAACTGCAACAAAACAATAAATTTCATGACATATGTAATTGATTATAAACCTGATTCTAACAAAGTGGCAGGAAATACTCCAGTGACTATTCAACAATGATTGTAGGTTGCATCCTGTAGCTTCAGTGTATATTGTAAAAACATTAGAATTTGTACATGATTTGCTGACTTAATTTTCCCCCTCCTCCATCCATATACCTTCCCCCTCATCTGGACTGACCTAGCACCTGCCAGCTTGCACTCTTTCCTACCTCTCCACCCCACCCCATCTTCTTATTATGGCTTCTGCCCCCTTCCTTTCCAGTCCTGATGAAGGGTCTTGGCCTGAAGCATCAACTGTTTATTCCCCTCCATAGATGCTGCCTGACCTGCTGAGTTCCTCCAGCATTTTGTGTATGTTGCTGTGGATTTCCTGATCTGCAGAACCTTTTGTGTTTAAGAATTTTATAAATAGATTTTAATAGGGAACAAATGATGAAAAGCATGTATAAGTGTCCTAGGCAATTTCTGATGGATGCAAATTCACCAGAAAATGATGCAACTGAAGTTAGACCTGATTTGTATTTTTAAGCTGGGTGCTAATTTCTCGCTGCAGTGTGCAACTCCAGGTTGTCATAACTGCTTTCTCAGAGTTTGCATCAGTGAGCCACTGTTCTGTTTACAGCTTTACCTTAATTCTGATCTAGTCACTGCCTCAGGTATTAATTGAATTGAACTGAATTTATTTAAATCTTACATCCATCCCACAATGTGAGGGAGTAACACAATGTACAGACTTGTGAATCTTTAGGCTTGTAGAAAGAAGCTGTCCTGTAGCCTGTTGGTTCTGGCTTTAATGCTGTGGTACCGTTTGCCAGATGGAAGCAGCTGAAGCAGTTTATGGTTGTGGTGACTGGTGTCCCCGATAATCTTCCAGGCCTTCTTTATGCACCTGCTGCTATACATGTCCTCAATGGAGGGAAGTTCACATCCACAGATGCACTGGGCTGTCCGTACCACTCTCTGCAGTTGTGCCTTTGGGAACTTGCCCATGTTCCCAGTTCCAGGGTGCTGGGGTAGTTCAATGGACCGAATGGCCTAATTCTGCTCCTGTGTCTATCCATCCGTTGTCTTGTGCACTCTGTGCACGAGTGATGTTGCAACAACAACCTTGCCTTTAATGTCAATACAACCAAGGAATTGATTGTGGACTTCATGAAGGGGAACTCGAGGGAACACACACCAGTCTTCATCAAGGGGTCATCAGTGGAAAGGGTGAGTTGTTTCAAGTTCCTGGGTGTCAACATCTCTGAAGATCTATCTGTGGCCCAGCATGTTAATGCAATTACAAAGAAAGCATGACAGTGGCTTGTAGGAAAATAAAATACAAGAGAATTTATGAAAAACTATACGAGGGGTGGTTGATAAGTTCGTGGCCTAAGGTAGAAGGAGTCAATTTTAGAAAACCTAGCTCATTTATTTTTCAAAATAGTCCCCTCCTACATTTACACACTTAGTCCAGGGGTCGTGGAGCATACGGATCTTGAACCTCCAGAAAGTGTCCACAGATGGGTGATTGATAAGTTCGTGGCCTAAGGTAGAAGGAGATGAGTTATACAGCTCTCGTTACACGCACATGCAGTTCAACTCTGAGTGATTATGCAGAAAGTTTAAAGTTAATAACTCATCTCCTTCTACCTTAGGCCACGGACATATCAATTACCCCTGATGATTTATTAACTGAGGACTTCAAACTTCCTGCATAATCATTCAATGAGTTGACCTGCATGTTGAAAACATGGGACTATGTTGAAAAATAAATGTGCTAGATTTTCTAAAATTGACTCCTTCTACCTTAGGCCACAAACTTATCAATCACCCCTCGTACATAATCAAAGATTGACAGCCAACGTGCATAAGAAGCTAAATCGTGTAAATAAAAAAGATAAATAATATTGAGAACATGAGTTGTAGAGTCTGTGAAAGTGAGTCTGTAGGTTGTGAAACCATTTCAGATTTGAGAGGTGAGTGTCATTATTCACGTTGGTTCAGAAACCTGATGGTTGAAGGGTAATAACTGTTCCTGAAACTGCTGGTGTGGAACCTAAGATTCCTGTACCTCCTTCCTGATGCCAGCAGCAAGAAGAGAGCACAGTACCTATACCCCTAGTTCTCTCTGTTTTGCAGCACTCTCCAAGGCCTTCCCATTTACTTTGAAAGCTCCGTCCTAGTTTAACTTGCACCTCAAACTTATCCAAGTTAAAACCCATCTGTCATATTTTTGGTCTTCCCCCCCGTTGATTTGGATATTGTAACTGTAGATACCCCTCTCCACTGACCACTTGGTGTCATCTACAAACTACGTATCATGAACACAAGAAGTTCTGCAGAATCTAGAAATCTTGAGACACACACACACACACACACACACACACACACACACACACACACACACACACACACACACACACACACACACACACACACACACACACACACACACACACACACACACACACACACACACACACACACACACACACACACACACACACACACACACACACACACACACACACACACACACACACACACACACACCTGGAGGAGTTCAGCAAGTCAGGCATCATCTATGGTCTTGACCCAAAACATCGACTGTTTATTTTCTTCCATAGATGCTGCCTGATTTGTTGAGTTCCTCCAGCATGTTGTGTGTGTTAACCAATTGCACACAGTATGTGGCTATTGAGCAAGAGGAAAAGACACGTAATGCTGAATGTTTCATGCTAATTGGGATATAGTACTGAGCTAGCCTAAGCGGTCCAGCCTAACCCCAGCTTTATGTTTCAAACAGAATAAACTTCAGACCTAATTTGACACCAACTTACACTCAGTAGCCACTTTATTAGGCACACCTGTACACCTGCTCATTTTTGCAAATATCAGCCAATCATCTGGCAGTAACTCAATGCATAAAAGCACACAGACATGATCAAGAGGTTCAGTTGTTGTTCAGAACAAACATCAGCATGGGGGAAAAAATGTGACCTGAGTGACTTTGACCATGAAATGATTGTTTGTGACAGGCGAGGTGTTTTAAGTATCTCACAACCTGCTGATCTCCTGGGATTTTTACGCACAACAGTCAATAAAATTTGCAGAGTATGGTGCAAAAAAACAAAAACATCCAGTGAGCACCAGTTCTTTGTGTGAAAACGCCCTGTTGACAGAGAGATCAGAGGAGACTGGTTCAAGCTGATAGGAAGGTGACAGTGACTCAAATAACAACAATGGTGTGCAGAAGAGCACTGTTTAACACACATGTTGAACCTTGAAGTGGATAGGTTATAGCAGCAGAAGACCACACCTCTTGTACTTAATAAAGTGGCCACTGAGTGTACTTAGTCAGGCCTTTGTTGGCTTTGGGTAGGTACCGAGTGAGGCTCTGTTTCTCATTTACGATGTGGAAGTGACATTTCCATCAGTGTGCTGAAGTGAATCTGGCTGACGGTTTGGGGTGAACTAACTACATAATTACAAAGCAAATATTTGCAAGGCTATGGGAAAGTAGCGGGGAACTGGGATAAATCTTGACCTGGAACGTCGACCATCCATTTCCCTCTATAGATACTGCCTGACCCACTGAGTACCTCCAGCGCTTTGTTACTTCAAATACATGACTCAATGATTGTTGACCTCTGCAAGATTTAATTAAGTCATAATTTTATTTATAGAGCAGTTTTCACAGACAATGTAGTTCAAAGTGTGTTACAATGGGATAAAAGTACAAACATGAAAATAACATGGAAAAAGATAAAAAATAAACATGAAAATAAAAGAAAGATGTTAGTTAAAAGCAAGGTTAAGTAAATAGGTTTTGAGCTGGTGTTTAAAGTGTCAACTGAGTCTGAATCCCTTATAGATTTAGGTATTGAATTCCACAGTTTAGGAACATAAGTTCAAAAAAGCTGACCCACCAGTTCTCTTTTGAGGAAGATTGTTTAAATTTAAGAGACTGGCAAATGAAGACGTGAGAGTTCATGCAGGATTATAAAACAAATACGGTTCTGTGATGTACTCTGTTCCCAGACCATTAAATGCTTTAAAAACAATTCAGAGAATTTAAAAATCAATCTTAAAAAAATGCAAGAGTATCTAACTGGACCGAAACAAAGGCTGGTAAGCCCAAAGCCCTGCTGAAGTGACCACACAAGGTGTATGCAGGTTTCACATGTTTGTGTGCTCAGTCTGGTTAAAGAGAGTGTTACTTACTGGACAGCTGAAACAAAGCAGCAATGGCTTCCTCCCACCACTGCGAATCCCGAGTGATAAGGGGGAGTTTCATCAGTCCAAGCAGGAAGATGAGCTGGCTGGCGGTCAGAGCCACTGTGGCAATCAGGTTACAGGCTCGCATCATGTCAAACTGAACTGCAGGAGAGCAAGAGAGTGTGGTTAACCTCTGGGTTTAAGTGCAGTCCATTCCCATCGTATGTTGCCTTTTCAAACAGCATTAATGGAATTAGACATAGAAGAATAAATATCAAAAAATCTGCAGCAAATTGTAGAATAATTGCAAAGGAGGACTCTTGAGATTCCTCGGACCTTCATCACCTTTGGCCATCTGAGAAAAAGAATGTGTGAAGATTAGGATTTTCAGAGTAGCATAGCGGTTAGTATAACACTATTACAGCTTGGGCGTCAGAGTTTTTAAGTTCAATCCTGGTGTCCTCTGTAAGGAATTTGTATGTCCTCCCCTTGGAATACATGGGTTTTCTCCGGGTGCTTTGGTTTCCTCCCACAATCCAAAGACATACTGTTTAGTCGGTTAATTGGTCATTGTTAATTGTCCCATGATTAGGCTAGAGTTAAATCAGTAGTTTGCTGGTGGCGCCACTCAAAGAGCCGAAATGGGCCTTAATCACCCTGTATCTCTAAATAAAATAAAATTTAAAGATAAATAAATTCTCCAACCTGTCATAAAGCTCCCGATTCAGTGATCCCTGCACTGTTCCCGAGACTCTCTGTGGGGAAATATGTAATATCCCCACTGACTCTTGGCAGTCGCAGAGAGGAGAAGGAACAGTAACTGCATGTCTGGGTGGGAGGGAGGAAAGGGGCTTGTTTTGTTGTTGTTGCATGATTTGTTCTGCTGAACATTTGATGTCCATGTGATGAATTACTCTGAATAGATTTATTAGTCACATGTATGTTCAAGATTCAAGATTTTTTGATGTCATTTACAGTACACAATTGTAAAGGAGAACAAAATAATTGTGTTTCCGAATCCAGTGCAGCACAAAAAATACAATAAGATAAAGAACACAATAATAATGAAAACACAATAAAAATAAGTAGATAAGATGGCTTATATACAGGGATTGATTGTATGTCCATAAAGTGACACTAGACATTAGAGTCTCTGTAAATAAGGTGACTCTGACAGGAAATGATAAAGTGGTGGTCATTGGAGGTGTTGATTAGCTTTACTGCTTTGGGAAAGTAACTGTTTTTATTGAGCCTGGTGGTCCTGAAATACAGTAAAATGCATCATTTGCATTTATGACCAAATCAGTCTGAAGATGTGCTGAAGGCAGCTCACAAGTGTCACCACACATTCTGGCACCAACATAGCATGCCCACGATGTTCAGCAGAGCAACACACAGCCAATGTATAAAACAGAGACAATAGCAAAATAAACCCCTTCCTAGCCCCCAGTTGGGGGTCACCTGTTCTCCCCCTTTGGAACCTGCTGACCGTGGCCCTTGACTTCATTCTCAGCACCTTTGCAGTCTGGGATTGCTGCAGTGTCGATGGCAGTGAGAGGCTGGAGTCAGTTTGTTGGAAGCACACAGAAACCCATTGCGAATGATGGAAGAAAATGATTGCCTTCTAAACTGTCCACCAGCCAAACAGCTATATCCCGAGTGCACTAGAATTTGTCGGTCTATTTAAATTTTGTCAGTAACTTTAGACATCACAGAAATGGAGAGTAAGAGCTTTTGAAATGGTCACATCACCATTTGGCATGGAGGGGTCACTGCAGAGGATCAAAAAAGCTGGAAAAAAATTGTAAACTCAGCCAGCTCCATTATGGGCACCAGGTTCTC
Source organism: Hemitrygon akajei (assembly GCF_048418815.1). NCBI lineage: Eukaryota > Metazoa > Chordata > Chondrichthyes > Myliobatiformes > Dasyatidae > Hemitrygon > Hemitrygon akajei. Next base: position 3,044,343 of record NC_133134.1, read on the forward strand.
CAGCATTGAGGACATCTTCAAAAGGCAATGCCCTTATCTCATTGCTACCACCAGGGAGGAGATACAGGAGTGTGAAAACATACACTCAATATTTCAGGAACAACTCCTTCCCCTCCACCATCGGAGTTTGAATGGACAGTGAACCTCTCTACACTACTTCACTACTTCTTTCCTTCTATTTTTGCACTAGTTATTTAATTTAATGTTTTAATATATACTTAATGTAATTTATAGTTTTTTGTTATTATGTATGCAAACTACTGCTGCCACAGAACACCATATGCCAGACATATGCCAGTGATATTAAACGTGATTCTGATTCATCTTCAATCCTGAGGGATTGCCGAAGGAGATGATTGTGACAAAATGTGTTCAGTTTGGTAGTGAGTTGTATGAAATATTCACACGGTGTAATGCTTTAATTGGACAGATGAATTGTACTTGCCTAGATAACTCCATATTCATGAGCTGTAAAGATGATTAAGCCTCAATTTTCAGCAGAAGTTTGGGGCTCTTCTTCACCACCATCACTGCATTCCCCTTCCCCCATCAATAAATAGTGCCAGTATTTCAGTGATCACCTTCCTGAAGAATAATGCCACTGAGAATTTTGTAACTCAGACCCTGATGGTTAAAGATGTAAGGTCGGTACAACTTCCTGGGCTGAAGGTTCTGTATTGTTCTATATTCTAATGTTTCATAGACCATGCCTAACCTGACACTTATAACAGCATTGTGAATTTTGTACAGACCCTGATAGTTATGGATTTGAAGTTTCATAGACCATACCTAACCTTAGACTTGAGGTACTAGACTGTCCATTATTTCCCCAAGTGAAGGAACAGGAATCTCATACCCTCCCAAGCCATTAGGAACAGTAATGGGATCTTACCCCTGTGCTAGATAAGAGGTTTGTAGACTTACGTTTAACTGTGTTCCGAGATTCTTGAAATCCAGGGTGCTCTGACCCCCAGCTTAAATTCTCACACTCACGTTCCAGCGTTTGTTCATGCCTTACTGACGCTTTCCCTTTTTCGCTCCCGTAGCACATCTTCCACAGACCAACGCTGCGCTTTCTCCCATCCTCCAGGGCCTGGTACACCCAGTTTGGAGTGATGGCTGCTGCATTGTTAAGAATCAGGGACAGGAGAGCCACTGCTACAGCAGTCGCCACCAGCTTTTGAACAGCCATGCCTGCTTCCTCACCCCAGCTCCAAGACGCTCTTGTTACCCACAGAGCACGAGAGAGCCTCTTTTGTTTCCACACAAAACACTCGCGTACATTGGAAATGCGGGAGTACCTAGAGCTACTTGAGAGCTGCTAGGGGAGTTGAGTATTCATTGTTACCTCCCCAGTGTCCTCAAAATCCAAGTAATTTGAGTTTTTGCTAAGCTTATCCACCCTCCTGTGCCTTCTCGACTGGAGGTGCGGCAACGATAAGCTGCCGTGTACGCAGGTCCATCCCTTATGATGAAGATGTGAGTTCTCCAACTGACGAGCCTTCAATAAAGCCAGAGGGATCACTCGTGCTCTCCTCAAGTAGCACACCTGTCTGTTGGGTGGTTAAAAGGCAGATTGCCTTGATACCCTAAGCAGGTTTGCAGAAATAATCTTTGTTTAAGTCAGACTATTAACAGCCACAGCTCTCCTGATCAAATGGTTAGGCAGAAATTGGCCATCTTGTAGAAATAGACTTCTTACTTCGACTGTGACACGATCTTAACATAACTGATAAGGTACCAAGGAGAAAAAGACGCTTTCTGGAAGCTAGGAGGAAACTGTTGTTTTTCTAACTCTGTTGCTGAGTTTCTGGGCGTAACTGTCTGCAACAAACATTCAGCACTGCGACTTCACAGTCAAACGTTAACAGGATGTGTTTCCTCTAAGGAAGGGACCCGGACGACAATCAAAGCAGCGTTTCCAGCTCTTGGCTCAAATAACTGGGAAACGGGAATTTCTTCTGTGTTCTTCTATCCGGACAAGGTCACTGTGAAGGAAATGAGGAATGTCACCAAACCAGTCCATGGGATTTTGCCTTAACATGCTGCAATCTTTGACAAATGCAACTATTAGGTTCAATGGTGCTTAGTTATTGGCTCAAGTAGTTATTTGTTCATTTGCATAGCTGCAAGTTCTGTCATTTTGTAATCTGCCCATATTGCACATACTGTATTTGCACATAGTATCAAGTCTAACTATACCTTGTTATCTTCCTGAATATTTATTCCTCTCTCCCTCTCTGCATCCCTGTTTGCATCTCTTTCTGCATCTTTCTCTCTCACTTTCATCTCATCTCTAATTCTCTCTTCCTCTCTCTCTTTCTCTTTCTCACTACCTTCCCTCTGTATTCCCCTCTTTACCCCACTCTCTATCCTCTCTCTGCCCCCCTCTCTATATGTATAAAATATACATCTCCTATAAAAGTATTCACCCCGCCCTTGGCAGTCTTTATGTTTTATTGTTTTATAACATTGAATCACAGTGGATTTAATTTGGATTTTTTGACACTGATCAACAGAAAAGGTCTCTTTTGTGTCAAAGTGAAAATGGATTTCTACAAAGTGATCTAAATTATTTACAAGTATAAAACACAATAAACAGTAAAAAAAAATTAAATAAAATAAATACTTTAAAACTGTATCAGTTCCCTTAGATACACTGTCGTGCAGCTTTATAAGAAAATCAGCTAGTAGATTGTTCCAAACATCTTGGAGAACTTGCCTCAGTTCTTCTGCAAACTTTGGGTGTCTCACTGGCTTCGGTCTCTCCAGGTAATCCCAGACAGCCTCGATGGTGTGGAGATCAGGGCCCTGTGGAAGCCATATCATCTGAAACCACTTAAAAAATCTAGTGTGCGAAGACATTTGTACAGTGCTGTATATCCATTTGTCTTCTGGAATATGTGGATGTCTGATCATAGATTAAGAAATAAATTATAACTTTTGAGTACAATATTCAAGATGCAACAAGGGTACTGTTATAAATGCATTCAGCAGACCAGGCAGCCTCTGTGGAGAGAGGGGGAGCTGGGATAGATGCTGCGGCTTATTGGAATATTAATTATTTTCTGTGGTTTAAATTACAATTCTGTGTAAAAGAACTCCTGTCTGCACTAGAGGAACATTCCCTATAACACTGAGGTTCTGTTGAACTTCACAGAGAACATTCTAAATACAATTAAGATAATACATTAAGATAATGCTGGTTTTAAAAGATTACTGTTCTGAAATGTTAGTTGTTTCTCTTTTCACAGAATCAAGTTTATTAACACTGACACACTCAGTGACCACTTCACTAGGTGCATCTGTACACCAACTCGTTAATGCAAACATCTAATCAGCCAATCGTGGCAGCAACTCAATGTATAGAAACATGCAGTCATGATCAAAAGATTCAGACCAAACATCAGAATGGGGAAGAAATGTGATCTAAGTGACTGACCATGGAATGATTCTTGGTGCCAGATGAGGTATGAGAATCTCGAATTGCCAATCTCCTGGGATTTTCACACACAGCAATCCCTAGAGTTTATAGAGAATGGTGCGAAAAACAAAAAAAAGTCCAGTGAGTGGCAGTTCTGTGGGTGAAAATGCCTTATTAATAAGAGAGGTCAGAAGGGAATGGCCAGACTGGTTCCAGCTGACAGGAAGGTGACAGCAACTCAAATAACCACATTTTACAACAGTAGTGTGCAGAAGAGCATCTCTGAATGCATAACACATCGAACCTTGAAGCAGACCACAAAACATACTCAGTGGCCATTTTATTAAGTATGAGAGGTAGCTAGTAAATTGGCCACTGAGTGCATATAATATGAAATTTGTTGTTTTCTGGCAGTAATACAGTGCAAACACATAAAATTACACTAAATTGCAGAATAAATAAATAGTACAAAAAATACAAAGTGTTGTTCATGGGTCAAGGCCCATTGAGAAATATGATGGCAGAAGGGAAGAAGTTGTTCCCGAACTATCGAGGGTCTTCATATTTCTTTATTCCCTGATGTGAATATTTCTGCTGTTCTCTGGTTCATTTCAAATTTTCAGGATCTCTAGTGTTTTGTTTCAGGATAATTGGAATTGGTCTATTATTGTCACACTTACAGAGATACAGTGAAAAGCTTGTCTTGCATTGATGGAATGACACAATAGAGTAATTGGAAAGTAAGCTATTTATTCATTTTTATCTCTATCTTTGCTTTTTCTTGAGTGTACAACAAAATGTAAGAAACATCTTTGAAAGCAAATTATCTGTTCTTAGAGCAAACACGAGGAAATCTGCAGATGCTGGAAATTCAAACAACACACACAAAATGCTGGTGGAACACAGCAGGCCAGGCAGCATCTATAAGGAGAAGCACTGTCGACGTTTCGGGCTGAGACCCTTCATCAGGACCTGCATTTTGTGTGTGTTATCTGTTCTTACTTTTGTTTAAGGGATATTGCGCAAAGTTACTCTTTTCCTGCATATTTATCTGTAATATATGCTGCTATACAAATGTAGGTTCAGTGTTCCATATAAAACAATGAATAGTGGCGTTCATGTATGAGTCATAGACTCTCAGTTTAAGTGTCAGGACCTCTGCAGTGGTACGGAGAGATTGCTCTGTTGTCAGAGGTAGCATAGCCAGTGGAGACCCCATCCATTCTCTCAGGTAAAGGACCTTGTATAACAAAGAGAAACTACTCCTGCCATCATGTGTGATATTTCTCCCTCAACCACTGAAAGAAATTATCTGTTGCTGACTATGGCAGCTTTGTGTGAGCAAATATCCTACTATGGTCACAATTCAAAAAGTAGCAAATTGGTTGGGAGATAACTTGGAACATTATAAGGTTGTGAATACCATCTTAAATCCATAGAGCACTACAGTACAGAAACAGGCCCTTTGGATGATGTAACCTGTGCCAAACTGTTATTCTGCCTAGTCCTATCAAACCACAAACAGACCATAGCCTCCATATCCCTCCCATGCATGTACTTATCCAAACTTTTCTTAAATGTTGCGATCAAACCCGCATCTGCTGGCAGCTCATTCCACACTCACACTCTTCTCTGAGTGAAGAGGATCCTCCTCATGTTCCCCTTCCCGTAACGCCTAGTTGTCTCACCCAACCACAGTGGAAAAAGCTTGCTTACATTTACCCTGTCTATACCCCTCATAATTTTGTATACCTCTATCAAATCTCTCCTCATTCTCTGCAGTCCAGCAAATAAAGTCCTAACCTATTCAACTTTTCCCTGTAACTCAGGTCAAGTCTTGGCAATATCCATGTAGATTTTCTTAGCACTCATTCAGTCTTATTGATATCTTTCCTGTCAGTAAGTGACCAGAACTGCACACTGTACTCCAAATTAGGCCTTACCAACGTCTTCAACAACTTCAGCACCATAGAAATGTTTATCTGTACAAACAAATAATTGGATGCTAGGCCCAAAAACCCATACATTAAAAATCAGCAAGGTTATTTTGTTATAATGATTTATTTTTCTTGTTAAGATAAGATTAGCTTTATTTGTTACATACACATCGAAGTATCAAAACATGCAAGGAAATGCATCACAAACAAGAGAAAATCTGCAGTTACGGGAAACCCAAGCAACACACACAAAATGCTGGAGAAACCCATGGAAAAGAGCACAGTCGACTTTTCGGGCCGAGACCCTTTCAGGCTGGAAGGAAAGATAAGTCAGAAAAAGAAAATGGTGGGGGGAGGGGAGAAGAACCACGAGGTGATAGGTGAAATTGGGAGGAGAACGTGGAATCTGATGGGAGAGGACAGAAGGTCATGGAAGAAAAAAATGGGGGAGGTGCACCAGAGGGATAGGCAGGTTAGTTGAGAGAGGGAAATGGGAATGGGGAATGGTGAAGGAGAGGGTGGAACTTCGAGAAATCGATGTTCATACCATCAGGTTGGAGGCTACCCAGGTGGAATATAAGGTGTTGCTCCTCCAACCTGAGTGTGGCCTTATTGCAACAGTAGAGGAGACCATTGACTGACATGTTGGAATGGGGAGTAGAATTAAAATGGGTGGCCTCTGGGAGATCCCACTCCTTGTGGTGGACGGAGAGTAGGTGTTCGGCGAAGCAGTATCCCAATCTGTGTTGGATTTCCCCAATGTACAGGGGGTTACATCAGGAGCACTGGATATAGTAGATGACCCCAACATACTCGCAGGTGAACTGTTGCCTCACCTGAAAGGACATTTTGGGGCCCTGATTGGTAGTGACCTACCACCCCACCAGCCTCCACATCCAACACATAATGCTCTGTAACTTCTGCCATCTCCAGTGGAATCCCACCACCAACTACATCTTTCCCTCCCCTCCCTCCACTTTCCACAGGGATCACTCCCTATGCAACTCCCTTGTCCATTCGTCCCTCCCTACTGATTTCCTCCCTGGCATTATCCTTGCAAGCGGAACAAGTGCTACACCTGCCCCTACACCTCCTTCCTCGCCCCAAACAGTCCTTCCAGGTGAGGCGACACTTCACGTGTGAGTCTTTTGGGGTCATTTACTGTGCACTGTGCTCCTGGTCAAGTCAAGTCAAGTCACTTTTTATTGTCATTTCGACCATAACTGCTGGTACAGTACACAGTAAAAATGAGACAACGTTTTTCAGGACCATGGTGCTACATGTCACAGTACAAAAACTACACTGACCTACATAAAACAACACAGGAAAAAACTACACTAGACTACAGACTTACCCAGGACTGCATAAAGTGCACAAAACAGTGCAGGCATTGCAATAAATAATAAACAAGACAATAGGCACAGTAGAAGGTAGTAAGTTGGTGTCAGTCCAGGCTTTGTGGCCTCTTGTACATCGGTGAGACCTGAAGTAGACTGGGAGACTGTTTCACTGAGCATCTCTGTCCACCACAAGAAGCGGGATCTCCCAGTGGCCACCCATTTTAATTCTACCTCCCATTCCCATTCTGATACGTCTATCCATAGCCTCCTCCACTGTCGATATGAGGTCACACCAGATTGGAGGAACAACACCTTATATTCCATTTGGGTAGTCTCCAACTCGATGGCATGAACAATTTCTTGATCTTCTGGTAACCCCACCCCCCCACCTTCACCATAAACCCTTTCCTATTTCCCCCACTCACCTAATCTTACCTGCTTATCGCCTCCCTCTGGTGCTCCTCTCCCCTTTTCTTTCTTCCATGGCCTTCTGTCCTATCAGACTCCCCTTCTCCAGCCCTGTATCTCTTTCACCAGTCAACTTCCCATCTCTTTACTTCACCCCTCTCCCCACCCCCAGTTTCACCCATCACCTTGTGTTTCTTACTCCCTTATCCCCACCTTCTTACTATGACTCCTCATCCTGTTTTCCAGTCCTGACGAAGTGTCGACTGGACTCTTTTCCGTAGATGCTGCCTGGCTGCTGAGTTCCTCCAGCATTTTGTGTGTGTTGAGTGAAATGTATTGTTTGTGTTAGAGGCAGCCTGCAAGTGTCGCCATGCTTCTGGCACCAGTATAGCGTGCTAACAACTTACTAACCCTAACTCGTACACCTTTAGAATATGGGAGGAAACTAAGAACCTGGCTGAAATCCACTCAGTCACCGGGAAAATATACCAACTCCTTACGGTTAGTGTGGGAATTGAACCCTAATTGCTGGCGCTGTAAAGCCATGTGCTAACCACTACATTACCGTACTGCCCTCACATTGCACCTGCCTCTATCCCAAATCCATTGTGATTGTTGTCCTTTTCCAGGCAGCATCCTACCCCTCCTATTATTTCAGTTTTACCCTACAATTGCTGCTATCCCTATCAATACTGTTGCACTGCTGGCCCATGCCCATCTTTGCTTCCCTGCTGTACACGTTCTGCTTCTCATCTTTCTGAACATGCGTTCCACACACACCAGACCCAACTTCAGCATGGGCATTAAAGGCTATGGGGAGAAGGTGGGAGAATGTGGTTGAGAAATCAGCCACGATCAAATAGTGAAGCAGACCTGATTGTCCAAATGGCCTAATTCTGCTCCTATTTATTAAACGTTAGTACATTCATGTTCACTTTAGAATAGAATAGAATAGTACAGCACATTACAGGCCCTCCGGCCCACAATGTTGTGCCAACCCTCAAACCCTGCCTCCCATATAACCCCCCACCTTAAATTCCTCCATATACCTGTCTAGTAGTCTCTTAAACTTCTCTAGTGTATCTGCCTCCACCACTGACTCAGGCAGTGCATTCCACGCACCAACCACTCTCTGAGTGAAAAACCTTCCTCTGATATCCCCCTTGAACTTTCCTGCCCTTACCTTAAAGCCATGTCCTCTTGTACTGAGCAGTGGTGCCCTGGGGAAGAGGCGCTGGCTGTCCACTCTATCTATTCCTCTTAATATCTTGTACACCTCTATCATGTCTCCTCTGATCCTCCTTCTCTCTAAAGAGTAAAGCCCTAGCTCCCTTAATCTCTGATCATAATCCATACTCTCCAAACCAGGCAGCGTCCTGGTAAATCTCCTCTTTCCTAGAGTGCTGTAGAGCTTATGAAATTCTTTAGAAGTACAGTCTCAGTTATCAAGTCAAGTTTATTGTCATTTTGACCATAAACTGCTGGTACAGTTCACAGTAAAAACAAAATAACATTCCTCCAGTACCCTGGTGCTACATGAAACAACACAAAACTACACTAGACTATGTGAGACAGCACAAGGCTACACTAGACTACGTAAAACAACATAAAAACTGCACTAGACTACAGACCTGCACAGGACTACATAAAGTGCACAAAACAGTGCAGGACAGTACAATAATTAATAAACAAGACAATAGGCACAGTAGAGGACAAATTACAATATAATAATAAATGATGTAGATGTCAGTCTAGACTCTGGGTATTGAGGAGCCTGATGGCTTGGGGAAGAAACTGTTGCACAGTCTGGTCCTGAGAGCCAGAATGCTTCGGTTCCTTTTCCCAGATGGCAGAAGGGAGGACAGTTTGTGTGAGGGGTGCGTGGGGTCCTTCATAATGCTGTTTGCTTTGCGGATGCAGCGTGTGGTGTAAATGTCTGTAATGGCGGGAAGAGAGACCCCGATGATCTTCTCAGCTGACCTCACTATCCGCCGCAGAGTCTTGCGATCCGAGATGGTGCAATTCCCAAACCAGGCAGTGATGCAGCTGCTCAGGATGCTCTCGACACATCCTCTGCAGAATGTGGTGAGGATGGGGGGTGGGAGATGGACTTTTCTCAGCCTTCACAGAAAGCTGGGCTTTTTTTGCTATGGAGCTGGTGTTGAGGGACCAGGTGAGATTCTCTGCCAGGTGAACACCAAGACATTTGGTGCTCTTAAAGATCTCAATGGAGGAGCCGTCAATGTTCAGCGGAGAGTGATCACTCTGTGCTTTCCTGAAGTCAACAACCATCTCTTTTGTTCACATTCAGAGACAGGTTGTTGCCTCTGCACCAGTCTGTTAGCCGCTGTACCTCCTCTCTGTAAGCTGACTTGTCATTCTTGCTGATGAGACCCACCATGGTCCTGTCACCAATGAACTTGATGATGTGGTTTGAGCTGTGTGTTGCAGCACAGTCGTGGGTCAGCAGAGTGAACAGCAGTGGACTGAGCACACAGCCTTGGGGGGCCCCTGTGCTCAGTGTGATGGTGTTGGAGATGCTGCTCCTGATCACGATAATGTAGGAATTGTAGCCAATATGTAACATAACAAGCTCCTGAAGACCATTATGATAATGTCTAAGTAACCTGTTTTATTGGTGTTGGCTGCGGGATAAATATTAGTCAGAAGGTGTTTGAAGGAGGGTTATCCTCTTTGCCATGTAAGCTCAGCATCACCTCAGCAGCAGCCCAGATGTTTGGGGGATTTGGAGCAGAGCTTGAACACATAACCTTCAATTCCAAGTTAAGCACTCCACTGACTGAGCAATGGGTGGATTATTCTCCATGAGGGAAGGACATCTGCTTCAAACTATTCTGTAACTTAGATTGCAATCAGTGTTTGGTATTTTTGAAAAAAATCATAACAATAAGCATAAGAAGTGAAAGGAGGGCCCTCCATTGGTCAGGGTTAACAATGGATGTTGCGTTCTAGCTGTCATTTGTTATGTAAGTCAGGGCAGTACAATATGGAGAGCAAGCTGTTACCCATGCAGCAGGCTCCCCTCTCCTCACAGCTGATGAATCCAAAGGAACAGCAGACTAATATACTTTGACGCCATCATCTTTGCAGCAGTTGCCAGTCAGTGTTGAACTCAACTTAGGACTGTCTTAGGAACTCTAGCTCCAGAATTTTCCTTGGGGTTTACTCCCAAAGCTTTCCCCATGAGTGGGTTTGGCTGCAAACAGCAGAGTTTTGAGATCAGAGTTTTCCTTCTCCTAGATGAAGCTGCCAGTCACAGCTAACAAGCCCCATCTGCCCAGAGCAACTGGTTTTAAGATGCCAGTAACCCGCCTTTGCCCCTTCTCCAGGAGAAAGAAGTAAAGCTGACTGCAAAATCCCACCTATGTTATCCAATTACAGCCAGAGACAATAAAGGCACAAAGTTCATGACAGAAATTACTGTTAAAACTTTGCTGTTGATTTACAGTAAACAATTATTCAAAGTTTGCGTCTGATTGATTCACTTCATCCTGTTTCGTAGTTCATACATCCAGAGTATGTTTCCACATAACAGTGCTGTTACCACAAATAGTTTCTGTACTTTTCTATTTCAATTCTATTACCCGACACATCTGCTCTCTATTAAAAGCTAGTTGCTGTTTCCTGCTAGTTAGGTACATATGCTTGTCATTGTGTTAAAGTCAGAACAGGAAGAATCCTGAGCACAAAGACTTTGAATTTTTCCGCAATCTCTTGGCTTTAACCCTTTGATTGTGGTCCTATATATAGCCTGGTACAAATGTTTCAGGACTTGTTAAATACGGGATGGAAGGTATCTTTGTGCACTTGCTACCATTTGTTTCCTTGGTAGAAACTCAGCTATTTTCAACATCTGCTGAAGGTTGAATAATGCAAGTCATTTATGCTTTTTCTGTTGGTCTATATTAAGGTTAGCTTGATCAGGTTATGTCTCAGATCTTCTAGGAATTAATTCACAGCTTTCAACAATTTATACTTTATCCTCCCAATCATCTAGAGACACCAATTTATCGAGACTTAGCGCAGACCTCATTAGAGTGAAACTTCATCTGGAGATCAGCTTGGTAATGTGAACTGCATGTTGATTGATAGTGAACAATGAGGCTTTAGCAGAACGTTATAGTGAACACAAGAAATAGGAGCAGGAGTCAGCCATGTTGGTGGGTCTCCCATGATTTTGGGCTCACTCACATGCCAGTTCCTGAGCACAAAATTACAAGCTGCTGCTTCAGATGAGACCTGAAAGGATGTTAAAGGAGCTATTTCAATGCAAGATTTTATTTTTCACTGTAAATAAGAGCACATATGTCTGCTGATGAATTAAGTTGTGAATGATGCCAGGCATTGAAGGTGGGTTCACAACACCTGCTTTACTGTTTACTCTTTGAGTTGTCGTTTGAGTTGATGTATGGGGACCAGATAATGCAGAGTTATCAACTGAAGTGGAAATGAGTTTCCAGGAATGTTCATGGAGAACCAGTTTCAGAATCATACTTGCCTCTTCACATTGCATACCACTTCTGTGCTCCTCTACACAATTTCTGTCATAATCTCTGCTGCTCTACAACTGTTCAACCATGTTAAGGCTTCTTTCCCTTTCTTTTTCAGTCCTAACAAAAGGTCTCAGCCTGAAACGCCAGCAGTTTATTCATCTCCAATAGGTGTTGCATGACCTGCTAAGTTCATCCAGCATTTTGCGTCTGTTGTACCATAGTCATCTTCCAAAATGTAAAGCATTTTTATGTCCCATATGCAAAATATTTCTGGTTCTATGGCTGTTTTTGTACAACTGTCAGAGATTTGCAGCAGCTTTCTGTGTGTGACTTTGGGTGAAGGATGAACTCATAAATATTTATTGTTTCACTGCCCACCCAGCCGTAAAAAAGAATTAATCTCCATTTATAAAACTACTTATACAACCTCAGGAAATTCCAACCAATGAAATTCTTTAGAAGTGTTGTCATGGTTGCTATATGGCTAGTTATAATCATTATGGAAATCCCAGTGAAAACGCAGTAGGAAACCAACAGTTTTTAAGATGTGAACTGTTTGACAATTTGTGCAATAGAGTAATACAGCATGGAAAAAGTCCCTTCAGCCCAACTGGTCCATGCGGGTCACAGCATCCTCCCTGCTAGTCCCAGTTGCATGTGTTAGACACTCCAGTCCCTTCCCCCCATTTATATGGGGTGCCTCAGTAGTGTAGTGGTTAGCACGATGCTATTACAGCTCGGAGTGTCAGAGTTCAATTCCAAAACTGTCTGTAAGTAGTTTTTCCCATAGGCGCATTGATTTCCTCTGTGTGTTCCATTTTCCTCCCACAGTCCAAGGATGTACCGGTAAGTAGGTTGATTGGTCATTGCAAATTGTCCTGTGATTAGGTTAGAGTTAAATAGGTGGGTTGCTGGGTGGTACAGCTCTTTGGGCTGGAAGGGTCCATTTTGTGCTGTCTCTCTAAAAGAATATATCTGATGCTCCTAAATGTTGCAATTATACCAGCCTTGACCACTTTCTCTGGCAGCTCATTCCAGGTACTCACTTCCCTCTGGAAAGAAGTTGCTCATTTAAATTGGCAGATGACATGAAGGTTAGTGGAGTTGTGGGTAGTGTAGAAGATTACAACAGGGCATTGACAGAATACAGAACTGGGCTGAGAAGTGGCAGATGGAGTTCAATTTGGGAAAAATGTGAAATGATTCATTTTGGAAGGTTGAGTTTGAGGGCAGAATGCAGGGTTATTGGCTGGGTTCTTAACAGTGTGGAGGAATAGAGGGATCTTGAGGTCCAAGTCTGTGGAGTTAACTCATAGGGTTATCATCTTTTGGGTAACACACAAAATGTGGAAGAACAACTCAGCAGGTCAGGCAGTATCTATGGAGGGGATAAACAGTCGACGTTTCGGTCCAAGACCGGCATCAGGACTCAGAGTCAGATTAGATGGGTAGGTTAGTAAGTTTGCAGAAAACACAAAGCTCAGAGGTTTTGTGGATAGTGTATGAGGTTGTCATAGGTTACAAAAGAATGCAGAAACGTGAGATGAAGGGTCTCATCCTGAAAGGTCGACTGTTTATGCCCCTCCATAGGTGCTGCCTGACTTGCTGAGTTCCTCCAGGATTTTGTGTGTTGCTCTAGAGTCTAGAACTGGGTGGAGAAATGGCAGATGGAGTTCAATCCAGAAAAGTGTGGATGGCACACTGCAGAATCTCTTGCGCATGTCATCTTCTGAACACGCATTGCAGAAAGCATTCACTATTGATGAGAGGAGATATTTTGTGATGAGTAGATCACCATAGTTATTGAACCACTGAGTGGTTTTCATGTGAGTTGCCCATTTCTTCACCCAGTATGGCACAGGCCACATACATCCAAAGTCAAGAATTCAAGTGAATGGAGACTGCAGTGAGTGAACATCATGTCATGACAAATCTGGAAATGGTTTTAATGAAACTTCTGTTTATCTTGTTTGAGAACATATGCTGTAAAGTTGGAGCTGTTTTCAGGTTACAAGGATACAATCCGATGGTTTGAGTACTGTTAGACTGCAATCAACATTGCAGACAACTGCATATGTCATCACTCAGTAGCGTTGTGGGCTCACTCTCTGCCACTCTTGTCATTTGTAAAATAGCCTTTTCTTCATGTTTAGACTTGTTTTCAGTTATATAGTCTGGGAAAGATAATAAGTTGTGATATTGAACATTTATGTAGTAGAATTGGGGAATGGCTTTCATGGTGTCCAGTACAAGAGTAAGGAAGTCACACTATAACTTTACTGATACACAGACAAGAGCATCCTGACTGGTTGTGTCACTACCTGGTATGGAGCCTCCAATACACAGGATCTAAAGAGGCTGCAGAGCATTGTAGACTCAGTCAACTAGCCCAACACAGGCACCACCCTCCCCACCATTGAGGACATCTTCAAAAGGTGTCCATCACTAAGGACTCTCGCTATCTGGGACATGCACTCTTTTCAGTCCTACCATCCGGAAGGAGGTACAGGAGCCTGAAGACTCACACTCAATGATTAAAGAACAACTTCTTCCCCTCCCCCATCAGATCTATGAACTGTCTGTGAACCAATGAGCACCTCGTTATTTCTTTTTGTATTTATTTATAATTTATAGTAATTTTATATCTTGCACTGTACTGCTGCCCCAAAACAACAAATTTCACACCATATGAGACAGTGATCACAAACCTGAATCTGGTAAATGTTGTCAGACGGCACGTGGAGTTTTGTGTGCAGTTCTGGTCTCCCCACTAGAGGAAGGATATGGGAACTGGAGAAGGTGCAGATGAGGTTCACCAGGGTTGCTGCTTGGAATAGAGGATTTGAGCTATAATGAAAGGTTGCACAAACCTGGGTTATTCCTACTAGAGTGGCAGAGGCTGAGGGAAGATCTGACAGAGCTTTTAAAATGATGAGAGACATAGGTAGGGGAGACAGTCAGAATCTCTTCCCCATAGTAAAAATGTCTAACACTAAATGACATGCTCTTAAGGTTGGGGGTGGTTAGAAAAAGTTTAAAAGCAGCTTGAGGTGCAAGGCTTTACATAGAGCATAGTACTGGGATAGTAGTGGAAGCAGAGAGTTTGCTGGAGTTTAAGAGGCTTTTCGTTAGACACATGAAATTGAAGGAATGGAGGGATATGGATGATACACAGGAGGACATTTAGTATAAATTGGCATCAAGATTAGCACAACATTCTGGGCTGAATGGCCTATCCAATGCTGGATTGTTCTACTTTCTATGTGTGTATAATTTTCTTCCAAATTAAAGTTATTTTGATCTAATTGAGCAGTAAATGAATGGCTGTTATCTCCCCACTCACAGTGATGTTCAATTCAGACACATATACTCAATCCAGGAATGTTGTTGACTTCCACACAGGACACCCACCCAAAATTCCAAAGTAATGTTGACTTGGAAATTCAGTCAAAACCTGCTTTAAATAAAATGGTCTATAAATTTCAAACCCATGGGATTAAGTATCGTTTGACCACTAGATACACAGTCGCAAACTGAAAGATGAAATTGGAAGCCACTGCAACTATTTTTTTGTGGGAGATTCCTGATTTAAACAGCACAAATACTTGTTATTCTCAGTAAATAATAGTAATCTTTTGGTTAAATAGCATTGCTTACAAAAAGGGGTGAATTCTAAATCACTGTAATCTATCGGATTTTTTGCTCAGCCATATGGATTTTAAGTAAGAAAAATTTACCCAATGAGTAAGTCCACTTCATCTGTCGCTAACGATAGTTTTACATTTCTCAGCAGCCAGAGCGATTGAGCTTCATGTTGCCTGGTGCAAGATCAGCAGGCAAATGGGAAGTGTCGGACGCGAGGCTACGCGGGACTGCCATTTACTCTGACTTACTCTCCTGCAGGTCTCCTCATGGACTGAGCAGACAGCTGCGAGCTCTGACGTACAGGAAACCAGTCTGGGAAACGGTGGGGGAAGGGTGAGGGGGTGCAGGGAGAAGAGAGCATTTAAATCCCAACCATCAGGGAAAATATATCAAGTTATGATTTGTCAGGATACAAATCATTTTTTGCCTGCTGCTTTAGTCTCATGTGCTTTACCCTCTTGAGAATACACTGCAATTTTAAAAATGTTTATCAGGAGGTCTGTTTTGTACCTAATTCAGTCAAATCCTGATCAACATAGTCATTCTGCCAAGAATTGCTCTGTTGGGATCAGCCTTTATTTCTGGATTTGCCAAGACTATGTTCACTAACAGAATGCTTTGCTTCATTGTCTGTATAGCATCAAGCTGTGGGTCGCTGACATAAACTAAACTCTGTCCTGATCCTATCCTGCTGTTATCAGACTATTGCACAATAAGATAGACTCTTAACTTCACAATCTCCCTTGTTGTGGCCTTGCACCTGATGTGGTCTGCCTGCACTGCACTTTCACTGTAAGACCAGAAGATGGAGGAACAGAAATAGGCCCTTTGGCAGTCGAGTCTGCTCCACCATTCTATCATGGCTGATCCATTTTCCCTCTCAGCCCCAATCTCCTGCGTTCTCTCCATAATCCCGTCCTGCCCTGACCAATCAAGAACCTATCAACCTCTGCCTTAAGTATACCCAATGACTTGGCCTCCACAGCTGCCTGTGGCAACAAATTCCACAGATTCACCACTCTGGCTTAAGAAATTCCTCCTCATCTCTGTTCCAAATGAATATCTCTCTATTCTGAGGCTGTGTCCTCTGGTTTTAGACTCTTCCAGCACAATAAACATCCTGTCCACATCCACTCTATTGAGGCCTTTCTCTGAACACTACATTGATTGGCCTTACCTCAAACAATAATGAGCTGGCCTACAGGGAAGAAGTAATCTCTCTGACACAGTGGTGTCAAGAAAACAACCTCTCCCTTGATGTCGCAAAAACAAAGGAGCTGTTTGTGGAATACAGAAGGAATCAAGACGGGCCTACCCTTATTGACATCAATGGATCTGGGGTTGAGAGGATAAACAGCTTTAAGTTCCTCGGCACCTGCATTACTGAGGACCTCACGTGGTCTGTACACACCAGTTGTGTGGTGAGAAAGGCACAACAGCACTGCTTTCACCTCAAGATGGTTGAGGAAGTTTGGTTTGGCCCCTAAATCCTAAGAACTTTCTACAGGGGCACAATAGAAAGCATCCTGACTGGCTACATCACTGCCCGGTATGGGAACTGTACCCCCCTTAATCACAGGACTCTGCAGAGAGTGGTGCAGACAGCCCAACGTTTCGGTAGTTGTGAATTTCCCATGATTCGGGGCATTTACAAATACGGGTGTGAAAAAAGGGCCTGAAGGATCATTGGGGACACGAGTCACCCCAACTACAATTTATTCCAGCTGCTACCATATGGGAAACGGTACTGCAGCATAATAGCCAGGACCAATAGGCTCCAGGACAGCTTCTTCCACCAGGCCATCAGACTGATTAACTCATGCTGATTTGAGTGTATTTCTATGTTACATTGACTGTTCTATTTATTATAAATTATTATAAATTACTATGACTGCACATTGCACATTTAGACAGAGACGTAACATAAAGATTTTTACTCCTCATATATGTGAAGGATGTAAGAAATAAAGTCAATTCAATTCAACTCTGTAACTCTGACAAGTAACTCTAATACCTAACTCTAACACTTTATTGCCCTCCCCCCACATTCTTATTCTGGCTTCTTCCCCCTTCCTTTCCAGCCCTGATGAAGGGTCTTGGCCTGAAATGTCAAATGTCTATTCCCTTCCATAGATGCTGCCTGATATAGAAACATAGAAAACCTACAGCCCAGTACAGGCTCTTCGGCCCGCAAAGCTGTGCCGAACATGTACTTACTTACGAAATTACCTAGGGTTACCCATAGCCCTCTATTTTTCTAAGCTCCATGTACCTATCCAGGAGTCTCTTAAAAGACCCTATCGTATCCACCTCCACCACTGTTGCCGGCAGCCCATTCCATGCATTCACCACTCTGCGTAAAAAACTTACCCCTGACATCTCCTCTGTACCTACTTCCAAACACCTTAAACCTGTGTCTTCTTGTGCTAGCCATTCCAGCCCTGGGAAAAAGCCTCTGACTATCCACGATCAGTGCCTCTCCTCATCTTATACACCTCTATCTGGTCACTTCTCATCCTCTGTCACTCCAAGAGAAAAGGCCAAGTTCACTCAACCTATTCTTATAAGGCATCCTCCTCAATCCAAGCAACTTACTTGTAAATTTCCTCTGCACCCTTTCTATGGCTTCCATATCCTTCCTGTAGTGAGGCAACCAAAACTGAGCACAGTACTCCAAGTGGAGTCTGACCAGGGTCCTATATAGCTGTAATATTACCTCTCAGCTCCTAAACTCAATCCCACAGTTAATGAAGGCCAATGCACTGTATGCTTCCTTAACCACAGAGTCAACCTGTGTAGCAGCTTTGAGTGTCCTATGGACTCGGACCCCAAGAGCTCTCTGATCTTCCATCCTGCCAAGAGTCTTACCATTAATACTATATTCTGCCATTATATTTCACCTACCAAAATGAACCACTTCACACTTAGCTGGGTTGAACCCCATCTGCCACTCCTCAGCCCAGTTTTGCATCCTATTGATGTCCCACTGTAACCTCTGAAAGCCCTCCACGTTATCCACAACACTCCCAACCTGCTGAGTTTCTTCATCATTTTGTGTGTGAAGCTTTATTCTGCACTCTTATTGTTTTCCCTTATAGTACATCAATGTACTGATGTATTGAAAATTAAATAAACAGTATGCAAAACAAAGTTTTTCCACTACCTTGGTACATGTGACAATAAAAAAAACACAATTTTCACTCTGATGAGTTGATATTTCATACCCTGTTTTAGACTACACTGATCACATCTTTCAGTTCTTCACTTAATGCTCAGATTCATTCTTTGAATGGAAAGGGAAGCTGATAAGACCATAAGATATAGGAGAAGAATTAGACCATTTGGCCTATTGAGTCTATTCTGCCGTTCTATCATGGCTGATTTATTTTCCCTCTCAACCCCATTCTCCTGCCTTCTCTCTGTAACCTTTGACACCCTGACTAATCATTAACCTATCAGCCTCCACTTTAAATATACCCAATGACTTTGCCTCCACTGCCATCTGTGGCAATGAATTTCACGGATTCACCACCTTCTGACTAAGGAAATTCCTCCTAATCTCTGTTCTAAATGAATGTTCTCTAATCTGGGACTGCCCTCTGATCCACTCCAAAGGCCACTTCAGAGATTTGCATTTCTCCCCCCACTCCATTAACCATTTCAGTTCCACTGAGTCTTCTCATATAGGTCTCAAACAAAATGTTGACTATCCTTTTGCCTCTGCACACCACAGCACCAAGGTAGCATAGCGGTTAACACGACACTATTGCATTTTGAGGCTTTCCAGAGTTGGGGTTCAGTTCCAGTTTATTTCTGTAAGAAGACTCTATACTTCCTCCCTGTGCAATGTGTGGGTTTTCTCTCAGTGCTCCGGTATTCCTCTCAACAATCCAAAGATGTACAGCAGGTCACTTGGTCATTTTAAATTATCCTGTGATTAGGTTAGCACTTAACCTAAATGCCGCCCCAGCAACCACTCGGGGTTTGCTAGGGCAGAATGGCTCAAAGAAGCAGAAGGCCCTACTCCACATTATATTGCTAAAAATAAAATACAAAAATACAGTCCTGTGCAAAAGTCTTAGGCACATACAGTGGCATGCAAAAGTTTGGGCACCACTGGTCAAAATTTCTGTTAATGTGAATAGTCAAGTGAGTAGAAGATCAACTGATCTCCAAAAGTCATAAAGTTAAAGGTGAAACATTCTTTTAAACATTTTAAGCAAGATTAGTCTATTATTTTTGTTTTGTACAATTTTAGAGTGAAAAAAGGAAAGGAGCACAATGCAAAAGTTTGGGCACCCCAAGAGATTTGAGTTCTCAGATAACTTTTACCAAGGTCTCAGACCTTAATTAGCTTGTTAGGGCTATGGCTTGTTTGCAATCATCGTTAGGAAAGGCCAGGTGATGCAAATTTCAAAGCTTTATAAATACCCTGACTTGTCCCAACCTTGTCCCAACAATCAGTAGCCATGGGCTCCTCTAAGTAGCTGCCTAGCACTCTGAAAATTAAAATAAATGATGCCCACAAAGCAGGAGAGGCTATAGGAAGATAGCAAAACATTTTCAGGTAGCTGTTTCCTCAGTTCGTAATGTAATTAAGAAATGGCAGTTAACAGGAACGGTGGAGGTCAAGTTGAGATCTGGAAGACAAAGAAAACTTTCCAAAAGAACTACTCTTAGGATTGTTAGAAAGGCAAATCAAAACCCCTGTTTGACTGCAAAAGACCTTCAGGAAGTTTTAGCAGGCTCTGGAGTGGTGGTGCACTGTTCTACTGTGCAGCAAAACCTGCACAAATATGACCTTCGTGGAAGAGTCATCAGAAGCAAACCTTTCCTGCATCCTCACCACAAAATTCAGCGTCAGAAGTTTGCAAAGGAACATCTGAACAAGCCTGATGCATTTTGGAAACAAGTCCTGTGGACTGATGAAGTTAAAATAGAACTTTTGGGCCGCAATGAGCAAAGGTATGTTTGGAGAAAAAAGGGTGCAGAATTTCATGAAAAGAACACCTCTCCAACTGTTAAGCACAGGGATGGATCAATCATGCTTTAGGCTTGTGCTTGCCAGTGGCATGGGGAACATTTCACTGGTAGAGGGAAGAATGAATTCAATTAAATACCAGCAAATTCTGGAAGCAAACATCACACCGTCTGTAAAAAAAAAAGCAGCTGAAGATGAAAAGAGGATGGCTTCTACAACAGGATAATGATCCTAAACACACTTCAAAATCCACAATGGACTACCTCAAGAGGCGCAAGCTGAAGGTTTTGCCTTGGCCCTCACAGTCCCCTAACCTAAACACCATCGAAAATCTGTGGATAGACCTCAAAAGAGCAGTGCATTCAAGACGGCCCAAGAATCTCACAGAACTAGAAGCCTTTTGCAAGGAAGAATGGGCGAAAATCCCCCAAACAAGAATTGAAGGTCACTTAGCTGGCTACAGAAAGTGTTTACAAGCTGTGATACTTGCCAAAGGGGGTGACCATGCAGAGTTCCCAATCTTTTGCTTGGGCCCTTTTCCTTTTTTGTTATTTTAAACCTGTAAAAGATAGAAATAAAAAAAGTAATCTTGCTTAAAATATTAAAGAAATGTGTCATCTTTAACTTTATGCCTTTTGGAAATTGGTTCATCTTTTACTCACTTAGCTATTCACAGTAATAGAAATTTTGACCAGGGGTTCCAAACTTTTGCATGCCACTGTATATATAGATAGGTGACCTAAGGCTTTATGTATTGCACTGTACTGCTGCTGCAAAATAAAAACAAATGTCCTGACATATGTGAGTGATGTTAAATCTGATTCTAAACTGTATCTTTATTGTGGAATGAAAGTGGGAAGGGGGCAGGGAGAGGGGAAATCATGGTTGGGAAAAGGCAAAGGAAGCAGGAAGCACCAGAGAGACATTCTGTAATGATCAATAAACCAATTGTTTGGAATCAAGTGACCTTGTCTGGTGCCTCAGGGCTGGGTGAGGCTGCCTCAAATCACCAACACTACCCCACCTCCCTGCCTCAGGCCCTCCCGCTCTGCTACCTGTCCTATACCCCTCTCATGGCGCTCTACCCTCGCCACTCCCAACATCCTTTGCTCCCACCAGATTTACAAACTCACTTTCCACTCCACGTTGACAAATACAGTACCATGCAGAAGTCTTAGGCATCCTAGCTATATATGTGTGCCTAAGTTTGCACAGTACTGTACAGATGCTGCGTGACCCATCTGAATTCTTCCAGATGGTTTTATTTTTGCTCCAAATTCCAGCATCTGCAGTCTCTTATGTCTCCTTATTGGCCGATGCATTCATGGGTGACATGTTAACATAGTGGTTAGTGGAACACAATTACAGTGTCAGCAATAACATTGGGTTCAGTTCCACTGCTGTCTGTAAGGAGTTGGTACATTCTCCTCGTGACCACATGGATTTCCTCCCACATTCCAAAGGTGTGCAGATTAGGGTTAGTAAATTGTGGGCATACTATGTTGGTACCAGAAGCGTGGCTGCCTCCAACACAATCCTCACTGGTTTAATTTGACAAAGATACCTGGTATGTTAGGGGATACCTGGTATGTTACCAAAGACTCTTGCAAATTTCTACAGATGTACGGTAGAGAGCATTCTAACTGGTTGCATTACTGTCTGGTATGGAGGGGCCATACGCACAGCATCAGAAAAAGCTGTAGAAAGTTGGAAACTCAGCCAGCACCATCGTGGGAATAAGTCTCCCCAGCATCAAGGACTCTTCGAAAGGCGATGCCTCAAAAGGTTGGCATCTCTCATTAAAGACCCCCATCACCCAGAACATGCCCTCTTCTGATTGCTGCCATCAAGGAAAGGGTAGAGGAGTTTGAAGACACACAACATTTCAGGACCAGCTTCTTCCACTCTGCCATCAGATTTCTGAATGGACAATGAACTCGATCTCACTATTTTGTTGTTTTTTTTCACTACTTGTTTAACTTTTTTAATATATACTTATTGTCATTTACAGTTTTTTATTATGATGTATTTGAATGTACTGCCTCTGTAAAACAACAGATTTGTTGCCAATGATATGAAACCTGATTCTGATTCTGAGACAATGTATTTTACGCTATGTTTCAATGTACTGTACGTTTGACTAATAAAGCTAATCTTTTAGAGTGATATCCCACTTGGTGGCGCAATAATATCAGCGCCGGACTCCGGAGCGAAGGTTCCCGAGTTCGAATCCAAGTCAGGTTGAGTGTCGAGCTAGCGACTCGGCCTCGTAAAAACAAGAATAGCTTGCTACGGAAACGCCGTCAAAAGACGGTGCCCTGATAACTCCACTACCATGTGAAGGGCTATTCTTCTTCTTCGTCTGTTAGAGTGATGGTAAGTTTTGTAATAGTGGACCTCATGGTGACAACACCTCATCACTCTGAAATGTTATCTGTATCTCTCCACAGATGCTGATGCTTACAGATAGTTCATCTTTTTATTTCAGACTTTCAATATTTGCTTTATTTTGCTAATGTACTTAATTCCCTTCTTATTCCAAGAGTATTTATAATTTCAATGAAAATTGTTGTGTTACACAAAATTCCCAGTGCTGGAAAGGGACAGCTTGTGGTCATAGCTATAAATTGTGGAAATCTTAGAGTAGATTTAGCTTAGGGAAAAATTAATTTAAAGAGCCTTCAAATTATCGGTGGCAGAAGTGGTGATCTTTAAAAATGCCCTGTTCATTGTTTGTATTTTGTTTGTTCTGTCGTCTACGGTTTTTACATTGTGTATTATTATATAGTTTATTTACTTATTGAGATACAGCGTGGTAAAGGTCCTTCCGGCCCTTTGATCTGCGCTGCCCAGCAATCCCCAATTTAAACCTAGCCTAATCATGGAACAATTTACAATGACCAATTAACGTACTACCTGGTACATCTTTGGACTGTCGGGGGAAACCGGAGAGCAGACAGAGCTGGAATTGAACTCCGAAACGCCTCGATCTATTATACCGTCATACTAACTGCTAAGCTACTGAAGTGACCTCTGTAATAGAATCTACATTTCAAACTATAATTATATGTAACTTATCCTTTAATGGCCCATTATTTAGAATCTAACAGTTTTCATGTCAATATTACATTAGATTAGACAATATTACATTATTACGGTCTATTACGGTAGGGGAAATTTGCAATATATCTGCTTTCTCTAAGTGCCATCCAGTTTAAATTGAGCCCAAACAGTGTGTCCTGAGAGACAACATGGTTGCTATGGCAACACAAGATGGAATACCTTGACAGTAATTTTCAACAATGGACTTTTCTGCTCTTCTCTGCAGTGAGGCTGTGTGGGAGAACATGGCCAGGATGTGCGTGAAGACTCGGAGGCTCGATGTGGCCAAGGTGTGCCTGGGAAACATGGGCCATGCCCGGGGAGCCAGAGCCCTGCGGCAGGCTGCACAGCAACCAGAACTCGATGCAAGAGTGGCCATGCTGGCTGTGCAGCTGGGAATGTTGGTATGTGCAGGAATCTGCTTCGTCTTGTTACCTGTTCCCATCTAATATCCCCAGATAGCCTTTCATTTCAAATGGCTAAGTGCCTTAAATGGCATTTGATGTCTCTGGGCCCATACTTATAGAACATTGGACATTACAGCTCAGTACAGCCTCTTTGGCCTACGATGTTGTGGCAATCTTTTAATCTATTCTAAGATCAATCTAATACTTCCCTCCCACATAGTCCTCCATTTTCCACAATGATTCAACACCTTCCAGCCCTATGTCAGTTCTTTCTAATGATTTGATTTCATTTTTTACTAACAGAGCAATGCCACCCACTCTGCCTTCCTACCTGTCCTTTCAATACAATGTGTATCCTTGGATATTAAGCTCCCACTTCTAATCTTTCAGCCAAGATTCTATGATACCTACAACATCATACCTGCCAATCTGCAACTGTGCTGCAAGTACATCTACCTTATTCCATATACTGTGCACATTCAGAATCAGAATCAGGTTTATTATCATCAGCATGTGACATGAAATTTGTTAACTTAGCAGCAGAGGTTCAATTCAAAATTGTCTCTTCGCCCTTGAAGTAGCACTCCGCAAATCATACCTGGTTTTGTGGTATAGTCCTGGGTTGCCAGACTTGAAGGCCACAGATCTAGCCTTCAGCAGATGACGTACCTCCTCGTTCATCCATGGCTTTTAGTTTGGGAAAGTACTTTGTGGGCATGCACCTATCCACACAGGTTTTAATGAAGTCAGTAACTGCAGTATACTCATCCAGGTTCGAAGATGAATCCCTGAATACAGTCCAGTCCACCGATTCAAAGCAGTCCTGTGGGCACTCCTGTGCTTTCCTTGTCATACCTTCCTACCTTCAGTAGGTCAGATTGCCAGATTGTCCATAATGAGAGCAACACACACAAAATGCTGGTGGAGCGCAGCAGGCCAGGCAGCATTTATAGGGAGAAGCGCTGTCAACATTTTGGGCCGAGACCCTTCATCAGTCCTCGCCCCGAAACGTTGACAGCGCTTCTCCCTATAGATGCTGCCTGGCCTGCTGCGTTCCACCAGCATTTTGTGTGTGTTGCTTGTATTTCCAGCATCTGCAGATTTCCTCGTGTTTGCCCATAATGGATAATGGTTTGTTAGTGATCTCCTCTCCACCATTAACTCAAAAGAGTCCAGGTTGTAGGCAAGGACAGATCCAGCCTTTTTGATGAGCTTATTTGTCTTTTTGCATCACCGGCACTGATGCTGCTCCCCCAACATAAACCAAACATTGCATTTGCCGCCTTTACCACAGACTCAACTTGTAAATTAACCTTCTGGGAGTCTTTCACAACGACTCCTAACTCTCTCTACACTAGTGTAGGCAAGCAACATAGACTGTTCCACATAGCCAACAAACAGGCAAGCATAGCTGTGAGTGGCCATGGCTACCTCTTTTGAGTGAAGTAAGTGGGAGGAGCAAAGGAGAAATTATTTAGAGTGAGGACAAATTCCACTAGGCGGAGGAGAGTGGTGGTGGGGGGGGGGGGCAGTGGAGGTTTATTGGGACTGGACATCCATAGTAAAAATGTAAAGATGGAGGCCAGGGAACCTGAAATTAGATTGAGTTAAATAATCTAAACACAAGAGATTCTGCAGATGCTGCAAATCCAGAGTAATACAAAATGCTGGAGGAACTCAGTAGGCCACTTCCCTCTTTCTTTCCAGTCCTGATAAAGTGTCTCAGGCAAAGAGTCGACCATTTATTTCCCTCCGTAGATATTGCCTGACCCACTGAGCTCCCCCAGCATTTCGAGTGAGTCAGATATTCCCACCATTAAAGCACATCTACATAGAGCGTTGTTGCAGGAAAGCAGCTTCTATCATCAGGGGTCCCCATCACCCTGGTCATGTTGCCTTCTCTCTGCAGCCATCAGGAAGAAGGTACAGGAATCTCAGGACCCACAGCACCAGGTTCAGGAACAGTTACTAACCCTCAACCATCAGGCCCTTGAACCAGACAGGATTACTTCATTCAACTTCACTTGCTCCATCACTGAACTGTTCCCACAGCCTGAAGACTCAAAATTCAAGGACTCTTCATCTCACGTTCTCAATACTCATTGCTTATTTATTTATTATTATTATTTCTTTCTTTTAGTATTTGCAGTTTGTTGTCTTTTGCACACTGGTTGAATGTCCATTTGGTGTTGTCTTTCACTTTTTCTATTACGGATTTATTGAGTATTCCCACAAGAAAATGAATCTCAGGGTTGTATATGTTGACATATATGTACTTTGATAATACACTTACTTGGAACTTTTTTTGGTGAACAAACTAAAATTAGGAATATTCCAGAGTCAGAGTTGGAAGGGAACAGGGACCTTCCAGAGTGCATGGACGTAACTGGAAGCCGGATGTCCGTGAGTGTAAGGGTGATGGGCAAAATGGATTTTAACTGGAAGCTGGATGTGGGCAAAATGGATTTTGAACCTTCTCTCCATTTAGATAATAGTCCGCACTATTGTTCCTTTGACCAAAATGTATTATCATACTTTTCCCAACACTGTATTCCATCTGCCACTTTTTTGCCTATTCTTCCAATTTGTCGAAGTCCTGCTGCAAACGCATTGCTTCCTCAGCACTACCTATCCTTCTATCTATCTTCGTAATCATCCGCAAACTTTGCCACAAAGCCATCATTTCCATTATCGAAATCATTGACAACCAATGTGAAAAGTAGAGGTCCCAGTACCTGAGGAACACCACTAGTCACCGGCAGCCAGTCAGAAAAACCTGCTGCCTCCTGCCTGTCAGCCATTTCACTCTCTATGCCAAATATCTTTCCTGTAACGCCATAGGATTTTAGGTTAAGCAGCCTCATGTATGGCACCTTATCAAATGCATTCTGAAAATCTAAGTAAATGACATTCACTGACTCTGCTTTGTCCACCCTGCTTGTTACTTCCTCGAAGAACTCTAACAGATTTGTTAGGCAAGATTTCCTTTGACTTATTTTATCATTAGTCTCCAAGTACCTCAAAACCTCATCCTTAATAATGAATTCCAACAGTTAGCCCAGCCACTGAGGTTAGGCTAACTGGCCTATAAATTCCTTTCTTTTGCCTTCCTCCCTTCTTAAAGAGTGGAGTGACATTTGCAATCTTCCAGTCCACCGGGACCATGCCAGAATCAAGTGATTCTTAAAAGATCATGCCCAATGCATCCATTATCTCTTCAGCAATCTCTCTTAGGACTCTGGGATTTAGTCCATCTGGTCCTCGGCCTTGACTCTGCCTTGTGCAGCTGGATCCTGGACTTCCTGTCAGATCACCAGCAGGTTGTAAGAGTGGGCTTCCTCACCTCCAATACACTCTCAATACAGGAGCCCCTCAGGGCTGTGTACTGAGTCCCATCCTTTACTCCCTGAATACCAATGACTGTATCGCCACCCACAGTTCAAATCTGCTAATTAAATTTGCTGACGACACTACATTGATTGGCCTAATCTCAAACAATAACGAGGTGGCCTACAGGGAAGAAGTCATCTCTCTGACACAGTGGTGTATGCACTGCTGAAGAACCGTGACTCCTTCAGAGCAGGCAACAAGGCATCTCTAACAACAGCAAAGGCCAAACTGTCCCGAGCCATCAGAGAGGCAAAGCGTGCACACACCCAGCTAATCCACAGCCACTTCCAGGACAGCGGCGACATGCGACGCTTGTGGATGGGCGTTTAGGACATCACCAATTACAGGACAACATCACCTGACTGTGTGGGGGATGCCTCCCTTCCAGATGCGCTGAATAACTTCTACACCTGGTTTGAGGCAGAAAATGACATGGCAGCGAGGATGTCCACCCTTCCTCCAAATGACCAGGTGCTGTGTCTCACTGTGGCCGATGTGAAAAAAGCCCTGTGCAGGGTCAACCCACGGAAGGCTGCTGGACCAGACAATATTCCTGGTAGAGTGCTTAGAGGATGACCAGCTAGCAGATGTTCTCACTGACATCTCCCTGAGCAGCACCATCGTTCCAACGTGCTTCGAGGCCACCACCATCATCCCCGTGCCGAAGAAGTCTTCAGTGTCCTGCCTCAATGACTACCATCCTGTTGCACTCACATCCATCATCATGAAGTGTTTCGAGAGGCTCGTCATGACGCACATCAAGATCTCACTGCCCCCTCACTGGACCCCCTCTTCTTCATGGGCACTCCGCTCTGGTCTTCTGCCTGCTCTGGATCTCTTTATTGCTAACTGTTGACGAGACATCAACTGTCTAGACTTCACCACACCTTGTTCCAATTCCAACCTCACTCCTTCCGAACACTCTGCTCTCCACTCCCTCCGCACCAATCCCAACTTTACGATAAAACCTGCTGATAAGGGGGGCACTGTTGTAGTATGGCATACTGACCTCTACCTTGCCGAGGCACAGCGACAACTCACTGATACCTCGTCTTATTTACCCCTCGATCATGACCCCGCTAAGGAGCACCAGGCCATTGTCTCCCACACCATCACCAACCTTATCAGCTTTGGGGATCTCCCATCCACTGCCACCAACCTCATAGTTCCCACACCCTGCACTTCCCGTTTCTACCTCCTACCCAAGATCCACAAACCTGCCTGTCCAGGTAGACCCATTGTCTCAGCTTGCTCCTGCCCCACCGAATTCATTTCTGCATACCTCGACACTGTTTTATCTCCCCTTGTTCAATTCCTTCCCACCTATGTTTGTGACACTTCTCACACTTTGAATTTTTTTCAAATGATTTTAAGTTCCCTGGCCCCCACCGTCTTATTTTTACTATGGATGTCCAGTCCCTATATACCTCCATCCCCCACCAGGAAGGTCTCAAAGCTCTCCGCTTCTTTTTGGATTCCAGACCTAACTAGTTCTCCTCTACCACCATTCTCCTCCATCTAGCGGAATTAGTCCTTACTCTTAATAATTTCTGCTTTGGTTCCTCCCACTTTCTCCAAACCAAAGGTGTAGACATGGGCACCCATACGGGTCGCAGCTATGCCTGCCTTTTTGTTGGCTTTGTGGAACAGTCCATGTTCCAAGCATATACTGGTATCCGTCCCCCACTTTTCCTTCGCTACATCGACGACTGCATTGACGCTGCTTCCTGCATGCATGCTGAGCTCGTTGACTTCATTAACTTTGCCTCCAACTTTTACCCTGCCCTCAAATTTACCTGGTCCATTTCCGACACCTCCCTCCCCTTTCTTGATCTTTCAGTCTCTATCTCTGGAGATGGCTTATCTACTGATATCTACTATAAGCCTACTGACTCTCACAGCTACCTAGACTATTCCTCTTCCCACCCTGTCTCTTGCAAAAATGACATCCCCTTCTCACAATTCCTCCGTCTCCGCCGCATCTGCTCTCAGGATGAGGCTTTTCATTCCAGGATGAAGGAGATGTCTTCCTTGTTTAAAGAAAGGGGCTTCCCTTCCTCCACCATCAACTCTGCTCTCAAACGCATCTCTACCATTTCATGCATATCTGCTCCCACCCCATCTTCCCGCCACCCCACAAGGGATGGGGTTCCACCACCCCATCAGCCTCTGAGTCCAACATATAATTCTCTGTAACTTCCGCCACCTCCAACGGGATCCCACCACTAAGCACATCTTTCCCTCCTCCCCCTCTGCTTTTCGCAGGGATCGCTCCCTACGTGACTCCCTTGTCCATTCGTCCCCCCCCATCCCTTCCCACTGATCTCCCTCTTGGCACTTACCCTCGTAAACGGAACAAGTGCTACACCTGCCCTTACACTTCCTCTCTCACCACCATTCAGGGCCCCAGACAGTCCCTCCAGGTGAGGTGGCACTTCACCTGTGAGTTGGCTTGTGTGGTATATTGTGACTGGTGCTCCCGGTGTAGCCTTCTATATATTGGTGAGACCCGACGCAGACTGGGAGACCGTTTCGCTGAACACCTACACTCTGTCTGCCAGAGAAAGCAGGATCTCCCAGTGGCCACACATTTTAATTCCACGTCCCATTCCCATTCTGATATGTCAATCCATGGCCTCCTCTACTGTCAAGATGAAGCCACACTCAGGTTGGAGGAACAACACCTTATATTCCGTCTGGGTAGCCTCCAACCTGATGGCATGAACATTGACTTCTCTAACTTCCATTAATGCCCCCCTCCCCTTCTTGCCCCATCCCTTATTTATTTATTTATGTATGTATGTATGTATGTATGTATGTATGTATTATTCCCCCCTTTTTTTCTTTTTTCTCTCTCTGTCCCTCTCACAATCACTCCTTGCCTGCTCTCCATCTCCATCTGATGCTGCCCTCCCCCTTTCTTTCTCCCTAGGTCTCCCGTCCCATGATCCTCTCCCTTCTCTAGCTGTGTATCCCTTTTGCCAATCAACTTTCCAGCTCTTAGTTTCATCCCTCCCCTCCTATCTTCTCCTTTCATTGTGGATCTCCCCTACCCCTCCCACTTTCAAATATCTTACTATCTCTTCTTTCAGTTAGTCCTGACAAAGGGTCTTGGCCCACAACATCAACTGTGCTTCTTCCTATAGATGCTGCCTGGCCTGCTGCGTTCCACCAGCATTTTGTGTGTTTTGCTTGGATTGAACAGGAGGCAAGGAATGGGAATAAAGGGGGCCTTTTCTGGTTGGCTGCTGGTGACTAGTGGTGTTCCAGAGAGGTCCATGTTGGAACCACTTTTCAAGTCTTATTATTATTATTATTCAAAAATAGCACAAGTACATCGAAGTAACACCACTTACAATGCCTCAAAAAAGAAATTACCTTAAAGATTGAAAATTTTGTGAATGAAAAAAAACCCTACTAAGCAAGAAAAGTGAGGGGAAAAAAAGAAACCCATTGGAGGTACAACTCCGGAGCCATGCATCATACAAAAAGCTTCTAAAAATAAACATCAAACCGCCAACAAGAAAAAAAGATATATGAAAAAAAATTTATATTTAAATCGTGGAGGAAATCTATCAGTTAACTGAAATGATAATAACGAGCAAATGAGCCCCATCTCAAAATCAAATAAAGGTTCAAAGGTTCGACTTTTAATTTTCTCCAAGCTAAGACACAGCATCACTTGAGAGAACCATTATGACAAAGTAGGAGCTGATATATCCTTCCATTGTAACAAGATGGCCCTCCTAGCTATCAATGTAACAAATGCAATAACATGTTGGTCAGACACAGAAATACCATGGATATTTTGAGGAATTATTCCAAAAGACACAGTCAATTTATTAGGTTGTAAGTTGATTCTGAGTGCTTTAGAAATTGTCGAAAAGACTGACTTCCAAAACTGTTTTAATATAGAACATGACCAGAACAAATGTGTCAGTGTAGCTTTTTCAGTTTTACATCTATCACAATACTTGTTAACATTGGGAAATATTTTAGAAAGTCTCTCCTTCATCAAATGGTAATGATGTACAATTTTAAATTGAATCAGTGAATGACTAGCACAGATCGATTTTATAATTTTAAAAGAATTTATAATTTATTATTACAATGGGATAAGCGTCCTTTACTTAAAATTAAACAGGATTGGGAGAAGGAACTCAATTTGACTTTTATATGGGAGGATTGGATGTGGATTCTGAAGCTGGAACCATTTCTTTTTATAGTACATGTCAACGATTTGGATGATGGAATTGATGGCTTTGTGGTCATGTTTGCAGACAGTACGAAGATAAGTGGAGGGTCAGGTAGTTTTGAGGAAGCAGAGAGGCTACAGAAGAATTTAGACAGATTAGAAGAATGTGTAAAGAATTGGCAGATGGAATACAAAGTCAGGAAGTATATAGTCTGGCATTTTGCTAGAAGAAATAAAAGTGTGGACTATTTTCCAAGTGGAGAGAAAATTCAAAAATCTGAGACACAAAGTGACTTGGGAGTCTTTGTGTGGGATTCCCTTAAGGTTAATTTCAGGTTGAGTCAGTGGTGAGGAAGATGCTTCCACCCCTAAGCATTTTGGATAAGGGGTGCTCAACCTGTTCAGTATTCCAAGTGTGAGCTAACCAGGGCTTTATAGAGATGAAACTCACCGTAGCAGCTATAGAAGAATGAGGAGGCATCTCATTGAAACCTTCCAAAGGCTTGGATAAAGTGGACACGGAGAGAATGTTTCCAACAGTGGGAGAATCTAGGACCAGAAGGCACAGCCTCAAAGACATCCCTTTCGAACAGAGATGAGGAGGAATTTCTTTAGCCAGAGGGTGGCAAATCTCTGAAATTCATTGCCACAGATGGCTATGGAGGCCAAGTCGTTGTGTATATTGAAAGCAGAATTTGATAGGTTCTTGGTTCATCAGGGCATTGAAGATTACAGGGAGAAGGCAGGAGAATGGGGTTGAGAGGGATTATAAATCAGCCACAATGGAATGATGGAGCTTACTGGCCTTATTCTGCTCCTACTGTGTGTCTTATGGTTTTAGTTCATCAGTGTTTTGCAATACATCTCAAATATAGAGGTCACCTCTACAAGCCCCGCATTATTTGCCACAGGTCACCTCATTATAGGAAGGATGTGGAAGCAATGGAGAGGGTGCAGAGGAGATTTACCAGGATGTTCCTGGTTTGGAGAACAAGTCATATGAAGCAAGGTTAGCAGAGCTGGGACTTTTCTCTTTGGAGTGTAGAAGAATGAGAGGGGACTTGATAGAGGTCTACAAGATTATAAGAGGCATAGATAGGGTGGATAGTCAGTACCTTGTTTCCCAGGGCATCAATAGCAAACACCAGAGGGCATATGTACAGAATTAAGGGAGGGAAGTTTAGGGGAGACATCAGGGGTAAGTTTTTTACACAGAGGGTTGTGAGTGCCTGGAATGATTTGTCAGGGATGGTGGTGGAGGCTAAAACATTAGGGGTATTTAAGAGCCACTTGGACAGGCACATGGATGAAAGAAAAATGGAGGGTTATGGGGTAGTGTGGGTTTAGTACTTTTTTTTAAGAATTATATGGGTCGGCACAACATGGAGGGCTGAAGGGGCCTGTACTGTGCTGTAGTGTTCTATGGTTCTATAAGAAGACATTGCAGGCTGGAGGAGGTGAAGTGATATGTTAATTGTGATATCTGGTGCACAAGACTCCCAATCAGGTCAAGGAGAAGTTAGAACATTGAACATAAAAAGGTACAACACAGGAAGAACCCTTTCAGCCTACAATATTGTGCCCACCTAATTAGATAAGTACAGTAATCAAATTCCTTCTAAACTTAACCCTTCTAGATAGATAGATAGATAGATAGATAGATAGATAGATAGATACTTTATTCATCCCCATGGGGAAATTCAACTTTTTTCCAATGTCCCATACACTTGTTGTAGCAAAACTAATTACATACAATACTTAACTCAGTAAAAAATATGATATGCATCTAAATCACTATCTCAAAAAGCATTAATAATAGCTTTTAAAAAGTTCTTAAGTCCTGGCGGTAGAATTGTAAAGCCTAATGGCATTGGGGAGTATTGACCTCTTCATCCTGTCTGAGGAGCATTGCATCGATAGTAACCTGTCGCTGAAACTGCTTCTCTGTCTCTGGATGGTGCTATGTAGAGGATGTTCAGAGTTATCCATAATTGACCGTAGCCTACTCAGCGCCCTTCGCTCAGCTACCGATGTTAAACTCTCCAGTACTTTGCCCACGACAGAGCCCGCCTTCATTACCAGCTTATTAAGACGTGAGGCGTCCCTCTTCTTAATACTTCCTCCCCGACACGCCACCACAAAGAAGAGGGCGCTCTCCACAACTGACCTATAGAACATCTTCAGCATCTCACTACAGACATTGAATGACACCAACCTTCTTAGGAAGTACAGTCGACTCTGTGCCTTCCTGCACAAGGCATCTGTGTTGGCAGTCCAGTCTAGCTTCTCGTCTAACTGTACTCCCAGATACTTGTAGGTCTTAACCTGCTCCACACATTCTCCATTAATGATCACTGGCTCCATATGAGGCCTAGATCTCCTAAAGTCCACCACCATCTCCTTGGTCTTGGTGATATTGAGACGCAGGTAGTTTGAGTTGCACCATATCACAAAGTCCTGTATCAGTTTCCTATACTCCTCCTCCTGTCCATTCCCCATCTCCGTTAGTTTGTGCCTTAAGATCTTGGGCTGGATGGTGTTAAAGGCACTAGAGAAGTCAAGGAATGTAATCCTCACAGCACAACTGACCCCCTCTAGGTGAGAGAGTGATTTGTGCAGCAAATACGTGATAGCATCCTCCACTCCCACCTTCTCCTTATACGCAAACTGAAGAGGATCCTGGGCGTGCCTGGTTTGTGGCCTCAGATTCTGTATTATCAGCCGCTCCATGGTCTTCATAACGTGCGACGTCAAGGCAACAGGTCTGAAGTCATTCAACTCCTTTGGTTGTGGTTTCTTCGGTACCGGGACAATACAGGATGTTTTCCACTGTCTGGGTACTCTTCTCTGCTCCAGGCTCATGTTGAAGATGCGCTGTAGTGGTTCTCCCAGCTCAGTCGCACAGGCCCTCAGTAATCGTGGGGAAACTCCATCCGGTCCAGCTGCCTTGCTGGTACAGATCTTCCTCAATTGACCTTCCACCTGTGCAGCCGTAATCCTGGGCGTGGGCAAGGTCTCCTGTGAGGGAAGTAAGCCTGGTGTGGATTTCTGCGGTGAGGATGAGATTGAGCTGTCGAACCTGTTGAAGAAGTTGTTCAGCTGGTTCGCTTTCTCCACATCTCCACTTATGTTCGCCCCCCGCTTTGCACCGCATCCGGTGATGATCTTCATCCCATCCCACACCTCCTTCATGCTTTTTTTCTGCAGCTTTTCTTCTAGCTTCCTCCTATACTGCTCCTTTGCCCCCCTTATCTGTACTCTGAGTTCCTTCTGAACTCTTTTAAGCTCCAACCGATCACCATCTTTAAAGGCCCTCTTCTTCTGGTTTAGGAGGCCTTTGATGTGACTAGTGATCCAGGGCTTATTATTGGGATAGCAGCGAACAGTTCTAACAGGGACAATATCTATATCCTTGTATTTCCTTAATGCTTCTACTTTACCTGCCACCTCCACCACCCTAGACAGTGCATTCCATGTCCCCATCACTCTGGCTGATCATGGCTGATTTATTTTCCCTCTCAACCCTATTCTCCTGTCATCTCCTTTTGACCACTTTACTAATCAAGAACCTATCAACTTCCAATTTAAATAAACCCAATGACTTGGTCTCCAGCATTGAATTCCATAGATTAACAACCCTCTGGCTCAAGAAGTTCCTCCTCATTTCTGTTCTAAAGGGATATCCTTTTATTCTGAGGCTGTGCCCTCTGGATCACCACTGTGTTAAAAAGTAACGTGCCCCACGCATCCCCTCTCATATTAAGTGCATGCCTCCTGGTAGTAAACATTTCAACCCTTGGATAATGATACTGGCTGTCTACCCTCTCATTATCTTATAAACCCCTATTAGATCTTCCCTCAGCCTCTGCCTCTCCAGAGAAAACAACCTGTCCGGTTAGCACACTTCCTCTGTATCCACGTGAACATCATGGTAAACCTCTTCTGCACCTCTTCTCCAAAGTCTCAACCTCCTTCCTGCAATGGGGTGACGGGAACTGAAGTTGATTTACTTTCTTTGGTGTACTTTTCTAGGAAGATGCTGAGAGACTTTACAGAAACTGCAAACGATTTGACCTGCTTACCAAATTTTACCAGGCCTCGGGACAATGGCAGAAGGCCATTGAAAATGCTGAAGCATTTGACAGGGTCCATCTAAGAACGACCTATTACAATTATGCCAAGCACTTGGAAGCTATGGGGGATCAACACCTTGCACTTATCCAGTAAGTATACAACTGATCGACCAATCAGGCAAGTTGGGTGGGTTCCAAAGAAAAATGCCTTTTTCCAAAACTTTCTGGAAAATGCGAAAGGACTATTAAAACAAAAGCTTCATGCACGTAAAACATTCCTTCCCCCGATCAACCATTCTAGTTAGCCCTCACCCTCTCTAGCTATTACCCCTATCACTGCACTGTAAACACTTTAAAACATTGCTGTTTACATTGTAAATACATGCTGATATTATGTACTTATGCACATTTTATTCCACGTGCAGACTTCAATCTCCAACTTTATTTTTTATATCATTCTTATTCTTTATAATTGTTGCATATTGTTTATCTCACCCTGACCAACACACCACAGCAATTTCCTGTAAATGTGTATGGCAAATGAAGATTAGCCTTGATGCTTGATATTGTCACAGTGTCCATTTGCAGTGCTGTATAACCAAAGCGAATCCTCATGAAGTGTCTCACAGTGTTAACCCTGTTGTCTATCTCAATATAAAGTTTCACATGTGAAGCTTTTAAGGGGATTGTAGGATGGCGGTTCAGTTCCTGAACTATTATCCTGAAACACAAATCTGAATCCCACCGTGGCATCTGGAAATTATTTATCTTTTTTTGCATTTGCACAATTTGTCAACTTTTGCGCACTGGTTATCTATCTGTCTTTGTGCAGTTTTTTCATTGATTCTGTTGTATTTCTTGTGAATGCCAGCAAGAAAATGAATCTCAGGGTTGTATGTGGTGACATATATGTACTTCAGTAATAAATTTATTTTGAACTTTGAAAATACAAGTTAAAATAAATAAAATAAATAAATAAACATGTTTTTGTTTAAAACTTCCAAGAGAACCGCAATCTTGTGATAGGCTTTGAAGGCTTGCATGCTTCAATGACCTGGAGAACTATTCTGGCTGGTGTCAGGGCTTTATGGCTGCTTAACAAGATGAAATCCTATGGCTTTACGGGAAAGCTATTTGGTAGGGATAGCAGAATGGTTGAGAGGCAGGAGGCAGCGAGTGCAAATAAAAAGGGCCTTTTCTGGCTGGCTGCCAGTGACTAGTGGTGTTCCTCAGGGGTCTGTATTGTTTGTCAATGATTTAGATAATGGAATTGATGGTTTTGTGGCAAAGTTTGCAGATGTTACAAAGATAAGTGGAGGGGTAGGTAGTGCTGAGGAAGCAATGCTTTTGCAGCAGGACTTAAACAAATTGGAAGAATGGGAAGAAAGTGGCAGATGAAATGGGAGTGATGGGAGTGTATGATGACACACTTTGGTAACAGGAACAATAGTGCAGACTATTATCTAAATGGGGAGAAGGTTCAAACATCAGAGGTGTAGAGGGGCTTAGGAGGCCTCATGTAAGACTCCCAGAAGGTTAATTTACAAGTTGAGACTGTGGTAAAGAAGGCACATGCAGTGTTGGCATTTATTTCAAGGGAAATAGAATATAAAAATAAGGAGGCCACACTTGGAGTATTGTCAACAGTTTTAGACCCCATATTGTAGAAAGGATGTGTTGTCATTGGAGAGAGTCCAGGGGAGGTTCATGAGGATGCTTTTAGGAACGAAGAGGTTAACATTTGAGGAGTTTTGGGCCTGTACTTGGTGGAATTTAGAAGAATGGGTGGGGATATCTCATTGAAACCTCCCCAATGTTGAAAGGCCAAGATAGGGCGGATATGGAGAGGATGTTCCTTAGGGTGGGGGTATCCAGAAGTAAAGGGCACAGCCTCAAAATTGAGTGACAGCTTTTTAGAATAGAGTGGGAACATGGAATTTTTTACCCAGAGACTAGTTAAAACTGTAGAATGCTCTGCCACAGACTGCGGTGGAGACCAAGTCCGTGCGTAAATTTAAGACGGAAGTTGATCGTTTCCTGATTAGTCAGGCCATCAAAGGATATGGCGAGAAGGCAGATGTATGGGGTTGAATGGGATCAAGGAGCAGCCATGATGGAATGGCGGAGCAAACTCGATGGGCTAAATGGCCTAATTCTGCTCCTATGGTCTTATGCTTTGGCTCTTGGTAGGGTCACCCATGCCAAACAGGTCAAAGAGTAGAAGCCAGACTGAAAATGGTCCACTGGTACTCCAGGTTCAGGGCTAACAACACTGACTGATCAAAAAAAAGTACGAGAACAGCGATGAAGATTAGTTATATGTGGCCAAGGACAGACAGAGACGGAGGACCTTCATTGTTGCCCTAAGTGCCAGCTGTAGAATGGGAAATTAATTAATTATATACCTTAATGTTTAAAAAATAATTTTGGCTCAGTAACTGCAGGATTGAAACTCGTCTGGTTCATAAAACCCCTCTGGGGAGGAGAACTGTTGTTCTCCCTTGATCTGTCTTGCAGATGTCCCTAGATAAAAATGAGTTTGATTTGTCACCCGTACAGAACATCAAAAGATGCAGTGAAATGCATCATTTGCGTCAATGACCAGTGCAGTCCAAGGACGTCTGCAAGTGTCATCATGCCCCTGACGCCAGCACAGCATGCCCAAGGCTTACAGATCCTAACCTTTGGAAGATGAGAAGAAACCCAGACAGTCATGGGGAGAACATGGTGGCAGACAGGAGTGGGAATTGAACTCTGATCACTGATCACTACCGCTGTATTAGTCTCACATTAATCGTGCTGTCCCATGTTCTTGACCCTCGATGCATGTGTGTGTGTGTTTTTTCAGGCTCCTGTACCACCTCCTTTATAGTAGCAATGAGAAGAGGGCATCTTGTGTGTAATGAGGGTCCCTAAAGATACATACTGCCTTTTTGAGACATCACCTTTTGAAGATGTCCCTGATGGAAGAGAAGCGAGTGCCCATGATGGATCTGACTAAATTTACAATTTTCTGCAGCTTTTCCCAATCCTAAGTCCTTCCACACCAGATAGAAAGCTCCCCACTGTATATATGTATAAATTTGATAGTAAGTAATCAGAATCAGGTTTGAATTAAACCTGGCATGTCTCGTGAAATTTGATGTCTTGCAGCAGCAGTACATTGCAATACATGATTAAAAAAATTATCATTTTGATCTGGATTAAGAGCATTAAAAATGCTTGTGCAAATTTACATCCTTGTCTCAACAGTTATGAAAAGTCAGACACTCATCGATTTGAAGTTCCAAGGATGCTTTTAGAAGATCTGCAAGCACTCGAAATATATGTCAACAAAACAAAGGACAGGTGAGTGACTGTGTACAGAACAGAATGAAATGACATTAAAGGACAGGTCAGTGTACAGAACAGAATGAAACAACACTAAAGGACAGGTGAGTGACTGTACAGAACAGAATGAAACAACACTAAAGGACAGGTGAGTGACTGTACAGAACAGAATGAAATGACATTAAAGGACAGGTCAGTGTACAGAACAGAATGAAACAACACTAAAGGACAGGTGAGTGACTGTACAGAACAGAATGAAACAACAGTAAAGGACAGGTGAGTGACTGTGTACAGAACAGAATGAAACGACAGTAAAGGACAGGTGAGTGACTGTCTACAGAACAGAATGAAACGATATTAAAGGACAGGTGAGTGACTGTACAGAACAGAATGAAACGACAGTAAAGGACAGGTGAGTGACTGTCTACAGAACAGAATGAAACGACAGTAAAGGACAGGTGAGTGACTGTACAGAACAGAATGAAACGACAGTAAAGGACAGGTCAGTGTACAGAACAGAATGAAACAACACTAAAGGACAGGTGAGTGACTGTACAGAACAGAATGAAACAACAGTAAAGGACAGGTGAGTGACTGTGTACAGAACAGAATGAAACGACAGTAAAGGACAGGTCAGTGTACAGAACAGAATGAAACAACACTAAAGGACAGGTGAGTGACTGTACAGAACAGAATGAAACAACAGTAAAGGACAGGTGAGTGACTGTGTACAGAACAGAATGAAACGACAGTAAAGGACAGGTGAGTGACTGTCTACAGAACAGAATGAAACGATATTAAAGGACAGGTGAGTGACTGTACAGAACAGAATGAAACGACAGTAAAGGACAGGTGAGTGACTCTACAGAACAGAATGAAACGACAGTAAAGGACAGGTGAGTGACTGTACAGAACAGAATGAAATGACATTAAAGGACAGGTCAGTGTACAGAACAGAATGAAACAACACTAAAGGACAGGTGAGTGACTGTGTACAGAACAGAATGAAACGACAGTAAAGGACAGGTGAGTGACTGTACAGAACAGAATGAAACGACAGTAAAGGACAGGTCAGTGTACAGAACAGAATGAAACAACACTAAAGGACAGGTGAGTGACTGTACAGAACAGAATGAAACAACAGTAAAGGACAGGTGAGTGACTGTGTACAGAACAGAATGAAACGACAGTAAAGGACAGGTCAGTGTACAGAACAGAATGAAACAACACTAAAGGACAGGTGAGTGACTGTACAGAACAGAATGAAACAACAGTAAAGGACAGGTGAGTGACTGTGTACAGAACAGAATGAAACGACAGTAAAGGACAGGTGAGTGACTGTCTACAGAACAGAATGAAACGATATTAAAGGACAGGTGAGTGACTGTACAGAACAGAATGAAACGACAGTAAAGGACAGGTGAGTGACTGTCTACAGAACAGAATGAAACGACAGTAAAGGACAGGTGAGTGACTGTACAGAACAGAATGAAACGACATTAAAGGACAGGTCAGTGTACAGAACAGAATGAAACAACACTAAAGGACAGGTGAGTGACTGTACAGAACAGAATGAAACAACAGTAAAGGACAGGTGAGTGACTGTGTACAGAACAGAATGAAACGACAGTAAAGGACAGGTGAGTGACTGTCTACAGAACAGAATGAAACGACAGTAAAGGACAGGTGAGTGACTGTACAGAACAGAATGAAACGACAGTAAAGGACAGGTGAGTGACTGTACAGAACAGAATGAAACGACAGTAAAGGACAGGTGAGTGACTGTCTACAGAACAGAATGAAACGACAGTAAAGGACAGGTGAGTGACTGTACAGAACAGAATGAAACAACAGTAAAGGACAGGTGAGTGACTGTACGGAACAGAATGAAACGACAGTAAAGGACAGGTGAGTGACTGTCTACAGAACAGAATGAAACGATATTAAAGGACAGGTGAGTGACTGTACAGAACAGAATGAAACGACAGTAAAGGACAGGTGAGTGACTGTACAGAACAGAATGAAACAACAGTAAAGGACAGGTGAGTGACTGTACGGAACAGAATGAAACGACAGTAAAGGACAGGTGAGTGACTGTACAGAACAGAATTAAACGATATTAAAGGACAGGTGAGTGACTGTACAGAACAGAATGAAACGACAGTAAAGGACAGGTGAGTGACTGTACGGAACAGAATGAAACGACAGTAAAGGACAGGTGAGTGACTGTACAGAACAGAATGAAACGATATTAAAGGACAGGTGAGTGACTGTACAGAACAGAATGAAACAACAGTAAAGGACAGGTGAGTGACTGTACGGAACAGAATGAAACAACAGTAAAGGACAGGTGAGTGACTGTACGGAACAGAATGAAACGACAGTAAAGGACAGGTGAGTGTACAGAACAGAATGAAACAACACTATAGGACAGGTGAGTGACTGTACAGAACAGAATGAAACAACAGTAAAGGACAGGTGAGTGACTGTACGGAACAGAATGAAACGACAGTAAAGGACAGGTGAGTGACTGTACAGAACAGAATGAAACGATATTAAAGGACAGGTGAGTGACTGTACAGAACAGAATGAAACGACAGTAAAGGACAAGTGAGTGACTGTCTACAGAACAGAATGAAACGACAGTAAAGGACAGGTGAGTGACTGTACAGAACAGAATGAAACGACAGTAAAGGACAGGTGAGTGACTGTACAGAACAGAATGAAACGATATTAAAGGACAGGTGAGTGACTGTACAGAACAGAATGAAACGACAGTAAAGGACAAGTGAGTGACTGTCTACAGAACAGAATGAAACGACAGTAAAGGACAGGTGAGTGACTGTCTACAGAACAGAATGAAACGACAGTAAAGGACAGGTGAGTGACTGTACAGAACAGAATGAAACAACAGTAAAGGACAGGTGAGTGACTGTCTACAGAACAGAATGAAACGACAGTAAAGGACAGGTGAGTGACTGTACAGAACAGAATGAAACGACAGTAAAGGACAGGTGAGTGTACGGAACAGAATGAAACGACAGTAAAAGACAGGTGAGTGACTGTACAGAACAGAATGAAACAACAGTAAAGGACAGATGAGTGACTGTATGGAACAGAATGAAACAACAGTAAAGGACAGGTGAGTGACTGTACGGAACAGAATGAAACGACAGTTAAGGACAGGTGAGTGACTGTACGGAACAGAATGAAACGACAGTAAAGGACAGGTGAGTGACTGTACGGAACAGAATGAAACAACAGTAAAGGACAGGTGAGTGACTGTCTACAGAACAGAATGAAACGACAGTAAAGGACAGGTGAGTGACTACAGAACAGAATGAAACGACAGTAAAGGACAGGTGAGTGACTGTACAGAACAGAATGAAACAACAGTAAAGGACAGGTGAGTGACTGTCTACAGAACAGAATGAAACGACAGTAAAGGACAGGTGAGTGACTGTCTACAGAACAGAATGAAACGACAGTAAAGGACAGGTGAGTGACTGTACGGAACAGAATGAAACAACAGTAAAGGACAGGTGAGTGACTGTCTACAGAACAGAATGAAACGACAGTAAAGGACAGGTGAGTGACTGTACGGAACAGAATGAAACAACAGTAAAGGACAGGTGAGTGACTGTCTACAGAACAGAATGAAACGACAGTAAAGGACAGGTGAGTGACTACAGAACAGAATGAAACGACAGTAAAGGACAGGTGAGTGACTGTACAGAACAGAATGAAACAACAGTAAAGGACAGGTGAGTGACTGTCTACAGAACAGAATGAAACGACAGTAAAGGACAGGTGAGTGACTGTCTACAGAACAGAATGAATCGACAGTAAAGGACAGGTGAGTGACTGTACGGAACAGAATGAAACGACAGTAAAGGACATATGAGTGACTGTACAGAACAGAATGAATCGACAGTAAAGGACAGGTGAGTGACTGTACAGAACAGAATGAAACGACAGTAAAGGACAGGTGAGTGACTGTGTACAGAAAAGAATGAAACGACAGTAAAGGACAGATGAGTGACTGTACGGAACAGAATGAATCGACAGTAAAGGACAGGTGAGTGACTGTACAGAACAGAATGAAATGACAGTAAAGGACAGGTGAGTGACATCAGAACAGAATGAAACAACAGTAAAGGACAGATGAGTGACTGTCTACAGAACAGAATGAAACGACAGTAAAGGACAGGTGAGTGACTACGGAACAGAATGAAACGACAGTAAAGGACAGGTGAGTGACTGTACAGAACAGAATGAAACAACAGTAAAGGACAGGTGAGTGACTCTACAGGACAGAATGAAACGACAGTAAAGGACAGGTGAGTGACTGTACGGAACAGAATGAAAGGACAGGTGAGTGACTGTACAGAACAGAATGAAACAACAGTAAAGGACAGGTGAGTGACTGTCTACAGAACAGAATGAAACGACAGTAAAGGACAGGTGAGTGACTGTACGGAACAGAATGAAACAACAGTAAAGGACAGGTGAGTGACTGTACGGAACAGAATGAAACGACAGTAAAGGACAGGTGAGTGACTGTACGGAACAGAATGAAACGACAGTAAAGGACAGGTGAGTGACTGTCTACAGAACAGAATGAAACGACAGTAAAGGACAGGTGAGTGACTGTACGGAACAGAATGAAACGACAGTAAAGGACAGGTGAGTGACTGTACGGAACAGAATGAAACGACAGTAAAGGACAGGTGAGTGACTGTCTACAGAACAGAATGAAATGACAGTAAAGGACAGGTGAGTGACTGTACGGAACAGAATGAAACGACAGTAAAGGACAGGTGAGTGACTACAGAACAGAATGAAACGACAGTAAAGGACAAGTGAGTGACTGTATGAACCATAATTAAATGACAGTTTGTGATGCTTTATAGGGCAAACCAAGTCTCTGTAACAGTGGAGACATAACATACTACTGAAATCTAGAGCAAAAAAATAAAATCTGTCAGAGGAACTCAATGGATCAGGCAGCGTCTGTGGAGGGAATTGGACAGTGGATGTT
The DNA here is from genome assembly GCF_048418815.1 of Hemitrygon akajei. Taxonomy (NCBI): domain Eukaryota; kingdom Metazoa; phylum Chordata; class Chondrichthyes; order Myliobatiformes; family Dasyatidae; genus Hemitrygon; species Hemitrygon akajei. The sequence goes on from NC_133134.1 coordinate 3,088,130, forward strand.
CCAGGACTCAGATGAACAGTCTCAACCTGAAATTAGGTTTATTTTCACTGGCACATGTCACAAAGTTTATTTTTTTCTGGCAGCAGTACATTGCAATACATAATAATAAAAGCTATACATTACAATAACATGTATATATAAAACATTGAATCCTAGAAATCTACGGCACATTACAGGCCCTTCGGCCCGCAATGTTGTGCCAACATGTAACCTATTCTAGAAACTGCCGAGAATTTCCTTACCACATAGCCCTCTATTTTTTTAAGCTTCATGTACCTATCTACGATCCTATTGTATCCGCCTCTACCACCATCACTGACAGTGCATTCCACGCACCCATCAGTCTGTAAAAAAAACTTACCTGTGACATCCCCCTTGTACCTACTTCCAAGCACCTTAAAACTATGCCCCCTCATGTTAGTTAGTTCAGCCCTGGGAAAAAGCCTCTGGCTATCCACACGATCAATGCCTCTCATCATCTTATACACTTTTATCAAGTCACCCTTCCTCCTCTGTTGCTCCAAAGAGAAAAGGCCAAGTTCAATCAACCTATTCTCATAAGGTACACCCTCCAATCCAAGCAACATCCTTGTAAATCTCCTCTCTATAGTATCCACATCCTTCCTGGAATGAGGTGATCAGAACTGAACACAGTACTCCCAACAACACACACAAAATGCTGGTGGAACACAGCAGGACAGGCAGCATCTATAGGGAGAAGCGCTGTCGACGTTTCGGGCCGAGTCTCGGCCCGAAATGTTGACAGCGCTTCTCCCTATAGATGCTGCCTGGCCTGCTGTGTTCCACCAGCATTTTGTGTGTGGTGTTGTTTGAATTTCCAGCATCTGCAGATTTCCTCGTGTTTGCACAGTACTCCCAAGTGGGGTCTAACTAAGATCTTATATAGCTGTAACATTATCTCACAACTCTTGAACTCAATCCCACGGTTTATGAAGGCCAGTACACCATATGCTTTCTTAACAACACTGTCAACTTGCACAGCAGCTTTGAGCGTCCTATGGACACAGACCCCAAGATCTCACTGATCTTCCACACTGCTAAGGTTTTTACCATAAATGTTATATTCTGTCTTCGAATTTGACCTACCAAAGAGAACCACTTTACACTTATCTGGGTTGAACTCCATCTGTCATTGCTCATCCTAGTTCTGCATCCTATCGATGTAATGCTGTAACCTCTGACAATCCTCCAGACTACCCACAACATCCCCAACTTTTGTGTCATCAGCAAACTTAGTAACTCACCCCTCTACTTCCTCATACAGGTCAATAATAAAAATCACAAAGAGGAGGGGTCCCAGAACAGATCCCTGCAGAACACCACTATCACTGTCCTCCATGCTGAATAGGAACCATCTACAATCACACCCTTTGCCTTCTGTGGGCAAGCCAATTCTGGATCCACAAAGCAATGTTCTCTTGGATCCCATGCTTCATTACTTTCTGAATGAGCCTTGCAAGGGGAACCTTATCAAATACCTTGCTGAAATCCATATACATTGCATCCACTGCTCTACCTTCACCAATGTGTTTTGTTACATCCTCAAAGAATTCATTCAGGCTCATAAAACATGGCCTGCCCTTGACAAAGCCATGCAACTATCCATAATCAGATTATATTTCTCCAAATGCTCATCAATCCTGCCACTCAGGATCTTCTCCAACAACTTACCCACCACTGAGGTTAGACTCACTGGTCTATAATTTCCTGGGATATCTCTGCTCCCTTTCTTGAACAACATTTGCAACCTTCCAATCCTCTGCTGCTTCTCCTGTCCCTATTGATGACGCAAAGATCATCAACAGAGGCTCAGCAATCTCCTCCCTCGCTTCCCACAGTAGCCAGGGTATACCTTGTCTTATCCCAGCGATTTATCTAACTTAATAACTTTCAAAAGCTCCAGCACATCCTCTATCTTAATGTCTATATGCTCAAGCATTTTGGTCTGCTGTAAGTCATCCCCACAATTGCCAAGGTGCTTTTCACTGGTGAATACTGAAGCAAAGTTTTCATTAAGTACCTCCATTACCTCCTCCAGCTCCATGCATATGTTTCCACTGTCGCTCCTGATTGTTGTATTCTCACAAAGCTCATCCTCTTGCTCTTCACATACTTCTAGACTGCCTTGGGGTTTTAAGACCATAAGATATAGGAGCAGTAGGAGGGCATTTGGCCCATTGAATCTGCTCCACCATTCAATCATGGGCTGATCCAATTCTTCCAGTCATCCCCACTCCCTTGCCTTCTCCCCCTACCCTTTGATGCCCTGGCTAATCAAGAACCTATCTATCTCTGACTTAAATGCACCCAATGACTTGGCCTCCACAGCTGCTCGTGGCAACAAATTCCACAGATTTACCACCCTCTGACTAAAGTAATTTCTCTGCATCTCTGTACTAAAAGGTTGTCCTTCAATCCTGAAGTCATACCCTCTTGTCCTAGACTCCCCTACCATGGGAAATAACTTTGCCATATCTAATCTATTCAGGTCTTTTAACATTTGGATTGTTCTATGAGCTCCCCCCTCATTCTCCTGAACTCTAGCGAATACAGCCCAAGAGCTACCAGACGTTCCTCATACAGTAACCTTCTCATTCCTGGAATCATTTTGTGAATCTTCTCTGAACCCTCTCCAACGTCAGTGTATACTTTCTAAAATAAGGAACCCCAAACTGCACACAATACTCCAAGTGTGGTCTCATGAGTGCCTTATTATAGAGCCTCAACATCACATCCCTGCTCTTATATTCTATACCTCTAGAAATTAATGCCAGCTTTGCATTCGCCTTCTTCAGAACCGACTCAACCTGGAGGTTAACCTTTAGGGTATCTTGCACAAGGACTCCCAAGTCCTTTTGCATCTCTGCATTTTTGAATTCTCTCCCCGTCTAAATAATAGTCTACTCGTTTATTTCTTCCGCCAAAGTGCACGACCATACACTTTGCATCATCGGCAAATTTAGCCACAAATTTATTAATACCATAGTCCAAATTATTGATATACATAGTAAAAAGCAGTGGTCCCAACATCGACCCCTCTGGAACTTGACTGGTAACCGGCAGCCAGCCAGAATAGGGCCCCTTTATTCCCACTCTCTGTTTTATGGCTGATCAGCCAATGCTCCACCCACACTAGTAACTTCCCTATAATTCCATGGACTCTTATCTTGCTAAGCAGCCTCATGTGTGGCACCTTGTCAAAGGCCTTCAGAAAATCCAAGTACACCACATCCACTGCATCTCCTTTATCTACCCTTGTTGTAATTCCCTCAAAGATTTGTGGTGGGTTAGTCAGGCAGGATTTTCCTTTCAGGAAACCATGCTGGCTTTGGCCTATCTTGTCATGTGCCTCTAATCTCATCCCTAACAATCGATCCACTATGGCTGATCCACTCCATAATCTCATCCCTAACAATCGATTCCAGCAACTTCCCAACTACTGACATCAGGCTAACAGGTCTATAGTTTCCTTTCTGCTGCCTCCCACCCTTCTTAAAAAGTGGAGTAACATTTGCAATTTTCCTGTCATCTGGTACAATGCAAGAATCTACCAATTCTTGAAAGATCATTGTTCACGCCTCTGCAATCTCTCCAGCTACTTCCTTCAGAACCCGAGGGTGCATTCCATCTAATTCAGGAGATTTATCCACCCGCAGACAATTAAGCTTCCTGAGCACCTTCTCAGTTGTAACATTCACTGCGCATACTTCACTTCCTTGACACTCTTGAATGACCGGTATACTGCGGATGTCTTCAATTGTGAAGATTGATACAAAATATGCATTCAGTTCCTCTGCCGTATCTGCATCTCTCATTACAATATCTCTAGCGTCATTTTCTATTGGTCCTATATCTACCCTCAACTCTCTTTTACCCCTAATATACTTTAAAAAGCTTTTAGTATCTTCTTTGATATTAGTCGCCAGCTTCATTTCATAATTCATCTTTTCCTTTCTACTGACCTTCTTAGTTTTCTTCTGCAAGTTTTTAAAAGCTTCCCAATCCTCTATCTTGCCACTAGCTTTGGCTTCATTGTATGCCCTCTCTTTTGTTTTTACTTTGGCTCTGACTTCATTTGTCAGCCAAGGTAGTGTCCTTCTTCCATTTGAAAATTTCTTCTTATTTGGAATATATCTGTCTTGCACGTCCCTCATTTTTCATAGGAACTCCAGCCATTGCTGCTCTGATGTCCTTCCCGCTAGTGTCCCTTTCTAGTCAACTTTGGCCAGTTCCCCTCGCATGCCACTGTAATTTCCTTTAGTCCACTGAAATACCAATACATTGGATTTTATTTCTTCCCCTCTCAAATTTCAATGTGAACTTGATCATATTGTGATCATTGTTCCCTAAGGGTTCTGTAACTTTAAGATCTCTTATCACCTCTGGACCATTGCACAACACTCAATCCAGCATAGCTGATCACCTAGTGGACTCAACAACAAGCTGTTCTAAAAAGCCATCCCTTAGACATTCTACAAATTCTCTGTCTTGAGGACCCGTACTGACATGGTTTTCCCAATCCACTTTCATGTTAAAATCCTCTATGATTATCATGACATTGCCTTTCTGACAGGCCTTTTCTATCTCCTGCTGTAATTTGTAATCCACATCCCAGTTGTTGTTTGGAGGCCTGTATACAACTGCCATTAAGGTCCTTTTACCTTTGCCATTTCTTAACTCAACCCATATACAAACCCCATTTCCAGAAAAGTTGGGATATTTTCCAAAATGCAATAAAAACAAAAATCTGTGATATGTTAATTCACGTGAACCTTTATTTAACTGACAAAAGTACAAAGAAAAGATTTTCAATAGTTTTACTGACCAACTTAATTGTATTTTGTAAATATACACAAATTTAGAATTTGATGGCTGCAACACACTCAACAAAAGTTGGGACAGAGTTAAAATAAGATTGAAAAGTGCGCAGAATATTCAAGTAACACCGGTTTGGAAGACTCCACGTTAAGCAGGCTAATTGGTAGCAGGTGAGGTATCATGACTGGGTATAAAAGTAGCATCCATCAAAGGCTCAGTCTTTGCAAGCAAGGATGGGTCGTGGCTCACCCCTTTGTGCCAAAATTCGTGAGAGAATTGTTAGTCAGTTCAAGAGGAACATTTCCCAACGCAAAATTGCAGAGAATTTAGGTCTTTCAACATCTACAGTACATAATATTGTGAAAAGATTCAGAGAATTCAGAGACGTCTCAGTGCGTGAAGGGCAAGGGAAACCACTGTTGAATGCGCGTGATCTTCGAGCCCTCAGGCGGCACTGCCTAAGAAACCGTCATGCTACTGTGACAATTATAGCCACCTGGGCTCGGGCGTACTTCGGAAAACCATTGTCACTTAACACAGTCCGTCGCTGCATCCAGAAATGCAACTTGAAACTGTATTATGCAAGGAGGAAGCCATACATCAACTCTATGCAGAAACGCCAGTGAGTTCTCTGGGCCCGAGCTCATCTCAGATGAACCGAAAGACTGTGGAACCGTGTGCTGTGGTCAGATGAGTCCACATTTCAGCTAGTTTTCGGAAAAAACAGGCGTCGAGTTCTCCATGCCAAAGATGAAAACGACCATCCTGATTGTTATTAGCGAAAGGTGCGAAAGCCAGCATCTGTGATGGTATGGAGGTGCATCAGTGCCCAGGGCATGGGTGAGTTGCTTGTATGTGAAGGTACCATTGACTCTGAGGTGTATATTAGGATTTTAGAGAGACATATGTTGCCATCAAGGCGACGTCTCTTCCCAGGACATCCATGCTTATTTCAGCAGGACAATGCCAGACCACATTCTGCACGGGCTACAACAGCGTGGCTTTGTAGACACAGAGTGCGTGTGCTTGACTGGCCTGCTGCCAGTCCAGATCTATCTCCTATTGAAAATGTATGGCGCATCATGAAGAGGAGAATCAGACAACGGAGACCACGGACTGTTGAGCAGTTGAAGTCTTATATCAAGCAAGAATGGACAAAATTTCCAATTGCAAATCTACTACAATTAGTATCCTCAGTTCCAAAATGATTAAAAAGTGTTATTAAAAGGAAAGGTGATGTAACACAATGGTAAATATGCCTCTGTCCCAACTTTTGTTGAGTGCGTTGCAGCCATCAAGTTCTAAATTTGTGTATATTTACAAAATTCAATTAAGTTGGTCAGTAAAACTATTGAAAATCTTTTCTTTGTACTTTTGTCAGTTAAATAAAGGTTCGCGTGAATTAACATATCACAGATTTTTGTTTTTATTGCATTTTGGAAAATATCCCAACTTTTCTGGAAATGGGGTTTGTAGATTCTACACCTTCCAATCCTATGTCATCTCTTTCTCAGGATTTAATATTGTTTCTTATACACAGAGCCACACCAACCCCTCTGCCTACTAACCTATCTTTCCGATACACCGTATATCCTTGGACATTCAGCTCCCAATGGCAGCCATCCTTTAGCCAAGTTTCAGAGATGGCCACAGCGTCATACTTGCCAATCTGTAGCTGAATTTCAAGATTGTCCATTTTATTCCTTATGCTGCATTCATTCAAATACAACACTCTCAGTCCAGTATTTGTTGCTTTCTGTTTTAACTGCACTATGCCTCTATGTCCTGTAACTCATGCCACTAGCTATGATTAAGCCTCATCTCCTCCCTGTTCTTTTATTATCTCTGTTGCACGCTATCTCTGATTTATTTCTCTTTTCCCCTTCCTCAACCCAGTCACTCCAGTTCCCATCCCCCTGCCAATTTAGTTTAAACTCTCCTGAACAGCTCTATTAAACCTGCCTGCTAGGATATTGGACCCCTTTGGGTTCAGGTGTAACCCGTCCTTTTTGTACGGGTTGTACCTCCCCTAGAAGAGGACCCAATGATCCAGGAGCCCAAAGCCCTGCCCCCTACACCAGTCCCTCAGCCACACGTTAATATGCCTGATCATGCTATTCTTGTGCTCGTTAGCATGTAGCGCAAGCAGCAATTCCAAGATTACTACCTTGGAGGTCCTGCTTTTCGGCTTCCTACCCGCCTCCCTTTTTCTACCTGCCATTGGGAATAACGTGTACCAAGACTTCTGGCTGTTCATCCTCTCCCTTCAGAATATTCTGCACCTGATCGAACACATCCCGTACCCTGGCCCATGGGAGGCAACACACCATGTGGGTATCTCTATCAGGCTGACCGAGCCTCCTGTCTGTTCCCCTCACTATGGAATCCCCCATGACTACCACATTCCTCATCTTCCTCTTTCCCTTCTGCACCACGAAACCAGGCTCAGTGCCAGAGACCTGATCACTGTGGTCATAAAACATAGATAATAGAAAACCTACAGCACAATACAGGCCCTTCGACCCACAAAGCTGTGCTGATCATGTCCTTACCTTAGAACTACTTAGGCTTACTCATTGCCCTCTATTTTTCAAAGCTCCATGTATCCATCCAGGAGTCTCTTAAAAGACCCTATCATTTCCGCCTCCACCACTGCTGCTGGCAGCCCATTCCATGCACTCACCTCTCGCAGCGTAAAAAACTTACCCCTGACATCACCTCTGTACCTACTTCCAAGCACCTTAAAACTTTGCCCTTTCATGCTAGCCATTCCAGCCCTGGGGAAAAGCCTCTGACTATCCACACGATCAATGCCTTTCATTATCTTGTACACCTCTATCAGGTCACCTCTCATCCTCTGCCACTCAAGGCCGAGTTCACTCAACATATTCTCATAAGTCATGCTCCCCAATCCAGGCAACATCCTTGTAAATCTCCTCTGCACCCTTTCTATGGTTTCCACGTCCTTCCTGTAGTGAGGTGACCAGAACTGAGCACAGTACTCCAAGTGGGATCTGACCAGGGTCCTATATAGCTGCAACATTACCTCTCGGCTCCTAAAGACAATCCCACGTTTGATGAAGGCCAGTGTGCCACAGAGTCAACCTATGCAGCAGCTTTGAGTGTCCTATGGACTCGGACTCAAAGATCCCTCTGATCGTCCACACTGCCAAGAGTCTTACCATTAATACTATATTCTGCCATCATATTTGACCTACCAAAATGAACCACCTCACACTTAATCTGGGTTGAACTCCATCTGCCACTACTCTGCCCAGTTTTGCATCCTATCGATGTCCCACTGTAACCTCTGACAGCCTTCCACACTATCCACAACACCCCCAACCTTTGTGTCATCAGCAAATTTACTAACCCATCCCTCCACTTCCTCATCCAGGTCATTTATAAAAATCACGAAGAATAGGGGTCCTAGAACTGATCCCTGAGGCACACCACTGGTCACCGGCCTCCATGCAGAATATGACCCGTCTACAACCACACTATGCCTTCAGTGGGCAAGCCAGTTCTGGATCCACAGAGCAATGTCCCCTTGGATCCCATGCCTCCTTACTTTCTCAATAAGCCTTGCATGGGGTACCTTATCAAATGCCTTGCTGAAATCCATATACACTACATCTACAGCTCTACCTTCATCAATGTGTTTAATCACATCCTTAAAAAAATCAATCAGGCTCGTAAGGCATGACCTGCCTTTGACAAAGCCATACTAACTATTCCTAATCGTATTATGTCTCTCCAAATGTTAATAAATCCTGCCTCTCAGGATCTTCTCCATCAACTTACCGACCACTGAAGTAAGAATCATTGGTCTGTAATTTCCTGGGCTATCTCTACTTCCTTTCTTGAATAAAGGAACAACATCTGCAACCTCTCCAATCCTCTGGAACCTCTCGTCCCCATTCATGATGCAAAGGTCATTGCCAGAGGCTCAGCAATCTCCTCCCTCGCCTCCCACAGTAGCCTGGGGTACATCTCATCTGGTCCCGGAGACATATCCAACTTGAAATCTTTGAGGAGATTACAAGTAGGATAGATAAAGGGAATGCAGTGGACCTTGGACTTTTGGACTTTCAGAAAGCCTTTGACAAGTTGCCACACATGAGGCTGCTTACGGGCAAGTTACTAGCATGGTTAGAGCATTGACTGATTGGAAGGAGGCAGCAAGTGGAAATTAAAGTATCCTTTTCTGGTTGGCTGCCAGTGACTAGTGTTTTCCGCAGGGAATGGTGTTGGGACCACTTAATTTATGCTGTATATAAATGATTTAGATGATGGAATAGGTGGCTTTGTTACCAAATTTGCAGATGATATGAAGATTGGTTGTGGGGCAGGTAGTGTTGAGGAAACAAGTAGGATGCAGAGTGACTTAGACAGATTTGGAGAATGGGCAAGAAAGTGGCAAATGAAATATAATGTTGGAAAATACATCGTCATGCATTTTAGTAATAGAAATAAATGTGTGGACTATTTTCTAAATGGGGAGAAAATCCAAAAATCTGAGATGCAAAGGGACTTGGAAGTCCTTGTGCAGAACACCCTAAAGGTTAACTTGCAGGTAGAGTTGGTGCTGAGGAAGGCAAAGCAATGTATGCATTCGTTTCAAGAGAACTAGAATACAAGAGCAAGGATGTGGTGCTGAGGCTTTATAAGGCACTGGTGAGGCCTCACCTTGAGTATTGTGAACGGTCTTGGGCTCCTCATCTTAGAAGAGGTGTACTGGCATTGGAGAGGGTCCAGAGGAGGTTCACAAGGATGAATCCAGGAATTAAAGGGTTATCATACAAAGAATGATTGATAGCTCTGGATCTGTACTTGCTGGAATTTAGAAGGATGAGGGATGATCTCTTTGAAGCCTTTCCAATGTTGAAAGACCTAGTCAGAGTGGAAAGGATGTTTCCCATGGTGGGAGAGTCTAGGACAAGAGGGCACAGCCTCAAGATAGAGGGGCATCTGTTCAAAACAGAGGTGCGGAGAAATTTCTTTAGCCAAAGTGTGCTGAATTTGTGGAATTTGTTGTCACATGCAGCTGTGGAGGCTAGGTCGTTGGGTGTATTTAAGGCAGAGATTGATAGGTTCTTGATTTGGATATGGCATTAAAGGTTATGGGGAGAAGGCTGGGAAATGTGGTCAAGGAGGAGAAAAAAAAAGGATCAGCCGTGATTGATTGGCGGAGCAGATTCGATGGACCAAATGGCCTAATTCTGCTCTTATGTCTTATGGTCTAAATATGGATCATATTTTTGTCATTGTCATTGCCTCAATGGGCTTTACAGAGTCCTTGTGTTAAATTGTATTTTTCTCCTTGTTATTCACAGAAGCTTGTGGAAGTGGTGGGCCCAGTATTTGGAAAGTCAAGCAGACATGGATTCTGCTTTGACATATTACGAGAAGGCACAGGACTATCTCTCCCTTGTTCGTGTTCATTGTTATCTTGGTAATATACAGAAGGTAAGAGGGACAAAAGTGAATTCTATTGTTCTCTGTTCTTGACAATGTTCCTTAGTTCAGTGCATCCCTGACTGAACTTTGCTTTGACCTTCACACATAGTCGGCCTGTGGTAATTAACCCAGAACATTCACATTCAAATTCATTTATCATGTGTATGTCAAAAATTATGTAACCAACAGCAACGCACCCAAGGACGTGCTGGGGGCAGCCTGCAACAATCGCCACACATTCCGATAACAACATACCATTTCCAAAATGTTCAGCAGAACAACACAAACACAACAACAACAACAACAAAATAACAATCAAACAAACCACTTCCCAGAGCCAAGCCTCCAAACCCAAGACAGACCATCTCCAGTCCTCTCATCACTGAGGCAGCTAAGTTCCACAGAAAAATATATTGGCTGAACAAACATCAGCCTTTATTTTAGTTGTCCATGATAGATCCTTGGTTCAGTGAAAAACACTTAAGTTTAGTGATTTTATTTCTGAATTAATATCAATGTATTGAACTCTTCAAGATTCAAGATTGTTCAAAGTAATTTCCAGTACACAAATGAAAAGGAGAACAAAAGAATTGTACTCTGGATTTGATGCAGCACAAAATAAGCGCAATAAGATAAAGAACACAATTATAAAGAAAAACACAATAAATATAAATACATAAGATAGCTTATATACAGAGATTGATCACATGTCCATAAAGTGACACTAGGCACAGGAGTGTCTGTATGTAAGGTGACTCTGACAGGAGATGATAAAGTAGTGGTGTTTGGGGTGTGGAAGGTGGATTAGCGGGTAGAGGTGTTGATCAGTCTTACTGCTTGGGAAGGTAACTTTTTGAGTATGGTGGTGTGAATGCTACATAGCCTCCTCCCTGATGGGAATGTGACAAGAAGGATTTGAAAACTCAGAAAACATTAAAATCAAAGTCAGGGAAGTTAACAAGAACAGGAGTAATGGGTGAAAGGCATTTCCTCTAAGAGTGGATGGCAGAGTTTTTACTCTCTGAAGTAAAAACTTGCTCAGGAGAGAGAATGGGAGATGGGGAGTCTAGAAATAATATGGGTTTTATGTGCAGAAGACCATAAGACATAGGAGCAAAATTAGGCCATTTGGCCTATCAAATCTGCTCCACCATTCAGTCATGGCTGATTTATTCTCCTGCCTTCTCCCCATAGCCTCTAATAGCCTTACTAATAAAGAACTTATCAACCTCTGCTTTAAATATACCCAATGACTGGGCCTCCACAGCCGTCTGTGGCAATCAATTCCACAGATTCATCACCCTCTGGCTTGTTAATGAGAAATAATTAAATGTGGACATATTCCTGTGATGTGTGGTGGCCAGCTGAGGTCATGTAGAATACTCTGAGACTGAGAGTGGGGGAGCTGCATGTCCTCGGTTGTGGTGCGGACCTGGTCATCGTGCCTCTGGGTTGCTTATTGTGGCCATCGAAGAAGGAGATGCTGGAGGTGGACATGTGTCGCTGGATTCATACTGGGTTGGCGGCTAACCCCTCCCATTGGCGCTGCGCTCCAGTGTTTGTTCCGAGGAAAACCTGCACGAGATAAAGTACTGCTGCAGTCTGTTCTTGCAGGAACTTGGCTCCACGACAACATTCATGTACCATCAATCTACAGGCCGTGACACTCAGTGACGGGCTATATTATTATTATTATTTAATATTTTTTATAACAGTATGTTTTTTGGCTATCATAATTACGTATATTTGCTATATGTGCTGTGTGCTGCATGTGACTATTTGATACAGTGTTTTACACCTTGGCCCTTGAAGAATGCTGTTTCGTTCAACTCCATTCATGTGTATGATAGAATGACAATTGAACTTGAACTTGAATTTGTTTGGTCTTCAATGTCATATAGAACATCACAAATAGATTTTCTGACACCAATGCCCTTGGAAGGAAAATCTTGCAAAAAGTAGTGGATACTGCCCAGTCCATCATGGGTAAAGCTCTCCCCGCCATTGAGCGCATCTACACGGAGCACTGTCACAGGAAAGCAGCATCCATCATCAAGGTCCCCACCATACAGGCTATGCTCTCTTCTCATTGTTGCCATTAGGAAGAAAGTACAGGAGTGTCAGGAGCTGCAGTACCAGGTTCAGGAACAGTTATTACCCCTCAACCATCAGGCTCTCGAGTCAGTGGGGATAACTTCACTCATCCCATCACTCAATTGTTCCCACAACCTATGGACTCATTTTCAAGGACGCTTCATCTCATGTTCTCGATATTTATTGCTTATTATTTATTATTAATATTATTATTATTTTATTTATGTATTTGCAGTTTGTTATCTTTTGCACAATGGGTGTTTGTCCAAATCTGTTGGGTGCAGTCTTTCCTTGATTCTATTGTGCTTTTTGTATTTACTCAAGTGAAGTCAAGTCACTTTTATTGTTATTTCGACCATAACTGCTGGTACAGTACATAGTAAAAATGAGACAACGTTTTTCAGGACCACGGTGTTACATGACACAGTACAACAACTAGACTGAACTACATAAAAAAAACACACAACAACTACACTAGACTACAGATTACTGCGGATGCTGACAAGAAAGTGGTTGCATATGGTGATATATATGTAGTTTGATGATGTAGAAATAGTCCTCTCTCCATAATTCAATGCAACCAAAATGCTGCAGAATCCAAGGGTAAAGCAAAAGTGACTAACATTAAATAAACTTACACAGGTCATGCACCTCACCTGTGTGGGATTATTTATTAAAAATTAATTGAAGTTACATAGGCAAATATAACTGGTAATCTGCTCATAGGATATTAGATTAACAAATAGTTAATCTTTCAGTTCTAGACACAATAAAGGAAGCTGTGCTTGCCAGAATGCTGTTGGCTCTGTGAAGTGTACAGTAGGATATTTGGGATAGTGTGGTAGCGTAGCAGTTAGCTAACACTATTACAGCACCAACAACCTGGGTTCAATGCTGTAAGGAGTTTGTATGCTCCCCCCATGACCGTGTGGGTTTCTCCCAGGTGCTACAGTTTCCTCCCACATTCCAAAGACGCACAGGTTAGTAGGTTAATTGCTCCATGGATGTAATTGGTCCCACGAGTTCTGTTGCAATGCAGTATCTCTAAGTTTAAAAAAAATAAAATCTCAACCTCAGTTAGCAGAGTAGACAGACACAGTCTCAATTTCACATCTCTGAACTACTGCACTAATAACAAGCAGTTACTAGGAAATCTCATGGGAAAGTCTTCAAAATAGGTTGCCTGAATGCCATCAAGAACATACTATATATACAGGAGGGTGTTAGAAAAGGGCCAGGAACATCATGAAGGGTCCCACCCACCCTGCTCATGGACTGTTTGTCGCACTCCCATCAGGGAAGAGGCTACGTAGCATCCACACCAGGACCACCAGACTTAAAATCTGTTACTTTCCCCAAGCAGTAAGGCTGATCAACACCTTTGTGAATAGATATTATTCTATGTAATTAAATTTGAAAATTGAATAAAAAAAATCAAGAAAAAAGAACACCTTTGTGCCTAGTGTCACCTTATGGACATACATTCAATCTATCGTATTTTTTTTTATTATTGTATGTTTTGTGCTGCCTCGGATCTGGAGTAACAATAATTTTCTTCTCCTTTTCACTTGCATACTGTAAATGATATTAGACAATCTTGAATCTTTGCAATTCCCTAATGCATTCTCCATCTCTGACTTGTGCACCTCCTGATTTCTGCAGTTGACAAGTGTACTGTGTCTGGCAAAGCATTAAGTCACAGATTTCCTTCCCTAACTCTGCATCTTTATTTTCCTCCTTCACAACTTTCCATTAAACCTACGTATTGTCCTATTCAAGCCTTCTGTGGCCCAGTTACATCTGGATGGAGTGAAGAAGGCATAGGAGTGTCTATATTTCATTAGGAGTTTGAGGAGATTTGGTTTGTCACCGAAGACTCGAGTAAATTTCTACAGCTAGACTGTGGAGAGCATTCTGACTGGTTGCGTCACCGTCTGGTATGAAGGGGCATTTCTCAGAGGGTTGTAGATTCAGCCCGCTTCATCGTGGGCACCAGTCTCCACAGCATCGAGGACATCTTCAAAAGCTGGCATCCATCACAAAGGAGATGCTCTTTTCTCTTTGCTACCATCAAGGAGGAGGTACAGGAGCCTGAAGACCCACATTCAATGTTTTAGGAACAGCTTCTCAGAATCAGAATCAGGTTTATTATTACCAGCATGTGACGTGAAATTTGTTAACTTAGCATCAGCAGTTCAATGCAATGCATAATATAGAAGAGAAAAAAATAATAAACACATTAAAAATAATAAATAAATAAATAAATTGCAATATATACATATTGAATAGATTCAAAAAATCTGGAAAAAACAGAAATACTGTATATTACAAAAGTGAGGTAGTGTCTAAGGGTTCAATGTCCATTTAGGAATCAGGGAAAAAGCTGTTCCGGAATCGCTGAGTGTGTGCCTTCAGGCTTCTGTACCTCCTACCTGATGGTAACAGTGAGAAAAGGGCATGCCATGGGTGCCTCTTTAATAATGGACGCTGTCTTCTGAGACAACGTTCCCTGAAAATGTCCTGGGTACTTTGCTCATTCCAAAGATGGAGCTGACTAAATTTACAACCCTCTGCAGCTTCTTTCAGTCCTGTGCAGTAGCTCCCCCCACCCCCCCATACCAGACAGTGATGCAGCCTGTCAGAATGCTCTCCATGATAGATCTATAGAAGTTTTTGAGTGTATTTGTTGACATGCCAAATCTCTTCAATCACCTAATGAAGTATAGCCGCTGTCTTTCCTTCTTTATACTACGTCGATATGTTGGGACCAGGTTAGATCCTCAGAGATCTTGTCACCCAGGAACTTGAAACTGCTCACTCTCTCCACTTCTGATCCCTCTATGAGGATTGGTACGTATTCCTTCATCTTACACTTCCTGTAGTCCACAATCGGCTCTTTCATCTAACTGACGTTGAGTGCCAAGTTGTTGCTGCAGCACCACTCCATTAGTTGGCATATCTTACTCCTGTAAGCCCTCTCGTCTCAATCTGAGGCTTTATAGATAGTATTTGACCTATGCCTAGCCACACAGATCTTCCCCTCTGCCATCAGATTTCTGAATGATCTATAATTCCATAAACACTGCCTCACTGTAGTTCTCTAAATGCACTACTTATTATTTTATATATCTCTTATTTTAATGTCCTGCACTGTATGTTCCATGAAACAAATAATTTCATGACGTGAGTGATAACAAATCTGATTATGACCATTTCAAAGGTTCAAAGGTCAACTTTAATGTCATTTTGTGGTATTAATGGCATTATAATAAATTGCTTACATTAAGAATCTTTTACTTAAGGTGTTCACAGTGTCTATTTGGAAGCCTTTGTTAAAATATTGACCTTGCAAGGTTTAGAAATACACACAAAGTGCTGGACGACTCAGCATGTATGGATGGGGATAAGCAGTCAATGTTTCGCATCCAGACCCTTCATCAGGATGCCATCCAGTGCCAAAAGGTTGACTGTTTATTTTCCTCCGTACATGCTGAGTTTCTCCAGCAGCATGTGCGTATTTCAGGTTTTGAGCATCTGCAGAAGCTTTTGTGTTTAAACTGCAGTTTTCATTATGGATTGTCATTCTTTTTAAAGGCTTCTGAAATTGCCAATGAGACAGGAAACCATGCAGCTTCCTATCACCTGGCTCGCCAGTATGAAGCTCGGGATGACATTAAACAGGCCATTCACTTCTACACTCGAGCACAGGCGTACAACAATGCAATACGTCTTTGCAAGGTAAGCATTGCCAGCGGTCCCCAGATCATGCATCTGCAATCCATGGCGCCATTGTTTTCTCTCTGCTCTATAACTTATATGACTTGACTTGACTTGTTAACTCTTGTTTCATGGCTATACAGCCTTAGCTGATAAGAGGCATAACTCTAGTGGACAGCTAGTGCCCTTTTCCCAGTGCAGAAAGGGCTAATATGATGGAGCATCATTTTAAGATGATTGGAGGAAAGTCAAGTCAAGTCACTTTTTATTGTCATTTCAACTGTAACTGCTGGTACAGTACACAGTAAAAACAAGACAATGTTTTTCAGGACCATGGTGCTACATGAAACAATACAAAAACTACACTGAACTACATAAAACAACACAAAAAACTACACTAGACTACAGACCTACCCAGGACTGTATAAAGTGCACCAAACAGTGCAGGCATTACAATAAATAATAAACAAGACAATAGGCACAGTAGAGGGCAGTAAGTTGGTGTCAGTCCAGACTCTGGGTATTGAGGAATCTGATGGCTTGGGGGAAGAAACTGTTACAAAGTCTGGTCGTGAGAGCCCGAATGCTTTGGTGCCTTTTTCCAGATGGCAGGAGGGAGAAGAGTTTGTATGAGGGGTGCATGGGGTCCTTCATAATGCTGTTTGCTTTGCGGATGCAGCATATGGTGTAAATGTCTGTAATGGCGGGTAGAGAGATTCCGATGATCTCCTCAGCTGACCTCACTATCCGCTGCAGGGTCTTGCAATCCGAGACGGTGCAATTCCCGAACCAGGCAGTGATGCAGCTGCTCAGGATGCTCTCAACACATCCTCTGCAGAATGTGGTGAGGATGGGGGGGTGGGAGATGGACTTTTCTCAGCTTTCGCAGAAAGTAGGGATGCTGCTGGGCTTTTTTTGCTATGGAACTGGTGTTGAGGGACCAGGTGAGATTCTCCGCCAAGTGAACACCCAAGACATTTGGTGCTCTTAACGATTTCTACCGAGGAGCCGTCAGTGTTCAGCGGAGAGTGGTCGCTCCATGCCCTCCTGAAGTCAACAACCATCTCTTTTGTTCACATTCAGAGACAGGTTGTTGGTTCTGCACCAGTCTTAGCCGCTGCACCTCCTCTCTGTATGCTGACTAGTCATTCTTGCTGATGAGATCCACCACAGTCATGTCATCGGCGAACTTGATGATGTGGTTCGAGCTGTGTGTTGCAGCACAGTCGTGGGTCAGCAGAGTGAACAGCAGTGGACTGAGCACACAGCCCTGGGGGGCCCCTGTGCTCAGTGTGAATGTATAGGGGAGATGCATGGTAGGATTTAAACTAGAGTTGCAGGGGGATGGGAACCAGAGTGCCAGAACATTTAGTGGAGAGGTTGTGGAGACAGATGTTGATAAGACCTCAGATGAAGTCAGAAATCAAAAGGTTGAACATAGTGTGACTGGTGTCCTGAACTGCATATATTTCAATACAAGAAGTATTGTATGAAAGGTGGCTAATAGTGATGAAGACGAGGTAGCTGGTTTACAAACAGAGGCAACATGTAGTGAAGAGAGACTGTTGATAGGGCAAAATTGCAGTTAACAGGATGAGTTGCAAATTGAAAAGGGTGATATTTGAATGTGCGCAGTATATAGAATAAAATCGATGAACTTGCAGAACAGTTGCATGAAAGAGGAGTTGGCCAGAGTTGACTGGAAAAGAACACTGCTAGGGATGATGGCAGAACAGTAATGATTGGAATTTCTGGAAACAATTCAGAAGGCTCAGGATATATTCTTCCCAATGTACATTCTAAAGGAAAGATGATGCAGCCGTGGCTAACAAGAGAAGTCAAAGCCAGCATAAAAGTCAAAGAGAGGGCATATAATAGAGCAAAAATTAGTGGGAAGTTAGAGAATTGGGAAGCTTTTAAAAAGTCATTAAGAAGGTAAAGATGGAATGCGAAAGTAAGGTAGTCAGGTTATGTATCCTCAGATACATAAAGTGTACAAGAGAGGTGAGAGTGGATATCAGACTGCTGGAAAATGATAATGGAGAGGTAGTAATGGGGGACAAGGAAAGGCGGATGAACTGAATAAGTATTTTGCATTAATCTTCACTGTGGAAGACACTAGAACTATGGTTGAATTTCCAGGTGTCAGGGGTCTTGAAGTGTGTGAAGTAGCCATTAATAGCGAGAAGGTTTTTGGAAACTGAAAGGTCTGAAGGTAGGTAAGTCACCTGGATGGTTTACACTCCAGGGTTCTGAAAGAGGTGACTGAAGAAATTGTGCAGGCATTAGTAATGTTCTTTCAAAAATCACTAGTTCTTGGAATGGTTTTGGAAGACCAGAAAATTGCAAATTCACTCCACTCTTCAAGAAGGGAAAGAGGCAGAAGAAAGGAAACTATAGGCCTCAGTGGTTGGGAAGATGTTGGAGTCAATTACTAAGGATGAGGTCTCAGTATACTTGGAGGCACATTATAAAATAGGCCGTATTCAGCATGGTTTCCTCAAGGAAAATCTTGCCTGACAAATCTGTTGGAGTTCTTTGAAGAAATAACAAGCAGGATAGACAAAGGAGAAGCGGTTGATGTTGTGTACTTGGATTTTCAGAAGGCTTTGACAAGGTGTCACACATGAGGCTGCTTAACAAACATGGATAAAACTGTGGTTGATTGGCAGGAGGCAAAGCATAAGAATAAAGGGAGCCTTTGCTAACTGGCTGCCGGTGACTAGTGGTGTTCCACAGGGGTCTGTGTTGAGACCGATTCTTTTTACATTATGTGCCAATGATTTGGATGTTGGAGGAATTGATGGCTTTGTTGCAAAGTTTGCAGACAATATGAAGATAGGTGGAGGGGCAGGTAGTGTTGAGGAAGTAGAGAGGCTACAGAAGAATTTAGACAGATTAGGAGAATGGGCAAAGAAGTGGCAGATGGAATAGAGTATCAGGAAGTGTACGGTCGTGCACTTTGGTTAGAGAAATGAAAAGTTGACAATTTTCTAAGTGTAGAGAAAATAGAAAAAAACTGAGGTGCAAAGGAACCTGGGAGTTCTTGTGCAAGATTCCCTAAAGGTTAATTTACAAGTTTAGTCTGTGGTGAGAAAGGCAAATGTGATGTTAGTATTCATGTCAAGAGGACTAGCTGATTGGTAGGAGGCAGCGAGTGGGAATAAAAGGATCCTTTTCTGGCTGGCTGCCAGTGACTAGTGGTGTTCTGCAGGAGTCTGTGTTGGGACCACTTCTTTTTATACTGTATATCAATGAGTTAGGTAATGGAATGGATGGCTTTGTTGCCAAGTTTGCAAATGATACGTAGATTGGTGGAGGGGTAGGTACTGTTGGGGAAACAAATAAGCTGCAGAAGGACTTACACGAGGAAATCTGCAGATGCTGGAAATTCAAACAACACACACAAAATGCTGGTGGAACACAGCAGGCTAGGCAGCATCTATAAGGAGAAGCACTGTCGACGTTTCGGGTCGAGACCCTTCGTCAGGACGAAGTGCCTCTCAGACAGACAGACATACTTTATTGATCCTGAGGGAAATTGGGTTCTGTTACAGCTGCACCAACCAAGAATAGTGAAGAAATATAGCAATATAAAACCATAAATAATTAAATAAAAAGAAGTTAATCATGCCAAGTGGAAATAAAGTTCAGGACTAGCCTATTGGCTCAGGGTGTCTGACACTCCAAGGAAGGAGTTGTAAAGTTTGATGGCCTATAGATCTCCCTATAGATGCTGCCTGGGCTGCTGTATTCCATCAGCATTTTGTGTGTGTTGCAGAAGGACTTAGACAGATTAGGAGAATGGGCAAGAAAGTGGCAAATGAAATGAATGTTAGAAGATACATGGTCATGCACTTTGGTAGAAGAAATAAATATACAGACTATTTTCTAAATGGGGAAAAAAGCCCAAAAATCTGAAATGCAAGGGGACTTGGGGAGTCCTTGTGCAGAACACCGTAAAGGTTCTCACCACCGTAAATTGGTGGTGAGAAAGGCAAATGCAATATTAGCATTCATTTCAAGAGGTCTAGAATATAAGATCAGGGTTGTGATGCTGAGGCTTTATAAGGCACCGGTGAGGCCTCACCTTGAATATTGTGAACAGTTTTGGACTCCTCATCTAAGAAAAGATGTGCTGGCATTGATTCAGAAGAAGTTCACAAGGATGATTCCGGGAATAAAAGTGTTATCATACAATGGATGATTGATGACTCTGGGTCTGTACTCGTTGGAATTTAGAAGGATGAGGGGGAATCTCTTTGAATCCTTTTGAGTGTTGAAAGGCCTAGACAGAGTAGATGTGGAAAGGATGTTTCCCATGGTGGGGGAGTCTAGGACAAGAGGGCACTGCCTCAGGATAGACATGCGTCCATTTTTAAAAAGATAGGAAAAATGTCTTTAGCCAGAGGGGGGTGGATTTGTGGAGTTTGTTACCACAGGCAGCTGTGAAGGCCATGTCATTGGGTGTATATAAGGCAGAGTTTCATAGGTTCTTGATTGGGCACAGCATCAAAGGTTACGGGAAAAAGGCTGGGGAGTGTAGCTGAGGAGGGGAAAAAAGGGTCAGCCATTAGTAAATGGAGGAACAGACTTGATGGGCCAAATAACTTAATTCTACTCCTATGTCTTATGGTCTTATGGACTAGAATATAAAAACAAGGATGTAAGCACCGGTGAGGCCTCATTTGGAGTACTGCGAACAGGTTTGGACCCCTTATTGTAGAAAGATGCGCTGAAACTGGAGAGGGTTCAAAGGAGGTTCACAAAAATGATTCCAGGATTGAATGGCTTGTCATATGAAGAGTTGTTTTTTTTTTTTTTAATTTTTTTTATTAGTTTTTCAAAACATTTTACAAAATTAAAAACCCCAAATCCCAATGAGGAGCATTAATACAGAGCAAGGTTAAGCATACAATAACAATATGCTACAAAGGAAGAGAATTTAACAAAAAAGCACCTAAATTAAAGACAAGTGAGCTTAGTGTCCTCCCCAAACCCCACAACACAAGAAAAAAACAACAATTCCAGACCAACCACCACACAATATAGAGAGTATAAGTCCGGACAGTCAAACTCCCAGACTGTGAATACACTTAGCAACAGAGGATAATAATGCCTACTAGCAGAAAAAAAAAAGGGAGCTGAAAGCAAGGGACCGAAAAGAAAAAAAAACCCTAGTCAAGAGGAAGGTTATGAAAGTACTCGATAAAAGGCCCCCAGACCTTATGGAACTTTAAATCCGAATTGAGAACTGAATAATGAATTTTTTCGAGGTCCAAGCAGGCCATAATGTCGTTAAGCCATTGCACATGAGTGGGCGGGGCAACATCTCTCCATCTAAGGAGGATCAAGCGTCTTGCCAGAAGAGAGGCAAAGGATAGTATTCGGCATTTGGTCGGACCCAGACATAAATCTGTCTCGCCCCAAAAACCGAACAGAGCAATTAAGGGGTTAGGTTCTAGGTGCTGATTCAGAATACCCGATAATGTAGTGAAGACATCTTTCCAGAATTTCTCCAAGCTAGGACAGAACCAGTACATATGGATGAGAGAGGCCACGCCCCTCTTGCATTTATCACAGAGCGGACTAATGCCAGGGTAGAATCGAGATAGTTTAGATTTAGACATATGGGCTCTATGAACAATCTTAAACTGTAAGAGACAATGGCGAGCACAAAGAGAGGTTGAGTTAACCGATTTGAGAACTGAGTCCCAGCTCTCCTCGGATAAGGAGATATTTAAATCCTGCTCCCAGGCCATTTTAATTTTATCCACAGGGGCCCGTCGTAAGGCTGCTAGTTTATCTTGGATAATTGAAATTAAACCTTTACCTAGTAGATTAATGGAAAGAAATAGGTCCATAGCATTTTTCGCAGGCATTTCAGGAAAGTTAGGAATTAAAGGAGCAGTAAAGTGTCAGATTTGGAGATATCTGAAAAAGTGAGCGTTAGGCAGGTTGAACTTAACAGAGAGCTGTTGAAAAGAAGCGAAGCGATTATCAATGAAGAGATCTTCAAAATGTCTAATGCCCTTCCTGTACCAAACATGGAATGCTGAATCGAACGTGGTAGGTAAAAAAAGGTGATTATGTGCGACAGGGCTAGAAACGGAAAACCCCTGGAAACCATAGCATTTCCTGAACTGAGCCCATATACGCAAAGTGTGTCTAACCAGAGGATTAGCTATTGATCTGGGCAGACTGCTAGGGAGTGCAGAGCCAAGAAGTGCAGATATCGATAATTCTTTAGTGGAGCTCAACTCCATTGCCACCCAGTTAGGGCACTCAGGTTGACCGTGGAAGAAAGACCAGAAGGCAGCACAACGTATATTAGCTGCCCAGTAATATAAGCGAAAGTTAGGTAAAGCCATGCCACCCTCTTTTTTAGATTTTTGGAGGTGGATTTTATTAATTCTAGAGCGCTTATTCTGCCACAGATATGACAAAATAATAGAGTCTAAGGAATCAAAAAAAGATTTAGGAATAAAAATTGGGATAGATTGAAATAAGTATAAAAATTTGGGGAGAACATGCATTTTGACAACATTGATACGACCTACCAAGGACATAGATAGAGGTGACCATTGTACCAGACTCTGTTTTGTAGCATATGAAAGATTGACAAAGTTTTCACGAAAGAGATCTTTAAACTTCCTTGTGACTGTAATTCCAAGATAAGTAAATTGATTATGGACTGCTTTAAAAGGGAGATCACGAAATATTAGTTCTTGTGCTTCTTTATTAATTGGGGAAAGTTCACTCTTATGTAAGTTGAGTTTATAGCCAGAGATCTGGCTAAACTGGTCAAGAAGTGAAAACATGGGGGGGACGTCACGTGATGACGTAGGATCGAGACGCTGGAACCCAGCTCTCCCGTAAAAAGTTAATAAATTAATGTCTAAATGAAGAAAAGTTAGTCAGTACCTTCTAAAAGTTACTTATAAACTACTCCGGATTGTGTCAAGCTATGCCTCAAGGAAGGAAGATGAAGAAAACTAATACCGGGAAGACTACGCAAGTTGGAACAAGAACAAGGCCCAAGTCTACCGAGGAACCGCGGTCTCAGGTACATTATACCACCGGCGATACGGAACAGGAGACTGCGGCAACATTGGCCATTCCTAAAGGAAAAGGCCATCGTGAACTGCGCAAACGCGAAGGATGGAGCATGCGCAAACGGGAGCAACAAGAACTACAAAGCCCAGCTACCACTGCAACTGAAAGTGATAGCGAATCGGAGGGAGAGTCAAATCTCTCGGAAGGTTCAGATGAAGGAGTTAAAAGTCCTTCTAGAAATATAGAAAAGACTTTGAGGCAAATAATGCGTAAATTAGACACATTAAAAGTAATTAAAAATAAAAAATACTCCAAAAAAAATGACCAAAATGGAGATTATGCTTGATAAAATGACAAAGAGACAGGAAAAAATGGAAAAAAGAATTACCGACTTGGAAACTACAACGGAGGACATGGTTGAAAGAATGGACAAAATAGAAAATGAAAATACTGCTTGGGCATCAGAAAGAAAACAATTTATGGAAAAAATTGATAAGCTTGAAAATTTCAGTAGACGAAATAATATTAAAATTGTTGGACTTAAAGAAGATATAGAAGGAGAAGATACAATAAATTTTTTTCAAAAATGGATCCCTGAAAAATTGGAAATGGAAGGAGAAACTCCAATTGAGATCGAAAGGGCTCATAGATCCTTAAGGTCAAGACCTCGAGCTGATCAAAACCCACGATCAATTTTGATAAAATGCTTACAATACCAAGACAAAGAAAAGATCCTGAAGGCCGCTGCCCAAAGTGCCAAAAATAGAAACGGGCCATTGATGATAGCAGGGAAACCAGTTCTTTTTTATCCTGATATAAGTTACAACCTGTTGAAGAGAAAGAAGGAATTTAACCCCGTGAAAAAAGCCTTATGGGAAAAGGGTTATAAATTTACAATGCGACATCCAGCAACACTGATAATTTTTTTGGAGGAGGGAAAAATTTTTTTTCCCGATTATCGAAAAGAGGAGGAGTTTGTACAAGAACATCCATTTATTCGCTAATTACACATAGAGGCTTCCAAACGTAATGGATTAAAGATGAAGATAGACTCAACGAACAGAAGTGATGGATATTTATGGATATTATAGAAGAGAAAAGCAAAATTTTAGAAATACTAAATGAGAATAGTATTGTTTTTTCTCTTCTTATACATATACTTTTTTGTGTTGCGGGGGGGCTGGGGAGCTTTGGATCAGTTACTGCGGGATTCACATGTGTAATCATGGCGGTTGCCATGACCCGTACAGCAGAGGGGGGTAATGTTATGTTTTTTTTCCACAACATTAGTAGGGGGGTATTTTGTTTTTTTCTTTACATTTTAATTTTCTTCTATCTTTTTGCCTGGATGATTGGTGGGGACACACATAGCAACATGGAGATTTTTATAAAGATTTCCCAGGATACCACGAAAGTTGAAAGATTAGGTATTATTATAGATTGGAGTAATATAATAAAAAAAATAATGACTAATCTACTAAATTTTTTAAGTTTTAATGTTAATGGGCTTAATGGGCCAGTAAAAAGAAAAAGAATTTTAACATATATTAAAAAAATGAAAACAGATATAGCTTTTTTACAAGAAACTCATTTAACAGACATAGAACATCAGAAATCAAAAAGAGACTGGGTTGGAAATGTTATTGCAGCTTCATTTAATTCAAAGGTGAGAGGAGTTGCAATTTTGGTTAACAAAAATCTACCAATTAAAATACAAAATGTATTAATTGATTCGGCAGGGAGATATCTAATTATACACTGTCAAATTTTTTCAGAACTATGGACCCTTATGAACATTTATGCACCAAATGAAAATGATGTAAAATTCATACAGGAGGTCTTTTTGAATTTGGCTAACACACATGATAAAATATTAATAGGTGGAGATTTTAATTTTTGTCTAGATCCAGTTTTAGATAGATCAACAAAGGTTGTTACAAAATCAAAAGCAGTAAAATTAACTCTATCATTGATGAAAGTCTTAAATCTGATTGATATATGGAGAAGAATTAATCCAAAAGAAAGAGATTATTCGTTTTATTCAAATAGACATAAAACATATTCAAGGATAGATTTTTTCCTATTATCAACGAATATTCAAGACAGAGTGAAAAATGTGGAATATAAAGCAAGAATATTGTCAGATCATTCTCCTTTAATAATGACAATGATAATGATAGATAAAGAGGAATCAGTTTATAGGTGGAGATTTAATTCAATATTATTAAAACGTCAAGACTTTTGTGATTTTATGAAAAAACAGATTCAGTTCTTTTTAGATATAAATTCACATTCAGTTGATGATAAATTTATAGTGTGGGAAGCAATGAAGGCATACTTGAGAGGTCAGATAATAAGTTATACTTCTAAAATTAAGAAGGAATATATGATAGAAATAGATCAATTGGAAAAAGAGATTACAAAATTAGAAAAAGAATCCCAAAGAAATATGACAGAAGAAAAGCGAAGACAACTTATTAACAAGAAGTTACAATATAATACGCTCCAAACATATCGAACAGAAAAAGCAATTATGAGAACTAAACAAAGATATTATGAACTAGGTGAAAGATCACATAAAGTTCTTGCATGGCAGCTAAAAACAGATCAGACTTCTAAAACAATAAATGCAATTCGAACAAGAGTAAATAAAATTACTTATAAACCTTTAGAAATTAATGAAGCTTTTAAGAATTTTTACTCTGAGTTGTACAAATCAGAATCACAAAATGACAATGTCAAGATAGAAAGGTTTCTATCACAAATAACTCTTCCAAAATTAAATACGGAACAGAAGGGATTAGATATGCCTTTTACATTGAAAGAGGTCGAAGAAGCCCTAGGATCACTTCAAAGTAATAAATCTCCAGGAGAAGATGGTTTTCCGCCTGAATTCTATAAAAAGTTTAAAGATTTATTAATTCCTCCTCTTATGGAGTTAATACACCAAGCGGAAAGAACACATAAACTTCCAGAATCTTTTTCGACAGCCATTTTAATAGTATTGCCAAAAAAAGATAGAGATCCTTTAAAGCCATCATCATATAGACCGATTTCTTTATTAAATACTAATTATAAAATAATAGCAAAAATCTTATCTAATAGATTATCTAAATGCTTACCAAAATTGGTACATATGGATCAAACAGGATTTATTAAAAATAGACAATCAGCAGATAATGTAACTCGCTTATTTAGTATAATTCATTTAGCACAGAAGAGGGAGGAAATGAGTGTGGCAGTTGCTTTAGATGCAGAAAAAGCATTTGATAGATTGGAGTGGGATTTTTTATTTAAGGTATTGGAAAAATACGGATTAGGAGTATCTTTTATAAAATGGATTAAAACCTTAAATACTAATCCCAAAGCTAAAGTAGTGACAAATGGTCAAATTTCAACACCATTTCAGTTAACAAGGTCAACTAGGCAAGGTTGTCCATTATCACCTGCTTTATTTGTGTTGGCGATAGAGCCATTAGCTGAATTGATCAGAATGGACCCAGATATTAAGGGTTTTAGAGTTAACCAGGAAGAATACAAGATTAACTTATTTGCTGATGATGTTCTGCTTTATCTAACAAACCCATTGCAATCGTTGTGTAAATTATCCTATAGATTAGAAGAATATGGGAAAGTATCAGGTTACAAAATAAATTGGGATAAAAGTGAAATTTTACCTCTTACTAAAGGAGACTATAATCAATGTCGATCAATAACCCAATTTAGATGGCCGGCAAATGGTATAAAATATTTAGGTATAAGAGTTGATAATGATATAAAGAACTTATACAAATTAAATTATTTACCACTATTGAAAAAAATTCAAGATCTTGATAAATGGATGGTATTACCAATAACATTAGTAGGTAGAGTAAATACCATAAAAATGAATATATTCCCTAGATTACAATACTTATTTCAATCACTACCAATACAATTACCCCAGAAGTTTTTTCAAGAGCTGAATAAATATGTGAGGAAGTTTCTTTGGAAAGGTAAGATGTCAAGAATATCGTTGGAAAAATTGACATGGAAATTTGAGCTAGGAGGGTTACAACTTCCAAATTTTAAGAATTATTATAAAGCAAATCAACTTAGATTTATTGCATCTTCTTTTGAGAAAGATAAACCGGCATGGATCAGAATAGAACTAGATAAAATAGGAGAAAACATACCAGAAGACTTTATATATAAATGGGAATCTAAATGGATACGGGAAAAGAAAGAATCTCCTATATTAAAACATTTGATTGATTTATGGAATAAAATAAATGTTGACGATGAGACAAAGAAATCCTTATTAGCAAAGAGATCTTTAATTCAAAATAGACTTATTCCTTTTACAATGGATAATCAACTTTTATATAATTGGTTTCAAAAAGGGATTAGATATATAGGAGATTGTTTTGAAGGAGGTATATTAATGTCATTTGATCAATTAAAGAATAAATATAAAGTATCAAACAACATTCTTTTTTGTTACTTTCAACTAAGGGCTTATTTAAGAGAAAAGTTAGGTCAAACAATGTTACAACCGAAACCCAATGAAATAGAAACTTTAATTCAAAAAGGAAAGATTAAAAAATTTATCTCTTGTATGTATAATTTGATTCAAAAACAGGCAATTAAACAAGGAGTCCATAAGTCAAGACAAAAATGGGAAAGTGATTCATTCGATTAAGATTAGTGCAATACAATTTTTTACATCAACTATATATTACACCACAAAAAATAAATAAATTAAACCCAAATTTATCTGATCAGTGTTTCCGATGTAACCAAGAAATTGGTACTTTTTTACATTCTACTTGGTCTTGCTCTAAAATTCAACCTTTTTGGACAAATTTAAGAGTTTTACTGGAACAAATTATTGGAATACAACTTCCACACAACCCAATATTACTTTTACTAGGTAATATTGAAGGGATAAAACCGATATCCAAATTGAATAAATATCAGAAAGAATTTATAAAAATTGCATTGGCAGTAACCAAAAAAGCTATTGCAGTGACTTGGAAATCGGATACATATCTAAGTATAGATCGTTGGAAGAACGAAATTTATGGCTGTATTCCACTTGAAAAAATTACTTATAATTTAAGAGATAAATATGAAACATTTTTGAAAATTTGGCGCCCTTATTTACAAAAGACAGGTTTAAATATATAGGTGCTCCGAAGATGAAATAATTGGTTACTTGGGGAAAGAAATAAATATATATACTAAAGTTATTACGAACTCCATGGAGCATGTGGGGATCCTCCAACATCCAGGCATTCCTTTTTTTTTCTTTCTTATTTTTTTAATAGGGATGTTAGGGGGGAGGGGTTAAGGGGAGGGGGCTGGGTAACACATTTTTTTTTCATACACATTTATTCTGTAACTATTTGAAAACAATAAAAAAAGTTAAAAAAAAAAAGAAGTGAAAACATTAGAGGTAAGGATGTAGACGGATATGAGAGAAAGAGTAATAAGTCATCAGCATAGAGAGAGACTTTATGCTCAACACCCCCTCTCCAAATCCCGGTCAGTTCAGGACATTTTCGAAATGCTATCGCCAGAGGTTCTATAGCCAAATCAAAGAGAAAGGGACTTAAGGGGCATCCCTGATGGGTGCCACGTTTGAGATTAAATACTTGGGATTTCTGAAAATTAGTTAAAACAGAAGCAGTAGGACACAGGTACAGCAATTGGATCCAAGAGATGAAACTTTGGCCGAGGTCAAATTTTTCTAAGACTGCAAAAAGGTAGTTCCACTCTATACGATCAAATGCTTTCTCCACATCAAGGGAGATAACACATTCAGGAGTCCCAGTTGGAACTGAGTATAAAATATTAAATAGACGCCGAATGTTAAAAAAAGGGAGACAGTTTTTAATAAAGCCTGTTTGGTCATCAGAGATAATAGAGGGAATAACGGTTTCTAATCTATGAGCCAACACATTAGCTAAGATCTTTACATCAACATTGAGCAGAGAGATCGGCCTGTACGAGGAACACTCTGTTGGGTCTTTGCCCTTTTTTAAAAGAAGAATAATAGATGCCTCATTGAAAGAGGGTGGCAATTTGCCGTAATTAAACGAGTCAGATAATACTGAAAGTAACTGAGGAGAAAGAAGTGAGGAGAATGATTTATAAAATTCCACAGGGAACCCATCAGGTCCAGGAGATTTCCCTGAGGACAGTGCAGAAATTGCAAAAGATATTTCTTCTAGTGATATAGGCGCATTGAGTTTGGCTTTGAAATCAGATGAAAGTGAGGGGATATTCAGATTCTGTAAAAATTGATCCACAGAGATATTGTCATTCAGGGATTCAGAGGAATAAAGCCGAGAATAAAAATTTTTAAATGCGTCATTAATTTCTAAATGATCCGATGTAAAGTCTCCGTTCTCCTTCCGGATCTTTGTAATATGTTGTTTGGCTTTGGAACGCCTCAGCTGATTGGCTAGGAATTTACCAGACTTATCCCCATGAATGTAAAAGCGGCTCTTGCTTTCGAGAAGTTGGCGTTCGACAGGTTGAGTGGACAGAAGGTTAAATTTAGTTTGGAGTTCAACGCGCTTCTTGTATAATTCAGGGTTCTTAGTTTGGGCATATAATTGATCCACATCTTTAATCTGGTTAATGAGGTCTGCTCGATCTGCACGGGATCTTCTATTGAGATTTGCTGTATAAGAGATTATTTGACCCCTCAAATATGCTTTCATGGCATCCCAGACAATCTGGGATGGCATTTCAGGTGATGTATTAGTGTTAAAATAGAAGGTTATCTGGTCTTTAATAAATTTTACGAAATCATCATCCGATAATAAAGTTGAATCGAACCGCCAGTGTTTGTTCCTCTGAGGGAGACCGGGAAAGTTCAAAGAGAGGGTAATTGGGGCATGGTCAGAAATCAGTATACTCTGATAGTCACAAGTGTGGGCAAATGGGATAAGTTGGTTATCGAGTAGGAAATAGTCAATTCTAGTGAAGGTATGGTGAACATGTGAGAAAAAAGAATAATCTCTCTCCGTAGGATGGAGGAAACGCCATATATCAGAGATACCAAAATTAGAGAGAAACGACTGAATAGCTAAGGCAGATTTGGTAGGTGATCTGGTAATAGAGGACGATCAGTCCAGTTTAGGATCCAACCAACAGTTAAAGTCACCACCCAATATAAGAGAGTATGAGTTTAAGTCTGGTAGTGAGGAAAAAAACCGTTCAAAAAAGTTAACATCATCAAAGTTGGGGGCATACAGGTTTGCTAGTGCAACTTTAGTGTTATATAGTTTACCAGAAACAATAATAAAATGGCCATTTGTGTCCGATATTTTATTATGGAGTTCAAAAGGAATATTTGAGTTAATAAGAATGGAGACTCCCCTAGCTTTAGTGGCAAAGGATGAATGAAAATGCTGACCCGCCCACTTTGACAGAAGCCGGGAGTTATCAAAACAACGAATATGAGTTTCTTGGAGGAAAGCAATGTCAGCTTTGAGTTGTTTAATATGTGAGAATACCTTCCTCCTTTTAACAGGGTGGTTCAGTCCCTTTACATTCCAGCTCACAAATTTAAGTGCACTAGCCATTATCAATTACTAATGCATAAAAGGCAGCAGGCATATAAAAAATCAAGCGGTACAATAGCAGTCTGGGAGCAGAGATGTAAACATAGATTCATAAGGTCAAAATATAAACATGTCCTAAATAATAAAGAAATGTTGGAACTGGAAAATCCACCCCACCCACACAACCCAAAACTAGACGGCTACCAAAACAAGTAGCTAGCTCTACCAAAAAAATTAACCCAAATACAACTTCCAGATCTGTGTCATTGACAGCAGTTCCGTATAAATGCTATAACAAACAGAACTAGTTTATGCACTAGAAAACATAACTACAGATTAGAACACCTTCTGCCGAAATATACAACTTAATACAGAGAGAATCGGAAGAAAACCAAAACTAACCTACCCACGAAATATTATAGAAGAATAAAGTAAGAGAAAGGGGAAAAAAAAGGGTAAGAAGGAAAAAGAAAAAAAGAGGAAGGGGAAAATTATAAATTCAAGACAAGTATTTATCAACCATTTACCGAGAAGGGAGAGAAAAAAAAATTCAGAGAATGGAAAAAAAAGGGGGTGAAGAAAAGAAAAGGATAAAATAAATAAATATTTAAAACAGAGGAAAAATAAATCAGCAGTTGAACTGTGAACCGACAAACAGGGAGGCCTTCACTAAAGACTTCGAACCTCCAAAACAAGTTAGAATTAGTTGTAGAACTCTGTAGGTAAAGTTATACAGAGGTAAAAATAGATTACACACACACCAAATCCCGGGAGAGATTGTCAACAGCCTTTAGAGTTTTAGTGAATAATGTCTGAGTGATTCAAGTGAATTCCGAGTCCAGAGAAAGTAATTTTACTACGAGGAGTACTTATCCACCATTTTAGGAGGTCCGATCAGATTCTGAAGATGACTGGATAGCCGGAAGACTTGCCACAAACGCTTCAGCTTCCGTCGCTGATTTGAACCACTTGAATTCCCCGGTATTAAACTTGATTCTTAGGTCAGCAAGGTTACGAAAGGAAGGTTTGAAACCACGATCAAAAAGCACTTTCATTACTCCTTTATACTCAGCGCGCATCTTTAAGGTCTGGGGTGCAAAATCTTCCACAAAGCGAATGGTTGTATCCTGGAAAGAAAAAGAGCCTCTGCGACGTGCCTCCACAATCAGACTGTGTTTTACCTGGTATTGATGGAAACACAAGATTACTGGTCGCGGGCGGGAGCCCAGAATTCCAGGGGGAACGTAAACTCTGTGTGCCCGTTCGAGCTCGGGCGGCTTCGGAAGCAAATCTTTCCCGAATAACTCACAGAGAAACTCGGCAAAAAACTTCATGGTTGACCCCTTCTCAGTTGCCTCTGGTAATCCCAGAATTCTGATGTTGCAGCGTCTACTGCGATTTTCGAGATCCACCATTTTGAAAAGAAGTTTGTTAGATTTTTCCTCTAAACTGGAACAGAGAGTCTCCAAGTATCGAACCCGACTTTCTAAAGCTTCAGAAGTCGAATCGATGCGAGATAAGTGTTCAGCATGTTTGTCCACTTTATCGTTGATCCGATCCAGTTTCTCTTCTAACTGTTTGAAAGCGGTTTTAAGTTCCTTTAAGATTTCGTCTCGGAGCTTTCCAAGCGCCTCCATTGTCACGCCCGACGAGGTCATAGTTTCTTTTCTCCCGGATTTAGAACTCTTGCTAGACATTGTAGGTTAGATATATTCACAGGCAAGTAAGAGATACCGAAATAATTCCTAACTAAGCTTTAAAAAATGGAGACATTTAGTGCAAAGGTAGCGACAGTAACGGAACAAAAGTTCGGAGCAGCTAAGCAATCGCCATCTTACCGGAAGTCCTATGAAGAGTGTTTGATGACTTTGGGCCTGTATTCACTGGAATTCAGAAGAATGAGGGGTGACCTCATTGAAACATACTGAAAGGTGAAAGGCCTTGACAGAGTGGATGTGGACAGGATGGGAGAGTCTATATCTGGAGAACGTCTCCGAATAGAGGGACCTCCTTTTAAAACAGAGATGAGGAGGCATTTCTTTAGCCGGTGAGTGGTGAATCTGTGGAATTCTTTGCCACAAGCAGCTGTGGAGGGCAAGTCTTTATGTATATTTAAGGCAGAGGTTGCTGGATTCCTGATTGGTCAGGGGATGAAAGGATACAGGGGGAAGGCAGTTGATTGAGACTGAGAGGAAAAATGGATCAGCCATGATGAAATGGCAGAGGAGACTCAGTGGGCCAAATGGCCTAATTCCACTCTTTTATCTTATGATCTTATGTCAGATTTAGATTTATTACACAGAGAGTGGTGGGTGCGTGGAACGCGCTACCAGGCAGATACGTTAGGAACATTTAAGATATACTTAAATAGGCAGATAGATGATAGAAAAATGGAGAACTATGTGGGAGGGGTTAGATTGATCTAGGAGCAGGTTAAAAGCTTAGTACAACATTGTGGGCCAAAGGGCCTGTACTGTGCTGTAATGTTCTATGTCCTCTGTTCTAAATTCTACCGTAACCGAGCATTGGTGAATAAAATAGACTGATAGCAGTGTTAATCACTACTGTTGCTACTTTGCCAGTAATCAGAATGGACATATGGAGCAGAAAACTCCCACTACAGCTGCGATGTTTCAGACTTAATCTTGATACTACATTGAATGAATTGACTTGTCTGCACAATGGCTTCAGGGAGAGGCTTAAATGGATTCCTCACTTGGCATTTGTGGCTGAACATGCTTGTATTAAAAGGTGTAGATAGAGTGGATGCATAAAAGGCATTTCCAATAGTGGGAGAGTCCAGGACCAGAGAGCACAGCCTAAGACAGAGATGAGGAGGAATTTCTTTAGCCAAAGGGTTGTGAATCTATGGAATTCATTGCCACAGATGGCTATAGAGGATAAGTCATTTGGTATATTTAAAGTGGAGGTTAAAAGCTATTGATTCGTCAGGGCATCAAAGGTTATGAGGAGGAGGCCAGAGAAAGGGGTTGAGGGGGAAAATAAATCAGCCATGATGGAATGGCAGAGCAGAACTGATGGCCAACTGCCTAATTTTGCTCCAATGTGTCGTGGTCTTATGGTTTCATATATCAGTGTGATTCGATTCTAATCTAGGACAGTGGGCTTGATGATCAGCTGATGAACTTGTCTCTGCTGAGTTCTCCAGAGGACATGATGGAGGCAGCACGTTACTATGAAGAGAAGGGCCTCCAGATGGATCGTGCTGTGATGCTGTATCATAAGGTATGCACAGTCCTAGTAGCTGTTTGACTTAGATTCATAGAGCAAATCAGCGCATATACAGGCCCTTCTGCCCAACCAGTTCATCTTGGTGCCCACCCAGCTAGTCCCAATTACTTATGTTTCATCTTTGTCCCACTAAGCCGCTCCCCAAGCACTTCTTAAATTTACTATTTCACCTGGCTCAATTACTTCCTGTAGCACTCGTTCCATCCACTGACCACCCTCAAATTGGAAAATGTTGTACCTCAGGTCCCTTTTAAAGCTTTCCCCTCTCACCTTAAATCTATGCTCCAAGTTTTGTCCTTTCTGATTCAAATTTTACCTTTTATGAAATTACTCCCGATTCCTAATTCTGCCCATTGGATGAGACCATCAGCAACTTCAATTAATCTTCCATCTTTCAGTGGGAAGGGCAGTCGGTGATGCCAATTCACCTTCCCAGGTTTCACAGGTAAATTGAATGGTCCCATTAAAGCAAGGGTTCCCAACCTGTGGTCCACGGACCTCTCAGTTAATAGTAGGGGCCCATGGCATAAAAAAGATTGGAAGCCCCTGCATTAAAGCAATAGTGAAAGATACCCAGAGCTTTCCATCTCTTATGGCTTTGAAAGTCATTGCTTTTGTCTAAAGACACGAGATTAAAATCTCTGCAGAATTTGGCTTAAAGGATAAAGGTTGATAATCTTTGGATTTCTGTAACACCAAGCTACAGCAGTCACGAAAAGGACCACAATATAGAGCCTTTCCGCCACTGGACAAGGAGGGGCTGCTTGGGTGAGGGGTTATTGTAGTAGTGAATCACCCCAGGGAGCCACATTAGGGGCAGCAGTGCTATTGGTTTTAAACAATGTAATTTAACATTTAAGAATGTAAAAATGACAAGGCATTGCATGGTTTATTTCTGTAATTTTTTATTATAATAATGTTTATTTTGGTTAAAAAAATTCTCTAACTTCAGAGCAACACACATAAAATGCTTGAGGAACTTAGCAATGCAATGTGGTAACAGGCCCTTTTGGCCTATTGAGCCCACACTGCTTAATTATACCCATTTGACCAATTAACCCATACGTTTTTGTGGGAGGAAACTGGAGCATCAGGAGGAAACCCACATAGAAACAGGGAGAACATACAAACTCCTTAAAGACAGCAACGGGAATTCAACCTGGGTCACTGGCACAGTAATAGTGTTAAACCTGATGTTAAATAGCAGAGCAGTTTCAAGGAGTAAATGGCCCACTCTAGTTTCTTTTGTTGTTAGGACTTGTACACTCAATAACCTTGTGTATTGCTGAAGATTCTTAAAATAAAGGTTCCTGAATCCAATGGAAGTTTCCAAAGACAGAAAACGAATTCTTCCCTTCATGTGAACATTCGCTCATTCATTATGTGCCATGTCATATGACGTGGGCAACCGCGGTTTTTCCATGACCATGATTATTCTTGGCAAATTTTTCAACAGAAGTCATTTGCCATCGTCTTCTTCTAGGCAGTGTCTTTACAAAACGGGTGACCCAGTCATTATCAAAAGTCTTCAGAGATCGTCTGCCTGGCGTCAGTGGTCACATAACCAGGAATTGTGATATGCACCATCTGCTCATACGACCATCCACCACCTGCTCCCCTGACTTCACATGACCCTGATCAATGGGTTATCTGGTGTTACACCTTGCCCAAGGGTGACCTGCAGGCTAGCAAAGGGAAGGAGCACCTTACACCTCCTCTGGTAGAGACATATCTCCACCCTGCACCCAAATGTGAGCATTACTTATTAGATAAATAGAGCATGCATCGATATAGTGTTTCAGTGTGTTGTTGTGCTTTCCAACCATTGGACTGTTGTAATTTGGACCAATACCCTTAATAACTTTTTTATGACGATCCATTCTTGTTCAACAGACCCTGAAGCACTCAGAAAAACACAGAATAGTTAGGCCATTTGGCCCATCAATTCTGCTCCACCATTCCACTGTGGCTGATTTATTTTCCCTTTCAACCCCTTGTATTCTAGTGGTTAGAGCAATGCTTTGCAGTGCCAACAATCACTGACTGGGGTTCAATTCCCGCCACTCACTGTGAGAAATTTGAACGTTCTTCCCTTGACCATGTGGGTTTCTGGATGATCCGGTTTCTTCTCACATTCCAAAAATGTATGGGTTAGGATTAGTAAGTAGTGGGCATGTTGTGTTTTTGCTGGAAGCATGGCAACACTTGCTGGCTGCCCACAGCACATCCTCAGACTGTGTTGGTCGTTGTCACAAACAACTCATTTTGTTGCACATATCCTTTAATGTTTGTCTGACAAATAAAGGTACTTTTTGTCTTTATACGACTGAGTATAGTAAGCACAGACTATCCACTCCACTGACTGCAATACCGATCACTAATGGTTGGCTGTTTCCTTGCAGAGTGGTCACTTTTCCAAAGCAGTTGAATTGGCTTTTGCTACACAACAGTTCAGTGCTTTGCAGCTGATTGCTGAGGACCTGGATGAGAACTCTGATCCTGCCCTTCTGTCCCGCTGTTCTGATTTCTTCACGGAGCATGGGCAGTTCGAAAAGGCAGTGCAATTGTTGGTAACTGCAAAGAAGGTAAGAATAGTGTCCACAGGGCTGGGAAACCACACTGACCACTCAGTAACAAGGGTGCAGGAAGGCTGGGAAACCACACTGACCACTCAGTAACAAGGGTGCAGGAAGGCTGGGAAACCACACTGACCACTCAGTAACAAGGGTGCAGGAAGGCTGGGAAACCACACTGACCACTCAGTAACAAGGGTGCAGGAAGGCTGGGAAACCACACTGACCACTCAGTAACAAGGGTGCAGGAAGGCTGGGAAACCACACGGACCACTCAGTAACGAGTGCAGGAAGGCTGGGAAACCACACTGACCACTCAGTAACAAGGGTGCAGGAAAGCTGGGAAACCACACTGACCACTCAGTAACAAGGGTGCAGGAAGGCTGGGAAACCACACTGACCACTCAGTAACAAGGGTGCAGGAAGGCTGGGAAACCACACTGACCACTCAGTAACAAGGGTGCAGGAAGGCTGGGAAACCACACTGACCACTCAGTAACAAGGGTGCAGGAAGGCTGGGAAACCACACTGACCACTCAGTAACAAGGGTGCAGGAAGGCTGGGAAACCACACTGACCACTCAGTAACAAGGGTGCAGGAAGGCTGGGAAACCACACTGACCACTCAGTAACAAGGGTGCAGGAAGGCTGGGAAACCACACTGACCACTCAGTAACAAGAGTGCAGGAAGGCTGGGAAACCACACTGACCACTCAGTAACAAGGGTGCAGGAAGGCTGGGAAACCACACTGACCACTCAGTAACAAGAGTGCAGGAAGGCTGGGAAACCACACTGACCACTCAGTAACAAGGGTGCAGGAAGGCTGGGAAACCACACTGACCACTCAGTAACAAGGGTGCAGGAAGGCTGGGAAACCACACTGACCACTCAGTAACAAGAGTGCAGGAAGGCTGGGAAACCAGAACACTCAGTCTGTAAAGAGAGAGCAGAAAGGGCAGAGAAAGGAGACTATCCACTCAGAACGAGGAGTGTAGAAAGGGCAGAGAAAGGAGAATTCACTCAGAACGAGGAGTGTAGAAAGGGCAGAGAAAGGAGACTATCCACTCAGAACGAGGAGTGTAGAAAGGGCAGAGAAAGGAGAATTCACTCAGAACGAGGAGTGTAGAAAGGGCAGAGAAAGGAGAATTCACTCAGAACGAGCAGTGTAGAAAGGGCAGAGAAAGGAGACTATCCACTCAGAACGAGGAGTGTAGAAAGGGCAGAGAAAGGAGAATTCATTCAGAACGAGCAGTGTAGAAAGGGCAGAGAAAGGAGAATTCACTCAGAACGAGGAGTGTAGAAAGGGCAGAGAAAGGAGACTATCCACTCAGAACGAGGAGGGTAGAAAGGGCAGAGAAATGAGTCTATCCACTCAGAATGAGGGGTGTAGAAAGGGAAAAGAAAGGAGACTATCCACTCAGAACGAGGAGTGTAGAAAGGGCAGAGAAAGGAGACTATCCACTCAGAACGAGGAGTGTAGAAAGGGCAGAGAAAGGAAACTATCCACTCAGAACGAGGAGGGTAGAAAGGGCAGAGAAATGAGTCTATCCACTCAGAATGTGCAGTGTAGAAAGGGCAGAGAAAGGAGTCTATCCACTCAGAACGAGGAGTGTAGAAAGGGCAGAGAAAGGAGACTATCCACTCAGAACGAGCAGTGTAGAAAGGGCAGAGAAAGGAAACTATCCACTCAGAACGAGGAGGGTAGAAAGGGCAGAGAAATGAGTCTATCCACTCAGAATGTGCAGTGTAGAAAGGGCAGAGAAAGGAGTCTATCCACTCAGAACGAGGAGTGTAGAAAGGGCAGAGAAAGGAAACTATCCACTCAGAACGAGTAGTGTAGAAAGGGCAGAGAAAGGAGAATTCACTCAGAACGAGGAGTGTAGAAAGGGCAGAGAAAGGAAACTATCCACTCAGAACGAGTAGTGTAGAAAGGGCAGAGAAAGGAGACTATCCACTCAGAACGAGCTGTGTAGAAAAGGAAGAGAAAGGAGAATTCACTCAGAACGAGGAGTGTAGAAAGGGCAGAGAAAGGAGACTATCCACTCAGAACGAGGAGGGTAGAAAGGGCAGAGAAATGAGTCTATCCACTCAGAATGTGCAGTGTAGAAAGGGCAGAGAAAGGAAACTATCCACTCAGAACGAGGAGTGTAGAAAGGGCAGAGAAAGGAGACTATCCACTCAGAACGAGGAGGGTAGAAAGGGCAGAGAAATGAGTCTATCCACTCAGAATGTGCAGTGTAGAAAGGGCAGAGAAAGGAAACTATCCACTCAGAACGAGGAGTGTAGAAAGGGAAGAGAAAGGAGAATTCACTCAGAACGAGGAGTGTAGAAAGGGCAGAGAAAGGAGACTATCCACTCAGAACGAGGAGTGTAGAAAGGGCAGAGAAAGGAAACTATCCACTCAGAACGAGGAGTGTAGAAATGGCAGAGAAACGAGACTATCCACTCAGAACGAGGAGTGTAGAAAGGGCAGAGAAAGGAGACTATCCACTCAGAACAAGGAGTGTAGAAAGGGCAGAGAAAGGAGAATTCACTCAGAACGAGGAGTGTAGAAAGGGCAGAGAAAGGAAACTATCCACTCAGAACGAGCAGTGTAGAAAGGGCAGAGAAAGGAGACTATCCACTCAGAACGAGGAGTGTAGAAAGGGCAGAGAAAGGAAACTATCCACTCAGAACGAGGAGTGTAGAAATGGCAGAGAAAGGAGTCTATCCACTCAGAACGAGTAGTGTAGAAAGGGCAGAGAAAGGAGACTATCCACTCAGAACGAGCAGTGTAGAAAGGGAAGAGAAAGGAGAATTCACTCAGAACGAGGAGTGTAGAAAGGGCAGAGAAAGGAGACTATCCACTCAGAACGAGGAGTGTAGAAAGGGCAGAGAAAGGAAACTATCCACTCAGAACGAGGAGTGTAGAAATGGCAGAGAAACGAGACTATCCACTCAGAACGAGGAGTGTAGAAAGGGCAGAGAAAGGAGACTATCCACTCAGAACGAGGAGTGTAGAAAGGGCAGAGAAAGGAAACTATCCACTCAGAACGAGGAGTGTAGAAAGGGCAGAGAAAGGAGACTATCCACTCAGAACGAGGAGTGTAGAAATGGCAGAGAAACGAGACTATCCACTCAGAACGAGGAGTGTAGAAAGGGCAGAGAAAGGAGACTATCCACTCAGAACGAGGAGTGTAGAAAGGGCAGAGAAAGGAGAATTCACTCAGAACGAGGAGTGTAGAAAGGGCAGAGAAAGGAGACTATCCACTCAGAACGAGGAGTGTAGAAAGGGCAGAGAAAGGAAACTATCCACTCAGAACGAGGAGTGTAGAAAGGGCAGAGAAAGGAGACTATCCACTCAGAACGAGGAGTGTAGAAAGGGAAGAGAAAGGAGACTATCCACTCAGAACGAGGAGTGTAGAAAGGGCAGAGAAAGGAGAATTCACTCAGAACGAGGAGTGTAGAAAGGGTAGAGAAACGAGACTATCCACTCAGAACGAGGAGTGTAGAAAGGGCAGAAAAACGAGACTATCCACTCAGAACGAGGAGTGTAGAAATGGCAGAGAAACGAGACTATCCACTCAGAACGAGGGGTGTAGAAAGGGCAGAGAAAGGAGACTATCCACTCAGAACGAGGGGTGTAGAAAGGGCAGAGAAAGGAGAATTCACTCAGAACGAGGAGTGTAGAAAGGGCAGAGAAAGGAGACTATCCACTCAGAACGAGGGGTGTAGAAAGGGCAGAGAAAGGAGAATTCACTCAGAACGAGGAGTGTAGAAAGGGCAGAGAAAGGAGACTATCCACTCAGAACGAGGGGTGTAGAAAGGGCAGAAAAACGAGACTATCCACTCAGAACGAGGAGTGTAGAAAGCACTGGAAATCTTGACAGTCCACTCATAAGAAGAGAGTAGGAAGGGTGCAGAAACCAGACTATCGACCCTGTAAGAAGATTACAAAAAAGGCTCGGTAACTGGACTGTTCATTCGGTAAGAAGATTAAAGAGAGAACTGGGACACCAGACTGTCCACTCAGTAACAAACGGGTGGGAAACCAGACTATTCTATCAGTAAGGAGAGTGTTGAAAGGGCTGGGAATCCAGAGTGTCCACTCAGTGCGAAGGCCGGGAATACAGAGCGTCCACTCAGTGAGAAGGCCGGGAATGCAGAGTGTCCACTCAGTGAGAAGGCCGGGAATGCAGAGTGTCCACTCAGTGCGAAGGCCGGGAATGCAGAGTGTCCACTCAGTGCGAAGGCCGGGAATCCAGAGTGTCCACTCAGTGCGAAGGCCGGGAATCCAGAGTGTCCACTCAGTGAGAAGGCCGGGAATCCAGAGTGTCCACTCAGTGAGAAGGCCGGGAATCCAGAGTGTCCACTCAGTGAGAAGGCCGGGAATGCAGAGTGTCCACTCAGTGAGAAGGCCGGGAATGCAGAGTGTCCACTCAGTGCGAAGGCCGGGAATGCAGAGTGTCCACTCAGTGCGAAGGCCGGGAATCCAGAGTGTCCACTCAGTGCGAAGGCCGGGAATCCAGAGTGTCCACTCAGTGAGAAGGCCGGGAATACAGAGTGTCCACTCAGTGAGAAGGCCGGGAATGCAGAGTGTCCACTCAGTGCGAAGGCCGGGAATACAGAGTGTCCACTCAGTGCGAAGGCCGGGAATCCAGAGTGTCCACTCAGTGAGAAGGCCGGGAATACAGAGTGTCCACTCAGTGAGAAGGCCGGGAATGCAGAGTGTCCACTCAGTGAGAAGGCCGGGAATACAGAGTGTCCACAGTGCGAAGGCCGGGAATGCAGAGTGTCCACTCAGTGAGAAGGCCGGGAATGCAGAGTGTCCACTCAGTGCGAAGGCCGGGAATGCAGATTGTCCACTCAGTGCGAAGGCCGGGAATGCAGAGTGTCCACTCAGTGAGAAGAGCATAGAAAGGGCTGAGAAATCAGACTGTCCATTCAGTAAGAGGAGTGTAGAAAGGGCTCAGAAATCAGACTGTCTTTTAGTAAGAAGAGTTTAGTAAGGACTGGGAACCCACACTGTCCACCCTGTAAGAAGTGCGTAGAGAGGGCTGGGAAATTGCACTTCCCATTCAGTAAGAAGGGTAGGGAAACTAGACTGTCCAGGAGATGGCCAAACAACTATATGAGTAGTTTGCATCAGTCTTCACTGTAGAAGACACTAGCGGAGTGCCAGATGTTGAAGGGCGAGAGGGAAGAGAAGTGAGTGCTGTTACTATTACAAGGGAGAAGGTGCTCAGAAAGCTGAAAGACCCAGGGTAAATAAGTCACCTGGACTAGATGAACTGCACCCTAGGGTTCTGAAAGAAGTATCGGTAGGGATTCTGGAGGCATTAGTAATGATCAGAAATATAGAAAACCTACAGCACGATACAGACCCTTCGGCCCACAAAGTTGTGCTAAACGTGTACCTACCTTAGCAATTACTAGGCATACCCATAGCCTTCTATTTTTCTAAGCTCCATGTATCCATCCAAAAGTCTCTTAAAAGACCCTATCGTATCCTGCTCCACCACCATTGCCGGCAGCCCATTCCACGCACTCACCACTCTGAGTCAAAAACTTCCCCCTGACATCTCCTCTGTACCTACTCCACAGCACCTTAAACCTCTGTCCTCTTGTGGCAACCATTTCAGCCCTGGGAAAAAGCCTCTGACTATCTACACGATCAATGCCTCTCATCATCTTATACACCTCTATCAGGTCACCTCTCATCCTCCGTCGCTTCAAGGAGAAAAGGCCAAGTTCACTCAACCTATAGTCATGCTCCCCAGTCCAGGCAACATCCTTGTAAATCTCCTCTGCACCCTTTCTATGGTTTTCACGTCCTTCCTGTAGTGAAGACCAGAACTGAGCACAGTACTCCAAGTGGGGTCTGACCAGGGTCCTATATAGCTGCAGCATTACCTCTTGGCTCCTAAATTCAATTCCATGATTAATGAAGGCCAATACACCGTATGCCTTTTTAACCACAGAGTCAACCTGCGCAGCAGCTTTGAGTGTCCTATGGACTCGGACCCCAAGATCCCTCTGATCCTCCACACTGCCAGGAGACTTACCATTAATACAATATTCTGCCATTATATTTGACCTACCAAAATGAACCACCTCACACTTATCTGGGTTGAACTCCATCTGCCACTTCTCAGCCCAGTTTTGCATCCTATCGATGTCCCACTGTAACCTCTGACAGCCCTCCACACTATCCACAACACCTCCAACCTTTGTGTCATCAGCAAATTTACTAACTCATCCCTCCACTTCCTTATCCAGGTCATTTATAAAAATCACAAAGATTAAGGGTCCCAGAACAGATCCCTGAGGCACACCACTGGTGACTGACCACCATGCAGAATATGACCTGTCTGCAACCACTATTTGCCTTCTGTGGGTAAGCCAGTTCTGGATCCACAAAGCAATGTCCCCTTGGATCCCATGCCTCTGTACTTTCTCAATAAGCCTTGCATGGGGTACCTTATCAAATGCCTTGTTGAAATCCATATATACTACATCTTATCCTCTTGCTCGTCACATACTTGTAGAATGCCTTGGGATTTTCCTTAATCCTGCCTGCCAAGGCCTTCTCATTGCCCCTTCTGGCTCTCCTAATTTCCTTCTTAAGCTCCTTCCTGTTAGCCTTATAATCTTCTAGATCTCTAACATTACCTAGCTCTCTGAACCCCATAACTTCCCTGTCTCATTGGAACGTACCTATACAGAACTCTACACAAATATCCCCAGAACATTTGCAACATTTCTTCCATACTTTCCCTGAGAACGTTTGTTTCCAATTTAAGCTTCCAATTTCCTGCCTGATAGCCTCATAATTCCCCTTACTCCAATTAAACGCTTTCCTAACTTGTCTGTTACTGTCCCTCTGCAATGCTATCGTAAAGGAGATAGAATTATGATCACCATCTCCAAAATGCTCTCACACTGAGAGATCTGACACCTGACCAGGTTCTTTTCCCAATACCAAATCAAGTACAGCCTCTCCTCTTGTAGGCTTATCTACATATTGTATCAAGAAGCCTTCCTGAACACACCTAACAAACTCCACCCCATCTAAACCCCTTGCTGTAGGGAGATGCCAATCGATATTTGGGAAATTAAAATGTCCCATCATGACAACTCTGTTATTATTCCACCTTTCCAGGATCTGTTTCCCTATCTGCTCCCTGAAATCCCTGTTACTATTGGACGGCCTATAAAAAAACACCCAGTAGTTATTGACCCCTTCCTGTTCCTAACCTCCACCCACAGAAACTCTGTAGACAATCCTTCCATGGCGTCCATCTTTTCTGCAGCCGTGACACTATCTCTGATCAACAGTGCCACACCCCCATCTCTTTTGCCTTCCTCCCTGTCCCTTCTGAAACATCTAAAACCCGGCACTTGAAGTAACCAATCCTGTCCCTGAGCCATCCAAGTCTCTGTAATGGCCACCACATCATATCTCCCAAGTACTGGTCCACGATCTAAGCTCATCCACTTCGTTCACAACACTCCTTGCTTTAAAATAGACTCATCTCAAACCTTCGGTCTGAGTGCGTCCCTTCTCTATCACCTGCCTGTCCTCCCTCACACACTGTCTCCTAGCTTTCTCTATTTGTGAGCCAGCTGTCTCTTCCCCAGTCTCTTCAGTTTGGTTCCCACCCCCCAACAATTCTAGTTGAAACTCTCCCCAGTAGCCTTAGCAAACCTCCCCGCCAGGATATTGTTCCCCCTGGGATTCAAGTGCAACCCGTCCTTTTTGTACAGGTCACACCTGCCCCAAAAGAGGTCCCAATGAACCAGAAATCTGAATCCTCATCCCCTGCTCCAATCCCTCAGCCACATATTTATTCTCCACCTCATTCTATTCCTACTCTCACTGTTACATGGCACGGGCAGTAATCCCGAGATTACTACCTTTGCAGTCCTGCTTCTCAACTTCCTTCCTAACTCCCTATAGTCTTTTTTCAGGACCTCTTCCCTTTTCCTACCTATTTCATTGGTACCAATACGTGCCATG
This sequence comes from Hemitrygon akajei, assembly GCF_048418815.1. Taxonomy (NCBI): domain Eukaryota; kingdom Metazoa; phylum Chordata; class Chondrichthyes; order Myliobatiformes; family Dasyatidae; genus Hemitrygon; species Hemitrygon akajei. The sequence continues at coordinate 3,132,676 of NC_133134.1, forward strand.
ACCTCTGGCTGTTCTCCCTCCCACTGCAGGATATCTTGGACACGATCTGAAACATGATGGACCCTGGCACCTGGGAGGCAAACTACCATCTGAGTTTCTTTCCTGTGTCCACAGAATCGCCTGTCTGACCCCCTATCAATACTGCCTTCCTCTTCCTTTCCCTACCCTTCTGAGCCACAGGGCCGGACTCTGTGCCAGAGGCACGGCCACTGTTGCTTCCTCCAGGTAGGCTGTCACCCCCAACAGTACTCAGACAGGAGTACTTATTGTCAAGGGGTACAGCCACAGGGGTACTCTCTAGTACCTGACTCTTCCTCTTCCCCCTCCTGACTGTGACCCACTTGTCTGTCACCACTGGCCCCGGTGTGACCACCTGCCTATAACTCCTTTCTATCACCTCCTTGCTCTCCCTGACCAGGCGAAGGTCATCAAGCTGCATCTCCAGTTCCCTAACTCGATCCCTTAGGAGCCGCAGCTCGACACACTGGGTACAGATATGACTGTCCGGGAGGCTGGAAGACTCCAGGACCCCCCACATCTGACACTGAGCACACATACTTCCTGCTTTTCGCAGTTACAAAACACTTTGGACTCTGGTATGGTGCCAGAGGACTGAAAAATTGCAAATGTTACCCCACTCTTTAAGAAAGGAGGAAGGCAGCAGAAAGGAAATTATAGACCAGTTAGCCTGACCTCTGTGGTTTTGAAGATGTTGGAATCAGTTGTTAAGGATGAGGTTATGGAGTACTTGGTGACACAGGACAAGATAGGGCAAAGTCAGCATGGTTTTGTTCAGGGAAAATCTTGCCTGACAAACCTGTTGGAATTCTTAGAGGAGATTATACATAGGGGATACAGTGGATTTGTAAATTTGGATTTTCAGAAGGCCTTTGACAAGGTGCCGCACATGAGGCTGCTTACCAAGTTAAGAGCCCATCGTATAACAGGAAAGTTACTAGCATGATTAGAGCATTGACTGAATGGTAGGAGGCAGCGAATGGAAATAAAAGGTTCCTTTCTGTTTGGCTGCCAGTGACTAATGGTGTTCTGCAGGTATTAGTGTTGGGATCGCTTCTTTTTATGCTGTATACCAATGATTTAAATGATAGAATAGATGGTTTTGTTGCCAGGTTTGTAGATGATACGAAGATTGGTGGAGGGGCAGGTAGTGTTGAGGAAACAGGTAGGATGCAGAAGGATTTAGATTAGGAGAAAGGGCAAGAAAGTGCAAATGAAATACAATGTTGGAAAATGCACGGTCATGCACTTTGGTAGAAGAAATAAATGTGCGGACTATTTTCTAAATGGGGAGAAAATCCAAAAACTCTGAGATTCGACGGGACTTGGGAGAAAATCCTAAAGGCTAACTTGTGGGTAGAGTCAGTGGTGTGGAAGACAAATGCACTATTAGCATTCATTTCAAGAGGTCTAGAATACAAGAGCAGGGTTGTGATGCTGAGGCTTCACCTTGAGTATTGTGAACAGTTTTGGGCTCCTCATCAAAGAAAAGATGTGCTGGCAAATGAGAGGATTCAGAGGAGGTTCACAAGGATGATTCTGGGAATGAAAATGGCACATCAGCAGTATTACTTCATTAACAATTTGAGGTGATGTTGTATGTCGCCATAGACTCTAGCAGCTTTCTTTAGATGTACAGTGGAGAGCATTCTGACTGGTTGCATCACCGTCTGGTACGGGGGCTCCAATGCACAGGATGGCAAAAGGATGCAGACGGTTGTAAAGTCGGTCAGCTCCATCATGGGCACAACCCTCCCACCGTCAAGGACATCTTCAAGAGGCAGCGCCTTGAGAAGGCAACATCCCTCATTAAGGACACTCACATCCAGGACATGGAAAATGGAATTTAATGCAGACAAGTGTAAGGCATTGCATTTTGGGAGGACAAACCAGAGTAGGACTTGCACAGTGAAAGGTATGCCACTGAGGAGTGCGGCAGAACACATGGATCTGGGAATACAGATCCAGAATTCATTGAAAGTGGTGCAATTCGAGTCTGCTCCACTATTTCATCACAGCTGATCCATTTTTCCTCTTAGTCCCAATTTCTTGCCTCCACCCCCACCCCTATATCCCTTCATGCCCTGACCAATCAAGAATCTATCAATATCTACCTTAAATATACATAAAGACTTGAGGGTCTCTATAGCTGCCTGGCAACCAGTTCCAGAGATTCACCACCCTCTGGCTAAAGAAATTTGGCCTCTTCTCAGTTCTAAAAGGACATCCCTCTATTCTGAGGCTATGTCGTCTGGTTTTAGACTCTCCTACCATAGGAAACATCCTCTCCAGCTCCACTCTATCAAGGCCTTTCACCAGTCGATAGGTTTCAATTAGGTCACCCCTCAGACTAATAACAGATTGGCCGAAGAGGCCATTTCTGTGCTGTAGTATTCTCTGACCCTATGGCATGCCTTCCTTTCATTATTACCATCGGGGAGTATGTACAGGAACTTGAAGACCCACACTCAGTGTTTTAGGAACAGTTCTCTGACTCTGACAGAAGAGTGCCCCAAAGAATGAATGACAATTGAAATGTTAGAACCCTAAAGCCTCCCACCCCCAGCTCCCCACTCCCACGCACAAGCAGCAGCAATGACCCTCCCCGACCCACTTCGGCAAAAAAGCATCAGCACCCTCACCTACCAGGCAAGCAATAGCAAAGCCCCAATACAGACCATGATCTGCAGTACAACACACACTAACCGTTCACCTGACAATTCAACATACCACAGGCTCTCTCCCTCCCCTTAATAAAGGGGAAAAAGGGTGTCCCTTTCCATATCATTATCATTCTTATATCTTATATCATTGATATCTTCCTATCATTACTATCATCAGGGAGTATGTACAGGAACCTGAAGATCCACACTCAGTGTTTTAGGAACAGCTTCTTTCCCTCTGTCATCAGAGTTCTGAATGGACAATGAACCAATATACATCAGCTATTTATTCTTTTTCTGTCTTATTTATTTATCTTGCAATTGATAGTAATTTTATGTCTTTGGAGTGCACCTGCCACAAAACAACAAATTTCATGTCATATGGGACACTGATTCTGCTTCTGATTCTGATTTTAACTATTAGCTCAGGATCCCTATGAACTGTCAGAGTGTGACCTAACCATGGGCCTCCACCTTCAGACACAATGATCGAACAAAACCTCACCTGTCAGGGAAAGACTGCCCTCTGGGGAACTGTAGTCCTGTTAATTTAACAGGCACGATGTTGGAGTCAATAATCACAGAGAAAATAACTAATAATTTGTATAATCAATAATGATAGAAGAAAAACTAATTATTTATGTATCAGTAATGATAGAGGAAATAATTAATCATATAATCAATAATCATAGAGTAAATAACAAAACATTTATATAATCAATAATCAAAAAGGATATAACTGATCATTTATATAATCCATTATGGAAAGGGACACCTTTTTTCCCCCTTATTAAGGGGAGGGAGAGAGCCTGTGGTATGTTGAATTGTCAGGTGAACGGTTAGTGTGTGTTGTACTGCAGATCATGGTCTGTATTGGGGCTTTGCTATTGCTTGCCTGGTAGGTGAGGGTGCTGATGCTTTTTTGCTGAAGTGGGTCGGGGAGGGTCATTGCTGCTGCTTGTGTGTGGGAGTGGGGAGCTGGGGGTGGGAGGCTTTAGGGTTCTAACGTTTTAACTGTCATTCATTCTTTGGGGCAGTCTTCTGTTTTTGTGAACGTCTGCAATGAAAAAGAATTTCAGGATGTATATTGTTATATTTCTCTGATATTAAACGGAACTATCGAACTATTGATTAAAGAAATAACTAATCGTTTATATAATCAATGATAGATGAAATAACTAATCATTTAGAAAAATTTAAAATAATCAAACCTTGTTAACATGGGTTTATAGAAGCTAAATCAGGTTTAACAATTCTCTTGAATCTTTTAAGAATGTGACGGAGAGCTGATGGGGAAGAATGGGTAGATATAGTATGTCTAGACTTCCATGAACCATTTGATATGAGTCTTTAAAAAGTCCCTTAACAAAGTTATTTATTGTATGTTGCACAAGTACGTGATGCAATCAGATGCAATGAAAAGCTTATTTGTGGCAACATCACGGGCACCTAGCATCTTTCAAGAAGCATTATTTTATGATGGTTCACCAGGATGCTGTCTGGATTAAGAATGATGTGCTATATTTAGAGGTTGGACAAACTTGAGTTGTTTTCTCTGGAGAGACGGAGGCTGATAGAGTTCAATTCTGAATGTTAATTGCTTAATCTTATTGTTTGCACGATTTGTGTTTTTTTCCTGCACGTTGGGTGGTTTGACGGTTTTCTTTTATTAATGCATTCTATTGGATTCCCTTGTTTTGTGGCTGCCTGTAAAGAAACAAATCTCAAGGTTGTATATAGTATACATACTTTGAACTTTGAAATTGGAGATTTATAAGATTATTAGAAGCAAAGATAAGCAGACAGTATCTTTTTCCCAGGGTTGAACTAGAAGGCATGCATTTAAAGTGAGAAGAGGTGATTTCAAAGATGTGAGTGGCAAATTTTTTACACAGACAGTGGTGGGTGCCTGGAATGCGTTGCCTGGGGTGGGGGTAGAGGCAGATACATTAGAGACTTTTAAGAGATGTTTAGATAGGCACATGGATATGAGGAAAATGGAAGGTTATAAACATTATGTAGGCAGAAGAGATTAGTTGGCCATTTGATTACTAATTTAATTGTTTCATTACAGCATCATGGGCCAAAGGGCCTGTTCCTGGGCTGTACTGCTCAATGTTCTCTGTTTATTTACAAGAAAAGCATCTGCATCGATTGTAGACTTTTACATTATACCAGAGAGAACACCATTACAACAAAGAAATGTCTGTCTGAATGCAAAGTGATCAAAGCAGTCATGGTGTTGCTAAACTGTAGTGATTAGGGTTTTGCCGGTTGGTTTAAGAACCAAATGACTAAGCAATGACTAAGTCCATTATTAAAAATGAAATAGTGGCATATCTGGATAGCAGTGATAGGATTGGGCCGAGCCAACATGGATTTACCAAGGGCAAATCATGCTTGACTAATCTATTGGAGTTTTTCAAGGATGTAACCAGGAAGTTAGACAAGGGAGATCCAGTGGATGTAGTGTACCTCAATTTTCAGAAGGCATTTGATAAGGTCCCACATAGGAGACTGGTGGGTAAAATCAGAGCTCATGGCATTGGGGGGAAGATATTGACATGGATAGAAAACTGGTTGGCAGATAGAAAGCAAAGGGTAATGGTGAATGGGTGTTTCTCGGAATGGCAGGTGGTGACTAGTGGGGTGCCACAGGGCTCGGTATTGGGACCACAGCTGTTTACGATTTACATCAACGATTTAGATGAAGGCATTGAGAATAACATCAGCAAGTTTGCTGATGATACTAAGCTAGGTGGCAGTGTGACATGTGATGAGGATGTTAGGAGAATTCAGGGTGACTTGGATAGGCTGGGTGAGTGGGCAGATACTTGGCAGATGACGTTTAATGTGAATAAGTGTGAGGTTATCCACTTTGGGAGTAGGAACAGGAAGGCAGGTTATTATCTGAACGGTGTAGAGTTAGGTAAGGGAGAAATGCAAAGAGATCTAGGAGTCCTTGTTCATCAGTCACTGAAGGTGAATGAGCAAGTGCAGCAGGCAGTGAAGAAGGCTAATGGAATGTTGGCCTTTATTACAAAGGGAATTGAGTACAAGAGCAAGGAAATCCTTTTGCATTTGTACAGGGCCCTGGTGAGACCACACCTGGAGTATTGTGTACAGTTTTGGTCTCCAGGGTTAAGGAAGGACATCCTGGCTGTAGAGGAAGTGCAGCGTAGATTCACGAGGTTAATTCCTGGGATGTCCAGACTGTCTTACGCAGAGAGGTTAGAGAGACTGGGCTTGTACACACTGGAATTAAGGAGATTGAGAGGGGATCTGATTGCAACATATAAGATTATTAAGAGATTGGACAAGATAGAGACAGGAAATATGTTCCAGATGCTGGGAGAGTCCAGTACCAGAGGGCATGGTTTGAGAATAAGGGGTAGGTCATTTAGGACAGAGTTAAGGAAGAACTTCTTCTCCCAGAGAGTTGTGGGGGTCTGGAATGCACTGCCTCGGAAGGCAGTGGAGGCCAATTCTCTGGATGCTTTCAAGAAGGAGCTAGATAGGTATCTTATGGATAGGGGAATCAAGGGATATGGGGACAAGGCAGGAACTGGGTATTGATAGTAGATGATCAGCCATGATCTCAGAATGGCGGTGCAGGCTCAAAGGGCTGAATGGTCTACTTCTGCACCTATTATCTATTGTCTATTCCTGAACCTGGTGATGTGGGACACTCTGCCCAGTGGGAGGTGTGAGAAGATGCCATGGCCCAGATGGCAGGGATCTTTGATGATGGACGTTACCTTCTGGAGGGTTCGCTCCTGTAGATACTGCCGATGGTAGGGAGGGATTGGCAGAATCCACTACCCTCTGCAGCTCCTCGTATTCCTACACATTCTAATTCCTGTAGCAGACCATGATACAATCTGTTGGGATATCTGTGAAAGTTTGTTAAGCTGTTCAATGACAAGCCAAACCTCCTTAACCTCCAAAGAAAGTAAAGATGCCACACTTTCCTTACAGTTGCATTTATGTTCAGGACTGTACGGTTCCCTAGATTTCCAGCATCCTAACTATTTTACTGATTCAAAATCAGGCTGTGATTTGTTAAATGACTGATGCTCCTTCATAGACTTTTTAATTTGGTGGTGTTTTGAGACCTGTTGGATATGAGGGCTCTGGTTATTGTTTCCCCTTGTGTCTGTGTGACGAGGTTTGACGGCATGTCCGTGCTGTTCTCTTGTTCCAGTACCACGAGGCTCTGCAGCTCTGCCTGGAACAGAATCTGACCATCACCGAGGACCTGGCAGAGAAAATGACCGTGTCCAAGGACTCAAAGGAACTCTCCGAGGAGTTACGGCGTGAGCTGCTTGAGCGGATCGCTGACTGCTGCCTGCGACAGGGGAACTACCACCTCGCCACCAAGAAATACACACAGGCTGGCAACAAGATCAAGGTGAGGAGTGTGCACTACCCTGGAGCCCAGTCTGCTTATCCCTCTGATACAGCTGTCATTCAGACACACACAGAACAAACTACAGAGTCCCTACAAAACACCACAAGTCACAGACCGCCAGCCGAAACAAGATTCCTTGTATTTGTTTAGAATGTCTCAAACTGTTCTGATGCCTTCACAAACAAGAGAAAATCTGCAGATGCTGGAAGTCCAAGCGACATACACAAAATGCTGGAGGAACTCACCAAGCCAGGCAGCATCCATGGAAAAGAGTACAGTCGACATTTCAGGCCGAAACCCTTCAGCAGGACTGGAGAAAAAAAGATGAATAGAGTTAAAAGGTGGAGGGAGGGGAGAGAGAAACACAAGGTGAAACTGGGAGGGGAAGTTGGGAAGTTGATTGGTGAAAGAGATACAGGGCTGGAGAAGGGGGAGTCTGCTAGGAGAGCACAGAAGGTCATGGAAGAAAGAAAAGGGGTTTGGAGCACCAGAGGGGAGATACAGGCGAGCAAGGACATAAGGTGAGAGAGGGAAAACGGGATTGGGAACCATGAAGGGGAGGGCATTACCGGAAGTTTGAGAAATCGGTATACCTCCTCCCTCACTACCATTCAGGGCTCCAGACAGTCCTTCCAGCTGAGACAACACTTCACCTGTGAGTCTGGTGGGGTCATATACTGAGTCCGGTGCTCCCGGTGTGGCCTCCTACATACCAGTGAGACCGCTTCACTGAGCACCTACGCTCTGTCCACCAGAAGAAGCGGGATCTCCCAGTGGCCAGCCATTTTAATTCCACTTCCCATTCTCATTCCAATACATCAATCCATGGCCTCCTCTACTGTTGTGATAAGGCCACACTCAAGTTGGAGGAACAGCACCTTGTATTCCATCTGGATAGCCTCCAACCTGATGGTATGAACATCGATTTCTCAAACTTCCAGTAATACCCTGTCCCCCTTCACTATTCCCATCCCCTTTTCCCTCTCTCACCTCATCTCTTTGCCTGCCCATCGCCTCCCTCTGGCACTCCTCCCCCCTTTTCTTTCTTCCATGACATTCTGTCCTCTCCTCTCAGACTCTCCCTTCTCCAGCCCTGTATCTCTTTCACCAATCAACTTCCCAGCTCTTTACTTCATCTTTCCCCCTCCCAGTACCATCTATCACCTTGAGTTTTGTCCTCACCTTCCCCACCTTTTGAATCTACTCCTCATCTTTTTTTCTTCCAGTCCTACCGAAGGGTCTCAGCCCAAAACATCAACTGTACTTTTATCCACAGATCTACCTGGCCTGCTGAGTTCCTCCAGCATTTTGTGTGTGTTATTCTGATGTCTTGTTGTCTTCCTGTTCTCTCTTTGCTCCCTCGCTGATCTTCAGTTTAATTACACCTCTCAAGTGAGTCCCATCCCCTCTCATTGTCCAGCATCGCTTAAGTGCTCACTTCCCGTGTATGCTGCAGTTCTGTCTGTTTGCAAAACATTGAGTCTGATCTGTCCCGACATGGGAGTCACTCCCAGACATCAAGTCTGCCCTGCCCCAACATAGGAGTTTATTCCCAGACATCGAGTCTGCCCTGCCCCAACACGGGAGTTTATTCCCAGACATCGAGTCTGCCCTGCCCCGACACAGGAGTTTATTCCCAGACATCGAGTCTGCTCTGCCCCGACACGGGAGTTTATTTCCAGACATCGAGTCTGATCTGTCCCGACACGGGAGTTTATTCCCAGACATCGAGTCTGATCTGTCCCGACACGGGAGTTTATTCCCAGACATCGGGTCTGCTCTGTCCCGACACGGGAGTTTATTCCCAGACATCGCGTCTGCTGTGTCCCAACACGGGAGTTTATTCCCAGACATCGGGTCTGCTCTGTCCCGTCACGGGAGTTTATTCCCAGACATCGGGTCTGATCTGTCCCGACACGGGAATTTATTCCCAGACAACGAGTCTGCTCTGTCCCGACACGGGAGTTTATTCCCAGACATCGAGTCTGATCTGTCCCGACAAGGAAATTTATTCCCAGACATCGAGTCTGCTCTGTCCCGACACGGGAGTTTATTCCCAGACATCGAGTCTGATCTGTCCCGACACAGGAGTTTATTCCCAAACATCGAGTCTGCTCTGCCCCGACACAGGAGTTTATTCCCAGACATCGAGTCTGCTCTGTCCCGACACGGGAGTTTATTCCCAGACATCCAGTCTGATCTGTCCCGACACGGGAGTTTATTCCCAGACATCGGGTCTGCTCTGTCCCGACACGGGAGTTTATTCCCAGACATCGCGTCTGCTCTGTCCCGACACGGGAGTTTATTCCCAGACATCGGGTCTGCTCTGTCCCGACACGGGAGTTTATTCCCAGACATCGCGTCTGCTGTGTCCCAACACGGGAGTTTATTCCCAGACATCGGGTCTGCTCTGTCCCGTCACGGGAGTTTATTCCCAGACATCGCGTCTGCTGTGTCCCAACACGGGAGTTTATTCCCAGACATCAAGTCTGCCCTGCCCCAACATAGGAGTTTATTCCCAGACATCGAGTCTGCCCTGCCCCAACACGGGAGTTTATTCCCAGACATCGAGTCTGCCCTGCCCCGACACAGGAGTTTATTCCCAGACATCGAGTCTGCTCTGCCCCGACACGGGAGTTTATTCCCAGACATCCAGTCTGATCTGTCCCGACACGGGAGTTTATTCCCAAACATCGAGTCTGCTCTGCCCCGACACAGGAGTTTATTCCCAGACATCGAGTCTGCTCTGTCCCGACACGGGAGTTTATTCCCAGACATCCAGTCTGATCTGTCCCGACACGGGAGTTTATTCCCAGACATCGGGTCTGCTCTGTCCCGACACGGGAGTTTATTCCCAGACATCGCGTCTGCTCTGTCCCGACACGGGAGTTTATTCCCAGACATCGAGTCTGATCTGTCCCGACACGGGAGTTTATTCCCAGACATCGGTTCTGCTCTGTCCCGTCACGGGAGTTTATTCCCAGACATCGTGTCTGCTCTGTCCCGACACGGGAGTTTATTCCCAGACATCGAGTCTGCTCTGCCCCGACACAGGAGTTTATTCCCAGACATCGAGTCTGCTCTGTCCCGACACGGGAGTTTATTCCCAGACATCCAGTCTGATCTGTCCCGACACGGGAGTTTATTCCCAGACATCGGGTCTGCTCTGTCCCGACACGGGAGTTTATTCCCAGACATCGCGTCTGCTCTGTCCCGACACAGGAGTTTATTCCCAAACATCGAGTCTGCTCTGCCCCGACACAGGAGTTTATTCCCAGACATCGAGTCTGCTCTGTCCCGACACGGGAGTTTATTCCCAGACATCCAGTCTGATCTGTCCCGACACGGGAGTTTATTCCCAGACATCGGGTCTGCTCTGTCCCGACACGGGAGTTTATTCCCAGACATCGCGTCTGCTCTGTCCCGACACGGGAGTTTATTCCCAGACATCGAGTCTGATCTGTCCCGACACGGGAGTTTATTCCCAGACATCGGGTCTGCTCTGTCCCGTCACGGGAGTTTATTCCCAGACATCGTGTCTGCTCTGTCCCGACACGGGAGTTTATTCCCAGACATCGAGTCTGATCTGTCCCGACACGGGAGTTTATTCCCAGACATCGTGTCTGCTCTGTCCCGACACGGGAGTTTATTCCCAGACATCGCGTCTGCTCTGTCCCGACACGGGAGTTTATTCCCAAACATCGAGTCTGCTCTGCCCCGACACAGGAGTTTATTCCCAGACATCGAGTCTGCTCTGTCCCGACACGGGAGTTTATTCCCAGACATCCAGTCTGATCTGTCCCGACACGGGAGTTTATTCCCAGACATCGGGTCTGCTCTGTCCCGACACGGGAGTTTATTCCCAGACATCGCGTCTGCTCTGTCCCGACACGGGAGTTTATTCCCAGACATCGAGTCTGATCTGTCCCGACACGGGAGTTTATTCCCAGACATCGGGTCTGCTCTGTCCCGTCACGGGAGTTTATTCCCAGACATCGTGTCTGCTCTGTCCCGACACGGGAGTTTATTCCCAGACATCGAGTCTGATCTGTCCCGACACGGGAGTTTATTCCCAGACATCGGGTCTGCTCTGTCCCGTCACGGGAGTTTATTCCCAGACATCGTGTCTGCTCTGTCCCGACACGGGAGTTTATTCCCAGACATCGAGTCTGCTCTGCCCCGACACAGGAGTTTATTCCCAGACATCGAGTCTGCTCTGTCCCGACACGGGAGTTTATTCCCAGACATCCAGTCTGATCTGTCCCGACACGGGAGTTTATTCCCAGACATCGGGTCTGCTCTGTCCCGACACGGGAGTTTATTCCCAGACATCGCGTCTGCTCTGTCCCGACACAGGAGTTTATTCCCAAACATCGAGTCTGCTCTGCCCCGACACAGGAGTTTATTCCCAGACATCAAGTCTGCTCTGTCCCGACACGGGAGTTTATTCCCAGACATCCAGTCTGATCTGTCCCGACACGGGAGTTTATTCCCAGACATCGGGTCTGCTCTGTCCCGACACGGGAGTTTATTCCCAGACATCGCGTCTGCTCTGTCCCGACACGGGAGTTTATTCCCAGACATCGAGTCTGATCTGTCCCGACACGGGAGTTTATTCCCAGACATCGGGTCTGCTCTGTCCCGTCACGGGAGTTTATTCCCAGACATCGTGTCTGCTCTGTCCCGACACGGGAGTTTATTCCCAGACATCGAGTCTGATCTGTCCCGACACGGGAGTTTATTCCCAGACATCGGGTCTGCTCTGTCCCGTCACGGGAGTTTATTCCCAGACATCGTGTCTGCTCTGTCCCGACACGGGAGTTTATTCCCAGACATCGCGTCTGCTCTGTCCCGACACGGGAGTTTATTCCCAGACATCGAGACTGATCTGTCCCGACACGGGAGTTTATTCCCAGACATCGTGTCTGCTCTGTCCCGACACGGGAGTTTATTCCCAGACATCGCGTCTGCTCTGTCCCGACACGGGAGTTTATTCCCAGACATCGAGACTGATCTGTCCCGACACGGGAGTTTATTCCCAGACATCGGGTCTGCTCTGTCCCATCACGGGAGTTTATTCCCAGACATCGTGTCTGCTCTGTCCCGACACGGGAGTTTATTCCCAGACATCGCGTCTGCTCTGTCCCGACACGGGAGTTTATTCCCAGACATCGAGACTGATCTGTCCCGACACGGGAGTTTATTCCCAGACATCGGGTCTGCTCTGTCCCATCACGGGAGTTTATTCCCAGACATCAAGTCTGCCCTGCCCTAACACGGGAGTTTATTCCCAGACATCGAGTCTGCCCTGCCCCGACACGGGGGTTCACTCCCAGACATCGAGTCTGCTCTGTCCCGACACGAGAGTTCACTCCCAGACATCGAGTCTGCTCTGTCCCGACACGGGAGTTTATTCCCAGACATCGAGTCTGCTCTGTCCCGACACGGGAGTTTATTCCCAGACATGGGAGTTTATTCCCAGACATCGAGTCTGCCCTGCCCCGACACGGGAGTTTATTCCCAGACATCGAGTCTGCTCTGCCCCGACACGGGAGTTTATTCCCAGACATCGGGTCTGCTCTGTCCCGACACGGGAGTTTATTCCCAGACATCGAGTCTGCCCTGCCCCGCCACGGGAGTTTATTCCCAGACATCGAGTCTGCCCTGCCCCGACACGGGAGTTTATTCCCAGACATCGAGTCTGCTCTGTCCCGACACGGGAGTTTATTCCCAGACATCGAGTCTGCCCTGCCCCGACATGGGAATTTATTCCCAGACATCGAGTCTGCTCTGTCCCGACATGGGAGTTTATTCCCAGACATCCATTCTGATCTGCCCCGACACGGGAGTTTATTCCCAGACATCGAGTCTGCCCTGCCCCGACACGGGGGTTTCTTCCCAGACATCAAGTCTGCCCTGCCCTAACACGGGAGTTTATTCCCAGACATCGAGTCTGCCCTGCCCCGACACGGGAGTTCACTCCCAGACATCGAGTCTGCTCTGTCCCGACACGAGAGTTCACTCCCAGACATCGGGTCTGCCTTGCCCCGACACAGGATTTTATTCCCAGACATCGTCTGCCCTGCCCCGACACGGGAGTTTATTCCCAGACATCAAGTCTGCCCTGCCCTAACACGGGAGTTTATTCCCAGACATCAAGACTGCTCTGTCCCGACATGGGAGTTTATTCCCAGACATTGAGTCTGATCTGTCCCGACACGGGAGTTTATTCCCAGACATCCAGTCTGATCTGTCCCGACGTGTGAGTTTACTCCACGTTAATACTTATGTATGGTGGCTGTAAATGAAAGGTCCAGTTTCTCTTACTAACCTTTCCGCCGTGATCGATATCATGGGAAGCTACAGATGCAAGACGTGCAGAATCACACTCACACACATACTGACGCTCACAGACACACATTCTCTCACACGCATGCACTCTCATACACTTACAGTCACACACAGAAGCATACACACATGCATTCTCTTTCACACATGCGTAGAAACATACACTTGTACAAGCACACACTCGTGCAGATGCATACAGACACACTATCATGCACAGAAATACACACTCACTCTCTCACACATTTTCACATCCTCAGACACACATATATACACACACACACTAAAACTTGCCTGTTCTCTTCCAGGCAATGAGAGCTCTGCTGAAATCAGGAGACACCGAGAAGATAGTCTTCTTCACTGGAGTCTCTCGTCAGAAGGAGATTTACATAATGGCAGCAAATTACCTCCAATCATTAGACTGGCGGAAAGATCCAGAAATCATGAAAAATATCATCAGCTTCTATACGAAGGGGCGGGCGCTGGATCTGCTGGCCGGGTTTTACAATGCCTGTGCCCAGGTGTGTAGCTTCAGTATGGGCAGGCTCCGATCAGCAGCAGTGGTAGTGTTGGTATTATAAAGGGCTTTTGCAGAAGTGAGAGATTCTGGTTAGAAAACTAATTTACCAGAAGGTGGGGGGGGGGGGGGGGGGCATCAGTACAGTAGCACAAAGAGATTCACTGAAGAGTTAATGTACCAAAGGGTCGAGTTTGTGAAGAGACTTCAGTGGAAAATTCATGCACAAAAGGGTTTTGATGGGCTGTTTGAATGTTACTTTGGGATAAGTAAACTCTGTGACTCTGGAATAATGGTGCTCTTTACCTCCTGTGTTTCTGTCCTGGGCTGTGTGTCAGGTTGAGATTGATGAATATCAGAACTACGAGAAGGCACTTGGTGCTCTCACCGAGGCCTACAAATGTCTGTCCAAAGCCAAAATGCGAAATCAAGGTGAACAGGAGGAACGACTCAGGGAACTGCAGAACAAGCTGACAACAGTGAAGAAGTTTGTTCAGATCAGGAGGTGAGCACAAGTATGGTGTAGCAGGTCACAAAATGTTGGAGGAACTCATCATGTCAGGTAGCATCTATGGAGGGAAATGGACAGTCTCATATTGGGCCAAGACCCTTCATCGGGACTGGAAAGAGAGGAGATGGCCAATATAAAATATTGGAGGGTTTGGAGAAAGAGCTGACAGATGAGAAGGATGGGGATGGGTGAAGAGGGATTGATGCTTGAAGCAAGGGGAGATAGCTTCCCTGTCAGCTGTGGGGAGTGGGAGGAGAGCAAGTGTTAGCGAGTGATAGATGATAGGGGTTGTTAGGAAGTTAACGGGGAGAGAAGGAATGATGCTTGAAGCTGGGAGGTGATTGGTGAATCCAGGTGAGGGGGTGATCGGAAGGTATGGGGGGGGGGGAATGATGCTTGAAGCTGGGAGGTGATTGGTGAATCCAGGTGAGGGGGTGATCGGAAGGTATGGGGGGGGGGAATGATGCTTGAAGCTGGGAGGTGATTGGTGAATCCAGGTGAGGGGGTGATCGGAAGGTATGGGGGGGGGGAATGATGCTTGAAGCTGGGAGGTGATTGGTGAATCCAGGTGAGGGGGTGATCGGAAGGTATGGGGGGGGGGGAACGATGCTTGAAGCTGGGAGGTGATTGGTGAATCCAGGTGAGGGGGTGATCGGAAGGTATGGGGGGGAATGATGCTTGAAGCTGGGAGGTGATTGGTGAATCCAGGTGAGGGGGTGATCGGAAGGTATTGGGGGGGGGAATGATGCTTGAAGCTGGGAGGTGATTGGTGAATCCAGGTGAGGGGGTGATCGGAAGGTATGGGGGGGGGGAATGATGCTTGAAGCTGGGAGGTGATTGGTGAACCCAGGTGAGAGTGGTTGAGAGGCAGGTTAGGGGGATAGAGGGAATGAATGTTGAAGCTGGGAGGTGATAGGTGGAAGTGATAAAGGGCTGAAGAAGACAGTCTGATAGGAGAGGTCTGTAGATTATGGTATCAAGGGAAAGGGATCAGAGCAGATCCAGAGGAAAAATATGTAGGTGATGTAGTGAGAGGGTCATTGAGGGCAGAACGGGTTAGGATAGGGAAAAACTGTGGGAGATGGAGGGAAGTGGTTTGTAAGTTGTGACATTTTGTGATCATCTTAGTTGTTGCAAACACTCCATTGAAAAAGACTCGCTTGCCACCACCATCTCTTTATAACAGTGATTGTAATCTTAATCTGAATCATCAATTTATGATCAGAATTAAAAGTGACCAATCATAGAGCATTTCCAATAAATTTTTCTGGAGTGTTGGCCAAGGTATCTTAATACATGACCATACCCCCTTCACCATCAAATAAATGCAATATTAACATGTGACCCCCCCATTGGCTAAATGCAATATTAACATGTGTTCCCCACATTGGCTAAATGCAATATTAACATGTGACTCCCCCATTGGCTAAATGCAATATTAACATGTGACCCCCCATTGGCTAAATGCAATATTAACATGTGACTCCCCCATTGGCTAAATGCAATATTAACATGTGACCCCCCATTGGCTAAATGGAATATTAATTCCAAGATTTCCCGAGATATAATCCCATCATCGATTTTCAGAAGACCTTTGACAAGGTGCCACACATGAGGCTGCTTAACAAGCCAGGAGCCCATGCTATTACAGGGAAGATTCTAGCATGAATAAACCGGGGCTGATTGATAGGAGACAAAGAGCGGGAATAAAGGGAGCCTTTTCTGACTAGCTGCCGGTAACTAGTGGTGTTCCACAGGGGTCTGTATTAGGACCGATTCTTTTTGCATCATATGTCAATGATTTGGATGATGGAATTGATTAATTTACAGGTTGAGTCTGTGGTGAGGAAGGCAAATGCGAAGTTAGCATTTATTTCAAGAGGACTAGAATATAAAAGCAATGATGTAATGTTGAAACTTTTATAAAGCACCAATGAGGCCTCACTTGGAGTATTGTGAGTAGATTTGGGCCTCTTAGAAAGGATGTGCTGCAAGTAGAGAGGGTTCAGAGGAGGTTTGGGTATATGATTCCAGGATGGAATAGTTTTCATATGAAGAGCGTCTGGTGGCTCTGGGCCTGAGGGGTGACCTCATTGAATCCTATTGAATGGTGAAAGGCATTGGTAGAGTGGATGTGGAGAGAATTTTTCCTATTGTGGAAAAGTCTAAGACCAGAGGACACAGCCTCAGAATAGAGGGGCATCCTTTTAGAATAGAGATGGAGGAATTTCTTTAGCCAGAGAGTGGTGAATCTGTGGAATTCTTTGCCACAGACATCAATGGAGACCAAGTCTTTATATATATTTATTTAACGCGGAGGTTGATAGATTCTTGATTGGTCAGGGCATGAAGGGATATAGGGAGACAGCAGAAGACTGGGGGAAAAATTGGATCAGATATGATGAAATGGTGGAGCAGAGTCAAATGGCCGAGTGGCCTAATTCTGCTCCTATATCTTATGGTCTAAATTAGTGGTCACCAACCTTTTAAGCCCAAGATCCCCTACCTCAGCCTTGGTGAAAGGCCAGATCGACCCCAAATCCATTAGTTACACGCATGCACACCGGGGCAGAAAAGACAGGAAGTAAAACTCCACAACCCGGACGTAGAAATAATGTATGCACACCAGGGGCCACCGCCCTCTTTTGCACCACAGACCGGTTTAATATTGACAATATTTTTGCAGACCGGTGGGTGGGGGGGTGGGGGGGACACGAATGGAATACAGCGATACTCAAAGCAGGTTCCTTATGTCCAGTCTATTACGCAATTTAGTTTTTGTGGCTCTCAGTGCTTAGCTTCTGTCCCACTGGCTCACGTTTTTTCCACTGAAAAAAACTCAGTGGGTTTGTCTTTAAGTGCAGGATGCTTGGACTCAAGGCGCCGAAGCAGTTTTGAGGGCTTCATTGCCTCATTAGACAGACTTGCGGCCGCCTGCCACCAGACACCTTGGCCAGGTGCGGCTGATCGTGGGTGGGGTGAGAGAACAAGGTCAGGGCCGGAGGTCCCCGTGCCGGGGCCGTGGCGGCCGCAGTCCGGAGAGAGCGACCAACCAAGCGAGGAGTGCGACAGGACGTGCCCCCCCACCCCCCCAGTACGATCTATTGGCCGACAAAAGTTTGCTTCAGTAGATCGCAGCGAGGTTGCTGCTCTGCTACTTACGAAACCCTGAGCCCGAATTAGGTCGTCTGCGAATATTTTAGCACCGGATTCCCCACGAACATTCAGTGTGCTAAACAGGTTTAGAGGCGGCACCCATCTGTCCGTGCTCCAGGCCAGTGTCCCACCGGCCGGTTACCCGAGGCCAACCAGTGATCCCTGGCACGAGGGTATCACTGTGTTTAGGCAACTGATGACCTCGCGTGTGTTCAAGTTCAACAGTGGGCGTGACAGGGAATGAGGAAAGGTGCAGCTGACTCATATTGTTTCCTCCGGCCCGGTGGTTGGGGACCACTGAATTACACTGGGTAGTGCGGGGAGCTACACGCATGCGCACTGGGCAGAAAGAACGGAACTAAAACCCCTCAACCCGGAAACAATCTCTCAACAATATTTGTGTATTTATTTTTCTTTTTTTTTTCGGGATCTACTGGGAAAGTTTCAAAGATCGACCAGTCGATCGTGATCGACGGAATGGCAACCACTAGTCTAAATGGAATACAGTGGATTCCAGTTAATTGGGACACATCAGAATCAGTACATTTTGGCTCAGTTATGCTGCCCCAATTAGCTGAAGTTTCATGGAAGTAGTTTAAAAAAGACAAACTACAATTAAATGAGTAACAAATTACATATCTAAATAAACATAGAAACATAGAAAACCTACAGCACAATACAGGCCCTTTTGCCACAAAGCTGTGCCAAACATGTCCTTACCTTAGAAATTACCTAGGGTTACCCATAGCCCTCTATTTTCCTAAGCTCCGTGTACCTATCCAGGAGTCTCTTAAAAGACCCTATTGTACCCACCTCCTCCACCGTCGCCGGCAGCCCATTCCACGCGCTCACCACTCTGTGTGTAAAAAAAACTTACCCCTGAATCTCCTCTGTACCTACTTCCAAGCACTTTAAAACTGTGCCCTCTCATGCTAGCCATTTCAGCCCTGGGGAAAAGCTGACTATCCACACAATCAATGCCTCTCATTGCCTTATAGACCTAAGATACAAAACAAATTAGTATACTGCCAATGCTACTATAGTACTTTAAAACTATTAGTTTTTAATAGTTATCAACAGAGGAATTCATCCAGTGTACGCTGCCATTTTCTTTTGATTGACTGTAAATGAACTAAATCAGTGCAGACATCCAGTACAGATAATGCACTGCCTTTGTTGCCTTCCAGTATGAAGTGGTGTCAAAAGTCAATGCTTTTTAATTTGGTGTCAGTCAGCCCAAATGAATAACGTAAACACATGCAGCTGATGCTATCTAAAAACTGTTGGCTCTAAGCATGGTATGATGAGAGGCATTGATCGTGTGTCTAGTCAGAGGCTTTTTCCCAGGGCTGAAATGGTTGCCACAAGAGGACACAGGTTTAAGGTGCTGGGGAGTAGATACAGAGGAGACGTCAGGGCTAAGTTTTTTACTCAGAGAGTGGTGAGTGCGTGGAATGGGCCGCTGGCAACTGTGGTGGAGGTGGATACAACAGGGTCTTTTAAGAGACTTTTAGATAGATACATGGAGCTTAGTAAAATAGAGGGCTGTAGGTAAGCCTAGTAATTTCTAAGGTAGGGACATGTTCGGCACAGCTTTGTGGGCTGAAGGGTCTGTATTGTGCTGTAGGTTTTCTATGTTTCTATGGTGTCTAACAGCCACATGTGCACGTGATTGGCACTAGTTAGAAACTGTTGCATCCTCCAAATCTTAATTTTCATTGTAACATTCAAGATGATTGCCAATACCTTCAAATTATTTGTAGTTTCTAACTTGTTGAAGGAGTGGCATCTCTAAGCCTGGATCTTTGAAACCACAATGAGTAAAACAGTTCTGAATTGTCTTGCTCCTTATTTCTCACTAACAATCAATGACAGACAGTAAATCACTGCTTTTTGAACACAAACATATGAACTAATGCTATTTAAAAAACATTTCACTCCAAGCATGGTTAGAGACTGTTTAGCAACAGTCTCCTGTCTCAAATAAGTGGCATACTATCCCAAATAAGCAAAGGGAATCCCAGCTACCTTCTTGATTAGTTTTTGTTCTTTAAGAATTGTCCCAAATAAGCAACTGCCCCATTTAACCAATGGCCTAATTAACTAGAATCCACTCTTTTATTATGTGACCACACCATTACTAAATGCAGTATTAACCCTGGGATTTCCCACTACATGACCCCAGCATTGGCTATATGCAATATTATTCTATGTCCACACCACCGGCTAAATGCATTATTAATCCTGAGATTTCCTAAGGCTTTATGAAGAGGATCCAATGGAAGGTTTAAAGCAGTGCGAGGTCCTGTTGCGAGAGCCTGAGTTGGAGCACGCCGTCCGTACCGGTGACATCTACGCACTTCTGGTGGAACATCATGCACGGCAGGGTAACTTTGAAGTGGTGAGTACACCAGGAAGTCCGAGGATAGAATGCTTGTAAAGATTTCCATTTCTTGAGCATCTTTAATCTAGTTAGTCATCTCTAGGCACTTTATAGAAAGAGGGGGGAAGAATTGGCTTGGTCATAGAGACAGAAGGAGATAGAGGTGTCCCTCTGGCTGGAAGTCTATGGCCACTGGAATCTGTGCTTGTTCTCTGTTATTTGTGATGTTTTGGAACAGTCTCAGTTTGCAGACAACATAAAAATTGGTGGAGTTGTGAATGGAGGAAGGTTGTCAACAGCAGGATGTGGATCAGTTGGAAGATTGTGCAGCGAAATGGCAGATATAGCTTAATCTGGGAGGACAAATATAAGCAGGAAGAGTAAATTAAATTCCTCAACCCTTAGAGAGATGCTGGGTGTAGGTCTACAACCCCCAGAAAGTAGATCAGATTTTAGAAAGTGTGTGCAGCATGCTGGTCTTCACTGTTTGCAGTGTTGAGTATAGAAAGTTGGGAAGTCAGGTTGTAGTTGTGTAAAACTTCTCGGCCACATTTGGAGCACTGCGTGGAGTTCAGGCCACTGCATCACAGCATAGATGTGGAGTCTTTGAAGAGCGTGCAGAGGAGCTTCACCAGGATGTTGCCTGGATGATAAGATCGTAGTTATAAGGAGAGTTAGGACAAACTTGTTATGTTTTCACAGGCATCAGGTACTGAGGGGAAACCAGATAGAAGTTTTATAAAATTATAGGAGATGTAGATAGACTCTTTATCCCAGGGTGGAAATTCAAATCATATGGAACATAGCATTAAGGTAAGAAGAGGGAAGTTTAAATGAGAAGTGCAAAGTATGTTTTTTTTACATAGAGTGATAGGGAGAGGTGGTGAAAGCAGATATGGTGATGATTATGAGTCATTTAGACAGACACATGAACAGGCAGGAATACAGGGATATGGACAGCATGCAGGCAGTTTAATTGGCGTCATGTCCTGTGCCATACTTTTCAGTGCTCCTAGAGCACACAGCATCACTTGGAACCTGTGGGAGAGTCTGGATTGGAGAATGAGCTTGTGAGTGGGGCATAATTTAAACATTCAGGGAGAGTATTGCAGGCTGCCAAAAATAGCCGTGTGGAAGCAGATACTCTCACAGGCAAGTACTCAAACTGTTAAGCATAGAATCTGTTGACCAAATGTGGTAAATAGGATTAGTGGCCAGCATAAATGTGATGGGCTGAAGGGCCATTTTTTTGTGTGTTGTATCTCCAAAGTTTTAAGTATCTTAGATGAGAAAATTATCAACACACTCAAAATGGTGGAGGAACTCAACAGGTCAGGCAGCATCTATGGAAATGAATAAACCATCAACATTTCGAGCTAAACCCTCCGTGCAGCCTGACCTGCTGAGTTCCTCCAGCATTTAATGTGTATTGCTCTGCAGAATCTCTTGTGTTTATAATTATTATGTCTATTCGGTCAACTAAAGAAGGAAATAGTCTTTGATGCAAGAAGCTCAGACTGCTGGAATTGCTTCTTGCTTCATAGATGGAGTGAGTGAGACAGTGGGCAGTCACTCAGGCAGGAGAAAGGGCATTGAGTGGGGTGGCGGTGATGGTGGTGGGCTGAGTGGCTTGAAGAGAAGGAAAGTCACATTAGCTACACTTGCATTGCTAGAGCATTGTTGCGATCTGTCCCAGCACTAACCCGTACAGTTTTTCAGGCCTACAGGTACATGGAAGAGATGGCTGCAAAACTAACCTCTGGCAACGTGACCTTCTACATCAAACAACAAATTGCTGAAGCCATTTACAAGGCAGTGGGTGTTCCACTGAAGGACAGCACCATGCAGAGAGTCCGACGCAACAGTGGAGAAGATGGAGGTGAAGTAGAAGAGGAGGTAGCTGAAGAGCCGTACGACGATCCCGAGGAATGATCTGCAAATTGCCAGATCCACATTCCAACACCCTTCACCACATCTTGTATAAAGCACTGGTCTTTTCCAGCCTCTCAGGATCTACCCACTGAGACTGCTCTACCCAACCCACGTCACCCTCGCAGGTTTCTGTGACTTTGTGTTGTTAGCCCTCATTGCAGGAAGCTTGTTTCTGTAACCTTGGAATGATGGAAACCCACAGAGCTTCATGGGTTTGTTCACTGCAAGATTGCCGGGGATTCAGACAGCACACTACATCGGTCTGGTTATCAGACAGGGAATAATCAAAATAAGGAACTGCCTGTACACAGCAGTCAAGCAAAACCTTGCTCTACATCACAGCCTGCTGGCCACACGTGGTAATCTCGAGAGGAGACCAGAAACCTCCCAGGTAATGTGGGAGTTCCATGGGATCTGCTGCTGGGTAGAAAATATTAATGACCAACTCAGATCAGTTCAGTAGAACCCAAATGCATAATTAATCTTCAACTCTGTACTATTCAGATTTATTATATAGGTGTAGTTTGTGCTGAAATAGGTGGAAGCAGACTATTTAACATATTTTAATATTTAATATTTGAATATGCAACCTTATTTGTACCACACTTTGTATACTGATGTGGTTAATAAGCATTCCCTTGTGAAATATTTTTTCACTTTTCATAAAAGATAAATACTTCATGTGTGTTTGTGTTTAGCCTCCCTGTATGGTCAGCGATGTCAGCATTTAGCCTCCAGTGTTGTTTGTATTTACCCCCCCCCCCCCCCCCCCGTCTATGGACAGTGATATCTGTGTTTAACCCCCTCACCCCATGTGGACAGTGGTGTCTGCACTCAACCCCACTGGGTGGGCAATGATGTCTGTGTTTAACTGCACCCCCCCCCCCCCCCCCAGTCTGGATGGTTTTTCACTGTGCACTGATTAGCAGGGTGCACTGCTCACTGAATTTTGACTTGTGTCAGGTCATTTCCACCTCTCCTCACTGCAACACCTGTCCTGAGTGTCTGTTCCATTCTTCAGAGTGTTGCATATTAAATCTTGTATTTTTATAAGAGATCCAGCATGGTAACAGCCCCATTGCCCCAATTACACTGAAGATCATCGGTCAGCGGCCAGCCTGAGAGATTTTCCCAGGGTGAAAATGGCTAATATAAGGGGGCATCATTTTCAAGTAACACACACAAAATGGTGGAGGAACTCAGTAGGCCAGACAGCATCTATGGAAAAGAGGACAGTTGATGTTTTGAGCCGAGACCCTTCAGCAGAACTGGAGAAAAAAGCTGAGTAGATTTAAAAGGTGTGGGGGAGGAGGGGAGAGAGAAATACCAGGTGATAGGGAAAAGGGGATGGGGAATGATGAAATGGGGGGGGGGGGGGGGGTGCATTACCAGAAGTTCGAGAAATCGATGTTCATGCCATCAGGTTGAAGACTGCCCATACAGAATATAAGATGTTGTTCCTCCAACCTGAGTGTGGTTTCATCATGACAGTGGAGGAGGCCATGGATAGAAATATGGGAATAGGAAATGGAATTAAAATCTCCACTGGGAGATCCTGCTTTTTCTGGCAGATGGAGTGTAGGTGCTCAGCGAATTGGTTTCCCAGTCTATGTTGGGTCTCACCAATATATGGGAGGCCACACCTGGAGCACTGGACACAGTAGATGACCCCACCAGACTCACAGGTGAAGTGTTGCCTCTCCCGGAAGGACTGTTTAGGGCCCTGAATGGTAGTGAGGGAGGAGGTGTAGGGGCAGGTGTAGCACTTGTTCCGTTTGCGAGAATAAATGCCAGGTGAGAGATCAGTGGGGAGGAACAAATGGACAAGGAGTGATCGCTGTGGAAAGCGGAAAGTGGTGGGAAAAATGTGCTTGGTGGTGGGATCCCGTTGAAGATGATGGAAGTTGTGGAGGATTATGTGCTGGATGTGGAGGTTGGCAGGGTGGTAGGTGAGGACACGAGGAACCCTATCCCTGGTACAGTAGCTGGAGGATGGGGTGAGAGCAGAAGTGCGTGAAATAGAGATGTGGTTGAGGGCAGCATTGATGGTGGAGGAATGGAAGCCCCTTTCTTTGAAAAAGGAAGACATCTGCTTCGTTTTGGAATGAAAAGCTTCATCTTGAGAGCAGATGTGGTGGAGACAGAGGAATTGAGAGAAGGGGATGGCATTTTTAGGGAAGGTTGGGAAGAGGTATTGTCCAAGTAGCTGTGAGAGTCCGTGGATTTGTAATAGACGTCAGTAGATAAGCTGTCTCCAGAGACAGAATTTGAGAAGGGGGTGCGAGATGTTGGAAATGGACCAGGTAAATTTGAGGGCCGGGTGGAAGTTGGAGGCAAAGTTGATGAAGTTGACAAGTTCTGCACGGGTGCAGGAAGCAGCACCACTGCAGTTATTGATGTAATGTAGGAAAAGTGCGGGACGGTCACCAGTGTAGGCTTGGAATACAGCCTGTTCCACGTAGCTGACATACAGGCGGGCATAACTGGGACCCACACAAGTGCCCATGGCTACACCTTTTGTTTGAAGGGAGGAGCCAAAGGAGAAATCATTTAGAGTGAGGACAAGTTCCACTAGATGGAGGAGAGTAGGGGTGGAGGGGAACTGGTTGTGTCTGGTGTCTAGAAAGAAGCAGAGAGCCATGAGGCCTTCCTGGTGGGGAATGGAGGTGCATAGGGACTAGACATCCACAGTGAAAATAAGATGATGTGGGCTATTTTTAGGTGATTGGAAGGAAGTATAAGGGGGTTGGGTGTCAGATTTTTTTTTAAACACAGTAGTGGGTGCATGGAATACCCTGCCAGAAAAGCTGGTAAAGGCAGACACATTAGGGACATTTAAGAAACTTTTAAATAGGTACATGGATGATTATGGTGCCTTGAAAACATATTCAGCCCCCACAACTAGTTTCACATTTTACTCTCATTTTCTAAATTTGAAGTATGTCGAAATAGGATTTCAAGCAAATCTACAAAACATTCTGTATATGTCAAATCAAAAAATCCTAAACCTGTCACCAATTTGCTAAAAATTTAAAACCAAAATTGTGAGGTTGAAGAAGTGTTCACCCCTTTTGTAATTACTAGACAACTTTCCTCAGCTGCAATACTGTATATTAACTTACCAATTCACCCATTTTTTTGTTGTAGAAAATTGGAGGGTCACCTGAATAAATACCCCCCTCTCTCTGTAAGGTCCAACAATATGGTCAATTTTCAACAGACCAAACCAAAATTAAGACAAAAGAGCATTTGAGGCAAGTCAGGGAATTGATAACAGAAACACAAATCTAGGGAAGGGTACAAGATCATCTCAAAGACACTAAACATGCCTTGGAGCTTACTGCAGTCCATCATGAAAAAGTGGGAAAAATATAAACACAACCATACTGCCTAGGTCAGCGTAACCCTGGAAACTTAGTTCCTGGAGAAGAATCACACTTGTAAGAGGCTACTGTGATGGCAGTAGTCACCCTGAGTGAGCTGCAGAAGTCAGTGGCTGCAACTGGAGATGAAGTTCATGGCTCCACAATCTCTAAGACCTTGCACAAAAAGGGTATTTATGGAAGAGTGGCAAGGAAGAACCCCTGGCTAAAGAAAAAAGCTTATCCTTATCCATCAGTTAGAAGATACGGTAAAGATGTGGAAGAAGGTCTTTTGGTTGAATAAGACTAAAGCAAAACTTTTTTGGCCTCAACACTAAGTATTACATGTGGTGTAAATCAGCCAGATAACATCATCCCTACTGTGAAGTATGGTGGAGGTAGCATCATGTTATAGGGATGCCTTTCAACAGCAAGGACTGGAAATTTTGTCAGGAATGATTGGAAGATGAATACTGCTAAATACAGAGAGATCCCGGATAAAAACCTGCTAGTCTCTTAAATTGTGGAGAAAGTTCATCTTTCTTCAGGACGGCGACCCAAAGCACACTGCCAGAGCATCCATGGAGTGTCTTCAAATGAAGAAAATTGATGTCC
This sequence comes from Hemitrygon akajei, assembly GCF_048418815.1. Classification (NCBI taxonomy): domain Eukaryota; kingdom Metazoa; phylum Chordata; class Chondrichthyes; order Myliobatiformes; family Dasyatidae; genus Hemitrygon; species Hemitrygon akajei. The sequence continues at coordinate 3,158,589 of NC_133134.1, forward strand.
TTGAGTGGCCCAGTCAGAGTCCTGACCTTAACCCGATTGAACATCTCTGGCAAGTCCTCAACATTTCTGTCCACCACTGTTCCCCAACTAACCTGGCACAGCTTGAGCAATTTTGGAAGGAAGAATAGGCAAATCTTGCTCCATCACATTGTGCAAGGCTAATGGAGACTTATCCAAAAAGACTACTGGTTTTAATAGCTGCAAGAGCTGGTTCAACTAAGTACTGAACAAAGGCAGATGAATACTTTTGAACTGCTAACATTTCAGTTTTTTTGAAGTTTTAGTTTAACTTTACAAGTTAGTGTGTTTTTGGGCTCTAGTGTGAAAAAAAGAGCATATGATTCACAAATTTAAATTCCCAGTTAAATTGATCAAAATCCCGGTTGTGAACAAAGAGTTGGGGCTGAATACCTTACAAGGATCCATATGTGAGAAGGAAGTGAATACGGAGAGGATGTTTCCTATAGTGATTGGGTTGAGGACCAGAGGTCACAGCCTCAAAATAGAGGGACATCCATTTACAGAAAACAGAGATGAGGAGGAATTTCTTCAACCAGAGGGTGATGAATCTGTGAAATTCTTTGCCATGGACGTCTATGAAGGACAAGTCTTTGAGTATATTTAAAATGAAGGTTGATAGATTCTTAATTAGTAAAATTGAGGCCATATGGTGAAGGCAGGAGAATAAATCAGCCATGAGGAAATATCTTATAGTTTACTCTTAGAGTGGGTTAACAAGTCAACAGGCACAACACTGTGAGCCAAAGGACTTGTACCGAGCTGTACTGTTCTGTGTTAACCTGTACATTTTTGGACTATGGGAGGAAACCCACGTAGTCTCAGAGAGAACATACAAAGTTGTTACAGACTGAAGTGGAATTGAACCCAGGTCACTGGTACTGTAAAGCATTATGTTAACTGCTGCACTGCCAAGCTGCGCCTTTTTAAAACTCCCAATTGGGATAAAGATTCATTCCTGCCTCTCTTCTCATCGTTTGTACCCTGGGTATTGAGAGAATGTGTGATAGATTCGTGATACAGTTATTATCGGCCATTCCTTCATTCTCCCACAGTTACTAAAGCTGACAACCCTCATGACAGGTACTGGGTCTTGGGTCACCTGAACCATGGCCCTTCCAAATACATCAGCAACACTGCAAGAGACACATCTGTAAAGGAACAATGTTTGACTTGACTGGTTCTCCCTTGGCCACTCTCTCCGTCCCGATCTGTTGCCTGGATTGGGGAGCATGCCTTATGAGAATAGGTTGAGTGAACTTGGCCTTTTCTCCTTGGAGCGACGGAGGATGAGAGGTGACCTGATAGAGGTGTACAAGATGATGAGAGGCACTGATTGTGTGGATAGTCAGAGTCTTTTTCCCAGGGCTGAAATGACTAGCACGAGAGGATACAGTTTTAAGGTGCTTGGAAGTAGGTACAGGGGAGATGTCAGGGGTAAGTTTTTTTACTCAGAGAGGTGAGTGTGTGAAATGGGCTGCTGGCAATGGTGGTGGAGGTGGATATGATGGGGTCTTTTAAGAGACTCCTGGATAGGTACATGGAGCTTAGAAAAATAGAGGGCTGGCTATGTGTAACCCTAGGTAATTTCTAAGTAAGTACATGTTCAGCACAGCTTTGTGGGCCATAGGGCCTGTATTGTGCCGTAGGTTTTCGATGTTTCTATGTTTCTATCTCAGCACCCACCACCACTCCTAATCATTGGAACTGAGCACAAGCATGCTGGCTTGACCTGGGAGCTCTGTTATCTCTGAATTTAACCCCTGATGAGAACTCAGTGTATTGAGGAGACCTTCATCGGTATTGGGAGATTCAAGATCATCTCTAGTCCCCATCTCCACATCCTGTTCACTGCCATCCACCCTCTCCCTCTGGCCACCACCATTCCGATAATGGGACTTCCTCAAGTTCTTCTTCATCCTCCACTGTTGCAGTTTCTTCCTCAGTTCGTGTTGGACCTGAGCACACAAGGAGATTGAAGCAATGGTTAGACACAGTGCCTCAAATTAAGCTGCACGTACATTGCTGACAAGCTCCAGGTGGTTCAGGGAAAAGCAGGTACAGGCAGAAACAGCCACACCAAACTTGCCGATAATTCTACCCATGACCCAGCAATCTGTGGGAGTGCGCATGCCTATCAGCACACGGATGCCCACGTTTGTCTTCCTCTCAACAACAGGAGAAAGGTGAGGCAAGGCAGAAATGGCTAATAAGAAGGGTCATAATTTTAAGTCGATTAGAGAGAAATACAGGTAGGATGTCAGAGGTAAGCTTTTTTTTAAAAAAAGTGGTGGGTGCATGGAACACCCTGCCAGGGGTGGTGGAAGAGGCAGACACATTAGGGACATTTAAGAGACTCTTTAGATAGGCACATGGATGATAGAAAAATGGAGGGCATTGTACGAGTGAAGGTTTACAGTGATCTTAGAGAAGGCACAACATCATAGGCAAAGGACTTTTACTGGGCTGCACTGTTCGATGTTCAAGCACACATAAAATACTACAGAAACTAGACAGGTCAGGTAGCATCTACGGAGGGGAATAAACAGTCAATATTTCAGGCCGAGACCCTTCATCAGCACTCTTTCTCTCAAACAGAGGCCTGATGTGGTCCATATGACTGCTCCTTCTCCCAAGCTCCATTCGTTGCTAGCTGGGACCAGTGTCCCATCACCAACAGAAGCATATAACCATATAACAATTACAGCATGGAAACGGGCCATCTCGGCCCTTCTAGTCCATGCTGAACACTTACTCTCCCCTAGTCCCACTGACCTGCACTCAGCCCATAACCCTCCATTCCTTTCCTGTCCATATACCTATCCAACTTTACTTTAAATGACAATACCAAACCTGCCTCTACCACTTCTACTGGAAGCTCGTTCCACACAGCTACCACTCTCTGAGTAAAGAAATTTCCCCCTTGTGTTACCCTTAAACTTTTGCCCCCTAACTCTCAACTCATGTCCTCTTGTTTGAATCTCCCCTACTCTTAATGGAAAAAGCCTATCCATGTCAACTGTATCTATCCCCCTCATAATTTTAAATACCTCTATCAAGTCCCCCCCTCAACCTTCTACGCTCCAAAGAATAAAGACCTAACTTGTTCAACCTTTCCCTGTAACTTAGGTGCTGAAACCCAGGTAACATTCTAATAAATCTTATCTGTACTCTCTCTATTTTATTGACATCTTTCCTATAATTCGGTGACCAGAACTGTACACAATACTCCAAATTTGGCCTCACCAATGCCTTGTACAATTTTAACATTACATCCCAACTCCTATACTCAATGCTCTGATTTATAAAGGTCAGCATACCAAAAGCTTTTTTCTGCATCTGCCATCTTTCAGCCCACTCTTCTAACTGCCCTAAATCTCTCTGCAAACTTTGAAAACGACTTCATTATCCACAACGCCACCTACCATAGTATTATCTGCATACTTACTAATCCAATTTACCACCCCATCATCCAGATCATTAATGTTGATGACAAACAACATTGGACCCAGTACAGATCCCTGAGGCACACCACTAGTCACCGGCCTCCAACCTGACAAACAGTTATCCACCACTACTCTCTGGCATCTCCCATCTAGCCACTGTTGAATCCATTTTACTACTTCGATATTAATACCTAACAATTGAACCTTCCATGCGGAACCTTGTCAAAGGCCTTACTGAAGTCCATATAGACAACATCCACTGCTTTACCCTCGTCAACTTTTCTCGTAACCTCTTCAAAAAATTCAATAACATTTGTCAAACATGACCTTCCATGCACAAATCCATGCTGACAGACCCTGTCTATCCAGATAATTATATGTACCATCTCTAAGAATACTTTCCATTAATTTACCCACCACTGACGTCAACTGACAGGCCTATAATTGCTAGGTTTACTCTTAGAACCCTTTTTAAACAATGGAACCATGTGAGCAATACGCTAATCCTCCGGCACCATCCCCATTTCTAATGACATTTGAAATATTTCTGTCAGAGCCCCTGCTATTTCTACACTAACTTCCCTCAAGGTCCTAGGGAATATCCTGTCAGGATCCAGAGACTTATCCACTTTTATATTCCTTAAAAACGCCGGTACTTACTCCTCTTTAATCGTCATAGTTTCCATAACTTTCCTACTTGTTTCCCTTACCTTACATAATTCAATATCCTTTTCCTTAGTGAATACCGAAGAAAAGAAATTGTTCAAAATCTCCCCCATCTCTTTCATCTCCACACATAGCTGTCCACTCTGATTCTCTAAGGGACCAATTTTATCCCTCACTATCCTTTTACTATTAATATAATATAAAAGCAGATGGGTGCAGAGTGAGGTTGGTCCTCTGCTCCTACCCTAGCCTCTTGCTGTATCCCAGGTTGGGTTCTGGGTCTGTACTCCTACCGGCAGCCTGACACTTGCAGAGACTCTGAGTGCAATGCTGACAGATACACGAAACTTCATCAGTAATGATTATCTTACCTCTCCGTTAATAAAACAATAAAGGACAGCAACCAGCAGGCCCTGGAAATTAAACAAAAAGGTGAGTTGTTCCAACCAATAAATCTATCTATCCAACAAATACTCTTACATCGAGCTACCCCAATCCACCTACAAAATAAGGACATAAAGAGGAATAAGACATTCAAACCATTAACCTAGAGCAACATTCTACTGGAGGAATTTAGTGGGTCAAACATCATCTGTAGGAGGAAAGGAATTGTTGACATTCCAGGATCTGCAATCTCTTGTACATCAGCACCACTTTCCTGCTCCCTCCTCACTCACCGAATCCCAGTTAGTCTGTGCCTTGACTTGCCAATTCACTTTAGAGCGTAGAATGGTACAGCATTGGAACCGGCTCTTAGGCCCACGGTGTTATGCCAAACCAAACAAATGAGTAAGCAAATGGTCAACCAAATGAATCCCTTAGATGTATCTGTCTTTACCACCATCTCAGGCAGCTCATTCCATGGTACCCACCACTCCTTTGGGTAAAATAACATCCTTCATATTTCCTTTGAAATTATCCCCCTTGCCATAAACAAAAGCCCTCTGGTATTAGACACTATCCCTTGGAAAAAGATACTGTCTGTTTACTCTTTGCCTCTCATGATCTTATAAACCTCCATCAGATCTCCATAAGACATAGGAGCAGAATTAGGCCATCTGGCCCATTGAGTGCTCTGCTATTCAATCATGGCTGATCCTTTTTCTTCTCCTCAACCCCAGTTCCTGGCCTTCTCCCTGTAACCTTTGGTGCCATGTCCAATCAAGAACCTATCAACCTCTGCCTTAAATACACCTGATGACCTAGCCTCCACAGCTGCACGTGGCAACAAATTCCACAAATTCACCACCCTTTGACTAAAGAAATTTCTCCGCATCTCTGTTTTGAAAGGGCACTCCTCTATCCTGAGGCTGTGCCCTCTTGTCCTAGACTCCCCCACCATGGGAAACATCCTTTCCACATCTACTCTGTCTAGGCCTTTCAACATTCAACAATGAGATCCCCCCCCCCCCCCCATCCTTCTGAATTCCAGTGAGTACAGACCCAGAGCCATCAAACGTTCCTCATATGATAACCCTTTCATTCCTGGAATCATCCTTGTGAACCTCCTCTGGATCCTCTCCAATGCCAGCACATCTTTTCTAAGCTGAAAGGCCCAAAACTGTTCACAATATTCAAGGTGAGTCCTCACCAGTGCCTTATAAAGCCTCAGCATCACATCCTTGCTCTTGTATTCTAGACCTCTTGAAATGAATGCTAACATGGCATTTGCGTTCCTCACCACCGACTCAACCTGCAAATTAACCTTCAGGGTGTTCTGCACAAGGATTCCCAAGTCCCTTTGCATCTCAGATTCCTGGATTTTCTCCCCATTTAGAAAATAGTCCGCACATTTATTTCTGCAACCAAAGTGCCCGACCATGTATCTTCTAACATTGTATTTCATTTGCCACTTTCTTGCCCTTTCTCCTAATCTGTCTAAGTCCTTCTGCATCCTACCCATTTCCTCAACACTACCTGCCCCTCCACCAATCATCGTATCATCTGCAAACTTGGCAACAGAACCATCTATTCCATCATCTAAATCATTTATATACAGTATAAAAAGTACTCCCAACACTGACCCCTGCAGAACACCACTAGTCAGAGGCAACCAAACAGAAAAGGATCCTTTTATTTCCCATTCGCTATCTCTTACCAGTCAGCCAATGCTCTCACCATGTTAGTAACTTTCCTGTAAAACCATGTGCTCTTAACTTGGTAAGCAGCCCCTTGTGTGGCACCTTGTCAAAGGCCTTCTGAATGTCCAAATATACAACATCCACTACATCCCCTTTATCTATCCTACTTGTAATCTCCTCAAAGAATTCTAACAAATTCATCAGGCAGGATTTTCCCTTGAGCAAACCACACTGACTTTGTATTATCTGGTCTTGTGTCACCAAGTACTCCATCGCCTCATCTTTAACAAGTGACTACAACATCTTCCCAACCATTGAGGTCAGGCTAACTGGACTATAATTTCCTTTCTGCTGCCTTCCTCCTTTCTTAAAGAGTGGAGTAACATTTGCAATTTTCCAGTGCTCTGGCATCATGCCAGAGTCCAATGATTTTTGAAAGATCATTTCTAATGCCACCACAATCTTTAACACTACCTCTTTTAGAACCCTAGGGTGCAGTTCCTCTGGCCCAGATGACTTATGTGCCTTTAGGTCTTTCAACTTTTTGAGCACCTTCTCTCTTGTAACAGTAACTACACCCACCTCTCTCCTTCACAAACTACAACATCAGGCATACTGCTGGAATCTTCCACAGTGAAGACTGATGCAAAATACTCATTTAGTTCATCAGCCATCTCCTTGTCCCCTGTTATTATTTATCCCTCATTCTCTAGCGGTCCTATATCCATTCTCATTTCTCTTTTATTTTTAACATACTTGAAAAAACCTTTACTATCCACTTCGATATTATTTGCTAGCTTGCTTTCATATTTTCTCTTTTCCCTTCTAATGATTTTTTTAATTTGCTCTTGGTAGGTTTTTAAAAACTTCCCAATCCTTTATCTTACCACTAATTTTTGCTTTGTTGTAGGCCCTTTCTTTTGCTTTTACAATAGCTTTGACTTCCCTTGTCAGCCACAGTTGTACTGTTTACCATTTGAGTATTTCTTCATTTTTGGAATACATATGTCCTGCACCTTCCTCATTTTTCCCAGAAACTCACGTCATTGCTGCTCTGCTGTCATCCCTACCAGCAGCTCCTTCCAATTTACGTTGGCCAACTCCTCTCTCATACCACTGTAATTTCCCTTACTCCACTGAAATACTGCTACATCAGACTTTACTTTCTCCCTATTAAATTTCAAGTTGAACACAATTATATTGTGATCACTGGTTCCTAAGGGTACTTTTACCTTAAGCTCCCTAAGCACCTCCGGTTCATTACATAACACACAACCCAGAATTGCTGATCCCTTAGTAGGCTCAATGACAAACTGCTCTAAAAAGCCATCTCTTAGGCATTCAACAAACTCACTTTCTTGAGATCCATTACCAATATGATTTTCCCAAAAATCTCCCATGACTATCATAACATTGCCCTTTTGACTCGCCTTTTCTATTTCCTGTTGTGACCTGTGGTCCACCTCCCAGCCACTGTTGGGAGGCCTGTATATAACTGCCATCAACGTCCTTTTACCCTTGCAGTTTCTTAACTCAACCCACAAGGATTCAACATCTTTCGATCCTATGTCACGTCTTTCTACTGATTTTATCCCCTCAGTACCTATTCCCAAGCACATTAAAACTGTGCCCGCTCATGTTAACCATTCCAGCCCTGGGAAAAAGCCTTTGGCTATCCACATGATCAATGCCCCTCATCATCTTATACACCTCTATCAAGTCACCTCTTATCCTTTGCCTTTCTTAAGTGTTCTTTTGTATTTCTTGTACTCCATAGGCACCTCATTTGTTCCTGCTGATACCTGCTATGTACCTCTTTTTCCCCCTTAACGAGGGTCTCAATATCTAGAAAACCAGGGTTCCCTACACTTGGTATCTTTACCTTTTATTCTGACAGGCACATACAAGCAGGTGAGGAGAAGGGCAAGGAGGAGGGGAACCAGAGGGAGGAGATGGGCAGGTGAGGAGAAGGGGTAAGAGGGGAACTAGAGTGGGGAATGGAAAAAGAGAGAAAGAGGGAGGGAGAAGAAATTGCCTCTCTCTCAAGTCTCTCCTCGTTCCCCTTCTCCCATGGTACACTCTCGTCTCCTATCAGATCTCTTTTCTCCAACCCTTCACCTCTCTCACTGTCAACCGTCCAGCTTCTTACTTCACCCCCCCCCCACACTGACCTCCCACAGAAATCACCTCCTCTGCTTATCACTTCCTAATAAATCTCTCCTTAACATCCTCTGACCAATGAGCAAATCAGCTTCTCCCTGCTTGGTTAGGAGTCTGGAACTCCACTGATCTGTAGCTTACCTGGATGGAACCAAAGAAGAGCTCCACAAAAAGTTTGACGTACCGCAGCGTGCCTTTAGCGTTCTCATCTGTGACAAAAGCAAAGAGAACCTCGTGGACGCCCAAGAGAGGGATTAGAATGAGAGTTGATTTGGTTAGACTGAAACATGAACACAGGTAGAGATCAGAGAAGTGCAACATCAATTATATCACTCAGCTTTACACAGTTATATTAAGAAACAGCACAGAAAGAGGCCCTTCACCTACTGTCCACACCAGCTTATACCAGCTGGCTCAGATTCTACTCCTCACCTACACACTAGAGACAATTTTACAGCAACCAATCAACTCACCAACTCACTCGTATTTGGAACTTGGGTGGAACCCCAGGCGGTCACAGGGAGAACGTGCAAACTCCGCACAGACAGAGAGCTATGAAAGGTGGAATCAGGCAACACTCAAAACTTAATACACAAGAGATTCTGCAGATACTGGAAATTGCTGGAGGGACTCAGCAGGTCAGGCAGCATCTATAGAGGGGAATACATAGTCGGTGTTCCAGGGCAAGACCCTTCATCAGGACTGGAAAGGAAGGGGGAAGAAGCCAGAATAAGAAGGTGGGGAGGGGAAGGAGGTTAGCCAAAAGGTGATAGGTGAAGCCAGGGGGTTGGGTGAGGGAGGGGGTGTGAAGTGAGAAGCTGGGAAGTGATGGGTGGAAGAGGTAAAGGGCTGAAAAGAAGGAATCTGATAGGAGAGAGAGTGGACCATGGAAGAAATGGATTTTGGAGGGGCACTGGGGGTAGGTGATAGGCAGGTGAAGAGGAGAGGTAAGAGGCCTGAATCGGGAATTGAAAAAGAGGGAAGGGGGGGGGGGAATTACTGGAAGGAGAAATCAATATTCATGCCATCATTTAAAACTGTTCAAGAACTGTCAGTTCCTGAACTTAGGATTGGCCTGGATCTCTGGGCTGTGAGGCAGTAGCTCAACCAGATGCACCAGGCACCATCTCTGGGTGAAGTACATCCGGCAGGGTCACCCTTTTTTCAACAGGCAGGAACACAATACCAAATAAATTATCTTCGACTCTACAAGACAAAGCGATTTCTCCATCGCCTGTCAGAATTGATAAAACTTTCTGCTGGTTGGCATCACCCTGTCGACACAAGGAAACAAAGAGGGTCTTACCGGTTTCTCCAGGCTGTGTCCTGGACCTGCGGAGACCTCATCTTGGAGATGAGCAGAATCATTATCCGGATGAAAATTGCAAAGTTCACCTGGAGATGGAGAGATCATGCAGTAACTGAGATTCCCTCACAGATCTGTACCAGTCCTGCCCATCAGACTGAGGTGGGAGAGGCGGACAGGGGTCAAGGTCAAAATAATCATTCTATCAAAGTATGAACATGTCACCGCTTACTACCCTGAGATTCATTTTCTTGCAGGAAAATAAAGAAATATAACAGTTTATGAAAAACCACGCATAAAGACGGACAACAAGCAATTTGCAAAAGACAAAATAATAAAAATAAATAATACTGACAACATAAGCTGGAATACACTGGTTTTAATGATCTTATTAAAGATTAGCTTTACTTGTCACGTGTACATTGAAACATACGGTGAAATGAGGCATTTGCATCTGCGACTGTCGTAGAAGTGCTGGGGGCAGCCCAGAAGTGTCACCACGCTTCCTGTGCCAACATAGCATGCCCACAGCTTACTAACCCTAACCCGTGGGAGGAAACCAAACCACCTGGAGAACACCCAGCGGTCACGGGCAGGACGTACAAACTCTTTCCAGAAAGCAACGGGTCACTGGTACTATAAAGCACAATGCTAGCTGCTACACTACTGTGACACCCCCCCCCCCCCCAACCAGGACATGATATTCAGTGGCTACACACACAAAGTACTGTGAGAGCTCAGCAGGTCAGGCAGCATCTATGGAGAGGAATAAACAGTCGACATTTTGGGCTGAGACTCTTTGTTAGGACTGGAAAAGCAGAGGAAAGGCGGCAGAATAAGGAGGTAGTGGGGAGGGGAAGGAGTACACACTGGCAGGTGATAGGTGAGACCAGGTGAGGGGTGTGTTGGCAATGAGGGGAATGATAAAAGACTGGGAGATGATAGCTGGAAGAGATAAAGGGCTGAGAAAGGAGAGATCTGAGAGTGGAGGAAATTAACCAGTTGGAGGAGAAGGGGTGAGAGGGGAGCCAGAATGAGGAGTGAAAATGGAGTGGGGGGGGAGGAGAAATTATCAAAAGTTAGAGAAATCTATGTTCATCTATACAGCAGGTTGGAGGAGGCCCAGATGGAATATGAGGTGTTGCTCCTCCAACCTGAGAGTGGCCTCATCGTGGCAGAAGACGAGGCCATCTTCAGGACCAAGGGTCAGCGGGCTGGAGCAGGGTCCCAGCATGAGTGGGTGTTACACCTCCCTCCATCCCCTCGCCCCTCAGCGAGGCAGGACTGATTGACAGACAGCAAGCAAAGGCTCACTCACAGTGATGACGAGAAGCAGCGGGGTCCGAACAATCCACCAAATTGACATGTTCTTGTTCTGCCTCCAGCACCTGGTGAACACAAATGCAAACGTACATTTGATGCCATTTTATCCACGTCACCTGTCCCAGAGTTCAGCCAAAGAGGAGCCAACCACGCTGACTGAGGCTGGGCGAGTGAGAGCCCAGGGGTGTTGGCCAGAGCTGAGACTAGAGCCAACACCACTGGGCTCTGAGACACTGTGAAATGTGTCATTTGCTTCAACAACCAACACAGTCCGAGGATGAGCTGGGGGGCAGACTGCAAGTGTCACCATGTTTCTGACACCAACACAACTCACTCACCCTAACCCGTACGCCTTCAGAATGTGGGAGGGAACTGGAGCACCCAGCTGGCCACAGACAGCGGTGAGCCGATTGCTGGCATTGCAAGATGTTACACTGACAAGCCAGAGTTCAGATGTCTTGTTTCATTGATACAGAGCCCTGGTGTGACTTCATTGAGGTAGTGGGCAGGTCTCACTATCGAGCAAAGAATAAGCAGGATAGGGAGAGCACAACACAGCCTCACAGGTCCACTGCAGGGCTGCTGGGTTTGATGTGTGATGAATAATTAAAGAGAGAACTGTTAATCAGGGCCAGCGCAGCAGTGTAGTGGTCACTGAACGCTGGTACAGTGCCAGCTACCTGGGTTCAATTCAGCTGCTGTCTCCCACATCTAAAATGTTCGGGTTCATAGGTTAACTTGTCACATGGGCAGCATGGGCTCGATGGGCAGAAGGATCTGTTACTACACTCTATATCTACATCAGTCGGATAGCTCGATTATAATAGTTCCCTGGCCCCAATCGTCCCATTTTCATTGTGTATGTCCAGTCCCTATGCACCTCCATTCCCCACCAGGAAGGCCTCAAAGCTGTCTGCTTCTTTCTGGACACCAGACACAACCAGTTCCCTCCACCACCACTCTCCTCTGTCTAGCAGAACTTGTCCTCACTCTAAATAATTTCTCCTTCAGCTCCTCCCTTCAGACAAAAGTTGGAGCCATGGGCACTCACGTGGGTCCTAGCTTTTCGCCGGCTACACGGAACAGTCTATGTTCCAAGCCTACACTGGCATCACTCCCCAACTCTTCCTATGCTGCATTAACAAATGCATTGCTGCTGCTTCCTGCATGCATGCTGAGCTCATCAACTTCATCCCCAACTTCCACCCTGCCCAATTTCTGACACCTCTTGCCCCTTTCTCAACCTCTCTGTCTCCATCTCTGGAGACTATCTATTGATACATTTTATAAACCCACTGACTCTCACAGCTATCTTGACTACACCTCTTCCCACCCTGTCACTTATAAAAAATGTAATTCCCTTTTCTCAGTTCCTCCATCTCTGCCACATCTGCTCTCAGGATGAGGCTTTTCATTCCAGAACAACTGAGATGTCCTCGTTCATCAAAGAAAGGGGCTTCCCTTTCTCTACCATCAACGTTGCTCTCACCGGAATCTCTTTCATTTTGTATACATCTGCCCTCACTCCATCCATCTGCTACCACACCAGAGACAGGGTTCCTCATGTCCTCATCTACCATCCCGACAAGTCTCCACATCCAGAATATATTTCTATGTAACTTCTGCCATCTTCAATGGGATCCCACCACTAAGCACATCTTTCCCTTCCTTCCCTTCTCCTTTTCCTCCCTGGTCCTCTCATCCCTCCTCATTGATCTCCCTTCTGGTACTTATCTTTGCAAGCAGAACAAGTGCTACATCTGCCCCACACCTCCTCCCTCACTACCATTCAGGGCCCTAAACAGTCCTTTCAGGTGAGGCAACACTTCACCTGTGAGTCTGTTGGGGTCATACACTATATCTGGTGCTCCTGGTGTGGTGTCCCGTACATTGATGAGACCCGGTGTAGATTGGCAGACCATTTTATTAAGCACTTTCGCATTGTTTGCCACAGAAAGCAGGATTTCCCAGTGGCTCCCCATTTCAATTCCACTTCCCATTCCCATTCCAATATGTCAATCCATGGCCTCCTTTCCTGACCACACTCAGGTTGGAGGAGCAACACCTTATATTGCGTCTGGGTACCCTCCAACCTGCAGGCATGAACATCAATTTCTCAAATTCTGGCTCCTTCATCATTCTGTCTCTCAGCTCTTCACCTTACCTCCCCATCATCTCCCTCTGGTGTTCCTCCTCCTTCTCTTTCTCCCATGGTCTTCTGTCCTCTCCTATCAGATTCCCCCTTCTCCAGCCCTTTATCTCTTTCACTAATCAGCTTCCCAGCTCTTCACTTCACCCCTCCCTCTCCCGGTTTCAACCATCACCTTGTGTTTCTCCCTCCCCTGCTCATTGTGTGTGTGTTGCTTTGGATTTCCAGCATCTGCAGATTAGATTACAATAGTTCTGGAGACTCTCTGGAGAAATCATCTCATTGAAATGTATAAAATTCCAACAGAGCTTGACAGGGTAAGTGTGGGGCAGGAACTTCCCCTGGCCGGGTTGTCAAGTCATTGGTAGAAATCTCAACATTGGCCAGACAGTTTTTCGAGGATGTAACCAGGAAGTTAGACGGGGGAGATCCAGTGGATGTAGTGTACCTCGATTTTCAGAAGGCATTTGATAAGGTCCCACTTAGAAGATTGGTGGGTAAAATCAAAGCTCAGGGCATCGGGGGGAAGGCATTGACATGGATAGAAAACTGGTTGGCAGATAGAAAGCAAAGGGTAGCGGTGAATGGGTGTTTCTCGGAATGGCAGGTGGTGACTAGTGGGGTGCCACAGGGCTCGGTATTGGGACCACAGCTGTTCACCATTTACGTTAACGATTTGGATGAAGGCATAGAAAATAACAGCAAATTTGCTGATGATACTAAGCTGGGTGGCAGTGTGACATGTGATGAGGATGTTAGGAGAATTCAGGGTGACTTGGATAGGCTGGGTGAGTGGGCAGATACTTGGCAGATGGCGTTTAATGTGAATAAGTGTGAGGTTATCCACTTTGGGAGTAAGAACAGGAAGGGAGATTATTATCTGAACGGTATAGAGTTGGGTAAGGGAGTAATACAAAGAGATCTCAGAGTCCTTGTTCATCAGTCACTGAAGGTGAATGAGCAAGTGCAGCAGGCAGTGAAGAAGGCTAATGGAATGTTGGCCTTTATTACAAAGGGAATTGAGTACAAGAGCAAGGAAATCCTCTTGCATTTGTACAGAGCCCTGGTGAGACCACACCTGGAGTATTGTGTACAGTTTTGGTCTCCAGGGTTAAGGAAGGACATCCTGGCAGTAGAGGAAGTGCAGCATAGATTCACGAGGTTAATTCCTGGGATGTCTGGACTGTCTTATGCAGAGAGGTTAGAGAGACTGGGCTTGTACATGCTGGAATTAAGGAGATTGAGAGGGGATCTGATTGAAACATATAAGATTATTAAGGGATTGGACAAGATAGAGGTAGGAAATATGTTCCAGATGCTGGGAGAGTCCAGTACCAGAGGGCATGGTTTGAGAATAAGGGGTAGGTCATTTAGGACAGAGTTAAGGAAAAACTTCTTCTCCCAGAGAGTTGTGGGGGTCTGGAATGCACTGCCTCGGAAGGTAGTGGAGGCCAATTCTCTGGATGCTTTCAAGAAGGAGCCAGATAGGTATCTTATGGATAGGGGAATCAAGGGATATGGGGACAAGGCAGGAACCGGGTATTGATAGGAATTGATCAGCCATGATCTCAAAATGGCAGTGCAGGCTCGAAGGGCCAAATGGTCTACTTCTGCACCTATTGTCTATTGACAGGACAGAGATGAAGAGAATTTCTTCAGTGTGGGAAATGAACCTCTGGACTTCCCTACCAGATGGGGATTGGTGTAGTTTTAGATACCAAGGGAATGGATGGATTTGGAGAGGCTCCCCAGGGAATCATGCTACCATCAGGAAGGAGGTCGAGGAACCTCAGGACCTGCACCACCAGATTTAGGAACAGTTATTAACCCTCAACCATCACGTGCTTGAACCAGCATAGATAACTTCACTCACCCATAGAACATTACAGCACAGAAACAGGCCTTTTGGCCCTTCTTGGCTGTGCAACCATTTTTCTGCCTAGTCCCACTGACCTGTACCTGGACCATATCCCTCCATACACCTCTCATCCATGTACCTGTCCAAGTTTTTCTTAAATGTTAAAAGTGAGCCCGCATTTACCACTTCATCTGGCAGCTCATTCCACACTCCCACCACTCTCTGTGTGAAGAAGCCCCCCCCATGTTCCCTTTCAACTATTCCCCCTTCACCCTTAACCCATGGCCTCTGTTTTTTTTCTCTCCTAGCCTCAGTGGAAAAAGCCTGCTTGCATTCACTCTATCTATACCCATCATAATTTTATATACCTCTATCAAATCTCCCCTCATTCTTCTACGCTTCAGGGAATAAAGTCCTAACCTATTCAACCTTTCTCTGTAACTCAGTTTTTCAAGTCCCGGCAACATCCTTGTAAACCTTCTCTGCACTCTTTCAACCTTATTAATATCCTTCCTGTAATCCCATCACTGAACTGTTCCCACAACCTATGGACTCACTTTCAACCACTCTTCATCTCATGTTCTCGATATTTACTGCTCATTTGTTTATTTGTTTATTTTCTTTTGGTTTTTGCACAGTTGTCTTTTGCACCTTGGTTGTTTGCCCAGCCAGTCCTTCATTCATTGCATTGTGCTTCTTGTATTTACTGTGCATGCCTTCAAGAAAAGGAATCTCAGGGCTTTATATGGTGACAATGTACTTCGATAATAAGTTTACTTTGAACCTGTGAACCCCAATCTCACTGAAGGGTAGCATATGCACGGAGGGCTGAATGGTTTGCTGTTTCTCAGCTGTCACGGGGTTCGAGGCGTGCCAGTGAACTCAGTGTGAGAGCCTGTACCAACTTACCCCGAGTTTTCCAGTACATATTTGATTGCGATCCAGGGCAAGATGAATCCCAGTGGAATACCTGCAAGAAGAGAACAGGAATTATCAAAGTAGTCCACTCACCATTTGCGTTGTCTGCCTCGGACAAGGTGTGACCACACTGTCCATCCACTCCCACAGCTGCTCACAGGGAGAAAGTTCCACAGACCCATCACCCTCTGGGTGAAGAAATCCCTCCTCATCTCAGCCCTAAAGGAAGATGCTTGCAATCTGTGGTCCTGGACTCCCCACTGTAGGAAACATCCGCACCACGTCCACTCCATCTAGACCTTACATGGTTCCACAGCCAGTGAGGTTACTGTTTTGAGATCAAGATCCCAAAAGCAGGAGTGTGAAGATATGGCGGGTAACCTTGTGTGGCTGAGTGATCGGCCCCACCCCTGGATAATGCACATTCCTTGGGGAGTCTGCAGTCCTGCTGTCTTACACAAACCCCCACCTATGACCCTCCAGTGACACAGACCGTTACCGTCAGTCAACGTACCCCAACCGATCAGCAGGTAGGCGCGGAAACTCTTCTGCTCTGAGAAGACCAACACCTCGAGGAGGACGTAGAGGAAGAGGCCCTCGACCAGCAGCCAGTGATAGGTACACACCACAGAGTAGTGGAGAAAGACCTGTGCAGCACGGCACGCCAGCAGCTGCTGGAATCAACAGCACAACGGCAGAATTGTTATAGCCCAGGGACTCTGTACTCGCCTGCCAGGAATGTAACCCATTTCATTCCCTTCCCCATCCTCTCCCAATCATGGTAACAATCCTGACGATTACCCGCTCCCTTTGGATCCTGACAGATTTAAGATTAGGATACCTTTACTTATCACGTGTGCATTGAAACACAGTGAAATGCATCGTTTGCAACAACAGCCAGACACAAAGAGCAACACATGCAAAATGCTGGAGGAACTCAGCAGGTTATGGAGACGATTCAACGTTTCAGGCTGAGACCCTCAGGACTCTTGACAAAATCCTGATCTTGATGAAGGCTCTTGACCCAAAACACTGACTGTTTACTCCCCTTCATAGATGCTGCCTGACCTACTGAAACCCATAGACATCCCTTCCCAGCAGCTCTGCAGTTCAAGGTAACTCACCACCATCTTCCCAAGAGCAAATAAGGATTGCCCACACCCTGAGAGGTATTGAATTGAATTTATTACATCTTTCAAATACATGAGTAAAAATCTTTACATTACGTCTCCGTTCAAATGTGCAATTATGGTAATTTAATAAATATTATGTACAACAGGATAGTCAATATAACATAGAAATACAGTTGTGTCAGCATGAATTAATCAGTCTGATGGCCTGGTGGAAGAAGCTGTCCCGGAGTCTGTTGGTCCTGGCTTTTATATTACGGAACTGTTTCTCGGATGTTAGCAGCTAAAGCAGTTTGTGGTTGGGGTGACTCAGGTCTCCAATGATCCTTTGGGCCCTTTTTACACAGCTGTCTTTGTAAATGTCCTGAATAGTGAGAAGTTCACATCTACAGATGCACTGGGCTGTCCACACCACTCTCTGCAGAGTCCTGCGATTGAGGGAAGTACAGTTCCCATACCAGGCAGTGATGCAGCCAGTCAGAGCCAGTTGTGCCCCGATAGAAAGTTCTTGGGATTTGGGTGCCCATACCAAACTTCTTCAACCATCTGAGGTGAACGAGGCGCTGTTGTGCCTTTTTCACCACACAGACGATATGTACAGACCACGTGAGATCCTCGGTGATGTTTATGCTGAGGAATTTAAAGCTGTTCACCATCTCAACCCCAGATCCATTGATGTCAATAGGGGTTAGCCTGTCTCCATTCCTCCTGTAGTCCACAACCAGCTCCTTTGTTTTTGCAACATTGAGGAAGAGGTTGTTTTCTTGACACCACTGTGTCAGGGTGATGACTTCCTCTCTATAGGCTGCCTCATTATTATTTGAGAAAAGGCCAATCAGTGTAATGTCGTCAGCAAATTTAATTAGCAGATTGGAGCTGTGGTTGGCGACACAGTCATGGGTGTACAGAGGGTAAAGGAGGGGGCTTAGTACACAGCTCTGAGGGGCATCTGTGTTGAGGGTCAGAGGGGCAGAGGTGAGGAAACCCACTCTTATCCAGCTACACAAGGCAGGGTCAAGGCCGAGGTTTCCGAGCTTCTTGTCGAGCCTGGAGGGAACTATGGTGTTGAATGCTGAACTGTCGTCCAAGAACAGCATTCTCACATAAGCATCCTCCTGCAGATATGCAAGAATGGTGTGTAGAGCAGTGGCTATTGTATTGTTTATTGATCGGTTGTGTCAGTAGGCAAATTGTAGGGGGTCCAGTGTGGGTGGCAGCAAGCTGCAGATGTATATAAAGTATATAAAAAAGACTTGTGCCTTTAATATGTGTTTAATTCAGAATGAAGGCTCTGGTTCCAAATTAATATCTCTTTAGATAAACTATGATATTGTGATTTTCACCAAAGTCCCCTCTACTTCAATCACCATTTTCTCTTCACACAATGCCAGTTCTAAAATAGCCCCCACCCTCTCTACTTCCTTAACAGACCCAACGTACAAAACAACTTCATCACGGGCACTGGCCTCGCCAGCGTCCAGGATATCTTCTAAAGGTGATGCCTCAAAAAGGCCACATCCACCATTAAGGACCCCATCAGCCAGGACATGCCCTCTTCTCAGTGCTACCATCAGGGAGTTGGTACAGGAGCCTGAAGACACACACTCAACATTTCAAGAACAGCTTCTTCCCCTCCACCATCATATTTCTGAATGGACAATGAACCTATGAACACTACCATACTTTTTTTGCTCTCTTTTTGCACTGTTTATTAAATTTAATTGTTTTAATATAGTATTTTTATTGTTGTAAATTATAGTTGTTCTTATTTTTATGTATGGCCAAGCACTGCTGTGGTGAAACAACAAATGTCACGATCTCTGACGGTGGCATTACACGTGACTGATTCTCTACATTTCATCTACACCAAAGGCCCCTCTATTGCAATCTCTCATTACACAATGCCAGGTCTAAAATAGCCTGCATCCTGAAGAAGGGTCTTGGCCTGAAATGTTGACTGTTTAATCATTTTTCATAGAGGCCGCCTGGCCTGCTGAGTTCCTACAAAATTTTCTGTGTTGCTCTACCCTCAGAGTCCTCAATGTACCCGAAGTATAACATTTCTAAGCACTCCATAAGTACCATTTGATTTATACAGTATGTGACTGAAACTCACCCCCTTTTATTGCACAGACAATCCCTCATTTCCTGATACCACCCCAAACCCCTCTACCTCCCCTCCATCCGAGGAACAACCTCAAACCTACCTGTACCTTAAACAACCTCGAACCCCAAACCCCCAACCACAGCACCGCAACCCGATCACCCCCACCCACACACAGCCAGCCCCCGGACTCACGGAGAGAGGTGCCCCGAGCCACGGCTCCAGAGGCGTGGCGCTGGCCGACTGCAGCCGGTCGCTGAAGGAGTCTTTGATGAGGACGGCGACAGCCCGCAGGCTGAAGGCAGCAAACAGGTTCAGGTGGATGTGGTTCCTGGTGCAGCGCAGCCTCCTGTGGCGGGAGGAGCAGGTGAGAGCGATGGCCCAAACCCCAGCCCCTCATCCTGGACTCCACAGCACGCTTACCCCAGGGCTGCGGCCCTCACCCAGCTGAACGGTGAACAGCAGGTGGGTGGGTGAGATCCTGTTTCAGAGGACCTGTCCTGGGCCCAGCACGTAAGTGCCATTGCAGAGAAAGCTCGGCGCGCCTCTACTTCCTTAGGAGTTTGCGGAGATTCAGCTTGACATCTAAAACTCTGACAAACTTCTATAGATGTGTGGTGGAGAGAGTATTGACTGGCTGCATCACAGCCTGGTATGGAAACAACAATGCCCTTGAATGGAAAATCTTACAAAAACTAGTGGATATGGCCAGTCCATCACAGGTAAAGCCCTCCCAATCATTGAGCACATCTACATGAAACGTTGTCACAGGAAAGCAGCATCCATCATTAAGGACCCCACCACCCAGGCCATACTCTTGTCTCACTGCTGCCATCAGGAAGGAGGTAAAGGAGCCTGAAGACCCCACACCACCAGGTTCAGGAACAGTTCTTACCCCTCAACCATCAGGCTCTTGAACCCAAGGGGATAACATCACTCAACTTCACCCACCCTAGGGTTGAGGGTCAGTGTCACAGCAGGAGACCTGTGTGTCGTCAGGGGAGTCGGGATATCCGCTGTGTGCCTGGAGATCTGGGATCTTAGCGATCTTCAGGCACAGAGCTCGAGAAAAGCGACGTAACGGACCTTTAACATTGTAAGCCAGCAAGCTGTTCGTTATGTCTCCCTGCTCGCTGGGAAAATGGAGACACCCCCCTCTCCCTCATTAGGGAGAGAGAGAATCTGCGGTATGTTGAATGCCGGGTGAAACGGGAAGTCTTTGGGGTAACTGCAAGTCCCACTTTGCTGTTGCTTTGCTCACACTTGCGCTCGGTGGGAGTGCTGATGCTGCTTTTTTTGCCGGTGGGGGGAAGGGGGATGGTTGCTTGCTGCCAGAGGGAGGGAGCTGGGGGGGACTTCAGGGTTCTTATGTTTAACTGTTGTTCATTCTTTGGGGCACTTCTCTGTTTTCGTGGATGTTTGTGAAGAAAAAGCATTTCAGGATGTATATGTATACATTTCTGACATTAAATTGGACCTTTGAACCCATCATTGAACTGTTCCCACAAGGCACGGGCTCACCG
Organism: Hemitrygon akajei; assembly: GCF_048418815.1. NCBI lineage: Eukaryota > Metazoa > Chordata > Chondrichthyes > Myliobatiformes > Dasyatidae > Hemitrygon > Hemitrygon akajei. The sequence goes on from NC_133134.1 coordinate 3,179,271, forward strand.
TTAAGGCCACTTCTGCTCATGATCTCAATATTTATTTTCTTCTTATTATTATTATTTTCCTCTTTCTTTTTGTATTTGCACAGTTTGTCATCCTTTGCACATTGGTTGTTTGTCTGTCCTGTCTGCCACTGATTCTATTGTGTTTCTTGTATTTACTGTGAATGCCCACAAGAAAGTGAATCTCAGGGTTGTACATGGTGCCATTCTATCTATCTACCTGTTCATTTATTTAGAGATACAGTGCAGATTAGGCCCTTCCAATCCCTAATTTAACCCTGGCCTAATCACAGGACAATTTACAACGATCACTTAACCTTCTAAACTGTGTGTCTTTGGACTGTGGGAGGAAACTGGAGCACTGGAGGAGAGCTGTGTGATCACAGGGAGAACGTACAAACTCCTTACAGGAGAGGGTTGACCCCGGAGGGGTCAGCGACACCACAAGTAGGGGCAAAGCCAGAGACCAGGTTCCAGTGGGTGGGGGGGCGCAGGCCAGGCCTACCTGAAGGAGACGAGAATGAGACTGGCAGCGAGGAGGGCGAGGAGGCTCAGGGAGTAACCAGCCGTGTAAACCCAGCGGAAGGAGTTCAGGACCTGGCGTTTCAACACCTGCAGCGGGGCAGAGACAGGGGAGGGAATGGCAGGATCCAACCTTAAACCCAGTGCCCAAACCCCCCCCCACACACACACACACACACACAAAATACCACCCCCACCATTTCAACCTGGAGCCCCAGGCAAACAAACTCCCTTGGAGCCCCGGGCAAGCTCTCCCCACCCAATGCAGCCCCCGTAACATTAAGTGTGGAGCCCTTGTCCAGCACACATCAGCCCAGCCTCCAGTTCAATAAATCACCCAAACACACTTCCCATCCACATATCTCTCTCTCTCTCTCTCCCTCACTCCAGAGACATGATAATAATACCTCTCTCTTTCTCTCACTCTCTGTCTCCCCCTCTCTTCTCCTCTCTCCGCCTCCCTCCCTCCCTCCCTATTTCCAAGGACCAGAGAGCTTGTATTATAGGGAGAGAATGGATAGGCCAGGACTGTTTTCCTTGGAGTGAAGTAACTTTATAGAGGTACATAAATGATTCTTTTATGCACATTTTATTCCATATTTGACTTTAATTAATAACTTCACTCCTCATAATTGTTGAATCTTGTTTTTTGCTGCGTGCCACACACTGACCAACACACCTCAGCAAATTCCTAATCCATGTGTATAGTGAATAAAGTTGCTCTTTGATCCTTAAATCATGAGGGGCCAAGGTAAAGTGATGACCACAGTGTCCTTCCCAGGGCTGGGCAGCCTAGAACTGGAGGGCCCAGGTTGTTGGAGAGAGAGGGCCTGAGGGCAATTTTCTCATGCAGAGGGTGGTTGGTAGATGGAATGAGCTGTCAGAGGAAGCGGTAGATATGGGTACAGTTATGATATTTAAACGACACTTGGACACTCAGACCACCTGAGGGATTCAAAAGCAGAACACTGGTCCAGGACATCCATCACACCCAGTCTCCGGTCCAGGACATCCATCACACCCAGCCCCCGGTCCAGGACATCCATCACACCCAGCCTCCGGTCCAGCACATCCATCACACCCAGTCCCCGGTCCAGGACATCCATCACACCCAGCCTCCGGTCCAGGACATCCATCACACCCAGCCCCCGGTCCAGCACATCCATCACACCCAGTCTCCGGTCCAGCACATCCATCACACCCAGCCCCCGGTCCAGCACATCCATCACACCCAGCCCCCGGTCCAGCACATCCATCACACCCAGCCTCCGGTCCAGCACATCCATCACACCCAGCCCCCGGTCCAGGACATCCATCACACCCAGCCCCCGGTCCAGCACATCCATCACACCCAGGCCCCCGGTCCAGGACATCCATCACACCCAGTCTCCGGTCCAGGACAGCCAGCATCTATGCAAATGAATAAAACTTGACTTTTTGGGCCGAGACCCTTCATCAGGACTGGAAAGGAAGGAGGAAGGTATGAGAATAAGAGGGAGATGATTGGTGGAAAGAAGAAGGAGGAATTTGTTAGGAGAGGAGAGAAAACCATGAGAGAAAGGGAAGGAGGAGAGACACCAGGGGGAGGTGATGGGCAGGTGAGGAGAAGAGTTAAGAGGCTAGAGTGGGGGATTAAAGAAGGGTAAAGAAGAGGGGGAAATTTCCAGAAATTAGAGAAATCGATGTACATGCCATCTGGTTGGAGGCTACTTAGACGGAATATGAGGTGTTGCTCCTCCACCCAGAGTGGCCTCATTGTGGTGAAGTGGAAAGTGGATAGGAATTAAAATGGTTGTCTCTGGGAAATCCTGCTTTGGTTCGATGGTCTATGAGCTAAATGCTGGCAAATGGGATAAGCCCAGATAGGGACAGATACTCTAATATCCTGCCCCACCACCCCAGGCCGACCCCCACCAGGGACTGACTGGCTCACCTGTTGCCGGAGAAACACGTCATCTTCGTCGCACTCTGAATGGTCCACCCAGGGCTGATTGGTCACGTTGTCATTCAGCCAAGAGCCGTCCTCCATACAGTACCTGAAGGCGGAGCCGTTACCCACTGGGACAGAGCAGAAAACCTTTAAACAGGGAACCCACCCTCCATCAGCAACCCATTACAGTGAACGTGTCACTGTGGTCTCAGGGTTGTACTACCCAACACAACATAGAATGTTACAGTACAGTACAGGCCCTTCAGCCCACAATATTGTGCTGACCATTTAACCTACACTAAGATCAATCTAACCCTTCCCTCCTACATAGCTCTCTAGTTTTTTAATCATCCATATGCCTATCTAAATGCTGTGAATGTGTCTGCCTCGACCTCCATTCCTGGCAGAGTGCTTCATGTACCCACCACTCCTGGCAGAGTGCTTCATGTACCCACCACTCCTGGCAGAGTGCTTCATGTACCCTCCACTCCTGGCAGAGTGCTTCATGTACCCTCCACTCCTGGCAGAGTGCTTCATGTACCCTCCATTCCTGGCAGAGTGCTTCATGTACCCACCACTCCTGGCAGAGTGCTTCATGTACCCACCACTCCTGGCAGAGTGCTTCATGTACCCACCACTCCTGGCAGAGTGCTTCATGTACTCTCCACTCTCTGTGTAAATAAGCCTACCTCCGACATTCCCTATACATTCATCCAAGCACCTTAAAATTATGCCCCCTCGGATTAGCCATTACCACCCTGGAAAAGGTCTCTGGCTGTCCACTCGATCTATAGCACTTATCTTGTACACCTCTATCAAGTCACCTCTTATCCTCCTTTGCTCCAAAAAGAAAAGTCCTAGCTTGCTCAACCTCTCCTCAGAAGACATGTCTCTCATATCCAGGCAGCATCTTGGTAAATTTCCTCTGCACCCCTTCAATTTCTACTCCTTTCCTCTACTCACTCTATACCTATGATTAAGCCTCCACCAATTTCCTGTAATGAGGTGACCAGAACGGAACACAATATTCCAAATGTGGTTAAACCAGGGTTTTATAGAGCTGCAGCTTTGCCTCATGGCTCTTGAACTCAATCCCCGACTAAGGTGAAATATATAGCACATACCTGTTTGAGTACTGTTGGGGGGGACAGCCTACCTGGGGGAAGTGACAGTGGCCGTGCCTCTGGCACAGAGTCTGGCCCTGTGGCTCAGAAGGGTAGGGAAAGGAAGAGGATGGCAGTAGTGATAGGGGACTCTATAGTTAGGGGGTCAGACAGGCGATTCTGTGGACGCAGGAAAGAAACTCAGATGGTAGTTTGCCTCCCAGGTGCCAGGGTCCAGGATGTTTCTGATTGCGTCCAAGATATCCTGCGGTGGGAGGGAGAACAGCCAGAGGTCGTGGTACATATTGGTACCAATGACATAGGTAGGAAAAGGGAAGAGATTATGAAAACAGACTACAGGGAGTTAGGAAGGAAGTTGAGAAGCAGGACCTCAAAGGTAGTAATCTTGGGATTACTGCCTGTGCCACACAACAGTGAGTATAGGAATAGAGTGAGGTGGACGATAAATGCGTGACTAAGGGATTGGAGCAGGGCAGGGATTCAGATTTCTGGATCATTGGGACTCTTTTGGGGCAGACGTGATCTGTACAAAAAGGACGGGTTGCACTTGAATCCGAGGGGGACCAATATCCTGCAGGGAGGGTTGCAAAGGATGTTGGGGAGAGTTTAAACTAAAATTGTTGGGGGATAGGAACCGAACTGAAGAGACTGGGGAAGGGGCGGTTGGCTCACAAATAGAGAAAGCTTGGAGACAGTGCAAGAGGGGGGATAGGCAGGTGATAGAGAAGGGACACACTCAGACTGATGGTTTGAGTTGTGTCTACTTTAATGCAAAAAGCATCATGAACAAAGCGGATGAGCTTAGAGCGTGGATCAGTACTTGGAGATATGATGTGGCCATTACAGAGACTTGCTCAGGGGCAGGAATGGTTACTTCGAGTGCCAGGCTTTAGATGTTTCACAAAGGACAGGGAGGGAGGCAAGAGGTGGGGGCTTAGCACTGCTGATCAGAGATAGTGTCACAGTTGCAGAAAAGGAGGAAGTCATGGAGGGATTGTCTACTGGGTCTCTGTGGGTGTAAGTTAGGAACAGGAAGGGGTCAATAACTCTACTGGATGTTTTTTATAGACCACCCAATGGTAACAGGGACATCGAGGAGCAGATAGGGAGACAGATTCTGGAAAGCTATAATAATAACAGGGTTGTTGTGGTGGGAGATTTTAATTTCCCAAATATCGATTGACATCTCCCTAGAGCAAGGGGTTTAGATGGGGTGGAGTTTGTTAGGTGTGTTCAGCAAGGTGCCTTGATAAAATGTGTAGCTAAGTCTACAAGAGGAGAAGCTGGACTTGACCTGGTTTTGGGAAATGAACCTGGTCAGGTCTCTCAGTGGGAGAGCATTTTGGAGACAGTGATCACAATTCTATCTCCTTTACCATAGCATTGGAGAAGGATAGGAACAGACAAGTTAGGGAAACGTTTAACTGGAGAAAGGGGAAATATGAAGCTATCAGGCACGAACTGGGAAACATAAATTGGAAACAGATGTTCTCAGGGAAATGTACAGCAGAAATGTGGCAAATGTTCAGGGGATATTTGCGTGGTGTTCTGCACAGGTACGTTCCAATGAGACGGGGAAAGGATGGTAGGATACAGGAACCGTGGTGCACAAAGGCTGCTGAAAATCTAGTCAAGAAGAAAAGAAAAACTTTTAAAAAGTTCAAAAAGCTAGGTAATGATAGAGAGCTAGAAGATTATAATGCTAGCAAGAAGAAGCTTAAGAATGAAATTAGGAGAGCCAGAAGGGGCCACGAGAAGGCCTTGGTGATCAGGATTAAGGAAAACCCCAAGGCATTCTACAAGTATGTGAAGAGCAAGAGGATAAGACATGAGAAAATAGGACTAATCAAGTGTGACAGCAGAATAGTGTGTATGGAACCAGAGGAGATAGCAGAGGTACTTAATGAGTACTTTGCTTCAGTATTCACTATGGAAAAAGATCTTGGTGATTGTAGGGATGGTTTACAGCAGATTGAAAAGCTTGAGCATATAGACATTAAGAAAGAGGATGTGCTGAAGCTTTTGGAAAGCATCAATTTGGATAAGCCTCCAGGACCAGACGAGATGTACCCCAGGCTACTGTGGGAGGCAAGGGAGGAGATTGCTGAACCTCTGGCGATGATCTTTTTATCATCAGTGGGGACAGGAGAGGTTCTGGAGGATTGGAGGGTTGCAGATGTTGTTCCATTATTCAAGGAAGGGAGTAGAGATAGCCCAGGAAATTATAGACCAGTGAGTAATAATTCAGTGGTTGGTAAGTTGATGGAGAAGATCCTGAGAGGCAGGATTTATGAACATTTGGAGAGGCATAATATGATTAGGAATAGTCAGCATGGCTTTGTCAAAGACAAGCCATGCCTTACAAGCCAGATTGAATTATTTGAAGATGTAACTAAACACATTGATGAAGGTAGAGCAGTAGATGTACTGTATATGGATTTCGGCAAGGTATTTGATAAGGTACCCCATGCAAGGCTTATTGAGAAAGTAAGGAGGCATGGGATCCAAGGGGACATTGCTTTGTGGATCCAGAATTGGCTTGCCCACAGAAGGCAAAAAGTGGTTGTAGATGGGTCATATTCTGCATAGAGGTTCTGGGACCCCTTCTCTTTGTGATTTTTATAAATGACCTGGATGAGGAAGTGGAGGGATGGGTTAGTAAGTTTGGTGATGTCACAAAGGTTGGAGGTGTTGTGGATAGTGTGGAGGGCTGTCAGAAGTTACAGCGGTACATTGATAGGATGCAAAACTGAGCTGAGAAATGGCAGATGGAATTCAACCCACCTAAGTGTGAGGTGGTTCATTTTGGTAGGTCAAATATGATGGCAGAATATAGTATTGATGGTAAGACTCTTGGCAGTGTGGAGGATCAGAGGGATCTTGGGGCCCCAGTCCATGGGACATTCAAAGCCGCTGTACAGGTTGACTCTGTGGTTAAGAAGGCATACAGTGCATTGGCCTTCATCAATCGTGGGATTGAGTTTAAGAGCTGAGAGGTAATGTTACAGCTGGTCAGACCCCACTTGGTGTACTGTGCTCAAAATTCTGGTCACCTCACTACAGGAGAGATGTGGAAACCATAGAAAGGGTGCAGAGGAGATTTACAAGGATGTTGCCTGGATTGGGGAGCATGCCTTATGAGAATAGGTTGAGTGAACTTGGCCTTTTCTCCTTGAAGCACTGGAGGATGAGAGGTGACCTGATAGAGGTGTATAGATGATGAGAGGCATTGATCTTGTGAATAGTCAGAGGCTTTTTCCCAGGGCTGAAAATTTTAAGGTGCTTGGAAGTAGGTACAGAGGAGATGTCAGGGTAATTTTTTTTAATAAAATGCAGAGAGTGGTGAGTACATGGATTGAGCTGCCGGCAATGGTGGTGGAGGTGGATACAATAGGGTCTTTAAGAAAGTCCTGGATAGGTATATGGAGCTTAGAAAAATAGAGGGCTATGGGTAACCCTCTGTAATTTCTAAGTACATGTTCAGCACAACTTTGTGGGCTGAAGGGCCTGTTTTGTGCTGTAGATTTTCTTATGGTTCTATATTTTACCAGTTCATGAATCAGGAGCCACTTGGACCCTCATAGCTGCTCCCATATTCCATAAGCTATAATTGTAACCCTTCTTCCACATTCCCCCAGTCCCCAGTAATGGCTCAACCTTAAGAAACTAACTATCTCTGTCTCTCAAATATTCAAAAGAACTAAAGACCCACAATCTTTTGAGAAGAATATTCCAAACACCTCCAACTCTTCGAGGAGATTGTTGCAAAGACCCATGAGAGTGAAACTGTACTTCTCATCTGACTTAAATTTGAAACCTCCTATTCATAAATAGTCAGCTCCTTGTTCTAGATTCTCCCACAAGAGGAAACGGTTCCCTGTCAATATCCCTCTGATATGAAATGTTTCAGCAAAGTCCCTTGTTCTCTTTGGAACTCTGGCAAAGATAACCCTTTCCTCATCTGATAACTTCCCCGTCACAAGTATCACTCCAGTAAACCACCGGCACACAAGAGACTGTGCAGATGCTGGAAATCCAGAGGAACACACACAAAATGCTGAGGGAATGCAGCAGATCAGGCAACATCTCTGGACAGTAAGAAACAGTCAACATTTGAAGCCAAAACCCTTCATCAGAGCCAGAAAGGAGGGGGGGGGGGCAGAAGCCAGGATTCTGATGAAGGGTCTCAGCCCAAAATGTTGACTGTCCATTTCCCTCCCTAGACGCTGGCTGACCTGTTGAGTTCCTCTAGCATTTCGTGTGTTCAGTAAACCAGTGAATTACTTCCAACGTGTTAATATCCTTATTTAACTAAAGAAATCAACACTGCGATGCCACCTATGCCCCATGAAACAACAGGCCAAGTCTGTGCGTATATTTAAGGTGGAAGTCAGGGCATCAAAGGATATGGCGAGAAGGCAGGGGTATGGGGTTGAGTGGGATCCAGGATCAGCCATGATGGAACGGTAGAGCAGACTCAATGGGCTGATTGGCCTAATTCTGCTCTATTGTCTTATGGTCTTATTCACTGTTCTTATTTCTGCCACTGGGAGAAATATTTTTCCCTAATTATTTATTGCCTTGTCCCTGTAAAGACGACATAAGGGGTTAACTCTGACAGACTGTTTCACTGAGCAGAAAATCAGATTGAAGCTGAATATCTGTCTCAAGATGAAAGAGACCATAAAACCATAAGACACTGGACCAGAATTAGGCCACTCGGCCCATCAAGTCTGCTCTATGATTCCATTATGGCTAATTTAGTATCCCGCTCAACCCCATTCTCCTGCCTTCTCCCCGTAACCTTTGTTATCCTGACTAATCAGGCTCCACTTTAAATATACTCAAAGACTTGGCCTCCACAGCCCCCTGTGGCAATGAATTCCACAGATTCACCACTCTCTAGCTAAAGAAATTCCTTCTCATCTCTGTTCTAAATGGATGTCCTTCTATTCTGAGACTGTGGCCTCTGGTCTTCCACCGTAGGAAACAGCCTCTCTACATCCACTCTGCCTGATCCTTTCAATATTCGAAAAGTCTCAATGAGATCTCTCCTTATTCTTCTAAACTCCAACGAGTACAGGGCCTGAGGTATTGAATGCTCCTCATACATTAGCCCTTTCATTTTTGGAATAATCCTCATAAACCTTGTCTGGACCCTCTCCAAAGCCAGCAAATCTATTCTTAGATAAGGGGCTGAAGACTGCTCACAGTACTGCAAGTGTGGTCTGACTAGGGACTGCAGTTTCCCAACCCCAAACCTGTGGAGAAGTAAGTTCCCTGTCCCACAAAGTCTCTGGGAGATGGGATGCCATCCAACAAATACCTCTGTCGATCCACGGGATGTACCAGGGGCAGGAAACGTTCACCCAGGTCCCAGGTAAACCGTCTGGCCAGCAGATATGCATGTCAAAAGAGCGGGGACAGAAAACACCTGAAGAAAGCACAAAACAGGTAACATGTTAATCCCCACAGAAACACAAGAGATTCTGTGGACGCTGGAAATCCAGGGCCACACACACAAGATGCTGGAGGAACTCAGCAGGTCAGGCAGCATCTATGGAAATTGAAACAAAAATTAGACTGTGTTTTGGGCCAAGACCCTTCATCAGGACTGGAAAAAAGGGAGAAGATTCCAGAATAAGAATGTGGGGGAGAGGAAGAAGGACAAGCTGGATGGTGATTGGTGAAGCCCAGTGGGTGAGGGAGGAGTGATGAAGAAAGAAGCTGAGAGGTGATAGGTGCAAGGTGCAAAGGGCTGAACAAGGAGGAATCTGATAGGAGGGGGAAGTGGAGCATGGGAGGAAGGGAGAGAGGAGAGGGGCTAGGTAACAGTGATGGGCAGGTGAAGAAGAGGTAAGAGGCCAGAGTGGGGAAATGAGGAAGAGGGAGGGGAACTATTACAGGAAGTTGTAGCAATCAATATTCATGCCATCAGGTTGGAAGCTACCTAGATGGAAAATGAGATGTTGCTGAAATCCCAGCTGTCCTTTCCATCACACAGTGTAACTACCCCAGGTTGCTCAAACCAAACTAGGGTGTAGAGTATGAGGGCAAGAAAACAAGTAAGTGGCAGTGGGGTGTAGACCAGTCAGCCCATCCAACCTGACTCATCATCATGGCTGATCTGCCTTGGTTCCATCCCTCATCTCCCTCAGCTTTCAAATATGTATCTTCAGATCACCCAGCTGTCAGGCCTGCTCCCACCCTCTCCCACTGGCACCTCCCACCCTGCTCCCACTGACTCCTCCCACCCTGCACCCACTGACTCCTCCCACCCTGCACCCACTGACTCCTCCCACCCTGCACCCACTGGCACCTCCCAGTCTCCACCCACTGACACCTCCCACCCTGCACCCACTGACTCCTCCCACCCTGCACCCACTGGCACTTCCCACCCTGCTCCCACTGACACCTCCCAGTCTCCATCCACTGACACCTCCCACCCTCTCCCACTGACACCTCCCACCCTGCTCCCACTGACTCCTCCCACCCTGCACCCACTGACACCTCCCACCCTGCACCCACTGACACCTCCCACCCTCTCCCACTGACACCTCCCACCCTCTCCCACTGGCACCTCCCACCCTGCTCCCACTGACACCTCCCACCCTCTCCCACTGACTCCTCCCACCCTCTCCCACTGACACCTCCCACCCTGCTCCCACTGGCACCTCCCACCCTCTCCCACTGGCACCTCCCACCCTGCACCCACTGACTCCTCCCACCCTGCACCCACTGGCACCTCCCACCCTCTCCCACTGGCACCTCCCACCCTGCACCCACTGACTCCTCCCACCCTCTCCCACTGACACCTCCCACCCTGCTCCCACTGGCACCTCCCACCCTGCTCCCACTGGCACATCCCACCCTGCACCCACTGACTCCTCCCACCCTGCTCCCACTGACACCTCCCACCCTCTCCCACTGGCACCTCCCACCCTGCACCCACTGGCACCTCCCACCCTGCTCCCACTGACACCTCCCACCCTGCTCCCACTGACTCCTCCCACCCTGCTCCCACTGGCACCTCCCACCCTGCTCCCACTGACACCTCCCACCCTGCTCCCACTGGCACCTCCCACCCTGCACCCACTGACTCCTCCCACCCTGCTCCCACTGGCACCTCCCACCCTCTCCCACTGACTCCTCCCACCCTGCTCCCACTGGCACCTCCCACCCTCTCCCACTGACTCCTCCCACCCTCTCCCACTGGCACCTCCCACCCTGCACCCACTGACTCCTCCCACCCTGCTCAAACAGGCACCTCCCACCCTGATCCCACTGACTCCTCCCACCCTCTCCCACTGGCACCTCCCACCCTGCTCCCACTCTCTCCCACTGGCACCTCCCACCCTGCTCCCACTGGCACCTCCCACCCTCTCCCACTGGCACCTCCCACCCTGCTCCCACTGGCACCTCCCACCCTGCTCCCACTGGCACCTCCCAGTCTCCACCCACTGGCACCTCCCACCCTGCTCCCACTGACACCTCCCACCCTCTCCCACTGACACCTCCCACCCTGCTCAAACAGGCACCTCCCACCCTCTCCCACTGGCACCTCCCACCCTGCTCAAACAGGCACCTCCCACCCTCTCCCACTGGCACCTCCCACCCTGCTCAAACAGGCACCTCCCACCCTCTCCCACTGACTCCTCCCACCCTGCACCCACTGGCACCTCCCACCCTGCTCCCACTGACACCTCCCACCCTGCTCCCACTGGCACCTCCCACCCTGCACCCACTGACACCTCCCACCCTGCTCCCACTGACACCTCCCACCCTGCTCCCACTGGCACCTCCCACCCTGCACCCACTGACACCTCCCACCCTGCTCCCACTGGCACCTCCCACCCTGCTCCCACTGACACCTCCCACCCTGCTCCCACTGGCACCTCCCACCCTGCACCCACTGACACCTCCCACCCTGCTCCCACTGACACCTCCCACCCTGCTCCCACTGGCACCTCCCAGTCTCCACCCACTGGCACCTCCCACCCTGCTCCCACTGGCACCTCCCACCCTCTCCCACTGGCACCTCCCACCCTGCTCAAACAGGCACCTCCCACCCTCTCCCACTGGCACCTCCCACCCTGCTCCCACTGGCACCTCCCACCCTGCTCCCACTGACACCTCCCACCCTCTCCCACTGGCACCTCCCACCCTCTCCCACTGACACCTCCCACCCTGCTCCCACTGACTCCTCCCACCCTGCACCCACTGACTCCTCCCACCCTGCTCCCACTGACTCCTCCCACCCTGCACCCACTGACTCCTCCCACCCTGCACCCACTGGCACCTCCCACCCTGCACCCACTGGCACCTCCCAGCCTCTCCCACTGGCACCTCCCACCCTGCTCCCACTGACACCTCCCACCCTGCTCCCACTGGCACCTCCCACCCTGCACCCACTGGCACCTCCCACCCTGCTCCCACTGGCACCTCCCACCCTGCTCCCACTGACACCTCCCACCCTCTCCCACTGGCACCTCCCAGTCTCCACCCACTGACACCTCCCACCCTGCTCCCACTGACACCTCCCACCCTCTCCCACTGGCACCTCCCAGTCTCCACCCACTGGCACCTCCCACCCTGCTCCCACTGGCACCTCCCAGTCTCCACCCACTGGCACCTCCCACCCTGCTCCCACTGACTCCTCCCACCCTGCTCCCACTGACACCTCCCACCATGCTCCCACTGACACCTCCCACCCTGCTCCCACTGACTCCTCCCACCCTGCTCCCACTGACACCTCCCACCCTGCACCCACTGGCACCTCCCACCCTCTCCCACTGACTCCTCCCACCCTGCTCCCACTGACACCTCCCACCCTGCACCCACTGGCACCTCCCACCCTCTCCCACTGACTCCTTCCACCCTGCTCCCACTGACACCTCCCACCCTGCACCCACTGACTCCTCCCACCCTGCTCCCACTGACTCCTCCCACCCTGCACCCACTGGCACCTCCCACCCTCTCCCACTGGCACCTCCCACCCTCTCCCACTGGCACCTCCCACCCTGCTCCCACTGACACCTCCCACCCTCTCCCACTGGCACCTCCCACCCTGCTCCCACTGGCACCTCCCACCCTGCTCCCACTGACACCTCCCACCCTGCTCCCACTGACTCCTCCCACCCTCTCCCACTGACACCTCCCACCCTGCTCCCACTGGCACCTCCCACCCTGCTCCCACTGACACCTCCCACCCTCTCCCACTGACTCCTCCCACCCTGCTCCCACTGACTCCTCCCACCCTGCTCCCACTGGCACCTCCCACCCTGCTCCCACTGACTCCTCCCACCCTGCTCCCACTGGCACCTCCCACCCTCTCCCACTGACACCTCCCACCCTGCACCCACTGACACCTCCCACCCTCTCCCACTGGCACCTCCCACCCTCTCCCACTGGCACCTCCCACCCTGCTCCCACTGACACCTTCCACCCTCTCCCACTGGCACCTCCCACCCTGCTCCCACTGACACCTCCCAGTCTCCACCCACTGACACCTCCCACCCTGCTCCCACTGGCACCTCCCACCCTGCACCCACTGGCACCTCCCACCCTCTCCCACTGGCACCTCCCACCCTGCTCCCACTGGCACCTCCCACCCTCTCCCACTGACACCTCCCACCCTGCTCCCACTGACTCCTCCCACCCTGCTCCCACTGACACCTCCCACCCTGCACCCACTGACTCCTCCCACCCTCTCCCACTGGCACCTCCCACCCTGCACCCACTGGCACCTCCCACCCTCTCCCACTGGCACCTCCCACCCTGCTCCCACTGACTCCTCCCACCCTGCACCCACTGACACCTCCCACCCTGCACCCACTGACTCCTCCCACCCTCTCCCACTGGCACCTCCCACCCTGCACCCACTGACTCCTCCCACCCTCTCCCACTGGCACCTCCCCCACTGGCACCTCCCACCCTGCACCCACTGACACCTCCCACCCTGCTCCCACTGACACCTCCCACCCTCTCCCACTGGCACCTCCCACCCTGCACCCACTGACACCTCCCACCCTGCACCCACTGACACCTCCCACCCTGCACCCACTGACTCCTCCCACCCTCTCCCACTGGCACCTCCCACCCTGCACCCACTGGCACCTCCCACCCTCTCCCACTGGCACCTCCCACCCTGCTCCCACTGACTCCTCCCACCCTGCACCCACTGACACCTCCCACCCTGCACCCACTGACTCCTCCCACCCTCTCCCACTGGCACCTCCCACCCTGCACCCACTGACTCCTCCCACCCTCTCCCACTGGCACCTCCCCCACTGGCACCTCCCACCCTGCACCCACTGACACCTCCCACCCTGCTCCCACTGACACCTCCCACCCTCTCCCACTGGCACCTCCCACCCTGCTCCCACTGACACCTCCCAGTCTCCACCCAGCCACTCATTCTAGACTCATCACCTGCAGCCTATTTAACCCAGTTCTCATCCACTGTCCTTGTTCACTTAACAAATCAGTTTGCCTCAACCAGTAGCCCTTCGCTGTCACCCTCCCTGTTGAGTTTTCGTTCCCTCTTGGTTTGCAGCCCATTGTGGCTGTCTACTATTAAAGTGATCATTTACTGCAACATCTTCTCCAATCCTCTGCTTTTGAGTCAAGCTTCCTCTACATTTCCTGATACCAACACCCCCCCCCCAGCAAAGTATTCCAGAGATTCACCCTCCCCACAAGAAGATTCTACACACTCAGTTTTAAATGACTACCCCTCCCTCGTCTTGGAATTTTGAATTGAGATCTGCTGGGGTTCATCTCAGCATCTACTCTGTCCTTTGGTTTGTATCATACGTCAAACACTGAGGTTATAGACTCTGCAGGCTGGATCACGGGCACAACCCCCCTCACATCGAGTCTCATACGTCAAACACTGGGGTTATAGACTCTGCAGGCTGGATCACGGGCACAACCCCCCTCACATCGAGTCTCATACGTCAAACACTGGGGATATAGACTCTGCAGGCTGGATCACGGGCACAACCCCCCTCACATCGAGTCTCATACGTCAAACACTGGGGTTATAGACTCTGCAGGCTGGATCACGGGCACAACCCCCCTCACATCGAGTCTCATACGTCAAACACTGGGGATATAGACTCTGCAGGCTGGATCACGGGCACAACCCCCCTCACATCGAGTCTCATACGTCAAACACTGGGGTTATAGACTCTGCAGGCTGGATCACGGGCACAACCCCCCTCACATCGAGTCTCATACGTCAAACACTGGGGATATAGACTCTGCAGGCTGGATCACGGGCACAACCCCCCTCACATCGAGTCTCATACGTCAAACACTGGGGTTATAGACTCTGCAGGCTGGATCACGGGCACAACCCCCCTCACATCGAGTCTCATACGTTACACTGGGGTTATAGACTCTGCAGGCTGGATCACGGGCACAACCCCCCTCACATCGAGTCTCATACATTACACTGGGGTTATAGACTCTGCAGGCTGGATCACGGGCACAACCCCCCTCACATCGAGTCTCATACGTCAAACACTGGGGTTATAGACTCTGCAGGCTGGATCACGGGCACAACCCCCCTCACATCGAGTCTCATACGTTACACTGGGGTTATAGACTCTGCAGGCTGGATCACGGGCACAACCCCCCTCACATCGAGTCTCATACGTCAAACACTGGGGTTATAGACTCTGCAGGCTGGATCACGGGCACAACCCCCCTCACATCGAGTCTCATACGTTACACTGGGGTTATAGACTCTGCAGGCTGGATCACGGGCACAACCCCCCTCACATCGAGTCTCATACATTACACTGGGGTTATAGACTCTGCAGGCTGGATCACGGGCACAACCCCCCTCACATCGAGTCTCATACGTTACACTGGGGTTATAGACTCTGCAGGCTGGATCACGGGCACAACCCCCCTCACATCGAGTCTCATACATTACACTGGGGTTATAGACTCTGCAGGCTGGATCACGGGCACAACCCCCCTCACATCGAGTCTCATACGTCAAACACTGGGGTTATAGACTCTGCAGGCTGGATCACGGGCACAACCCCCCTCACATCGAGTCTCATACGTTACACTGGGGTTATAGACTCTGCAGGCTGGATCACGGGCACAACCCTCCCCACATTGAATCTCATACGTTACACTGGGGTTATAGACTCTGCAGGCTGGATCACGGGCACAACCCCCCTCACATCGAGTCTCATACGTTACACTGAGGTTATAGACTCTGCAGGCTGGATCACGGGCACAACCCTCCCCACATTGAATCTCATACGTTACACTGGGGTTATAGACTCTGCAGGCTGGATCACGGGCACAACCCTCCTCACATCGAGTCTCATACGTTACACTGGGGTTATAGACTCTGCAGGCTGGATCACGGGCACAACCCCCCTCACATCGAGTCTCATACGTTACACTGGGGTTATAGACTCTGCAGGCTGGATCACGGGCACAACCCTCCTCACATCGAGTCTCATACATTACACTGGGGTTATAGACTCTGCAGGCTGGATCACGGGCACAACCCCCCTCACATCGAGTCTCATACGTTACACTGGGGTTATAGACTCTGCAGGCTGGATCACGGGCACAACCCCCCTCACATCGAGTCTCATACGTTACACTGGGGTTATAGACTCTGCAGGCTGGATCACGGGCACAACCCCCCTCACATCGAGTCTCATACGTTACACTGGGGTTATAGACTTTGCAGGCTGGATCACGGGCACAACCCCCCTCACATCGAGTCTCATACGTTACACTGGGGTTATAGACTCTGCAGGCTGGATCACGGGCACAACCCTCCCCACACTGAGGATGTCTTCAAGGGACAGTGTCCCAGGAGATGGCATCAATCACCAAGGATCCTCACCATCGGGAACCTGATCGTGCCTTTTTCAAGGTGCTACACATGAAGCTGCTAAGAAAGATAAAATCCCATGGTATTACAGGAAAGATGGAGGCTTGGATAGAAGATTGGCTGACTGGCAGGAAGCACAAAGTAGGAATAAGGGGGTCTACTTTGGTTGGCTGCCGGTGACTAGTGTTCCGCAGGGGTCAGATTGGGACCGGTATTTTCACATTACATGTCAATGATTAGGATGATGGGATTGATGGCTTTGTGACCAAGTCTGCAGATACAAAGATAGGTGGTGGTGGGGTGGGGGGGGGGGGGGGGGGCAGATGGTGTTGAGAAAGCAGCGTGTCTGCATAACAACGTAGACAGATTGGGAGAATGGGCAAAGTGGCAGATGGAATATTATATAGGGAAGTGTATGGCTGTACACTTTGGTAGAAGAAATAGGGTGCAGACTATTTTCTAAACGGGACAGAAATTCAGAAATCAGAGGTGCAAAGAGACTTGTCGTGCAAGTTCACCCTAAGGGTTAATGCTGGTTGAGTTGGTGGTGAGGAAAGCAAATGCAATGTTCGAGAGGACAAGAAATACAAGGATATAATGCTGAGACTTTGGTCAGTCGCACACTTGGAGTACCGTGACAGTTTCAGGCCCTTATCTGAAGATGTGTTGGCACTGGAGCGGGTCCAAATGACCATCACCAGAATACCGGGAATGAAAGGGTTAACGTACAGGGAGCGTTTGACGGTGTTGGGCCTGTACTCACTCGAGTTCAGAACGGGAGGCGGGGGTGGGGTATCTCAGTGACATCCATTGAATGTTCAAAAGCCTAGAGTAGATGGGAGAGGGTATCTCCTATGCTGGGGGAGTTTCGGTCCAGAGTGCACAGTCTCAGAATAGAGGGACATACACTTGGAACCGAGGTGAGGAGGAATTTCTTTAGGCAGAGAGTGATGAATCTGTGCAATTAATTGCCACTGACGGCTTTAGAGAACAAATCACTGGGTATATTGAAAGCGGGAGTTGACAGGTTCTTGATCAGTAAGGGCTTCAAAGGTTACGGGAAGGAGGGGGGAGAATGGGGTTGAGAGGGATAAATCAACCATGGTGCAATGGCGGAGCAGACTCAATGGGCTGAATGGCCTAATTCTTCTCATTCCTGCCATTAGGGAGGAGGTTCAGGAGCAGCTTCTTCCCATCACCTGCTTACTGTGGCTGTTAGCAGGGTAAACTGGAGGCGGATAGTGGGCGCTTTTGTACCTGTTAACCGATTCTCTTGGTACACAGTGTTCTCCAGACATTCGTTGCGGTACTGCCACCACCTCCGAACTGTGTCTTCGAACAGCGCGTCGGAAGCAGCCTGGAGGAAAACGAGAGAGGCGCCGTGAAGAGGGATCGTGTCCCGGCTCCGGTAGGAATTTGTACCGAGCTCCGTGTCAACAGCGGGCCCCTGGAGTGCTCAACACCGGGTCCTCGCATTACCCCAGAGCCGTGAAACTGGTCGGAATAAAACAGAGTCGCACAATATATCACACCGCGGACTCTCCGGCACAAACATCTCGACTCCCAGCTGCCGGGAACAAGGTGACCGTCCCTGGGATCCCTGGGCCCGTTGCTGGGTTTGGTGACTTTTACCGTCTCCACTCTGGACCCAATTTCTCACGAGAATGAAAGGATTACCGAATGAGGAGCGTTTGACGGAGATCTCATTGAATATTGAAAGGGCGAGATAGAATGGATTGGAATGGGTGTTTCCTATAGTGGGGGAGTCTAGGACTAGAGGGCACATCCTCAGAATAGAGGAACGTTCTTTTAGAACAGAGATGTGGAGGAATTTCTTTAGTTAGAGGACATTGAATCTGTGGAGGTCAAGCCATTGAGTATATTTAAAGCAGAGGTTGATAGGTTCTTGATTAGCCAGGGTTTCAAAGTTACTGTCGTGGTCCTGGCTGGCAATCCCCCATCCCCTTGATTGGGCCTGAATCCCCTCGTCTGATTCCCAATTGTTCCCAGTTCCATTAATTACAGCACACCTGCTTTCCATCAGGGACTGCAGATACGAACCCGGGAGTCACAGCAATGAGCTGCCAGTTCATTGGTCAATTCTAGTGTGTGTAAACCTCGTTTCCTGATTCCTTAGGACTGTTCGTTCTTAGCTCCGCACCATTCCCTGGATATTCCACGTGAACCTGGTCTCCGAGAAAAGACTCTCCTGGGTATCTACTCCACGTTCGCGACTGTGCTAGCGCCTCTCTACCCTGTCTCCTGCACTCGGGTTCGTCCCCAGTCACGTCCTTGCAACAGTTACAGGGAGAAGTACAGGAGAAGGACAATAAATCAGCCATGATGGAATGGCAGTGCAGTATGTCTGGGCCGAATGGCTTAATTCTGCTCCTTTGTCTTATAGTATACGGTCTGATGGAGGGCGCACATTGGTGCCCTGGCCGGGGCCCTCCTTGCTACTGATCCAAATACTCACGGTGACAGGTTCCACCGCAGAGCCCCGGCGCTGAATAAGGAAGATCCCAATCATATCCCCCAAAAAGAAACCTCAGGCTGGCCGCGGCGCGCTTGCTGTGATCCCGACACTGATATGAGAAGCGGCCAGGAGATGGTGATTGAGGTGAGGATCAAGGACCAAGACAGAAGCCTTTAGAATCAAGTAACACAAACAAACTGCTGGAGGAAGTCAGCTGGTCGATGTTTATATTAAGATCCTTCATCAGGGCTGGAGAGGAAGCGGGAGGACGCCAGCGTCAGGAGAACGAATAGGAGATAGGTGAAGGCAGGTGGGGAGGGGGATGAAGTGAGAAGCCGGGAGGTGGAATAGGATAGGAGAGTGGTCCATGGGAGAGGTGATAGGCAAGAGAGGAGAAAAGTCGGAAAATCGAGCCTCCAGATTCACTAATACTCTTTAAACCCACCTGAACCCCTCCATTATATTCCAGCCTACCATTCTGCGTTAAGGTCCCGGAGTCTCTGAATTCCAGCCTGTTCAGTGTTCCCCGTGTGTGTGGGACAGAATTCACAGGAGCAAAGATCAACTCAGAGTTATAGGCGTCACTTCTTGTTTAAACAGTTCAAGGTTCCCAATTCAGTCTGAAATTCTGTTAAATCAGCGCTGTAAATGTCAAATCCGTCACCGACGCTCACTTTGCACGGCCATGTTCTGTTCCTCCCGTCTTCTCTCCCCAGACTGAGATACTAATGGAAGACACACGGGGTTGTAATGTCACCATAAGATACAGGAGCTGAATTAGGCCGTTTGGCCCATCAAGTCTGCCTCGCCATTCCACCATGGCTGATTCATGTTTCCTCTCGATCGCATTCCCCCGTCGTCTTCCCATAACCGTTGACTCCTTTACTGAATTACAAATGTACAAACATCTGCAGTAAGTATTCCCAATGTTGGCCTCCACAGCCGTCTGTGGCAATGAATTCCACAGATTCACCACTTTCTGGCTAAAGAAATTCCTCATCTCTGTTCTAAATGGACGCCCCTCTATTCTGAGGCTGTACCCTTTGGTCCTAGACTCCCCCACTATAGGAAACATTCTCTTCACATCTACTCTATCTAGATCTTTCAATATTTGATGGGTTTCAATGAGATATCTTCCCCAACCCCACCCCCCCCCCCCACCCTATCATTCTTCTAAACTTCAGCGAGTACAGATGCGGAGTCATTAAACGCTCCTCATAAGTTAATCCTTTCATTCCTGAGATAATTCTTGAGAACCTCCTCTGGACCCACTCCATGCAAGCACATCTTTTGTTAGATAAGTAGCCCCAGACTGCTCAGAATAGTCCAAGAGAGGCCTTATAAAGCCTCAGTGTCATATCCTTGCTATCACAGTCTAGTCCACTCTAAATGAATGCTAACATTGCATTTGCCTTCCTCACCACCGACTCAACCTGCAAGTTAACCTTTAAGGAATCCTGCACAACGACTCCTAAGTCACTTTTAGCACCTCTGAGATTTGGATTTTCTCTCTGTCTGCAAAACTGTCTGTGCCTTTACCAAGGTGCATGTCCATGAACTTCCCTACACCATATTCCATCTGTTACTTCTTTGCTCATTCTCTCAATCTGTCTAAGTCCTTCTGCAGACTCCCTGCTTCCTCAGCACAACCTGCCTCTTCATGTATCTTTGCCCAGAATGTGGCCATGAAGCCATCAATTTCATCATCCAAATTGTTGACCTATAACTGAAAAAAAATAGTCCCAACACCAACCTCAGCAGAACACCGGTAGTCATTGTTAGCCAACCAGAATAGGGCCCCTTTATTCCCATCCTTTGCCTCCTGCCAGTCAGCCAATCTTTTCTCCATGCTAGTACCTTTCCTGTAATACCATGGCCTCTTACCTTGTTCAGCAGCCTCATTTGCTGCACCTTGTCAAAGGCCTTTTGAAAATCCAAGTAAACAACATCTGCTGACTCTCCTTTGTCTATCCTGCCTGTTATCTCCTCAAAGAATTTTAACAGATGTGTCAGGCAAGGCCTTTCCCTTAAGGAGACCACGCTGACCCTGGCCTAATTTATCATGTGCTTCCAAGTACCCCGATACATCACCCTTAATAATGGACTCCATCATCTTCCCAACCACTGAAGCCAGGTTATCTGGACTACAATTTCCTTTTCTTCTGCCTCCTCCCTTAGAGAATATAGTGACATTTACAATTTTCCAGTCCTCCAAAACCATTCCAAAGTGATTCTTCAAAGATTATTACTAATGCCGCCACAATTTCTTCAACTACCTCTTTCAGAATCCTGGGGCGTAGTCCATGAGGTCCAGATGATTATCTCCCTTCAGACCTTTCAGCTTCCTAACAACTTTCCCCTTGGTAATAGCAACTGCACTCTGACACTCTCGAATTTCTGGCATTATTGAAAACTGATGCAAAATCCTTACTTGCCATTTATTTATCCCTCATTACTACTTCCACAGTGTAATTTTTCCAGTGGTCCAATATCCACTCTCACCTCTCTTTTACTCTTTATAAATCTGTAAAAATGGTTTGATATCACATTATTGGCTAAATTACCTTCATATTTCACCTTTTCTCTCCTTGTGACTTTTTAGTTGCCTTCAATTGGTTTCTGAAAGCTTCCCAATCCTTGAACTTCCCATTATTTTTGTTACAGTATATACTTTCTGCTTTGCTTTGACTTACCCTGTCACCCATGGTTGCCTCATTCTCCCTTTAGAATATTTCTTCATCTTTGGGATGAATTTATCTTGCACCTAAATGCCCTATAGAAACTCCAGGCGTTGCTGGTCTGCCATCATTCCTAATAGTGTCCCCTTCCAGTCAACGTGGTCAGCTCCTCTCTGATGTAATCTCTCATCTCCTCTCCTCTGACTTTATCTTCTCCCGCTCAAATTGAACAGGTCACACCTTCCCCAGAAGAGATCACAATAATCTGGAAGTCTAGACCCTGCGCCCTGCACCCTTTCCAAATCAAGCGGGCTAAATCAGATGAGGGTAACCGGAGGGTCTTATACCCCGGTGAGATAGGGACACGCCAATCAGCTCTAGTGACTGGGCGGATGAGATCTACAGTGAGATCCAACAGCCGGAAAGGCGACTCTGCGACCCCTCGTGGAAGTCACGGCCATTTACTGCAACCAAGGGAGTGATGACTTCTTGTAGCAGAGTGCACCTGGACTTCCGAGGTCGAGAGAGCGGAACGGCTTTGTCATTTAAAAATTCTGCCGCGCAGATTTCCTGCCATCGTCCGAGATGCTGTCAACCAACATACAACCAGGAATAGAACGTACTGGAAACACTTAGCGGGTCAGTCAGCAACTGCGGAGAATCAACGTTTCAAGTTAAATACCCTTCATTATGACAGGACTTGAAGGATTAACTCTTTCTATTTCTGCAGATGCTGCCGGACCCGCCGAGTGTTTGCAGAAGTTTGTTTCTGAACAAATCTCTCAGCAGATTGGCTGTGAACCGGCAACCTGTGGATTCAGCTCCAGCGCCCACCAACTGAACGAGGATGACTTTGTTTTCATGGAGCCACGCCGGCCATTCGGCCCAACCGGTCCATTCTAACCAATGTACCTATCTGAACGAGTCCCATTTGCCCGCATTTGGCCCACCCGAGCGTAACCTCTCCTCTCAGCATACTTTCCCAAATGCCTTTTAAATGTTGTAGTTATACCTGCTGTAGTTATACGTTGGAACAGAACTTTCAACTCTGTCAGCCTGAGCAGTAACAAGGTCGTGCTAACCGTTACACTACTGTACGAGTCCCGTTTGCCCGGATTTGACCTACATCCCTGGAAACTACTCCCCCACCCCCCCTCCACCATACCTGCGCAAAAGTCTTTTAATCGTCGTAGTTACACTTGTATGTACAGCCCACTGCCCTCTCTGAATAACATGACACTTTCATCTTTCCCCTAAATCTGCGCCCACTAATTTTGGTTTCCCCTACCCCGTGGATACTGGATGACTGGATATGTGGCCGGACTTCCAGCCCGAAGTTGTCCATAGTCCGGATTGGAACAGCCATGCCAACACCACCCCTGCCGAGTTTGGGAATGAAGAGCCTGCCGTTTCCGTGACAGATACAGGCGGCCAGATTTACACCTGCGAAACCGGGATAGGCACGAAACTAGTACTGACCATCTGAACGGGCTATCCCCAAGATCCGAGTGCCCACTTCTCCTCGGCTGAAGCTCCAACAAGATCCTCATGCGAGATCCCATCAAACAGGAGAGAGAAGCGCCCTGGCCACGGGGCGATATTGGACCCTCACACTGTAACCCACCGACGCCCAATTCTCAGCGAAACCCGACTCGGGATTCTCCGGCGTCTGAAGTCTATAAGCCAAACTTTCCGCGAATAAAAACTTCTCCGCAAAAGTTGATCAGCGATTCGCAGCTTCAGATACCAACACCGGGTCCCCGGGGAGGATGAGCGAATGTTCCTCCCTCTCACCTGCTCAGGGGTGGCAGTCAGAGTTAAGAGAGCGAATGCCGACAGCTTGGCGAGGACGAGCAGATGCCAGCACATCCCGGACATAGTCTTAGCTAGTTCGCTGCCGCAAGGCGGGCGGGCTCTCACCACACCCCCTGAGCGGGAGGCGGCCCCGATCACACTGGCGCTGAATACCCGCCCCAAGCCACCTGCCGCCGGCCCACAGGTGCTCTGTCCCAGACTGGTGCACAACGTGGGCCAGGGGACGGATAAATGGTCACAGAGACCTCATTCCTCAAAAGAGGTCGGGTTGTACTTGAATCCCAGGGGGACCAATATCCTGGCGGGAAGGTTTGCAAAGGCTATTGGGGAGAGTTTAAACTAGAATTGCTGGGGGGTGGGAACCAAACTGAAGTGACGGAGGAAGAGATGGTTGGCTCACAAATAGAGAAAGCTTGGAGACAGTGCGAAAGGGAGGACAGGCAGGTGATAGAGAAGGGACGCGCTCAGTCCGATGGTTTGAGATGTGTCTATTTTAATGCGAGAAGTATCATGAATAAAGCGGATGAGCTTAGGGCGTGGATCAGCACTTGGAGCTATGATGTTGTGGCCATTACAGAGACTTGGATGGTGCAGGGGCAGGAATGGTTACTTCAAGTGCTGGGTTTTAGATGTTTCAGGAAGGATAGAGAGGGAGGCAAAAGAGGTGGGGCCGTGGCACTGTTGATCAGAGATAGTGTCATGGCTGCAGAAAAGGAGGAAGTCATGGAGGGATTGTCTACGGAGTCTCTGTGGGTGGAGGTTAGGAACAGGAAGGGGTCAATAACTCTACTGGGTGTTTTTTATAGACCATCCAATAGTAACAGGGTCATCGAGGAGCAGATAGGGAGACAGATTCTGGAAAGGTGTAATAATAACAGGGTTGTTGTGGTGGCAGATTTTAATCCCCCAAATATTGATTGGCATCTCCTTAGAGTGAGGGGTTTAGATGGTGTGGAGTTTGTTAGGTGTGTTCAGGAAGGTTTCTTAACACAATATGTAGATAAGCCTACAAGAGGAGGGACTGTATGTGATCTGGTATTGGGAAATGAACCTGGTCAGGTGTCAGATCTCTCAGTGGGAGAGCATTTTGGAGATGGTGATCACAATTGTATTTCCTTTAGCATAGCACTGGAGAGGGTTAGGAACAGACAAGTTAGGGGAACGTTTAATTGGAGAAAGGGGAAATATGAGGCCATCAGGCAGGAACTTGGAAGCATAAATTGGAAACAGATGTTCTCAGGGAAACATATGGAAGAAATGTGGCAAATGTTCAGGGGATATTTGTGTGGGGGTCTGAGTAGGTACATTCCAATGAGACAGGGAAAGGATGGTAGGGTACAAGATCTGTGGTGTACAAAGGCTGTTGTAAATCTAGTTGTAAAAGAAGAAGAGCTTATGAAAGAATAAAAAAAACTAGGTAATGATAGGAATCTAGAAGATTATAAGGCTAGCAGGAAGGAGCTAACAGAAGAGGTCACAATTTTAAGGTGCTTGGAAGTAGGTACAGAGGAGATGCCAGGGGTAAATTTTTTACACAGAGTGGTGAGTGCGTGGAATGGGCTGCCGGTAACGGTGGTGGAGACGGATACGATAGGGTCTTTGGGTAACCCTAGTAATTTCCAAGGTAGGGAAGTGTTCAGCAGAACTTTGTGGACTGAAGGGTCTGTATTTTGCTGTAGGTTTTCTATGTTTCTAAAAGATTGTAGGGATGACTTGCAGTGGACTGAAATACTTGAGAATGTAGACATTAAGGAAGAGGATGTGCTGGAGCTTTTGGAAAGCATCAGGTTGAATAAGTCACCGGGATCAGACGGGATCTACCCCAGGCTACTGTGGGAAGCGAGGAAGCAATGAGGGTGGGAGAGGTTCTGGAGGATTGGGTGTTGTGGATGTTGTTCCCTTATTCAAGAAAGGGAGTAGAGATAGCCCAGGAAATTATAGGCCAGTAAGTCTTACTTCAGTCATTGGTATGTTGATGGAGAAGATCCTGAGAGGCAGGATTTATGAACATTTGGAGAGGCATAATATGATTAGGAATAGACAGCATGGCTTTGTCAAAGGCAGGCCATGCCTTACGAGCCTGATTGAATTATTTGAGGATGTGATTGAACACATTGATGAAGATAGAGCCATAGATGTAGTGTATATGGATTTTAGCAAGACATTTGATAAGGTAGCCCATGCAAGGCTTATTGAGAAAGTAAGGAGGCATGGGATCCAAGGGGACATTGCTTTGTGGATCCAGAACTGGCTTGCCCATGGAAGGCAAAGAGTTGTTGTAGATAGGTCATATTCTGAATGGAGGCCGGTGACCAGTGGTGTGCCTCAGGGATTTGTTCTGGGACCCTTACTTTTCGTGATTTTTATAAATGACCTGGATGAGGAAGTGGAGGGATAGGTTAGTAGGTTTGCTGATGACACAAAGATTGGGGGTGTTGTGGATAGTGTGGAGGGCTGTCAGAGGTTACAGTGGGACATTGATAGGATGCAAAACTCAGCTAAGAAGTGGCAGATGGAGTTCAACCCAGATAATTGTGAGGTGGTTCACTTTGGTAGGTCAAATATGATGGTAGAATACAGTATTAATGGTAAGAGTCTTGGCAGTGTGGAGGATCAGAGGGCTCTTGGGGTCCGAGTCCATAGGACACTCAAAGCTGCTACGCAGGTTAACAAGAAGGCATACGGTGCATTGGCCTTCATCATTCGTGGGATTGTCTTTAGGAGCCGAGAGGTAATGTTGCAACTATACAGGACCCTGGTCAGACCCCACTTGGAGTACTGTGCTCAGTTCTGGTCGCCTCACTACAGGAAGGATGTGAAAACCATAGATAGCATGCAGAGGGGATTTACAAGGACGTTGCCTGGATTGGTGAGCAAGTAGCGATGTACTACACACAGCGCTGAAATAACGACACGCAGTTGGTAAGTCGTTTCGAGACTAGTTTATTCAAACTTCGCGGCGCTGGCATTTAATCCCCAGCGCCCGCCCTCCCCGGGCGGAAATGACGTCAGAGGTGCATGACCAAAGTCTCCCCCCTCGCGCTGGCTATTCCTGCGCAGAAAGTGGGTCGCCACATAACCCCCCCCCCCCCCAGAACCGGCGATATACCCCCCAATGTCCTCAGTCTGGATCAGCCTCTGTTTGGGAGGTCTGCCTCTGCGCCGCGGTGCCTGAACCTCGACCGGCTGCGCCAAGTCCACATGGGCTGGTTTGAGTCGGTCCACCGTGAAAACCTCCTCTTTCCCCCCAATGTCCAGAACGTACGTGGACCCGTTGTTGTTGATCACCTTGAACGGGCCCTCGTACGGCTGCTGTAGCGGTGCCCGGTGTCCGCCCCTTCGTACAAACACAAACTTACAGTTCTGCAGGTCTTTGGGTACATGGGTCGGGGTCCGTCCGTGCTGTGAAGTCGGTACGGGGGCCAGGTTGCCGAGCCTTTCGTGTACTCTGTCCAGGACTGCTGCGGGTTCTTCCTCTTGCCCCCTTGGGGCTGGTATGAACTCTCCCGGGACGGCCAGGGGCGCGCCGTACACCAACTCGGCCGACGAGACGTGCAGATCCTCTTTGGGCGCTGTACGAATTCCAAGCAGGACCCAAGGAAGCTCGTCCACCCAGTTAGGTCCTCTCAGGCGGGCCATGAGAGCCGACTTCAGGTGACGGTGGAAACGCTCCACCAGTCCGTTCGACTGTGAGTGGTAGGCAATAGTGTGGTGTAGCTGCGGTCCCAACAGGCTGGCCACAGCCGACCACAGGCTGGAGGTGAAGTGGGCACCTCTGTCAGAGGTAATGTGGGCCGGTACCCTGAAGCGTGCAAACCAGGTTGCGATCAGAGCTCGGGCGCAGGAATCGGCAGATGTGTCGGTGAGCGGGACCGCCTCTGGCCACCTCGTGAACCGGTCTACCATAGTTAGGAGGTACCGCGCTCCTCGGGACACTGGTAGGGGGCCCACGATATCCACATGAATGTGGTCGAACCTCCGGTGGGTGGGTTCAAACTGCTGCTGCGGGGCTTCAGTGTGCCGCTGCACCTTGGCTGTTTGGCACTGCGCGCACGTTCTGGCCCATTCACTGACCTGCTTGCGAAGTCCGTGCCACGCGAACTTGCTGGAGACCAGCCGGACGGTTGTCCTGATAGATGGGTGTGCCAGACCGTGTATGGAGTCGAAAACTCGCCGCCTCCAGGCTGCCGGGACGATGGGGCGAGGTTGGCCGGTAGCCACGTCGCACAGGAGGGTCCTCTCACCTGGGCCTACGAGAAAGTCCTGCAGCTGCAAACCCGAGACTGCGGTCCTGTAGCTGGGCATCTCGTCGTCTGCCTGCTGCGCCTCCGCCGGTGCTGCATAGTCCACCCCCAGGGACAGGGCTTGGACAGCTGGTCTGGAAAGTGCGTCCGCCACGACATTGTCCTTTCCCGAGACACGCTGGATGTCCGTCGCGTACTCAGAGATGTAGGACAGATGTCGCTGCTGGCGAGCCGACCGGGGATCGGACACCTTTGTGAACGCGAAGGTCAATGGTTTGTGGTCCGTGATCGGCCTGCCTTCCAAGAAGTACCTGAAATGCCGGATTGCCATATACAGTGCCAACAGCTCCCGGTCGAAAGCACTGTACTTGAGTTCGGGTGGTCGTAGGTGCTTGCTGAAGAACGCCAAGGGTTGCCAGCGCCCCTCGATGAGCTGCTCCAGCACCCCACGGACTGCTGTGTCGGATGCATCCACCGTGAGGGCGGACGGAACGTCCGTTCTGGGTTGCACCAGCATCGCGGCATCTGCCAAGGCTTCCTTGGCTTTAACGAAAGCGGCTGCGGCCTCCTCGTCCCAAGTAATGTCCTTGCCTTTACCCGACATCAGGGTGTACAAAGGGCACATGATACGGGCTGCTGAGGGGAGGAAACGGTGGTAGAAGTTCACCATACCAACAAATTCCTGCAGGCCTTTGACCGTGTTGGGCCGGGCAAAGTGACGGATCGCATCTACCTTGGCGGGCAGAGGTGTTGCCCTGTCTTTGGTAATCCTGTGGCCCTGAAAGTCGATGGTATTGAGACCGAACTGGCATTTGGCCGGGTTGATCGTGAGGCCGAAATCACTCAGGTGGGAGTAGAGCTGGCGGAGGTGGGACAGATGCTCCTGACGACAACTGCCGGCTATAAGGATGTCGTCCAAATAGATGAACGCAAAGTCCAGGTCGCGTCCCACCGCGTCCATTAGCCGCTGGAATGTCTGTGCGGCATTCTTCAGGCCGAACGGCATTCGGAGGAACTCCAACAGGCCGAACGGGGTGATGAGTGCTGTTTTGGGGATGTCTTCAGGGAGCTCTGGGATTTGATGGTATCCCCGGACGAGGTCTACTTTGGAAAAGATTCTTGCCCCGTGCAGGTTTGCTGCAAAGTCCTGTATGTACGGCATGGGGTAGCGGTCTGGAGTTGTAGCCTCGTTCAGTCTGCGGTAGTCGCCGCATAGTCTCCAACCCCCCCGGCTGCTTTGGGCACCATGTGCAGGGGGGAGGCCCATGGGCTGTCGGACCGCCGTACGATCCCCAATTCCTCCATCCTCTTGAACTTGTTGTCCGACAGCATGATGGAGACCAGGTGTGGGGCCGGCAACTTGGCTTCACCCAGGGAGGATGTCTGGAAAGTCTCGGTATGTACCAGTCTTTTCCCTTGCAAGTCAACCAGCAGGCTGTGAGCTCGCAAGAAGTCCGCCCCCAGGAGTGGTTGGGCCACCGCGGCCGGTGTAAAGTCCCACGTGAACCGGCTGGCGCCAAACTGCAGCTGCACTGTGTGGGTGCCATTGGTCCGTATCGTGCTGCCGTTTGCGGCCCTCAGGGTGGGTCCTGGCTTCCTGTTGCGGGTGTCGTACCCCGTCAGGGGCAAGACGCTGATTTCCGCTCCAGTGTCAACCAAGAAGCGGCGTCGCTACTGTTTGTCCCAGATGTACAAGAGGCTGTCCTGGTGGCCAGCCGCCATAGTCATTAGCTGCAGCTGGCCCTGGCCCTGGCCCTTGCAGGGCGGGCGACAACAGCGGGCTTTTGTGCCCCACCGCTGGCCTCCTCACTCCTGCCTCTGCGGCCCTCTGCCGGGCCTGGTCTGGTAATCTGACCGACGGACGCCACGCTCTCCCTCTTGGCTTTCCACAGCACGTCTGCCCGGGCCGCCACCTTCCGGGGGTCGCTGAAATCTGCGTCGGCCAGCAGCAGATGTATGTCCTCGGGCAGTGGCTCTAGGAACGCTTGCTCGAACATGAGGCAGGGCTTGTGTCCGTCAGCCAGGGACAGCATCTCGTTCATCAATGCTGACTACACACAGAGCTAGAGACGACACGCAGTCGGTAACTGCTAACTTTATTTTTTATATTGTAGCGATGTGCTACACACAGAGCTACACATAACTGCTAACTTTATTTTTTATATTGTAGCGATGTGCTACACACAGAGCTACACATAACTGCTAACTTTATTTTTTATATTGTAGCGATGTGCTACACACAGAGCTAGAGACGACACGCAGTCGGTAAGTCGTTTCGAGACTAGTTTATTCAAACTTCGCGGCGCTGGCATTTAATCCCCAGCGCCCGCCCTCCCCGGGCGGAAATGACGTCAGAGGTGCATGACCAAAGTCTCCCCCCGCGCGCTGGCTATTCCTGTGCAGAAAGTGGGTCGCCACAAGCATGCCTTATGAGAATGGGTTGAGTGAACTCGGCCTTTTCTCCTTGGAGAGAAGGAGGATGAGAGGTGACCTGATAGAGGTGTATAAAATGATGAGAGGCATTGATTGTGTGGATGGTCAGAGGCTTTTCCCCAGGGCTGAAATGGCTAGCACGAGAGGGCACAGTTTTAAGGTGCTTGGAAGTAGGTACAGAGGAGATGTCGGGGGTAAGTTTTTTTACTCAGAGAGTGGTGAGTGTGTGGAGTGGGCTGCCGGCAGCGGTGGTGGAGGCAGAAGCGATAGGGTCTTTTAAGAGACTCCTGGATGGATACATGGAGCTTAGAAAAATAGAGGGCTATGGGTAAAGCCTAGGTAATTTCTGAGGTAGGGACATGTTTGGCACAGCTTTGTGGACCGAAGGGCCTGTATTAACATAGAAACATAGAAAACCTACAGCACAATACAGGCCCTTCAGCCCTCAAAGTTGTGCCGAACATGTCCCTATTGTGCTGTATGTTTTCTGTGTTTCTATGTTTCTGGCAGTACCCAATGGGTCGGGCAGCAAATGGGAAAAGGAATCCTGAGGAGAGTTAACCCTTCAGGTTTGATGCCTTTCCGCCAGACTGATGACAGGCGACACACACAGTCAAATCCACACAAATGCCCACATACACACATAGAAAAAAATAAAGGAGAATTGGTTGATGTTGTGTACTTGGATTTTCAGAAGGCCTTTGACAAAGAGGCTGCTTAGTAAGGTGGGTACCCATGGTATTACAAGGAAGGTTCTAGCATGGATAAAGCAGTGGCTAATTGGCAGGCAGCAAAGAGTGGGAATAAAGGGAGCTTTTCCTGGCTGGCTGCCAGTGACTAGAGGAGTTGGGACTGATTATTTTTATGTTTTATGTCAATGATGGAATTGATGGCTTTGTTGAAAAGTTTGCAGACAATATGAAGATAGGTGGAGGGGCAGGTAGTGTTGAAGTAGAGAGACTACAGAAGGTCTTAACAGATTAGGAGAATAGGCAAAGAAATGGCAGATGAAATACAGTGTCAGGAAGTGTACGGTCATGCACTTTGGTATAAGAAATAAAAGGACTGAATATTTTCTAAATGGAGAGAAAAATTTAAAAAACTAAGATGCATAGGGACTTAGGTTGAGTCTGTGGTGAGGAAGGCAAATGCGATGTTAACATTCCTTTCAAGAGGACTAGAATATAAAAGCAAAGATGTAATGTTGAAACGTTATAAAGCACTGGTGGGGCCTCACATGGAGTATTGTGAGCAGGTTTGGGCCTCTTATTTTAGAAAGAATGTGCTGAAGCAGAAGAGAGTTCAAAGAAGGTTCACAAAAATGATTTCAGGATTGAATGGCTTGCCATACGAAGACTGTTTAATGGCTCTGGGCCTAATTCAGGAGAATGAGGGGAGACCTCTTTGAACCCTATCCAGTGGTGAAAGGCCTTGATAGAGTGGAGCTGGAGAGGATGTTTCCTATGGTGGGAGAGTCTAAGACCAGATGACATAGCCTCAGAATAGAGGGATGTCCTTTTAGAAAAGAGATGAGGAGAAATTTCTTTAGCCAGAGAGTGGTGTTTCGGGAGAATTATTTGTCAAAGGCAGCCGTGAAGGCCAAGTTTTTATGTCTATTTAAGACAGAGTTTGATAGATTCTTAGTTGGTCAGGGCATGAAGGGATCTGGGGAGAAGGCAGGATTCTGGGGCTGAGAGGAAAATTGGATCAGCCTTGATGAAATGTGAAGCAGTCTCAATGGGCTAAATGGCCTAATTCTGGTCTTGTATCTCATGGTCTTGTACTCACACACGGACATACACACACACACTCACTGAGACACATACAGACAGACATGCATAAGCACATACACACACTGACATACACATGGACATGCACGCACAGACACTGACATACATAGACATGCACACGTACACACACTGACATACACACATACATACAATGACTCACAAACATATTGACACACACACACACTGATGACAGGTGGATGACCTGGTACACAGACTCAGTTTCTCTCCCCACAGATGCTGCCCAAACTGCTAAGAGTTTCCAGCGTTTTTTAATTCCAGAATTCCGGTGTCTTTGGTTTTCAGCCAGTTACTGGGGTTATTGCGAAGTGCGCACGTACTGTGAGGTACGGGGACAGTGAGACACTTGAGTACAGCATCACAGATTGTATGTTCAGACATCACAGGAGAATTAATTAATTGTTACTCCAAACCCAATACATCACTAAGATGAAGAACACATTGTTAAAAAGACATCATAAGTATAAAAACATAAACTGGCTGATATACAGAGATTGATTGTATATCTATAAAGTTAAGCTAGGCACAGGAGTGTCTGGAGGGGTGGGTTAGTGGGTGGAGGTGTGGAGGGGTGGGTTAGTGAATGGAGGTGTGGAGGGGTGGGTTAGTGGGTGGAGGTGTGGTGGGGTGGGTTAGTGGGTGGAGGTGTGGAGGGGTGGGTTAGTGGGTGGAGGTGTGGTGGGGTGGGTTAGTGGGTGGAGGTGTGGAGGGTTGGGTTAGTGGTTGGGGGTGTGGAGGGGTGGGTTAGTGAGTGGAGGTGTGGAGGGGTGGGTTAGTGGGTGGAGGTGTGGTGGGGTGGGTTAGTGGGTGGAGGTGTGGAGGGGTGGGTTAGTGGTTGGGGGTGTGGAGGGGTGGGTTAGTGGTTGGGGGTGTGGAGGGGTGGGTTAGTGGTTGGGGGTGTGGAGGGGTGGGTTAGTGGGTGGAGGTATTGATCAGCTTTACTGCTTGGGGAAAGTAACTGTTTTGAGTCTGGTGGTCCTGGTGTAGCCTCCTACCTGGGGGGAGGGATACAAAGAGTCCATGAGCAGGGTGGGTGGGATCCTTCATGATATCACTGGCCCTTTTCCAGCATCCTTTTGTATGTCTGTCCTTGAGGATGTGTAGGCTGGTGCCAGTGATGCATTGGACAGTTATGACTACTCGTTGAGCCTTCCTGTCTGCCACAGTGTAGTGATGCAGCTTGTTAGGATGCTCTCTACTGCACACCTCTCGAATGCCATGAGTATAGATGTGCGTCATCCAGCTCTCTTCAGCTTCCTCGGAAAGCAGAGGCTTCAGTGAGATTTCCATGGGTTCTGGAACCGTGACAGATTGTGCGAGGAGTTTGAAGCTGCTCACCTAAGAATTATGTGTGTTGTGCAGTCTGTGTGTTGCGAATGTTGTTGTTTTGCAGCAGCGCCACAGTGCAAAGACATAAAAGTCTAAGGTTTATCCACAGACTCCCTCGCCCACCTCTGTTTGTCTCCCTTTGACCAGCCTGACCTGCTGAGTATGTCCAGCTGACCTTTTTCAATTCTGAATTAAAATGTATTGTGCCATTTTTGCACCATGTATTTTGTAATTTTTGGCTAATTTTTGTCTTTGCACTGTACAGCTGCCACCAAACATCCAATTTCTTCTCTGATTTCTGAATGAACAATGAACCCAAGTACACTACCCCATTATTTTGTTTCTCGGTCTTTGCTCTTTTTTAATTCTGGCATCCTCCCCCTTCCTTTCCACTCCCGGAGAAGGGCCTGGTCCAGAACAACTGTTCATTTCCGTAGGTGCTGTCTGACTTGCTGAGTTCTTCCAACATTTTGTGCATTTTGCTTTGTATTTCCAGCATCTGCAGAATTTATTGTTTATGAGAGTGTGTTGGGTGCCTGGAATGCACTGCCAGGGGTGGTGGTAGAGGCAGATATGATGGAGTCTCTTAAACAGGCACTTGGATTTCAGGAAATGGAAGCATATGGATATTATGTGGGCAGAAGGGATGAAATAAGTTGGGCATTTGTTTAACAATTTAGTTTGGCACACCATTGTGGACTGTACTGCTCTATGTGGACAGGACAGAGAATGTTTCCTGAGCTGAGAGGTCTGGAATTCAGGGAATACAACCTCAGAACAAATTGTCTGGCAGCATCTATTGATAAGAATAAACAGTTGACATTTCAGGTTGAGATCTGCCATCACGACTAAGATACAAATTTGAGAAGGTTCATGGTGGTCCTGATGAAGGGTCTCGTTCTGAACATTGACAGTTAATTCATTTCATAAATGCTGCCTGATCTGCTGAGCTCCTCCAACATTCTGTGTGTTTTGCTCTGGATTTCCAGCATCTGCAGAATCCCATGTTTGTGTTAATGGTGGTTTCACGGATTTGCGCTGTTCCCCAGTGCAGTGCTGCCATCTAATGGCACATCAGAACTCTGGCGGCAATTGACATCCCAGCTGGAGAAAAGTGCACAGGGATATACAGACCATGTCTAAAACCTGCTGTATTCAATGGCAACGTGACTCCCCCCACCCTCCCCTGCAACCAGAAGTACTACCTGCTCTTTCTTTACAAGCAGTCAGCCGGCAGCCGGTTATAAAGAATTCAGACCAGGTAATGTCAATGAAAATAAATCTATATTGGGCATGAACATTCCAATGTGCTTTACAAGAACTCTAGTAAAATTTGACATCAAGCCACACACAAGGAGATTTGGGGAAAATTACTATAACCTTGGTTACTTGAAGGAGGCAGAGTTAGTAGAGAGGTAGGTAGGATAAACTTACAACTTTTTAATTTTAACTGACAATGGAAGCTTTGTGAATAGATTTTCATTTTAGACAATTCCAGAATTTCGGATCCAAGCAGCTGAAGGCGGGGTGACTGCTAGTCTGAGGGAGCAGCAAAAACTAGAGTGAACGTGATTACAGAAAAATAGCACTGGGATCCTCAGGTGTGTGTGTAAGGCTTTAAGTGATAATGTAGGGAGACTTTGAATGACACTTCACAGTGAGCAGTAAAACAAGTTATCTCTCAGTCACAGCATAGTTTGTGTCTGCACAACTTAAGGACTCATCTTCCTTTCTCCCTTCCTCTTTTCTCTTTCTTTCTTTTCTTTTTATGTATTTTCACAGTTTGTTCTTTTGCACATTAGTTGTTTATCAGGGTCTGGCATTTTTCATTGATTCTATTGTATTTCTTTGTTGTGAATGCCTATAAGAAAATCAATCTCCGGGTTTCATATGGTGACGTATACGTACTTTGTTAGGAAATTTCTTTGACCATTCCCCATTATTAAAACATTTGTTTCCTGACAGTAAATGTGCCAGCTTCATCAATTCCCTCACCTGCACGAACAGCATCGCCCACTCAAAGGCAGATTGCTGCAGTCCAGTTATACGTACATACGTATGCCAGGACCGCTGTCATCAGCAAAACAAGGCTTTCTGCACCTTGTGCTTCAATCCCAAGGAATGTCAGCTCACCACCTTTCCTTGTGCTTGGGTTTAGCCATTTCCTTATCTCTCGAGCTGGCAGACAACTGAAATGTCCTTTGTTCTATACAGTTTAGATAACCTGATTTCTGAGGGAATTCCCACTAAAGACAAGCTTTCCACTGAACAAGGGCAGCAGACATTGTGAATGGTGGGGCCATTGTAGTCTAGAAAGATCCAGAAGTACAGTCTCTAGTTCCCAGAAAGGTGACACAGACAAGGTGCTGAAGAAAGCAAATGGCATGCGGTTAGGAGTCTTAGGTACTGGAATTGGGACAGCATGTTACAATATATTAGAGAGTATTGTGGTCACAACATTACAGGATGTGTTTCAGTTAGAGAAGGTACAGAAAAGATTATGAAGGATATGATGGGACTGGAGGACTTATAAGGAGAGACTGGATAGGCTGGGACTGTTTCCCCTGGGATGAAAGAGGCCTTAGTGAAGAACTTTATAAAATCATGAGCGATACAGATAAAGAGAAATAATTAATCTTTTTCGCAGGATTGTGGATTCTAACATTAGAGGGCGTGGGCTTAAGATGAGAGGTGAAAGATTTAAAGGAATTGAGGTTTTCCACACAGTAGGTGGTGGGTAGATTGAACAAGTTGCCAGAGGAAGTGGTCAAGGCAGATACATTTATAATGGTTAAAAGGCATTTAGACAGCTAAATGGCTAGGAAAGGATTAGAGGGATATTGGCCCAACACAAGCTAATGCAACTCCCTAGTGTTGTATAACTCTTGTCTACCTGATACACTCGCTGGCCACTTTATTAGGTACACCTATACATTAATGCGAATGTACCATGGAGGAATTCTGACTGGCTGTATCACTGTCTGGTATGGCGGGGGTTGGGGGGGAGCATTACTTCTTAAAATTTTTCTTGTTACACTTATTTTAACTTCACAATTCAGTAGACATATATATGTACTTACAGTAATTCATGTTTTTTCTCTACATTTATCATGTATTGCTTTGTACTGATGGCACAAAGTTTACACATTTCACGACATATGCCTGTGAACCTGATTCTGATATCTAATTGTGTGGCAGCAACTCAATGTATAAAAGCATGCAGACTTGGTTAAGAGGTTCAGACCAAACACCAGAATGGGGAGGAAATGTGATCTAAGTGACTTTGGTACCAGTGAGGTGGTTTGAGTATCTCAGAAACTGCTGATCTCCTGGGAGTTTCACACACAACAGTCTCTAGAGCTTACAGAGAGTGGTGCAAAAAACAAAAAGCATCCAATGAACAGCAGTTCTGCGGGTGGAAAGCTTTGTTAATGAAAGAGGTCAGAGGAGAATGGTCAGACTGGTTCAAGCTGACAGGGAGACGACAGTAACTCAAATAACCACTCGTTACAACAGTGATGTGCAGAAGAGCATTGCAGAATGCACAACACAGTGAACCTTGAAGTGGAAGGACTACAGCAGCGGCAGACCAAATAAAGTGGACACTATGTGTACAGTGTATCTGATGGTGTACACAACCCGTAAATCCAAACCCCCAAAAATGCATTGTTGCTTAGGAATATTCATTCTTATTTTATCTTCAGGATCTTTAATATTTTTCATGTCTTGCACTATGTTCTGGTTTTAATATTGACAAACTTTCAGGCTTTGCTTTGTCTACTCTCTCTCCTGAGATCCCTTCATATTCCTGGAGACTAAAATCACAGCTACTCACTTGCCAGAGTAACAGCATGGACATAGGCCCCTTTGGCCCAACCAGTTGATGCAGACCACGTGCCCATTCAGCTAGTCCCAATTTCCTCAGTTCAGCTCATATCCCTCTGAGCCCCGCTCCTCCATGTACTTATCCAACAGCTTCTTGAAAACTATTGTATTCACTTCATCTAGCAGCTTATCGGTGAGAAAGTCTCCCACAAAATCCCTTTTAAACCTTTCCTCTCTCATTCCAAACCTAATTTTATTTTTATTTAGAGATACAACACAGAACAGACCCTTCTGGCCCACTACATTGCGCCACCCAGCAACCTACCAATTTAACTCCAGCCTTGTCAGTGGACAATTTACAATTAACCTACTAACTGGTACACCTTTGGACTGTGGAAGAAACCCATGCACTCATGGCCTAATTCAGCTCTTATAGCTTATGGTCTTATGAGAAGGATGTACAAGCTCCTCACAGATGGTGCCACAATGGAACTCCGAACTCCGACATTCTTAGCAGTAACCACTACACCACCATGGCACCCTATCCTTGGGAAAAGACCTTATCCTTGCCTCTCATAGTTTTAGACACTTCTGTAAGTTTACCAATCATTCTCCTACATTCCAAGGAATAAAGACCCAGCCTGGTGAACCTCTACCCCCCTAACTCAGGTCCTCTAGTCCTGGCAACATCCTTGTAAATCTTCTCTGCACTCTTTCCAGTTTAACCACATCTTTCCTATCAGAGAGACCAAAACCATACACGAAACTCCAAGTGCAGCCTCACCAATGACTTGTCCAACTGCAACATAATGACCCAGCTCCCGTACTCGGTGCCCGGACCAATGAAGGCTTGTCTGCCCGCCCCAGTGGTGCCTTCATCATAGCCAGTCATTTAAATCAAGCCAACTTTAAGACAGTATTCCCTAAATTTTGCTGGAATGTGAAATACCCCACAGGGCAACAACACACTGAACCAGGTTTACACCAATGTTGTGGGCGCATACAGGAATCTCCTGTGCCCTCACCTGGAACTTCTGACCACCCCAGCCTACAGACCAGTGATAAGGAAGGCAAAGACAGTATGGCCTGAGGGAGCTGTATCACGGCTTTGAGTGCACAGACTTGAAGCTGTCTGCACGCCAAACAATGCATGATTTGGGATTGACTTACA
This sequence comes from Hemitrygon akajei, assembly GCF_048418815.1. Lineage (NCBI taxonomy): Eukaryota > Metazoa > Chordata > Chondrichthyes > Myliobatiformes > Dasyatidae > Hemitrygon > Hemitrygon akajei. The sequence continues at coordinate 3,217,497 of NC_133134.1, forward strand.
GCAGAGGTTCCCAAACTGTTTCATGCCAATGAGCTTTACCATTATAACCAAGGGGTCCACTATATCAAATACTGTCACCAGCAATAAACACATCCACCTATTCCCGAATCAGAAGCCTGGGATAAACAATGAAATCTGGAACCTGTTGCTTTCAGATCCAGTGACACTGCAGCATACAGCAAAGACAGGTCAAATCTTAAAGAGGCATTATAACTGGCAAGTACAGATAGAGACACTTCAATAACACCACCAACCCCCACGCATCGTCCACCACCGACTATAAAGGAAACATCTCCTGCCCTGCAAGGAGCGACGACACACTAACTAAGGAGCTAACTTCTTTGCTCAGTTTGACAGCGACAATGAACCAGTGATGAAAGCCTTGATGCCACAGCAGAACAGAGTGCTGACACTGAGAACACAAGGGGTGAGACATGTTCTACACACAAAGCAGCTGAACCGGACGGTGTACCTAGGTGAGTCCTCAGGGACAGTGTGATCAGCAGCTGAACCGGACGGTGTACCTAGGTGAGTCCTCAGGGACAGTGCTGATCAGCAGCTGAACCGGACGGTGTACCTAGGTGAGTCCTCAGGGACAGTGCTGATCAGCAGCTGAACCGGACGGTGTACCTAGGTGAGTCCTCAGGGACAGTGCGATCAGCAGCTGAACCGGACGGTGTACCTAGGTGAGTCCTCAGGGACAGTGCGATCAGCAGCTGAACCGGACGGTGTACCTAGGTGAGTCCTCAGGGACAGTGCGATCAGCAGCTGAACCGGACGGTGTACCTAGGTGAGTCCTCAGGGACAGTGCGATCAGCAGCTGAACCGGACGGTGTACCTAGGTGAGTCCTCAGGGACAGTGTGATCAGCAGCTGAACCGGACGGTGTACCTAGGTGAGTCCTCAGGGACAGTGTGATCAGCAGCTGAACCGGACGGTGTACCTAGGTGAATCCTCAGGGACAGTGTGATCAGCAGCTGAACCGGACGGTGTACCTAGGTGAGTCCTCAGGGACAGTGCGATCAGCAGCTGAACCGGACGGTGTACCTAGGTGAGTCCTCAGGGACAGTGCGATCAGCAGCTGAACCGGACGGTGTACCTAGGTGAGTCCTCAGGGACAGTGCGATCAGCAGCTGAACCGGACGGTGTACCTAGGTGAGTCCTCAGGGACAGTGCGATCAGCAGCTGAACCGGACGGTGTACCTAGGTGAGTCCTCAGGGACAGTGCGATCAGCAGCTGAACCGGACGGTGTACCTAGGTGAGTCCTCAGGGACAGTGCGATCAGCAGCTGAACCGGACGGTGTACCTAGGTGAGTCCTCAGGGACAGTGCGATCAGCAGCTGAACCGGACGGTGTACCTAGGTGAGTCCTCAGGGACAGTGCGATCAGCAGCTGAACCGGACGGTGTACCTAGGTGAGTCCTCAGGGACAGTGCGATCAGCAGCTGAACCGGACGGTGTACCTAGGTGAGTCCTCAGGGACAGTGTGATCAGCAGCTGAACTGGACGGTGTACCTAGGTGAGTCCTCAGGGACAGTGCGATCAGCAGCTGAACCGGACGGTGTACCTAGGTGAGTCCTCAGGGACAGTGCGATCAGCAGCTGAACCGGACGGTGTACCTAGGTGAGTCCTCAGGGACAGTGCGATCAGCAGCTGAACCGGACGGTGTACCTAGGTGAGTCCTCAGGGACAGTGTGATCAGCAGCTGAACCGGACGGTGTACCTAGGTGAGTCCTCAGGGACAGTGTGATCAGCAGCTGCCCCTGCGTACTCAAAGCCTCAATGACTACAGACCAGCTGCACTCACACCCTTGACCACCAAGTGCCTGGAGAGTCTGGTTATGTTCCACATTAGGAATGCCATCCCTGTTACTCTGGACCAGAGTCAAGTTTGCCTATCAGGCAACCAGATCAACTGAGGACATCATCTCCATCATGCTCCACATCGTACTGGAACACCTGGAGCATAAGGACACCTATGCCAGAATGCTTCTTATTGACTACAGTTCTGCCTTCAACACCATACTCCCCAACAAGTTGACCATCCATCTACACAATCTGGGAGACAATACATCAATTTGCAACTGGATTCTGAACTTCCTCACCAGTCGCACAAAGACAGTCAGACTAAGCAAGTACACATCAGCCTCCCTGAGCCTGAACACTGGTCACTGCAGAGATGTTCACTGAGCCCTTTATACCCTTTTTACCCACGTCTGTGCCCCTGCCTCAGTCACCAACTCCATCAAGTATGCAAATGACACCAGTTATTGCATTAATTACAAATAACAATGAAACAGCATATAGAGGAGGCGCAGAAACTGTTCAAATGGCAGAATAGCCATAACCTTTCACACAGCATCAAAAGAAACCGAACAAAATGATTACTGACTTCAGGAAATCAAGGTGGTAAGAACAAGCCCCATTGTTCCTAAACAGTGAAGCAGTGGAAAGGGTTTCCAGCTTTAAGTTCTTGGGAGTGAACATCAGGCAGAGCTCTCTTGGACCAACCACACATCCTTGATAGTAGGGAAGTCTCAGCAACACCTACACTATCTTAGAAATCGAAAGAGAGCAAAGCTGCCCCAAAAACTGCTGGTAAACATTTACTGATGTGCCATTGAGAGCATGCTCACCAACTGCAACAAAATTGACCAGAAAGCACTTCAGTGAGTGATCACGACTACACAGAACATCATTGGGACATGAGTACCAGATATGGAAACCATCTACGAGTCACGCTATGCATGGCAGGCTCGCAGCATTGTGACCCCAGTAATCACCTGTTCAATCTGCTACCGGAGATACAGAAACCTCTCTGTATGGACATCCAGACTGAAAAACAGCTTTATCCCCAGGACTGTCCTGCAACTGAACAATGCTTCCCTCACCCCCAACACCCACCCATAGACTGTAGGTACCATGAACTATTTCCAAGTGCAATATTTGGGTTTAAATGGGGCAGCTACCTTCCTTTGCTTTCAGAGCTCTTTGTTCTTATTAAATTTCAGCTTTAATTCTTGCTGCTGTTTTATATTTGATAATAGTATTTTATATCATGGGCATGTATAATGTTTGAATGGGGCAGCTACTGTTTCTTTTAATTTTAGAGATGTTTGTTTTTAATTCAGTTGTAAATTAGGTGACATTCTAAATAACTCAGACATTATTTTAAATTTACTCATTGTTATTTTAGTGATTGAATGGCCAGTCTGTTGTTTTGCCTGAGTGGAGTAGCTCTGCAATCTCATGGTCCTCAGCAGTGACAATAAAGCTCTAACTGACTAACTGCTTTTTCATCATTCTGTCTACCTGTAACGCTACTTTCAGTGAACTATGCATGTGTATCCCCCTCTTATGCCTGTTTTTGTTTCCCGCTGGCAGTCTGCTCACCTTCCAATGACTTTGCATAATGATTTCTCTGATCGTTAATGTGCAATATGAAACCTGCTTAGATTTTACATCTCTCTATAACTACAACAGATTAGCTGGTTGTGTCCACATCTTATTGAATCAACACATCTGCTGTAAACTAGCACTGTTTTTAAATTGGCAAAGACAGGAATCTTTTAAAATCATTTAAAAGATTTTCCATGAATATGCGCTAAACAAAATAATCCCCAAAAACACGGTGGCCACTTTATTTTCTAACCCGTTCGTGGTCACTGTTGTAACATGTGGCTATGAATTACTGTCGCCTTCCTGTCAGCTTGAACCAGTCTGGCCATTTGCCTCTGATTCAAAGTTCAAAGTACATGTGTCACAATGCTGAGAATCATTTTCTTGTGGGCATTCACAGTAAATACAAGAAACAAATACAGTCAATGAAAGACTGCACCCAACAGATTGGACAAATAACCAGTGTGTGTGAAAGACAACAAACTGTGTAAGTACAAAAAGAAAGAAAAAAATAGGTCAATAAATATCAAGATGAAGAGTCCTTGAAAGTGAGTCAACAGATTGTGGGCACAGCTCAGTATCGGGGTGAGTGAAGTCCAAGAGTCTGATGGTTGGGGGTTAATAACTGTTCCTGAACCTGGTGCTGTGGGACCTGAGGCTCCTGTACCTCCTTCCTGATGGTAGCAGCGAGAAGAGAGCATGGCCCGGATGGTGGGGGGTCCCTGGTGATAGATGCTCCGTGTAGATGTGCTCAATGGTGGGGCTTTAAGCCAAACACAAGAATCAGGATGCATACAGTCAGACTTTTACATTTAAAATTACTCCTTTTAATAAAGATGTTGATGACAAACTTAAGACTGCTGTTAAAGCTCAGACACTGATAACATCACAAGATCTGGTGTCAAGATCATGCTAATGACAGAGGATTATAAAAATATTTGACTTTTCACAGTGCCAACAAACCCTACCAAGGTATTTGCCTGCACAGCCAAGCAATACCATCAAGCTCAGCCAAGCACGTTTACAGATCTCAAACTGTGCAGTGGCTATGAATATTAATATTAACACTCTTCAATTTGAAATTAAACAAAATTCCACAACAAATTTTCAGAAAAAGGACCTTAGGCTGAGGATTGTGGGATAACCTTCAAGTAGTTTCCAGACTACCCTAAAATGAAACACGTTCATTTTATCAAACACTTTTAATCTGCATAACCTCACTGTCAACGGTAATGATATCCACAGCAGAAAAGTGACCCAGATCCAGCAGCAGTGTGAAGTTCGATAACCCCATCAGACAGCAGCTCCTGTCCAATCACATCCCACAAGTAGAAGCAGCAACAAGACGAAAGCCACCATGTCACCTAAGGGACAAACAGACTGGTGATTAGTATTACTTGAACAGGAGGAGTGTATTCCTGCCACTGAAATCAAACATAACAACATGCAGCTTACCACAGCCTCTCATCAAAACACACCTTACACAATCAGGAAAGCTCGGCTACACTTCTCCTTTCTGAGGAGTGTTTGATAATACTCACATTACTCTACAGATGTGCAGTAGAGAGCATCCTAACAAGGAGCATCGCAGGTACGGAAACTGCACTGCAGCAGACAGGAAGGCTCTACAATGGATAGTCAAAACTGCCCAACGCATCACCTGCACCAGCCTACCCATCATCAAGGACATGTGTACAGAAAGATGCCAGAAAACCAACATAAAAGATTCCCCCCCCCCCCAACCCTGCTCATGGACTGTTTGTCCCACTCCCACCAGGAGTCTGGTATGTACCATCCACACCAGGACCACCAGACTCAAAAATAGTTACCTTCCCTAACCAGTGAGGCTGATCAACACCTCCAGCCACTAACCCACCCCTCCATATCCAACCACCACTACTTCATAATTTCCTGTCAGACACCTTATGTACAGACACTCCTGTGCTCAGAGTCACTTTATCGACATACATTTATATTTATTGTTTTTTCATTATTGTGTTCTTGATCTTGCTGTTGTTTGTGCTGGATTGGATCATTCTCCTTTGCATGCAAATACTGGAAATGACATTAAACAATGTTGAATCTTGAAAGGAGAAAGTCGACTGAGTTTTTCATGGTTGTTCTATGGCCTTTGACTCAACACCGTGTACAACTTAAGGTGACCTAGCTGACAAGACTGAGTGGTCCTGTCGGTGACTGTGAGCATGATCTGACACAACTGTGTGGTCCTGTCGGTGACTGAGAGCGTGATCTGACACAACTGTGTGGCCCTGTCAGTGACTGTGAGCATGATCTGACACAACTGCGTGGCCCTGTCGGTGACTGAGAGCGTGATCTGACACAACTGCGTGGCCCTGTCGGTGACTGAGCTGACACAACTGCGTGGTCCTGTCGGTAACTGTGAGCGTGATCTGACACAACTGCGTGGCCCTGTCGGTGACTGTGAGCGTGATCTGACACAACTGTGTGGCCCTGTCGGTGACTGTGACCGTCATCTGACACAACTGCGTGGCCCTGTTTGTGACCGTGATCTGACACAACTGCGTGGCCCTGTCGGTGACTGTGAGCGTGATCTGACACAACTGCGTGGCCCTGTCGGTGACTGAGAGCGTGATCTGACAACTGCGTGGCCCTGTCGGTGACTGAGAGCGTGATCTGACACAACTGCGTGGCCCTGTCAGTGATTGTGAGCGTGATCTGACACAACTGCGTGGCCCTGTCGGTGACTGTGATCTGACACAACTGCGTGGCCCCATCAGTGACTGTGAGCGTGATCTGACACAACTGCGTGGCCCTGTCGGTGACTGAGCTGACACAACTGCGTGGCCCCGTCAGTGACTGTGAGTGTGATCTGACACAACTGCGTGGCCCTGTCGGTGACTGTGAGTGTGATCTGACACAACTGCGTGGCCCTGTCGGTGACTGTGAGCGTGATCTGACACAACTGCGTGGTCCTGTTGGTGACCGTGATCTGACACAACGGCATGGCCCCGTCGGTGACTGTGAGTGTGATCTGACACAACTGCGTGGCCCCGTCGGTGACTGTGAGCGTGATCTGACACAACTGCGTGGCCCTGTCGGTGACTGTGAGTGTGATCTGACACAACTGCGTGGCCCCGTCGGTGACTGTGACCGTGATCTGACACAATGGCGTAGCCCCGTCGGTGACTGTGAGTGTGATCTGACACAACTGCGTGGCCCCGTCGGTGACTGTGACCGTGATCTGACACAACTGCGTGGCCCTGTCGGTGACTGTGAGCGTGATCTGACACAACTGCGTGGCCCTGTCGGTGACTGTGAGTGTGATCTGACACAACTGCGTGGCCCTGTCGGTGACTGTGACCGTGATCAGACACAACGGCGTGGCCCTGTTGGTGACCGTGATCTGACACAACTGTGTGGCCCTGTTGGTGACCGTGATCTGATACAACTGCGTGGCCCTGTCGGTGACTGTGTGCGTGATCTGACACAACTGCGTGGCCCTGTTGGTGACCGTGATCTGACACAACTGCGTGGCCCTTTCAGTGACCGAGATCTGACACAACTGCGTGGCCCTTTCAGTGACCGTGATCTGACACAACTGCGTAGCCCTGTCGGTGACTGTGAGCGTGATCTGACACAACTGCGTGGCCCTGTCGGTGACCGTGATCTGACACAACTGCGTAGCCCTGTCGGTGACTGTGAGTGTGATCGGACACAACTGTGTGGCCCTGTTGGTGACCGTGATCTGATACAACTGCGTGGCCCTGTCGGTGACTGTGTGCGTGATCTGACACAACTGCGTGGCCCTGTTGGTGACCGTGATCTGACACAACTGCGTGGCCCTGTTGGTGACTGAGCTGACACAACTATGTGGCCCTGTCAGTGAGCGTGATCTGACACAACTGCGTGGCCCTGTTGGTGACCGTGATCTGATACAACTGCGTGGCCCTGTCGGTGACTGTGTGCGTGATCTGACACAACTGCGTGGCCCTGTTGGTGACCGTGATCTGACACAACTGCGTGGCCCTTTCAGTGACCGTGATCTGACACAACTGCGTGGCCCTTTCAGTGACCGTGATCTGACACAACTGCGTAGCCCTGTCGGTGACTGTGAGCGTGATCTGACACAACTGCGTGGCCCTGTCGGTGACCGTGATCTGACACAACTGCGTAGCCCTGTCGGTGACTGTGAGCGTGATCTGACACAACTGCGTGGCCCTGTCGGTGACTGTGAGCGTGATCTGACACAACTGCGTGGCCCTGTTGGTGACTGAGCTGACACAACTATATGGCCCTGTCAGTGAGCGTGATCTGACACAACTGTGTGGCCCTGTCGGTGACTGTGAGCGTGATCTGACACAACCGTGTGGCCCTGTCGGTGACTGTGACCGTGATGTGACACAACTGTGTGGCCCTTATGTGACCGTGATCTGACACAACTGCGTAGCCCTGTCGGTGACTGTGAGCGTGATCTGACACAACTGTGTGGCCCTGTCGGTGACTGTGACCGTGATCTGACACAACTGCGTGGCCCTGTTTGTGACCGTGATCTGACACAACTGCGTGGCCCTGTCGGTGACTGTGAGCGTGATCTGACACAACTGCGTGGCCCTGTCGGAGACTGAGAGCGTGATCTGACAACTGCGTGGCCCTGTCGGTGACTGAGAGCGTGATCTGACACAACTGCGTGGCCCTGTCGAGACTGAGAGCATGATCTGACACAACTGCGTGGCCCTGTCGGTGACTGAGAGCATGATCTGACACAACTGCGTGGCCCTGTCGGTGACTGAGCTGACACAACTGCGTGGTCCTGTCGGTGACTGTGAGCGTGATCTGACACAACTGCGTGGTCCTGGCGGTGACTGTGAGCGTGATCTGACACAACTGCGTGGCCCTGTCGGTGACCGTGATCTGACACAACTGCGTGGCCCCGTCAGTGACTGAGTGTGATCTGACACAACTGCGTGGCCCTGTCAGTGATTGTGAGCGTGATCTGACACAACTGCGTGGCCCTGTCGGTGACTGTGATCTGACACAACTGCGTGGCCCCGTCAGTGACTGTGAGCGTGATCTGACACAACTGCGTGGCCCTGTCGGTGACTGAGCTGACACAACTGCGTGGCCCCGTCAGTGACTGTGAGTGTGATCTGACACAACTGCGTGGCCCTGTCGGTGACTGTGAGTGTGATCTGACACAACTGCGTGGCCCTGTCGGTGACTGTGAGTGTGATCTGACACAACTGCGTGGCCCTGTCGGTGACTGTGAGTGTGATCTGACACAACTGCGTGGCCCTGTCGGTGACTGTGAGCGTGATCTGACACAACTGCGTGGTCCTGTTGGTGACCGTGATCTGACACAACGGCATGGCCCCGTCGGTGACTGTGAGTGTGATCTGACACAACTGCGTGGCCCCGTCGGTGACTGTGAGCGTGATCTGACACAACTGCGTGGCCCTGTCGGTGACTGTGAGTGTGATCTGACACAACTGCGTGGCCCCGTCGGTGACTGTGACCGTGATCTGACACAATGGCGTAGCCCCGTCGGTGACTGTGAGTGTGATCTGACACAACTGCGTGGCCCCGTCGGTGACTGTGACCGTGATCTGACACAACTGCGTGGCCCCGTCAGTGACTGAGCTGACACAACTGCGTGGCCCTGTCGGTGACCGTGATCTGTCACAACTGCGTGGCCCTTTCAGTAAGCGTGATCTGACACAACTGTGTGGCCCTGTCGGTGACTGTGAGCATGATCTGACACAACTGCGTGGCCCTGTTGGTGACTGTGACCGTGATCTGACACAACTGCGTGGCCCTGTCGGTTGACGTGATCTGACACAACTGCGTGGCCCTTTCAGTGAGCGTGATCTGACACAACTGTGTGGCCCTGTCGGTGACTGTGAGCATGATCTGACACAACTGCGTGGCCCAGTCGGTGACTGTGACCGTGATCTGACACAACTGCGTGGCCCTGTCGGTGACTGTGACCATGATCTGACACAACTGCGTGGCCCTGTCGGTGACTGTGACCATGATCTGACACAACTGCGTGGCCCTGTCGGTGACTGTGCGCGTGATCTGACACAACTGCGTGGCCCTGTCGGTGACTGTGTGCGTGATCTGACACAACTGCGTGGCCCTGTCGGTGACTGTGAGCGTGATCTGACACAACTGCGTGGCCCTTTCAGTGACCGTGATCTGACACAACTGCGTAGCCCTGTCGGTGACTGTGAGCGTGATCTGACACAACTGCGTGGCCCTGTCGGTGACCGTGATCTGACACAACTGCGTGGCCCTGTCGGTGACTGTGAGCGTGATCTGACACAACTGCGTGGCCCTGTTGGTGACTGAGCTGACACAACTATGTGGCCCTGTCAGTGAGCGTGATCTGACACAACTGCGTGGCCCTGTCGGTGACTGTGAGCGTCATCTGACACAACTGCGTGGCCCTGTTGGTGACTGAGCTGACACATCTATGTGGCCCTGTCAGTGAGTGTGATCTGACACAACTGCGTAGCCCTGTCGGTGACTGTGAGCGTGATCTGACACAACTGCGTGGCCCTGTCGGTGACCGTGATCTGACACAACTGCGTGGCCCTGTTGGTGACTGAGCTGACACAACTGTGTGGCCCTGTCAGTGAGTGTGATCTGACACAACTGTGTGGCCCTTTCAGTGACCGTGATCTGACACAACTGCGTAGCCCTGTCGGTGACTTTGAGCGTGATCTGACACAACTGCGTGGCCCTGTCGGTGACCGTGATCTGACACAACTGCGTGGCCCTGTCGGTGACTGTGAGCATGATCTGACACAACTGCGTGGCCCTGTTGGTGACTGAGCTGACACAACTGTGTGGCCCTGTCAGTGAGCGTGATCTGACACAACTGTGTGGCCCTGTCGGTGACTGTGACCGTGATGTGACACAACTGTGTGGCCCTTTCGGTGACCGTGAGCGTGATCTGACGCAACTGCGTGGCCCTGTCGGTGACCATGAGCGTGATCTGACACAACTGCGTGGCCCTGTTGGTGACCGTGATCTGACACAACTGCGTGGCCCTGTCGGTGACTGTGTGCATGATCTGACACAACTACGTGGCCCTGTCGGTGACTGTGAGCGTGATCTGACACAACTGCGTGGCCCTTTCAGTGAGCGTGATCTGACACAACTGTGTGGCCCTTTCGGTGACCATGAGCATGATCTGACACAAATACGTGGCCCTGTCGGTGACCGTGATCTGACACAACTGCGTGGCCCTTTCAGTGAGCGTGATCTGACACAACTGTGTGGCCCTTTTGCTGACCATGAGCATGATCTGACACAACTACGTGGCCCTGTTGGTGACTGAGCTGACACAACTATGTGGCCCTGTCAGTGAGCGTGATCTGACACAACTGCGTGGCCCTGTTGGTGACCGTGATCTGACACAACTGTGCGGCCCTGTCGGTGACTGTGAGTGTGATCGGACACAACTGTGTGGCCCTGTTGGTGACCGTGATCTGATACAACTGCGTGGCCCTGTCGGTGACTGTGTGCGTGATCTGACACAACTGCGTGGCCCTGTTGGTGACCGTGATCTGACACAACTGCGTGGCCCTTTCAGTGACCGTGATCTGACACAACTGCGTGGCCCTTTCAGTGACCGTGATCTGACACAACTGCGTAGCCCTGTCGGTGACTGTGAGCGTGATCTGACACAACTGCGTGGCCCTGTCGGTGACCGTGATCTGACACAACTGCGTAGCCCTGTCGGTGACTGTGAGCGTGATCTGACACAACTGCGTGGCCCTTTCAGTGAGCGTGATCTGACACAACTGTGTGGCCCTTTCGGTGACCATGAGCATGATCTGACACAACTGCGTGGCCCTGTTGGTGACTGAGCTGACACAACTGTGTGGCCCTGTTGGTGACTGAGCTGACACAACTGTGTGGCCCTGTCAGTGAGCGTGATCTGACACAACTGTGTGGCCCTGTTGGTGACTGTGACCGTGATGTGACACAACTGTGTGGCCCTTTCGGTGACCGTGAGCATGATCTGACACAACTGCGTGGCCCTGTCGGTGACCGTGAGCGTGATCTGACACAACTGCGTGGCCCTGTCGGTGACTGTGACCGTGATCTGACACAACTGCGTGGCCCTGTCGGTGACCGTGAGCGTGATCTGACACCACTGCGTGGCCCTGTCGGTGACCGTGAGCGTGATCTGACACAACTGCGTGGCCCTGTTGGTGACTGAGCTGACACAACTGTGTGGGCCTCCATGTGGGTCACATTTCACATCGTTCCATCTTTTATGAGCGAAATATCTTTTTTATTGAAAGCGTACTGTTAGTTATTGCCTCTTTGTTAACCAATAAATCACCTCATTGTAAATCCGAATGGACATGGAGTGAATGTTTTTTGTAGTGGGTGAGTTTGGGAATGTGGGAGCACAGCCTGGCAACAGAAGGACATCCCACTAGAACAGAAATGAGGAAGGTGATGAATCTGTGGAATTCATTGCTACAGACAGCTGTGGAGGCCATCACTGGAAATACTTAAAGCAGAGTTTGATAGTTCTGATTAGTTAGGACATCAAAGGTTACTGGGAGTAGGCAGGTTAACGAGATTGAGAGAGATAATAAATCAGCAATGATAGAATGTTCCATCAGTGTAAGTTCTATGAAGAGAAGGAAAGTTAAAATCTTATAAATCTCATTTTCAGTTTGTTATCTGGGACCGATGTTAAAACCACTTTCTGCTGATAGACCAGAACATACAGGCTTGATCAAATCTCTACTGGATCTCTTAACTTTGCCACTGCCAATAGGAATAAAGAATACAATAAATAAATAAGATTGAAAGATCAGAGAAAATTTACAAGGATGTCACCAGGACTTGAGCACCCGAGTTACGGGGAAAGGTTCAATAGGCTAGGACTTTATTCCCTGGAATGTAGGAAAGGAAGGGAGATTTGATAGAGGTATATGTACAATATTATCAGGCATACAGAATCAGGTTTAATATCACTGGCATAGGTTGTGAAATTTGTTATCTTTGCAGTGTAATGCAATACACAATATAGGAAAAAACTGAATTATAGTGATACTGTATGTATATTAGTTAAATAAGTAGTGCAAAAACAAAAATGTAGTGAGGTAGTGTTCACGGGTTCAATGTCCATTTACGAATCGGATGACAGAGGGGAAGAAGCTGTTTCTGAATCACTGACTGTGTGCCTTCAGGCTTCTGTACCTCCTACCTGAAGGATGCCACCTTTTTGAGGCACCGCTCCTTGAAAATGTCTTTTATGGAGGCTGGTATCCATGATGGAACTGACTAATTTTACAACTCTCTGCAGATTACTTCAATCCTTTGCAGTAGCGCCCCCACCCCTCCATACCAGATAGTGATACAGCCAGTTAAAATGCTCTTTATGGTACATATATCTGTAGAAATTTGAGTGATTTTGGTGACATACCAAATCTCTTTAAACTCCTCATGAAATATAGCCACTGTCATGTCTTCTTTATAGCTGTATTGATATGTTGGGACCAGGTTAGGTGCTCAGAGATATTAACACCCAGGAACTTGAAATTGCTCACTCTCTCCACAAGGATTTGTTTATGTTCCCTGCCTTACCCTTCTTGAAGTCCACAATCAGCTCTTTGGTCTTACTGATGCTGAGTGCTGGTATATCTTGCTCCTGTATACCTTTATTGTTCACCATCTGAGATTCTGCCAACAACGGTGTATCATCAGCAAACTTACAGATGGCATTTGAGCTATGCCTAGCCATACAGTCATGGGTGTAGAGAAAGTAAAACAGTGGGCTAAGCACACATCCCTGAGGTGCACCAGTGTTGATTGTTAGCAATGTGGAGATGTTATTTCCAATCTGCACAGGTCTTGGGTCTTCCATTTGGGAAGCTGAGGATCCAGATGCAGAGGAGGTACAAGGGCCCAGGATCTGTAACTTTTTCATCAAGTCTGTAGGAATGGTGGTGTTCAACACTGAACTGTAGTCAATAAACAGCATCCTGATGTAGGTGTTCGTACTGTCCAGGTGACCCAAGGCCCTGTGGACAGCCAATTATATCACATCTGAGGTAGACCTGTTGTGGCTATAGAAAAATTGAAGTGGATCCAAGTCCTTACTGAGGCTGGAGATGATTCTAGCCCCAACTAACCTCTCAAAGCACTTCACAGTAGACGTGCTACTGGACAATAGGCATTAAGAGCTTCTTCTTGGGCACTGGTATAATTGTTGACCTTTTGAAGCAGGTGGGAACTTCCAATTGTAGCAATGAGAGATTGAAAGTGTCTTTGAACACCAAGTTTTCACAGCCTTTCCAGGTACTCTATCAGGGCCTGCCATCATCTTGTGAGGGTTCACCCTCCTGAAAGACAGCCAGCTGTTGGCCTCAGAGACAGATATCACAGGGTCACCAGGTGCTGCAGGGATCCTCAGCTGTAGTTTTATTCTCCCTTTCAAAGTGTGCATAAAAGGTGTTGAGCTATTCTGGGAGTGAAGCATCAGAGCTATTCATTATGTTGAAGTACATGAAATACAAGCAGACTTTTTCCATTGAGGTTGGGTGAGACTAGAATAGAGGTCATGGGTTAAGGGTGAACCTACTTCACTCAGACAGTGGTGAGAGTATGGAACAAGCTGCCGGTGGAAGTGGTGGATGCAGATTCCATTGCAACACTTACAAGTTTGGATAAACACATAGATGGAAGGTATTTGCAGGCCCATGGGACAAGGCAGAATTAGTTTGGCATGGACGGGCTGAAAGGCTGGTTTCTGTGCTGTAGCGCTCAATGACTCAATGAACCAGAGGCTGAGGGAACGGGAAAGAGCCTTGCTGAACTTCCTACAGAGCCTTTATCATCATTTTGTGACTGTTGTTTGGATGAGCCATGGATTAATGGTAAAACCTTCATCCCAGTCATAACGGTGTGGGTTCAGACGCATTTCAGGGACTGGAATGCCCTAACAAATTGGTTCAATACTGAGGGACGGAGGTGGTGCTCTCATTTTGGTGGAGGGATAAACTGAAGTACTGTCTGCTCTCTTTAAACCCAAATCATTGATCTGTGGGATCTTGCTGCACACAATCAGCTGCTACATTTTTCTACAAGAGTGACACAACTTAAAAAATACATTTCAAAGTCATGACGATATGACCTAGATTATCTTTCATTCACAGTATGAAAGGCCATCTAGACTACTAAATCTTTACCAAATTTCAGGACAATCCTGTTGCCCCACTATTTGCCTCTAAAGGTTTAACCCATTCTCTCTCACACTTCCATCACCTTCCCAATGATTCTCCTACCACCCAACTACACCAGCAGCCAAATAACTTAACAATCATCACCTCTATGGGATGTGGGGACACTAGAGCATGCATGAGAATCTATATGATCAGCAGAACATGTGAACTCCTTGCCAACAGAAACAAGGTGAGACAGAAATTGGTTCATTGGATTCATGAGGCAGCACCACCCTCTGCTGTGCGACTACGGTACTGCACCATTTTTAAAACAGGATGTTATTTTATGATTTTATTTAGAGATACTGCACTGAAAAGGCCCTTCTGGCCTAATGAGCCTGGATTGCCCTTTTATAGTCATGTGACCATTGTACCTACTAATCCATCCATCTTTGGAACATTGAAAGAAACCAGAGCAGCTGTAGAAAATCCATGCAGTCAAGGGCAGAATGTACTAATTCCTCAGACAATTTCAGGGTTGCGTGGAGGGGGGGGGGAGGGGGAGGGAGAGGGCGAGTCAAGCCCAGAATGTACTAATTCCTCAGACAATTTCAGGGTTGTGTGGAGGGGGGAGGGGGAGGGAGAGGGTGAGGGCGATTATTTATTTCTTTTGCACAGTGCTTAAAGTGTGGAATTCTGTGCTGCAGTCTTAAATGAAACCACATTAATATTTGTTTTCATTTATCTACAGGTCGAGATTTAATCTCACTCCTAACTTATTCCTAGGGTGGACACTGATCTAATAGAAGAGCAGAATGGACCACAGGAGGATAGGCATCAAGGAGAGGTGATAGGTAGGTGAAGAGAAGAGGCCAGTATCTCCGTCACTGGAGGAACCCTTCACGTGTACCACTTTTGAAGTCTTTCAAAATTCCAAAAGTCTTAGTTAGACCTTGAACTTCTCTTTGATCTAGTCAAACTGTCCCACTTTCTCTCGGTTTTATTTATAACTAATTTTTCACATGCATGTCCCTTTAGAATACAGAGCAGGAGGAATTTCTTTAGCTAGAGTTCATTGAAACAGATGGCTGTGGAGGCAGAGTCATTGGGTATATATAAAGCAGAGATTGACAGGTTCTTGATTAATCAGGGCACCAAAGGTTCTGGGGAAAGGCAGGAGAATGGTATTGAGAGGGATAATAAATTGGACATGATGGAATGGCAGAGCAGACTCGATGGGCTGACTAGTCTAATTCTGCTGAGCCTTATGAAAACTGTCCTCATTTTTTTTCTGACTTCTTCCCCCTTCCTTTCCAGTCCTGATGAAAGGTGTTGGCCCAAAACATTGACTGTTTATTCCTCTCCATGGATGCTGCCTGACCTGCTGAGTTCCTCCAGCATTTTGTGTTTTGTGCTCTGGATTTCCAGCATTTACAATATCTCTTGTGGATATAAAATGTTAACTCACAGATACTTTCTGACCTGCTGAGTGTTATCATCACGTTCTGGTTTGATTTCAGTTTTCCAGCATTTGCAGTATTTTTTTTAATTGCCACTGAATTGAAGTTGTATTCTCCACTCAAGGAGCAGTGGGCAGCCACATATCTGGGGCAACTCTTAAAGAACAACAGCAAATTGAGAAAATACAAGCAATTTCCTTTGTTTATCTGGGGACATTGTGCCACTTAATTGGGACAAGAGACTGATCCTGAAGAGTTTCAAACTTGGGTGCACTCATGTGGCCATTAGACACTACACAGCATGTACAGTGAACAGTTTTTAAATATGCCTGTATTAGGCTATTCATTTGGGCCGACAGATATCAAATTAACTATTTTGTGCAAGAAGGCAATGTCCATTATCTGCACTAGGTGTCTGCGCTAATTTTGCTCATTTAGTCAAAAGGATGAATTTCTCCATCAATAGCTACAAGGAACTAATACATAGTTTTATAACACTGTGGCAGCATTGGTAGTGTTTATCGAAATACATAATTTGTTACTCAAACGTGTGAGGATTGCACATGTATAGCCCAGTGGCAGCAGTTGGTGCAGTATGGACAAGACAAGAAACATTAATTTGCCTCTTTTATACCTTTTTAATTATTTCCATGAAACTGACCAATTGGAATGGTCTTTTAATTGACACTGGTCCCAGTGTGTCCCAATTAACTGGAATTCACTGTACATCTGTTGAGAGACTGCAACTACAGTATGGATGACAACGGCATCTAATCTGCTATATACAAGGCAGGGTTCCAGAGCCAGGGCTATTTTCATTCTCTGCTGAATAATGTATAGATAAGCAAATGCTTCTCAAATGTCTGGAAATGCATGAAGCTAAAAGTTACGCTGCAGCTCAGATGGCAAATTCCTTCAACACAGATCAGATGGAAGCCTATATTAAACTAAACTAAGCTTAAGTAAATGGGTTTTAAAACACATTCAGCAAAGGTGGGCTTCCTGCTACTCACAGGGTGTGTAGGTAAAATGTATGAGCTTCAATATAATAAATAAGGGAAAACTGTAACAGGAACAGAGTGGGGATCAAATAGCAATCTATACAAGGAGCCAGGGAATAAAGAGAGGTTATAGAGCACTACTGTACAGAAACAGGCCTTTCAGTCCATCTAGTCCATGCCATCCCATTGACCTGTACCATAACCCTCCATACCCCTCCCATCCATGTACTTATCCAAACTTCCCGTAAATATTGCAATTGAACCTGCATCCACCATTTCTGCTGGCAACTAGTTCTACACTCACACCACCTTCTGAGTGAAGAAGTTCCTCTAAAACATTTCATCTTGCAGCCTCAACCCATGACCTCTGGTGTTTGTCTCACCCAACGTCAGTGGAAAAAGTCTGCATTTACCCCATCTATACCCATCATTTTAAAAAAAAACTTCTGTCAAATCTCGCTTCATTCTCCCACACTTCAGGGAATAAGGTCCTAATCTAGTATTCAACCTCTCCCTATAACTCGGGTACTCAAGACTCACGAATATCTTTGCAAATGTCTTCTGTACTCTTTCAATCGTATTGATGTCTTTCTTGTGAAAGGTTTCACTGCTAAAGTAATGGTTTTTCTGTAGCAGCAGTGTTTGGGTTATGACTAGAGATAACCGGGGCTTTGGAATGTGCACTGTCCGATGAAGGGAGTGTTTTTTTCTTCGTGTGCCTGAGAACGAGGTGTTCTAGGTCTTTTGTTCAGCAAGAGTTGGAGAAGACCGCAGGACGGAGTGGAGTTGGAGTGGGGCCAGCAGTTGATGATGGATGGGAAACCGTGAGCTCCAATGTGCACATTAGACGGTTTCATTAAAATGCACTTTTCTGTTTTCTTTACTAACCTTTTAGTCAAATTAAGAATTATAAAGCTCAATTGTTTAATTGCATATGGTGTACTGTCTGTTATTTCGTGGTACTGACTTGTAACGGGGGAACTGATCACACCAGCAAGAGGTTTTTGCACCTCAGATTGCACATGTTTGGCGGGGCCAGAGACTGTCCTCCCTAGACTAAAGCAGCTGGCCAAACTTGAAGGTTGCACTAGTAAGTAGGTAACCAGAACTGCACAGATTTGGCCTTGCTGTCTTTTACACCTTCAACATTACATCCCAACTCCTCTACGTGGTACTCTGGTTAATGAAGGCCAATATGGCAAAAGGTCTCTTTATGACCGCATCTGCCTGTGACACCATTTTCAAGGAATTATGGATCTGTATTTCCAGAGCTCTTTACTGTATTAATCTTATAGTCAGTAAATTCAGAGAGGGGTAGTGACATTCCAGAACATCACATCTTTAAATAGGAATTATTAGATATCTACTGGGCTCAAAAGTGAATACTCTAGGTCCAAAGAGATGTATCCCAGGTCATTACAAGAAAGGGAGGAGATTGCAAGGAGGGCTGACAGATTTCTAAATCTTTGCTGGCAGTAAGTGAGGTGCCCAATGACTGTAGGACAAATGAGGTAATGATATTTATTTGGAACCGCAGGGATAAACCAGCTAATTATAGGTCTGCGAGTCCAGTATCAGCGTTAGAGAAGTTAATGGAAAAAAATCTCAGTGACATGATTTGGAAAAGCAGCTACTAATTTAACATTGCATAGTTTTCTTCAGGAATTATCTTGTTTGACCAATTTGACTGAAAAGTAGTAACAAAATTATTACTGAACAAAGTTATCCGTACAACACAGTGAAAGCCCTTTGTCCCACATTGTCAATTAAAACTGCATATCTACCTGCACGTGGCCTATAAACCTCCAAACCCTGCCTTTTCATGGAACTGTCTAAATGCTCTTAAATGTTGCTTCCACCACCACCCAAGCTTAATACCACTCTGTCAAAGTAAAAACTTGCCTTCTAAATCTCCTTTATACTTTGCCCCTCACTTTAAAATGCCATTATTTGACATTTCCACCCCCTCAGAATTTTACAGATTGATATCATGCACACGGTTTTCAACAATACTGTTGACAAGGTCCCACATGGGAGACAGGTCCAAACAATTACAGCCCTGGGGATCTACAAGTTGGCAAATTGGATCCAAAGTTGCCTTAGTAATAGGAAGCAGACGGTGATGATTGAAGGTTATTTCTGTGATGGAAGTCTATGACTGCAGAAACCAATGAGGTAACGCTTATGGTTTTGTTACTGTATATACATTTGTCAGCACATCCACTTTCTTCTTCTCCCCCTCTCATTGGGCATGTACCACCAGGCTCAAGGACAGCTTCTACACCACTGTTACAAGACAAGGTTCCTGGTATGATGAGACTTCCGACCTCAAAATCAACTTAGTTCTGATCTTGCACCTTATTGTCTGCCTGCAGTGCACTTTCTCTGCAACTGTAATTCTTTATTCTGTACACTGTTGTTGTTTTACCTCAATGTGCTGATATGGTGAATCGTTTGTACAGATGGCGGGGGGGGGAGGGTAAATAGCAGTGTGAAGAGGCATAGATAGGGTAGATAGTAGGAAACTATTCCCCATAGCAAAGATATTCAAAACTGGATAGGTTAGGTTTATAGTAAGGAATAAAATCTACAGAGGATTTGAGGAAGAACTTTGTCTTCCAAAAGGTACAAAGATGCTCCACCGGAGTGCTGGAGGCAGTGAGGTGCAGCATCCATGCTAGTGTTGATGCTGCCCGTGTTTGCTTGGCAGAAGATAAGCTGTATTGTGTTCAACTGCAGAATGCTGCAACATTCATTGGCTTGGGGACACTGTACTAAACATGAGTTTATTACAGTGGTATGGACACGGTGGGTTTAACAGCCCGTTTCTGTCCCTGATGAGTTTAGTACAGTAGTATGGACACGGTGTGTTCAATAGCCTGTTTCTGTCCCTAATGACTGACTAGTCCTGAATACTGCTTAGTCCTGAATAAGGAGAATACTGGCAGCCCTCATGTTATGGCTGTAAGGTAACAGAAATTCACCCTCATAGAACATTGAACAGTACAGCACAGTATAGGCCCTTCGGTCTGCAATGTTGTGACAACCCTTAAACCCTGCCTCCCATATAACCCCCCACCTTAAATTCCTCCATATACCTGTCTAGTAGTCTTTTAAATTTCACTAGTGTACCTGCCTCCACCACTGACACAGGCAGTGCATTCCACGCACCAACCGCTCTGAGTAAAAAACTTTCCTCTAATATCCCCCTTGAACTTCCCACCCCTTACCTTAAAGCCATGTCCTCTTGTATTGAGCAGTGGTGCCCTGGGGAAGAGGCGCTGGCTGTCCACTCTATCTATTCCTCTTAATATGGGAATTCAAGAAATTACTACTCCCCAAAAAATTGAGAGACATAGAATAATATCTAATTTTTGTAAAATAAACAAACAAGTTGTTTTTTTTATTTCTAGATGCATGCACACAAGACTGGGGAAAGTTGTGATGTGGGCAGTTGAATGTACAATGGATTTTGCTACCTGATTGATAATGGAACTTACCCCAGCAGAGCCAGCCTAATCAGAGGAATGCATGGTTCTGGACTGTGGCACATCATCCCTGCAAACAACAGACTATTTACAACTCTGACAACGGAACCAAATCCCAGAAAATAAAAGCACTTCTAAAACTTACTGCTTCTTCAAGCCTTACAATTCAATAAGAACATTGATTTAGTGCACACTATTAGATACTGCTTTTTGTTTCGCAAGTACTAGATAAAAAGGACAAAGTCATGCACACGTGCTGCTGAGAATATTGAGAACATGATTTGTAGAGTGTTTGAAAGTGAAAGTGGTGTGGGTTCCACTGGAACAGTTAAGAGTTTAGATAAGCACATGGATGGAAGGGGTAAGGAGAACCGTAGTCCAGGTGCAGTTTGATGGGATTAGGCAAAAGATCAGGTCGGCAAGGACTAGATGGACAAAAAGGCCTGTTTCTGTGTTGTGGCACTTTCTGTCTAGATTTCTTTGTACATGAATAGCTTTGTTTTCACTATCCACACGTGTTGGAGCAAATGGATCTCCAAAACTGATTCTACGAGAGCAGACAATAAGAATGTGGCAAACAGCCTTTCATTAGAATGCGATACAATTTGTTGCGACTGTATGCAGAGCAGTTGTCGCTCTAACTGTATTAATGCTTTACCCAATAATGGACATTTTTCAATTTCAAATGTTTCCATTTTTATATTACTCTAAGCTGCAGAATAACAATCTGATGCGACACAGAAATTGCTGAAGAATTCAGCTGGTCAGACAACATCTATGGTGGAGAATGGAGAGTTGGCAATATGAGCTGAGATCCTTCATCAGGACTGGAAAGCAAGAGGGAAGACTGCTGGTATAAGAAGGTGGGGGAAGAGGAGGAAGCTGGCACCTTATAGGTGGATATGGATAAGAGGTGATGGGCAGATGAGGGAGTGGGGAGAATGAGAGTGATATAGGAAGCTGGGAGGTGATAGGTGGAAATAACAAAAGGCTGAAAAATATGGAATCAGACAGGGGAGGAATAAAAAGGAGGGGAACCAGATGGAAAAATGTGTGGGTGAGGGGCAGGGCGAGAGGGAGGAAGATGGGGAAGATCAGGGATGATGGGACAAGAGAAAACAAAAGGAAAAAGGGGAGGGGTGTGGTTTGATTACCAGAAGTTAGAGAAATTGATATTCATACTGCTGGGTTGGAGATTATCAAGGTAGAATGTGGTCTGATCCTCTAACCTGTGCCTAGCCTCAACCTGGCAGTAGATGAGTCCACGGATAGACACATTGGTGATATACTGTGAAATGGAGTTAAAATGGTTGACCATCCTGGCTGGTACGGCAGAATGAATCTATGAGACAAACTGGTGTCCGGATGTAGTGAGCTGAAGTACTTTACCTGGGTGGAGTTTCAAGCCAGGGAGCAGGTGGAGCCCGCCTCACTCGAATGTAGTCTGACCGTTCTTTGTTGTGATTGGGTGTCTCTTGAACAGCTTGCTCTGGAAACAAAGAATAAAACATTGTGTTAGATTTCCTTCTATTACTCAGATAATGATGTTTATGTTTCACCATCAACTTGGGCTTTTACAGAAGATAAAAATTACAATAACAGGCTACTAAATAACTAAGGAATGATGACATACTAAAGAAAACCATATAACACAGGAGCACAATTAAGCTATTCAGCCGATTGAGTCTGCTCCACCATTTCATCATGGCTCTCAACCTTACTCTCCTGACTTCTCTCCACAACCTTTGAAATCCTTACTGAATTAAGAACCTACAAACCTCCGTTTTAAATATACCCAGTGACGCGGCTTCCACAGCCATCTGTGGCAATAAATTTCACAGATTCACCACTCTCTTGCTAAATACATTCCTCCTCATCTCTGCTCTAAATGGATGTCCCTATATTCTGAGGCTGAGGCTCTGGTCTAGACTCCCCACTCTAGAGAAAACATCTTCTCCATGTCCACCCTATCTAGGCTTTTCAATATTCAACAGGTTTCAATGAGAACCTCCTTATTCTTCTAAACTCCAGCAAGTACAGGACCAGAACCATCAAATGCTTCTCATATGTTATTCCTTTCATTCCCAGGATCATTCTCCCGAACCTCCTATGGATCCTCTCTAATGCCACATCCTTTCTTAGATAAAGTCCCAAAACTGCTCACAATACCCCAAATGCAGTCTGACCAATACCTTATAAAGCCTTAGCATTACATCCTTGCTCTTATATACTAGAACTTTTGAAATGAATGCTAAAATCAGATTGAAAAATTGACAGCTGCTCTATTACTCACCAATCTGCTCCATTATATTCCGGGTTGAACTGGTGACAGGTGGATGTTCCAGAGTTTCTAACTCCTGCAAAACAAAATTGTGTTTGCAATAGATGAATATTTGATTTATTGCGCAAGTTGATCTTTTATTTTTTTAAACATGAAGCAGCATTATCTACACTGTTTCCCCCACTTCTGCCACAAAAGAGAGTTTAAGGTGCAAATGATCATTAAAAATTCATGTATACAAGACTGCAAACCTTAGGATATTAATTATTTTAAAAATTCTTTATACAATTGATCAAAAGAGGTAAACAATTTAAGTATCAAAATCTTGGCCAAAGTTCTGGCTTATAGATTAGAAACTGTTATCCCCTCTATTATTTCTGATGATCAAACTGGTTTTATTAAAAACTGTCTCCTTTTTTTTAACATGCGACGCTTATTTAACATTTTATATTCACCTCCAACTGGGATTCCTGAATGTGTTATTTCCCTCAATGTGGAGAAAGCATTTGATCGTATAGAGTGGAACTACCTTTTTGTATTTTTAGAAAAATTTGACTTTGGTTAAAGTTTTTATCTCTTGGATCAAATTGCTGTATTTGTGTCCTACTGCCTCTGTTTTAACTAATTTTCAGAAATCCCAGTTATTTAATCTCAAACGTGGCACCCGTCAGGGATGCCCTTTAAGTCCCTTTCTCTTTGATTTGGCTATAGAACCCTTGGCGATAGCATTTCGAAATTGTCCTGAACTGACCGGGATTTGGAGAGGGGGTGTTGAGCATAAAGTTTCTCTTTATGCCGATGACTTGTTACTCTTTCTTTCAAATCCGTCTACATCCTTACCTCCAATGTTTTCACTTCTTGACCAGTTTAGCCAGCTCTCTGGATATAAACTTAATTTACATAAGAGCGAACTTTTCCCAATTAATAAAGAAGCACACGAATTAACATTTTGTGATCTCCCTTTTAAAGTAGTTCATAATCAATTTACTTATCTTGGGATTACAGTCACAAGGAAGTTTAAAGATCTCTTTCGTGAAAATTTTGCCAATCTTTCATATACTATTAAACAGAGTCTGTACAATGGTCACCTCTTTCTATGTCTTTGGTAGGTCGTATTAATGTTGTTAAAATGTATGTTCTCCCTAACCTTTATATTTATTTCAATCAATCCCAATTTTTATTCCTAAATCTTTTTTTGATTCCTTAGACTCTATTATTTTGTCATATCTGTGGAAGAATAAGCACTCTAGAATTAATAAAGGTTATCTCCAAAAATCTAAAAAAGAGGGGGGCATGGCTTTACCTAACTTTCATTTATATTATTGGGCAGCCAGTATACATTGTGCTACCTTTTGGTCTTTCTTTCATGGTCAACCCGAGTGCCCTAACTGGGTGGCAATGGAGTTGAGCTCCACTAAAGAATTATCTATCTCTGCACTTCTTGGCTCTGTACTCCCTAGCAGTTTGTCCAGATTAATAGTTAATCCTCTTGTTAGACACACTCTGCGTATATGGGCTCAGTTTAGGAAATGCTATGGTTTCCATGGTTTTTCCTTTTCTAGCCCTATCTTACATAATCACCTCTTTTTACCTACTACGTATGACTCAGCATTCCATGATTGGTATAGGAAGGGCATTAGACATTTTGAAGATCTTTTTATTGATAATCACTTCGCTTCTTTTCAACAGCTCTCTGCTAAGTTCAATCTGCCTAATGCTCATTTTTTTAGATATCTCCAAATTAGACACTTTACTGCTCCTTTAATTCCTAACTTTCCTGAAATGCCTGCGAAAAATGCTATGGACCTATTTCTTTCCATTAATCCACTAGGTAAAGGTTTAATATCATTTATTCGTGATAAATTAGCAGCCTTACAACGTACCCCTGTGGATAAAATTAAAATGGCATGGGAGCATGATTTAAATACCTCCTTATCTGATGAGATTGGGACTCGATTCTCAAATCGGTTAATTCAACCTCTCTTTGCGCTCGCCATTGCCTTTTACAGTTTAAGATTGTTCATAGAGCCCATATGTCTAAATCTAAATTATCTCGATTCTACCCTAACATTAGTCCGCTTTGTGATAAATGCAAAAGGGTCGAGGCCTCTCTCATTCATATGTACTGGCTTTGTCCTAGCTTGGAGAAATTTTGGAAAGATGTCTTCATAACATTATCGCATATTCTGAATCACCACCTAGAATCTAACCCTTTAATTGCTTTGTTCGGTTTCTGGGGTGAGACAGATTTACGTCTGCGTTCGACTAAGTGTCGAATATTATCTTTTGCCTCTCTCCTGGCTAGACGTTTAATCCTCCTTAGATGGAGAGATGTTGCCCCGCCCACGCATGCTCAACGGCTTAACGATATTATGGCCTGCTTAGACCTTGAAAAAATTCATTATTCAGTTCTCAATTCGGATTTAAAGTTCCATAAGGTATGGGGACCTTTTATTGAGTACCGGTACTTTCATAACCTTCCTCTTGACTAGGGTTTTTTTTTTCGGTCCCTTGCTTTCAGCTCCTCTTTATTTGGTAGTAGGCATGAATATCTTCTGTTGCTAAGTGTATGTACAGTTTTGGGGGTTTGATTGTCCTGATTTATATTCTCTATATTGTGTTGCGGTTGGTCTGGAGTTTTTTTTGTTGCGGGGCTTGGGGAGGATACTAATTTTACATGTCTTCAATTTGGGTGCTTTCTCAATAATCTTTTTTTTGTACCATATTATTATTGTATGTTTATTTTTGCACTGTATTAATGTTCTTCATTTTGATTTGGGGTTTTTTATCTGTAGCTATGTAGAAAATGTATTAAAAAAACTAATTAAAAAAAAAAGAATTTAAGTATCACCCCTCAAACTCTAGCATTCAGTTCAAAGAAGGTGACAGTATTGGCCTGAAGTTGGCCACTGGTTTCACCAGAATGTTCAATTTCCAAAAGGTGATGCCTCAAAGACAATCACTATCTAGGACATGCCCTCTTCTCATTACTACCAGAAAGGTGGTATAGAATCCTGAAGACACACACTCAATGTTTTCTGAATGGACAATGAACCCATGAACACTACCTAACTATTCTCCTTCACAACTACAAAGACTGACAAGCAATCGATGTGCAAAATACCATAAAACATAGAAGACAAAAAGACAAACAGTGCAAATACTAAAGTGTAACAAATAATAATACTGAGAGCACGAGTTGTACAGAACTTGAAAGCGAGACCATAGGTTGTGTAAACAGTTCAGTGATGGGGTGAGTGTAGTTATTCATGCTGGTTCATGAGCCTAACGATTGAGGGGTGATAATTGTTCTTGAACTTGGTGGTGAGAGAACCAAGGCTCTTGTACCTTCTTCCTGATGGCAGTAGAGAGAAGTGTTCACTTCCAACAAGGACCAGACAATGAAGATATCCAACAAAAGAAAATCTACTATCAGCTCCTGATGTCCAATGACATTTCCATCACAATCTCCCACTATCAATATTCTGGGGGTTACCACTGACTTGGAGACAAGGGCACCATGGCAATGTTGTGGTTGGCCTAACACCATTACAGTTCGGGGCAAGGAGTTCAGAGCTGAATTCCAACATCATCTGTAAGGAGTTTGTATGTCCTCCCCCAGAATGTGTGGGTTTTCTCTGTGTGCACTGTTTTCCCCCCTATAGTCCAAAGACTACCGGTTAGTGGGTTAACTGGTCACTGTTAATTGTCTAGGGTTAAATTGGGGGCTGCTGGGCAGTGCGGCTCAAGGGGTAGAAAGGTCTATTCCAGATTATATCTTAATTAATAAGTAAGAAGGAAGGGAGGAAAGGAAGGGAGGGAAGGAAGGGAGGGAAGGGAGGGAGGGAGGGAGGGAGGGAGGGAGAGGAAGGGAGGAAGGGAGGAAGGGAGGAAGGGAGGAAGGGAGGAAGGGAGGAAGGGAGGAAGGGAGGAAGGGAGGAAGGGAGGAAGGGAGGAAGGGAGGAAGGGAGGAAGGGAGGAAGGGAGGAAGGGAGGAAGGGAGGAGCGAGCGGGCATGTCAGAGGCTAGGAATCCTGCAGAGAGCAATTGGACTCACTCCCCAAAGTCAGTCTGCCATCTACAAGGCTGATGTCAGGAATGTGATGGAATATGCTCCACCTGCCTGGATAAGTGCAGCTTCATCAGTCAAGAAACTTGACACTAGACAAAACACTGCAACAGGCTTGACAGACACTCCATCCATAACCAGTCATTTGCTCCAGTACCAACACATTGTAGCAGTAGTTTGTACCACCTACAGGATGCCAGGTGTCCTTAGACAGCCCTTTCCAAACCCACGAACTCTATCAGAAGAAGGGCAGTAAAATCAAAGGGAATCCCACCACTTAGACAGTGCCCTCCAAGCCACCATCAGAGGCAGGACTTCCTGGTGGCCAACCATTTTAATTCTACTTCCCAGGTCAACTGAGGAAGATCTGTACCAGCAAGGCGGCTGGACCAGATGGAGTTTCCCCACGATTACTGAGGGCCTGTGCGACTGAGCTGGGAGAACCACTACAGCGCATCTTCAACATGAGCCTGGAGCAGAGAAGAGTACCCAGACAGTGGAAAACATCCTGTATTGTCCCGGTACCGAAGAAACCACAACCAAAGGAGTTGAATGACTTCAGACCTGTTGCCTTGACGTCGCACGTGATGAAGACCATGGAGCAGCTGATAATACAGAATCTGAGGCCACAAACCAGGCACGCCCAGGATCCTCTTCAGTTTGCGTATAAGGAGAAGGTGGGAGTGGAGGATGCTATCACGTATTTGCTGCACAAATCACTCTCTCACCTAGAGGGGGTCAGTTGTGCTGTGAGGATTACATTCCTTGACTTCTCTAGTGCCTTTAACACCATCCAGCCCAAGATCTTAAGGCACAAGCTAACGGAGATGGGAGTAGACTCTCACATGGTGGATTGGATAGTGGACTACTTGACAGATAGACCTCAGTATGTGCGGTTGGGAGACTGTAGGTCTGACACGGTGGTCAGCAGCACAGGGGCGCCGCAGGGAACCGTACTCTCTCCGGTCCTGTTCACCCTGTACACATCAGACTTCCAATATAACTCGGAGTCCTGCCATGTGCAGAAGTTCGCTGATGACACGGCCATAGTGGGGTGTGTCAGGAATGGACAGGAGGAGGAGTATAGGAAACTGATACAGGACTTTGTGATATGGTGCAACTCAAACTACCTGCGTCTCAATATCACCAAGACCAAGGAGATGGTGGTGGACTTTAGGAGATCTAGGCCTCATATGGAGCCAGTGATCATTAATGGAGAATGTGTGGAGCAGGTTAAGACCTACAAGTATCTGGGAGTACAGTTAGACGAGAAGCTAGACTGGACTGCCAACACAGATGCCTT
Organism: Hemitrygon akajei; assembly: GCF_048418815.1. NCBI lineage: Eukaryota > Metazoa > Chordata > Chondrichthyes > Myliobatiformes > Dasyatidae > Hemitrygon > Hemitrygon akajei. The sequence continues at coordinate 3,245,671 of NC_133134.1, forward strand.
GTGCAGGAAGGCACAGAGGCGACTGTACTTCCTAAGAAGGTTGGCGTCATTCAATGTCTGTGGTGAGATGCTGAAGATGTTCTATAGGTCAGTTGTGGAGAGCGCCCTCTTCTTTGTGGTGGCGTGTTGGGGAGGAAGCATTAAGAAGAGGGACGCCTCACGTCTTAATAAGCTGGTAAGGAAGGCGGGCTCTGTCGTGGGCAAAGTACTGGAGAGTTTAACATCGGTAGCTGAGCGAAGGGCGCTGAGTAGGCTACGGTCAATTATGGATAACTCTGAACATCCTCTACATAGCACCATCCAGAGACAGAGAAGCAGTTTCAGCGACAGGTTACTATCGATGCAATGCTCCTCAGACAGGATGAAGAGGTCAATACTCCCCAATGCCATTAGGCTTTACAATTCTACCGCCAGGACTTAAGAACTTTTTAAAAGCTATTATTAATGCTTTTGAGATAGTGATTTAGATGCATATCATATTTTTTTACTGAGTTAAGTATTGTATGTAATTAGTTTTGCTACAACAAGTGTATGGGACATTGGAAAAAAGTTGGAATTTCCCCATGGGGATGAATAAAGTATCTATCTATCTATCTATTCCGATATGTTAGTCCATGGCCTTCTCTACTGCCACAATAAGGCCACTCGCAGCTTGGACAAATAAAACGTCATATTCGTCTGGGTACCCTCCAATCTGATTGTATGACTATCAATTTCTCTAAATACTGGAAATGTCTACCCCTCCCCCTCATCTTTTCCCATTCCGGCTCCCCTTTCCTTACCTGACCATCGCCTCCCTCTGATTCTCCTCCTCCCATGATTCTTCTTCAGCCCTCTATATTTTCCGCCTATTACTTCCCAGTTTTTCACTTCACCTCCCCCCCCCCCCCACTTAACCATCTTCCCCTTTACCTGGTTTCACCTATCACCTGTAGCTTGTACTCCCTCCCCTCCTTCCTCTGGTTCTCCCCCCCACCTTACTTTCCAGTCTTGATGAAGGGTCTCAGCCTGAAATGTTAATTCTTCATTCCACAGATGCTGCCCAACTTGCTGAGTTCCTCCAGCATTTCCTACATATATAAATCTGTAATCTCTTGTGCTTAGTTTTGAAGATTTGACTTTATAATCAATTGAGGCAGCATCTCTGGAGGGAAATAAACAGTCAACATTTTGGACTGAGACTTTCAATAGGACTAGAAAGGAAGGGTGAAACTCTTCCACCTCTCAAATTCTTAATTCATCCCCCTCCCCTATCCTCCCACTCACCTTCCCCCTCACCTAGTCTCACCTTTCACCTGCCTGCTTGTATGACACCCCTACCACCATCTTATTCTGGCTTCTGTCCCCTTTCTTTCCAGTTCTAATGAAGGGTCTCAACCTGAAACATCAGCTGTTTTTCCCTCTCCACAGATGCTGCCTGGCCTGCTGAGCTCCTCCAACATTTTGTGTCTGCTACTCTGGATTTCCAGCATCTACAGAATATCTTGTGTTTATGGTAATATATTTTACTTCTTTGTCCAAATCATTTGCAGACAGTACCCTGCGGTTGACAAAGAGGATGCAGTAAGATATGGCTTTTGAGGAGCTAATACAAGCCAAGGGAACACACCATAAATAGAAGGTTACTGAGTGTTGTGGAAGAACAACAGGACCCTGAAGGGCACTTCACAGATCCTTAGACATAGCAGGGCAGGTAGTTAAGGGAAATGGGATTGTTCCCTTTAATAGCAGACACAGATTAAGAACATGAAAGTTATACTAGAATTAGATACAATGCTAGTTAAAAAAATAATAAATCACAGGAAAAATGTGATTGTTCTGAAAGTGGTGCAGACATTTACAAGGATGTCAACAGGATGGAAAATTTATTCAAAATGTCCTCGTAGTTAAACCACAGGAGACCAAGGAGAGAACCTCATTATGTTTAGGGAATTATGAGAGGTCCAGGGGAAATAGGAAGGAATTACTTAGCAGACGAGGGCACAGATTTAATGTAACTGATGGAAGGATTTGAGATGCGATGGGAAATATGTTTCCATTCAAAGAGTGGAAGGGACGTGGAATCCCAGGCTGAAAGATGGTACAACAGAAACTCTACCCATTTAGAAAGTGCATGTGTGTGCATTTGAAGAGCTGTGGCCTGCAGGGTTGTAGATTCAATGCTAGTAGGTCTGATTAGGCTGCTAAGCTCTTCTGCATCTAGCAAAGATAGATCTTAATAGGGTGGATATGGAGCAGATGCTTTCTCTGGTGGGAGTCATCATAAAAATAAGAGGTTGCCCATTCAAGATAGAAATGTGCTTTTCCCCTCTCAAACTGTCTTGAATCGAATTGACTTTATTTCCTACATCCTTCACATACGAGGAGTAAAAATCTTTACGTTACATCTCCATCTAAATGTGCAATCATAGTAAATTTGTAATAAATAGAACAGTCAATGTAATATTCCTCAAAGGATGCAGAGTCTGAGATCCTTAGGGCAAAGATATAGAGTAAGCAAGGGCTGAAAGATTCCTGGGGCTAGCTGGGACTGCAAAGGGCCCCTGCTCCTAATTCAGTTGGTTAATTGGACTGAATGGCCTCCTTCTGCGTCATGAATATTCGATAATTCAATGAACACAACCTGTCAATACTTTACTCCATTAGTATTACAACAATTTTCAAAAATTTACATCATTTACAAAGACTGCAATAAACCATCTGCAGAAATCACAGGGCAGTGTTTAATAGTTTATTCTCTTCAGCTTAATTTCACCTTTCAGGATTTGATCTGTAAACCTGAAAAACCTTGACCTCTCATGCTTCTTTCAGTGCACAACCAAATCACCTCTGAATATGCTGAGAATTTCTACAGCTTCTGTTTTTCTCAGGTGAATTCATGATTCTCACTATCACCGGGTGAAAACATTTCCCCCCATTTCCCACTAATCCTCCTACCATTTACTGCAAATCTATGTCCACTGGTTCATTTGCTATGGCAAATAGGGAATTAACAGGAGGGAATACGTCCTTTGTACTCTGTCTGGGCATCTTAATTGTATGCACCTCATTTCAGTCTCCCTCAATTACTTCTGTTCCACAGAAAACAATGCTAACTTACCCAATCTATCCTCACCAGTTACATTCTCAATCCTGGAAATACATTTATAAATTTCTTCTGGTAGTGCGACTAGAACTACAGCAAGTATTCTCCCTATGGTCTAACCTACCTGATATAAAGCCTTGTTCTGGTTTTTTTCTATGAATTGGGTAAATGTGGAAACTATCCCATGTACCTTTTTAACCAGTTATTAACCACTACATTTGGGGATCGATGGACAGGCCTCATCTCTCAATATCCTTCCATTCATTATACATCCCTTGCTCTGATGCACTTCCAACTGACATACTCTCCAAACTGCATTTCATTTGTCAATACTTTGCTCAAATGAGTTCAAAGTCAATTTATTACCAAAGTAGGTACAGTACTGTGCAAAAGTCTTAGGCACCCTAGATTTTTTTTAGATGGCATGGCCTCGACAGAGGCCTGATCTAAACATCAGAGGCTGTCTGGGATTACCTGGACAGACAGAAGCAAGAAAGCCATAATCTGCAGAACTGTGACAAGTTCTCCAAGAGGTTTGGAACAAGCTACCAGCCAATTTTCTTAAAACTGCATGATAGTGTACTTAAAATAATTGATGTAGTTTTAAAAGCAAAGGGTGGTCACACCACATATTGATTTGATATAATATTTTACTGTTTATTGCTTTTTATAGTAATTCTATGATATTTAGAAACTTTTCATTTCATTATTTTTGAAAGCATTGCTTTACAGAATTTTTTCAATATGTGTTACCATAAACTACCCTGAGATTCATTTTCCTCCACGCATTTACAGGAAAATAAAGAAATACAATTGAATTTAAAACTACACATAAACAAAGATTGACAAAACAATCAACGTGCACAAGAAAAACTGTGCAGCTTAAAAATAATACAGAGAACACACGTTGTAAAGGGTCCTCTTTCTTCCTAGGATCTAAAACTACCCTTCTCATTGTCAAACAAGAGGAAATCTGCAGATGCTGAAAATTCAAGCAACACACACAAAATGCCAGTGGAACGCAGCAGGCCAGGCAGCATCTCATTGTCAACCACTCATCCAGCTTCTGTTTCTTCTTTTACATGCTACTTGTGCTGCTCTAAATCAATTAAACACAAGTGATCAATTACAAAGCACCGTGGAATCCCAATAATAACAAACCTCCAGATACTGACATTATTTGACCAGTGAACCAGGCTTTCATTCTCCCTTGGAGTGCATGGGACTTTTAATTTTTTTGACCAGGCTGCCCAGTGGGGAACTTACCAGAATCCATGCTTACTAGACAAATGTATTGTCCTCATCTACCCTCTGTTACCTCTTCAAAAATCCAAAAGTTAGTCAGACAAGACTTTTCCTTAACAAACCAGAAAATGTCCATTCATTTCCAAATGAAGCATCACACTGCTCTTTGTAATCAATTCCCTTAACTTGTCCAATATTGATGTATGATGTTAATTTCTTCCTCGTTTTAACAAGGGAACAATGTGAGCAGTCCTTCAAACTTCTAGCTCTCCTCCTGTAACCAGAGAGATTGAAAGATTGCTGTCCAGGTTTCTACAATTTCCTCCTTGCATTTTTGAATAACCTGGGATATGTTTCATTCAGCTCTGGCAATTATACTTTTATAAAGATGCTAAACCCATTAATCTTTCAAACTTACCCACCTTAACTAAAACATCAGCACTCTCTATGATGAGGGTAACTGTAAAGTATTCATCAAGCACCTTAACAACTTTCTCTGCCTTCACAAGAAGGTTACCTTTCAGATCCCTGATAAGCTCTTGTCTTAAATATGTTTTTGCTCTTTATACAAGTATAAAAACAATTCTGGATTTGGATTTTCATTGATTTTACTCACCAGTATTTTTCCCATAACTGTGCTTTGTTTTTCTAGTTTCTCTCCTAATTTCACTCCTGCATATTCTAGACTTACGGAATCATTAACCCTTCCCATTTTTCAAATAGAGTTGTACCGTCTGTGCACCCGATCATCCAGGATGCTCTCAGGCGGTTCCCAACCTGGGATCCATGGAACCCTCAATTGACGGTAGAGGTCCATGACATAGAAAATGTTGGCAACCCCTGTTTTAGATTTGTAGTCCAACCCTTTCTCACTGTGGGAATATTTACCCAGAAACAGCAAAATAGCCACCTTAAACACCTATCATTATTCTGAAACAATTATCTTTAAGTACAGTATAACTATATCTCAGCCTAATAAATATTGGTCTTTATTCCTATTTTATCTTATTTCCCTTTCCATATGTACGTGACCTCTAACAGAACTGATTACAAGAATTTCATTTACATTTAACTGAAATAGTCATATTGCCCTGATTGGAGCAAACATTTTACATATGATATTGCATCAATATTCTGACAGGAACAATACTGTCCCAGGATTTTACAGAACACATGAAAAGAGAAAGTAGGGAAAAATGTCAGAAATAAATTACAAGCAGTTATTTTCTAGCATTATTTTCCCTGTAGGAAGCTTCTCCTACCAAGAACACACATTAAAAATCTCTTAGCAAATTTCCCATGATTTTATAATCATATCTTACAGTAAATGTTGAAAATTGTCACATATCTCTGAATTTCCAAAATGTATCTCAGGAGCATTATACCTCTCTGGTCTACAACTAACCCATTATTGTCAAAAGCAGTTGTTTAAATTTCATTCTTCATTCCCTCAAGACCCTCAGTCAATAATCTCTTTCATATTAGATCCTTGCATTTTCTGATCAATGTGTATCAAGCTGTGACATTGATGCTGATACAACAATATTGGACAACTGGATGTTACAAGGCAGGTCTTCAAGCTAGTACTTTGGAAGGGCGAGCTTAAAGAGCCTGAAAGGTTACCTTCATCCACACATTTTTTTTTAAATTGATCTAAGGTATACAAACCAGAGTCGCAACACAGTTCTACACAAACTGTGTAATGCACATTAAACCCAAGCATAATTCAAGACATTACTTCAGGTATCTGCAACATCTGATTAACAAATTTATGTGCATTAATTTTGTTCTGAACAAAGTTAATCTGTTGTATTTATCTGGCACTTCAAATAAAAAAGACATTGCAATGTTATTTAAAATGAGTATTATTAAGCAAAAAGACTTGAGACTGAGTTACAGATCAGATTTGGTAAATGACTAATATATGGCCAAAGAGGGAGGTTTTAAGGAGCAGCTTAAAAAGAGGAAAGAGGATGAGAGACTAAGTTCACAGGCAGCAAAATGTTTCTGCAATATCATTTACCTGAGTGAAATCTGGCCAAAGTTCCTGGCCTGGTCTTAGTTCCCAAAAGGTCCCTTCTTGCTGATTGTGAACATTTTCACAAGGAAACTTATGTACAGCGGAAGTATCGTCTTTCACTTCTTTCCTTCTATTCAGTTCCTCCAATCTCCATTTTACACTGTACTCTGAACAAGTCTGTTGGCCAGCATTTCCCACGTTATGCAACATGCCTGTGTTGTTAGGTTCTCCACTGTGAAATGTCATTGACTGAAGAGTTTGCAAACTCGTCAAAGACTCCTCTAAGCTAACTGAACAGGAGCGGACATTAGTCTTTCGGCCTCGTGGATAATAATGTTTTCTATCAGGCTCAGTAAAATTGTTCTGTTTGCCACTTTCTGCCACTTCTTCCCCGGAGTTCAGCTTTGCTGAGGAATCAGCGAGCGGGCCAGGCCATAGTGTTTTATCTGCTTTTGTGACCGTCTTTACTAATCCGGTCTTTGTTCTTGCAACAAGAGTGGAGTTCCTGGCGTCTCTGCTGTCTGCACTATCAGAACTGGATTCACTCAAACTCAAATCACTCAGGAAGGAGAGGAGGCTGATATCACTGCTTGAACTTTCATCACATGAGCTAAATCTACTCTCTTTGCTACTGGTAGGTGATGGACTAATACCATCTAGACTGGAAGAATCCTCTCCCTCCATCGAATGGCTGAAGCTGAAAGGAATTGGTGACCATTTTCTGAGTCTGGGAGATGGAGGCAAACAACTGTCCATACTTGAACTTTCTGAGTCATTGTCTCCATGGCTGGTCTGAAGTTGATAGTTTACTACTCTAAACTCTTCACAACAAAACTTTCCATAATCATCTTTGTCTTTGTCAATCCAAGAACTAATCGGTTTTTCACTTTCAAGGGACATTGGTCTATCTGTGTATAGACTCAGATTAAATTCTTTGTCAATCTTGTTGTTTCCCCTGACTGGCTGAGGAGATTTTGACACTGCAGTGGTGACCTGGGGTGTTGAATAATTTCCACATACATTGCAGGATTTGTCATTGTCTATCTGCAATCTGACCAGCTGGTTAATTGCATGTTGTTCACTAGAATGCGGCAGATATAGAACATTTGGACAGCTCATCTCTCTCCCTCTGGTGTCTGTGTTGTATGTTTGCTAGAAAATGAATTAGATTTGTTAAAAAAAAGAAAATTTTGCAATTAATCTCTTAGCAAAAATTGGTGGGTAGGGTGGAGTGGTGGGTAGAGGGGAAACACCATCATGAAACTAAGATAGCCATACTGCAAGTCTTCATTTCCTGGTATCTTTTGCTCATTCTTCCAGATGTGAAGACAATAATAACATAAGACAAAAGCAGAATTAGGCTATTCATCCCATTGTCTGCTCAGCAATTTCATAATGGCTGATTCTTTATCCCACTCAATCCCATTCTTCTCCCTTCTCCCTGTAACCTTTGATGGCCTGACTAATCAAGAACCTAGCAATTATTGCTTTAAGTATACCCAAGGACTTGGCCTCCACAGCCTCTGTGCCAGTGAATTCCAGAGATTCACCACCCTCTGGCTAAAGAAATTTCTCCTCATCGCTGTTCTAAGGGACATCTTTCTATGTGTCCCTGGTCCTAGACTCCCCCACTATATATAGGAAACATCCACACAAAGTCTTTCAATATTCAACAGGTTTCAATTTGATGCCATCCTCATTCTTCTAAACTCCAGCTAGTATAGGCCCAGAGGCATCAAATGCTCCTTGTACATTAACCCTTTCATTTCTAAGATCATTTTTGTGAATCTCCTCTTGACCCTCTCCAACCCATATACTACATACAATAATTTCCCTTCATTTCACTGGTCACTAGTTACACCCTTTCGGAAGGCATTGAAATGTAGTCTACATAAAAATACACGGACAACGGTCCAATCAGATTTCAAACCTTCCTCCTTTGAAATATAAAAGTAATGCACATAATATAAGAAATCAGGCAGCATCTATGGAAAGTAAGAAACAGTCAATGTTTCAGGCCGAGACCCTTCATCAGGACTGGAAAGAAAGGGTGAAGAATCCAGAATAATGTGATGGTGGGTGGGAGAGAGGCATGCAGTATGAAGCTGAGAGGTGGTGGTGGGTGGGGGAGGGGTATGAAGTATGAAGCTGAGAGGTGATAGGTGGAAGAGGTGAAGAGCTGAAGGAGGAGGAGTCTAATAGGAGAGAAATATGGACCATGAGAGAAAGGGAAGGAGGAGGGGCACAAGTGTTTTTAAAATATAATATTTTAACACTTACATAACAGATTAAAACTGAGCTTTGGAGTTTTAGTATTCTGAATCAACACACAAAAGTCTATAAAAAGAGGAGAATTAATATTTAATACCACCTTCTTTGTCAGTAATGTACAGGAACACTACATAACAGCATGTATTAGCCACTAACAGAAGGAAAAGTGCCAAAGCATTTATCAAAGAAAAAGAGCACTCCAAGTGTCCCAGCATAATTAATTGGTTATAACCACCAACAATAAGATTCATAAACTCCTTATCCTCAGTCCCAATGAAGGGTCTCAGCATGAAATATCAAGTATTTATTCCCATCCATAGATACTGCATGACCTGCTGAGTTCCCCCAGTATTTTGTGTGTGTATTCCTCAATACTCACTCTTTCATTTTATTATATGATTTAATATTTGGCAGAAAAATATTACTCCTGATATTTAATGTCTCACTAATTTTTCCACTTGGCTTGAAAAATCATCAAAATCTAAATGGAATTAAGTAAAATCTTAAATCATTCCAATCACCTTTGAAGAGAGCTTGGCCATTTTAAATGAATTCCTTTTCCCACAAGGCCAACAAGACAGCTTGCAAAAAAAACCCAGTGTCAGCACAGTAAGCTACTTGTAAGAAATTCAATTCCAGTTGAACAGAAACTTAAGACTATGGCAAACATAAAACTGTGCTTCTTAGGTGCTTAAGTTTGTGGCTGCTGTTGTGATCAAGATCTTGCAAATATCAAATTGTCCTACTGACTGTCTTACAGTATTCAGTTAAGGTTTACCTTCCTCTTGGTCAAATCTGTTTTTCCTACAACTGAATAGCTGAACCTGTTAGGTAAGCTTTCTTCATCCCAGTAGAGGTGATAATACTGTTTTTCCATTCCCTCACATTGAAGTGCACCAATTTCCTCCTCCTCATCAAATTCCCAGTCTTCTATGGCAAAGTCTTGATTTACCAACTCAGGTCGTGGCATTGGCAGAGCCTTACTAGCCACAGCCCTTGCCTGTAATCACATTAAGCTATAGTGTTAGAATCAACAAATGTCTACAGCAATTTTGTCATGTTAACTGGCTGTCATCCTCATAACTTTTAATATTCCAAATAATTCTAAAATTACTGCATGTCATGAATGACAATACAAGCAAAATGGAAAAAATATGAGAGCATGTTGACATAATAAAAGATTCCTTACTGATTCTATAATTAATTAAATAAATAACTAAACAAATAGGCTGACCACTAGAACAAAATATACATGAAGAGCTACTGATGAAGATGGGTATAATTTCTAATATCTCTAAGCAAAAATATTAAGATAGTACCCCTAACATTGGAATTCTTGTCCTCTCTATAGAGAAAACTACTAGAACAGATTACAGGGGTTCCCCAACTTTCTATGCTATGAACCAATACCGTCAAGCAAGGGGTCCATTTGGGAACCCCTGATTTATACAAATATTCTAAAGAAATAACAGTATATGACTTGCTCCTTGTTCTCCTGCACAAGTGGCAAGAATAAAGGGGAGCAATGAGAGATCCTTGCCACTAGACTGAACATAACTAAAACAAATGAGCAGGGGTTGCAGAAAATACAAGTGTGTTATAGAAAACTCATATTTAGTTACAGGTTTTGTACTCTAATAACAGTCTGATGCTTTTCAATCAGATGCACTTCATGTTGTTTAAGAACTGGTAGAATACAGTGAAATAAAATGCTGAAAATCCCCCAGATCAGACAGCAGAGACAAACAAGCAAAATGCCTTAGGATTGATCAAACTGATGGCTGGTTATAAAGTATAGGTAGTGGTGTTTGAGTAAATTGCCTACATTTTGTCTCTTAAGACAGACCTATTCTCATATACTATTGTGACAAGAATTTAGTGTACACATTGCATTTTAGGAACCTATTTGTTTTCAAATATGAGCTCGTCATCTGTTAAATTCCTCGGTATTATTACTTTGGAAGACCTGACCTGAGCCCAGCATGTAAGTGCAATTATGAAGAAAGCACAGCGACTTTCTTATGATTTGGGGGAGATTCAGCATGACATCTAAAACTTTGACCAAACTTCTGTAGAAGTGTAGTGGAGAGTATATTGACTGGCTACATCACAACCTGGTATGGAAACTCTGACACCCTGGAACAGAAAATCCTGCAAAAAGTAGTGGATATGGCCCAGTCCGTCACAGGTAAAACCTTCCCCATAACTGAGCACATCTACATGAAACATTGTTGCAGGAAAGCAGTATCCACCATCAGGAACCTGTCCCACCCAAGACATGCACTCATCTGCAATCAGGAAGAAGCTACAAATGTCTCAAGACTCACACCACCAGGTTCAGAAACAATTACTACCCCCCAACAGGATCTTGACCAAAGGGGGTAATTTCTGTCAACTTCACTTGCAATGTTCCCACAACCAGTGATACCACTTTCAAGGACTCTTCATCACATGTTCCAGATACGTATTTCATTATTATTCATTCTTTTTGTATTTGCTCAGTTTAGTGTCTTCTGCACTCAGGTTGAGTGCCCACGTTGTGCAATCTTTCATTGATTCTGTTATGGTTATTGTATAAATTTATTGAGAATGCCCACAAGAAATGAATCTCAGGTGACAGATACAGTTTGTACTTTGGTTATAAATTTACTCTGAACTTTGATCCACAAAATCAATAAAATACAAGTAGGGCATCAAGCTCTTTAAGAATATCCCATGAGTTAATATATCATGGCTAATCTATGCTGGCTTCTACTCCTCTTTTGTGCAATTTCTCAACACACCTCAGTTCCTCAAGCGATCAAATATTTATCCACTTGCATAGAACATAGAAAATTTACAGCACATTACAGGCCCTTCAGCCCACAATGTTGTGCTGACCATGTAACCTACTCTAATAGCTGTTAGAATTTCCCTACCACATAGCCCCCTAAGCTCCATGAATCCAATAGAATTGTGGCCACTACCCCCAAAATGCTCTCCCACTGAGAAACCATGAATCTCTTAGAAGACCCTATTGCAGGGGTGGCCAACCTTTTACATTCCATGCGTCAAATTTTTTCACGCACCAGTTCAGATGTGCCATACAACTCTTGTACCCCCATTCAACTCTTCTAAAAATGTTAATATAAACATATTTAGCATTTTTACATGATATATTGATTTAATATAAAAACAAGATAAACATTACTTACTTTAATGAGACTTTTAACAAATATATTTTGTCTTCTTTTGATTTAATCCTTTTTCTTAATCACATATTCTTTCCTTAACTCAGACCCAAGCACTAGCTTCAGTTTTCCTTCTATTTCAGTCTGACTTTGTGTTTTATAGTGGCTGTTAAGATCATGTCTTCCAATATGTGAGAGTGTTTTCACAAACAATGCACAACAGTTTTCCTGACAGATCCACTATAAATAAGAACTAATTTCCCCACTGTTCATTGAATTCACGCTTACTATTACTTTCTGCTTTTCTTTTGCTCATTTATTTTCTTTTGCACTGTGATGGGTAATTAAATGTAAAACCAAGCCTTAATTTTTTTTAAAAGTACAAAACTGCAAATGTTCACAAAGGACGAACAAAGCAAGACTCTGTAGCGCATGAGCGTCAATTGTAAACTGGCAAAAACCTACGATGCACCGCTGGTGCAGATACCTGGCACCTCAGGATCAAACAGGTATCAAACATGTATTGAACAGTTATGAAACAACTGCAGAACAAAAGTCCTTCTTTCCTAGTTTTTTTAAAATTGGAAACAGATTAATGTGAAAGAAAATAACATTCGCCAAAAGAAGTGCATGAAATAATAAAATCGCTAAAAATAATTGCTAAGTTTTAGATTTATTCTCAGTAAAACCCATTTCTAGCTCAAAGCTACTTGAATTCCTGTTATAGATTTTTTTTCTACAAATCGGTTTTTGGTTAATACGTTTTGCATGAGTAGGCTTACTTTTTTATTATTATCACTGGGGTGCAATGTGCCACTTCTAATCATCCGGTGTGCCACTTTTGGCACATGCGCCATAGGTTGGCCATCCCTGCCCTACTGTATCCGCTTCTACCACTGTTGCTGGCAGTGCATTCCACACACCCACCACCCTCTGTGTGAAAAACTTACCTCTGACCCCCTGTATCTACTTCCAAGCACTTTAAAACTATGCCCCCTTGTGTTACGTCAGTTCAGTCCTGGGAAAAAGCCTCTGGCTATCCACACGATCTCATCATCTTATACAACTCTTTCAGGTCACCTCCCATCCTCCGCCGCTCCAAGGAGAAAAGGCCAAGTTCACTCAGCCCATTTTCATAAGGCATGCTCTCCAATCCAGACAACATCCTTGTAACATCTCCTCTGTACTCTCTATATCCACATCCTTCC